>NC_062294.1:48343379-48948115 GCF_902655055.1 Lutra lutra
TTGATTCTGACTTTCTCTTCTATGAACAGAGTATATTTGTCTAAATCAGGCAATTAACATTGGACATAAGTTTTCGAATTTATGAGCTTTCTTGAGATTTTTTTTCTTTTCCAGTTGCTTAAATCATGTCTCTTGTAGCAAAATAAAATTCTGGCTCATGCACTGCATTCTGTGGTCAGGCCTCTTTATTCCCCTTTCACGTGGAACAAGGTCTCTGTCACCCTTTGTCCCTTGACATGAGTGTTTCTGAGGAGCAGAGGTCAGCTGCTTTGTGGACGGTCCCTCAGTTTGGGCATGTCTGACGGCCCCACATGGTTAGATTCAGAACACTGTGCCCAGTACCACGGAAGCGACACTGTGTCCTTTCTCAGACATTGGACAGCATATCAGGAGGTCCATGATGTGTATCTGTCCCATTACTAGTGATGTTAACTACCCTGATCACTCAACTAACAGGTGCTTCCAGGTTGTCAGTCTGTCCATCCTTCCTTCCTTCCTCTCTTTCTTTTCTTTTTTTCCTTCCTTTCCTTTCTTTTAAAGGACTTTATTTTTAAGTAATCTCTATGCCCCACATGGGGCTTGAACTCAGTATCCCGAGATCAAGAGTCATATGCTGCTTGGACTGAGCTAGCCAAGCACAGGGGTAGGGGGAGTGGGGAGTCTTTTTATGTTAATATTATAATAATATTAAAATATTATAAATATTTAATATAAATATTAAACTTTTAATCATATAAAATAATTTTATGTTAATATTCCTTCCTATGAAATGAAGTAGCTGATGGGGAGATCATTTGTGACCATGTAAATATCTTACTCCTTAAACTTAACCCCACTAGTTTCAGCATCTACGAAGTTTTTTCCAACACCACCAAGCAATTTCTCATTTCTGACACCTCTACCTGGAGAGTGGCAGTCCCCACAGGTGAAGGGCTCAGTGCCACCTCCCCCCCGCCCCGCAACGCAATGTCCCTGATTCAGGTGCTTCCTACCAAGTGTGGAGGTTCCCACAACCCTCTCCTTGCCGGAGCGGCTCACAGGACTCAGAAACATTTTACTTACTACATCACCGGTTTATTATAAAAAGATATAACTCAGAACAGCCAGATGGAAGAGACGCATAGGGTGAGGTACGGGGGAGCCTCCATGCTCTCCGAGTGTAACTAGGCCCCAATCTCCCGGAGATCACCGACTCAGAAGGTCTTCAAATATCCCATCCTTTCAGGTTTTTACAGAGGATCTCACTGCATAGGTAAGACTGATTACATCACTGGCTACCAGGGACTGATTGGATCCCCTGCCCCTCTCCCTTCCCAGGTGCTCAGACCTCTCAGACCAGGTGGGAATGAAAGTTCCAACCCTCTAATCACCTGACCGGTTCCCCAGGCAACCAGCCCCCACCCGGCGGCCCCCCTCATTACCATAAAATCAGGTGTGATGGAAAGGGGTTTGTTATGAATATGAAGACACTTTGATTGCTCTTATCATTCAGGAAATTTCACAGGTTTTAGGAGCTCTGTGCCAGAGACCGGCCAACGACCACATATATATTTCTTATCATAAATCAAACTATCACAGCATCTATTATTGGCTCTTGCCTGAGTCAGTTATTCTCATGAAGGTTCCCAAATGGTGAGTTCTGATTCCACCACGCCCTCCATGGTCACGAGTTGACCTGTGACTGCAAGAAAGAGCTTTCACTTATTTACTTATTTATTGACTTACACCCTTTTTTAAAAAAGATTTTATTTATTTATTTTGAGGGTGGGGCAGGGTGGGGAAGCAGAGGGAGAGGGAGAAGCAGACTGCGCTGAGCATGGATCCGGACACAGGGCTCGATCTCGAGACCCTGAGATCATGACTTGAGCTGAAATCAAGAGTCTGATGCATAACCAACTGAGCCACCCAGGTGTCCCAAATAATTCACACACTTAATATCACTATGTAGTCATGGATTCCTGCTTATTCAATGGGTTATAATCCTTCACTATCATTTAGCTTGGTGCTCAACTTGCCCCAGATTCGGTCACAGAGAGCCCCTTTCAGATGTGTCCTTTTGACACAGCCCCACCATTCCTGGACTATTTTCTTACTTTGCAGGTCACGTCTGTTTTAAAGATGAAGAAACTGAGGCACAGAGGACTTGAATAACTTGCCACCTCAGACTGATGGTAGCCACAGGACCAAGATTTGAAGGCCAGCGCTGTGGATCCAGAAACTAAGCTCTTACCAACTCAACCACAGGGCGTCTTCACCGGGGCCCAAACCATCATTTCTTGTTCGCGGCTGGATCCCCACCACTCAGCATGATGCTTGACCCATGGAACACGTTAAATAAAAATTATGAAGGGGTGAGTCTGCTTGTCTCCCTCGCCCTCTGCCCCTCCCCCACCCACGTGCATGCACTCTCTCTCTCTCTCTCTCAAATAAATAACTTTTTAAAAAAAATGTATGAGGGGCACCTGGGTGGCTCAGTGGGTTAAAGCCTCTGCCTTCGGCTCGGGTCATGATCCCAGGGTCCTGGGATCGAGCCCCGCGTCGGGCTCTCTGCTCAGCGGGGAGCTTGCTTCCCTCTCTCTCTGTCTCTGCCTGCCTCTCTGCCTACTTGTGGCCTCTGTCTGTCAAAAAAAAAAAATGTATGAAATGAGGGTGCCTGGGTGGCTCAGTGGGTTAAGCCTCTGCCTTTGGCTCAGGTAATGATCCCAGGGTCCTAGGATTGAGCTCCGCTTAGGGCTCTCTGCTTGGCAGGGAGCCTGTTTCCCCCTCTCTCTCTGTCTGCCTTTCTGCCTACTTGTGATCTCTGTCAAATAAATAAATAAAATCTTTTTTAAAAATGTATGAAATGAATAACTGAATGAATGAATGACCCATCTGTCATATCCCTCAGGTCCTAATTTCCCTCCTTTCTGACGCTAAATCCATTCTGAATGGACATTCTCTCTTGCATGCATGCTCGAGCCCCCAGCTTTGTCCTACTGACAAGGCAATCTGGCAATATCCCCCATTTCCATCTGCTACTGCCTAAACCCGTGCAAGTAACCAAAGCTGGAGAAAAATCACACAACCCTGCTGGAAAGTCTTACTTTAAATTCATGACTCATAACCTCCAGTGGGCCCTTGATTCCGCCTAGAAGTCAGCCTACACAGTCAAGTCCATTCCCTTGCCCGCACTCTGATTTCACACCTTCTCAGCTCCCCACAAAGCAACTCCTGTTACCCCCTAACATCAAGCAAGTGGGGAACAACGCAACATGACTAGTATTCAGGGAGATGCACCCCAAAACCACCACGAGATACAACCCATCTACAGATGGGATAACTTTTAGAAGACCTCCAGATGACACCATAGGCGGATGAGAATGTGGAATGACAGGAATTCTTATTCATTAGCAGGACTGCGAAACAGTGCAACCGGTTTTCAAGAGGGTCTGGTAGTTTCTTCCGAAGGTGACCACACACCCATCCTCTGACACAGTGGTTCTCCTGCTGAGAGTTGGCACACGAGCCATGAAAGCTTATGTCCATAAAAGCAAGTGGACAAGAATATTCATAGCGGGCTTTATCCATAATAGCCCCAAGCTGGAAACAGCACAGGTGTCCGTCAGTAAAAGAATAAACAAACAACCATGATATTCCACATTCTGTGGAGTGAAAGAAGACTTACACAAATGAGGAAATGCTGTATATTTCTGCTTATGGAAATTTCTTTTTTTTTAAAGATTTTATTTATTTATTTGACAGACAGAGATCACAATTAGGCAGAGAAGCACGCAGAGAGAGAGGAGGAAACAGGTTCCCTGCTGAGCAGAAAGCCTGATGCGGGGCTCAATCCCAGGACCCTGGGATCATGACCTGAGCAGAAGGCAGAAGCTTTAACCCACTGAGCCACCCAGGTGCCCCATCTGCTTATGCAAATTTCTAAAGATTCAGATGTTGAGTATTTGAACCGTAGCTAGTGTGCGCTGAAATGTGATATAAGCATAAAATACACAAGGGATTCCAGAGTCTGAGTACAAAACCCCCATAAAATAGCTCATTAATAATGGTTTTACATAGATTACTTTTTAAATGATAATGTTTGTATATATGAGGTTAAAATACGTTATTAAAATTAACCACACTCATGGGATGCCTGGCTGGCATGCAACTTGTTGGGTTTTTTTTTTTTTTCCTGAAGATTTAATTTATTTGAGAGAGACAGCATGCACGAGAGAGCACAAGCAGGGGGAGAGGCAGAGGGAGAAGTAGAAACAGGCTCCTGACTGAGCAGGGAGCCCAATGCGGGGCTTGATCCCAGGACCCCAGGGTCCCCCTGAGCTGAAGGCAGATGCTTAACCGACTGAGGCACCCAGGCACCCCAGAGCATGTAACTCTTGATCTGGGATTCAGGGCCTATATTGGATCTGGAACCTACTTCATCAAAAAAAAAAAAAAAAAATTGGAGGGGCACCTGGGTGGCTCAGTGGGTTAAAGCCTCTGCCTTCGGCTCAGGTCATGATCTCGGGGTCCTGGGATCGAGCCCTACATTGGGATCTCTGCTGGGCGGGGAGCCTGCTTCCCCCTCTCTCTTTGCCTGCTTCTCTGCCTACTTGTGATCTCTGTCTGTAAAATAAATAGTCTTTAAAAAAATTTTTTTAACTTTATAAATAAGATTAAAGCAAAAACTGCTTACGTTTCTAACATCTTACTGTAGCACTGTCTAACTTCTAGAACCACTCAAGGTTTATCTGATTCCCAGGGGGAATGTAGCTTTGTATATCCTGCTATTTATTACTGATTGGGGGCCCGATTCTATAAGGTTTAGATTTAACTTTGCAAATGATAAGAAGATTGATAAACTGCAAAGATTCTTCTCTGGGAAGATGCAAATGATTTCAGATGTGCATGGTTTCTTCCCAGTAGACAACAGAACCCCAACAACACTGGACTTGATGACATTAGGGGTGCTGGAGGGGCTCTGGAGAGGCCAGTACTCCTGCTGACCTCAACTCAGCCGAAACGAAGAGCAGTGGAGTTTTAAAAAGGTGGGGTGAGGCGAAGATCTTAGGTTATCTGTGTTTACTAATTGGCTTTCCCCAAAGGAAAAGAAAACTTGCTTGCATCTCTGTGATAGGAGGCCGTTTAACAACTTGGACGAAGGCGCCCGCAGCCGCAGCCGTGAGGCTGGCATCTTGCTGGGGAAACTGGGAGGCAGGAATGCGAGGTCCTTTGATATGTACATTTCAAAGAGCTGGCTCCCAGGTCCTAGAGAAAGGCATTTTCTGGGCTCTAAAACTAGCAGGAGGCTTTTAAGGACAGTTATATACATCTCAAAGGACCAGAGAAAGAATTTATAATGACAAGTTTTCCAAAGTGAATGCTCTAAGAAAAGCGAGGTTGGGGCTTCTGTGGTTAGGCCATCTGGATTCTGGAAGGGCCCAGGGTAAGAGGGAGGTCAGGGGTTCAAAAGCAGAGAGAAGTCTATCTCAAGTTTAGTCAAGCTGAGGGAAAAGTTATGGCCATTTTGGTCACCCTCTGAAAAGGCAGTCCGCTGGGGTTCATATATATATATTTTTAAAGATTTTATTTATTTATTTGACAGAGAGAGATCACAAGCAGGCAGAGAGGCAGGCAGAGAGAGAGGAGGAAGCAGGCTCCCCGCTGAGCAGAGAGCCCGATGTGGGGCTCGATCCCAGGACCCTGAGATCACGACCCGAGCCGAAGGCAGCGGCTCAACCCACTGAGCCACCCAGGCGCCCCAGTCCACTGGGGTTCAAATCTGGGTTCCCATGCTTATTAGCTGGGTGACCTGGGGCAAGTTTCTCAACCTCTCTGGGTCTGGTTTCTTCATCTTATTAAATGCAGATGATTAATACTTACCTCATAGGATGGCTGTATAAATTAAGTACATTAATCCAGGTACAGTACACAAAACAGAACCCGATACACGGATTACTTGCTGTGGGTAAATTACTTTACCGTTCTGAGCCTCAGTTTCCCCAATCATCCCATCTGAGAATGTATATGGAAAATTAAATGTGACTCCGGCTGCAAACACCCTCAGTACAGGGCTGGTATGTGGTAAGACTTTTAAAAGGGTGCCTGTGTGGCTCAGTCGGTTGAGTGTCTGCCTTTGGCTCAGGTCATCATCTCAGAGTCCTGGGATCAAGCCCCGCATCAGGCTCTCTGCTCGGCAGGGAGCTTGCTTCCTCCTCTCTCTCTCTCTCTCTCTCTCTCTGCCTGACTCTCTGCCTACTTGTGATCTCTGTCAAATAAATAAATAAAATCTTAAAAAAAAAAAGCAGCATCTGCCAAACAGATGACAAGGTGGGTGGGAGCTGGGGATGGTGTACAAGCCATGAAACAAAGCCCCCTTCCACTCCCAAATGTTGCTAAGAGCCCCATTCACCCTCGTCACCACCTAGTGGTTTCACGGGGCAGCCCCCTCACCAGTGGGATCACCACAAGCTGGCTAAACCCTAGGAGATGAAAGCAGTTCAAACCTCAACTTCCCCCAGGGCTGTGGTTCTAGATCTCAGCTTCTCTGTTAAAGGTCTTGGTATGGGGCGCCTGGGTGGCTCAGTGGCTTAGGGCCTCTGACTCCGGCTCGGGTCATGATCCCAGGGTCCTGGGATTGAGCCCCGCATCAGGCTCTCTGCTCCGCAGGGAGCCTGCTTCCTCCTCTCTCTCTCTCTGCCTCTCTGCCTACTTGTCATCTCTGTCAAATAAATAAATAAAATATTTTTAAAAAAATAAAATAAAGGTCTTGGCATTCCTGCCCTAGCTCAGCTACGAGGTTACAGTGAGAGGTTAGCATAAGAAATGAGTCCTTCAAAACACTATACAAAGGAACCAAACTTTTATTGAGACCTTTCTGTGCCAGAAGCTGATCACACAGGGGCATAAGGCACGGACCAGTCCCTGCCCTTGAGGAGCTCACAGTCTAGTAAGGATGTCAGACGCCCAAACGATTGCCACAGAGATGGGGGGCAGGGGCAGCAGCCAAACAGAGGAACACATGAGTACCCTGCTCTACCCCCCATATTCCAGATTGGCTGTAAGAAGGCAAAGAGGAAGCTTATCATTGTTTCTCCCATTTTCCCTAAGACAGTCCTGACTTTTCTCGGTCCTAGGCACCATGAGGACAGGAAAGAGAGACAGAGATGAGGGAGATGCATTTGCTGCCTTCAAAAAGCTGCGACACCCTGGCAGGATATAGACAACGGTAACTTTATTTCCCAAAGCCGCAAACCAGTGCAGCAGAAGCTGGGGAGAGTGGGGAAGATTGGAAGAACGGGGGCTGGGCCAGCCCAGTCCAGTCCGGGAAAGGGAAGTAGTGAGAAGAGAGGGCGCCCAGGGCCAGGGAGTAGGGCAAGATGGTTTCTAGATGGAAAAACTCAGAGTAAGTTGCCAGCAGCCACAGCCAACAGAGGGACCACCAGCCCAATGAAGGGAGTCACAGAGCCTTTACTATAGGCCACACCTTTTGTAGGGTGATGCCCCATATTACTTCGGTCCTGGTGGCCAGGGGCGCCTCCAGCCAAGCTAGATTCCTCTTTCCGGGAGGTCTCTGGATGTACTTCCTGTGGAGAAGTCTGGCTGGCTGGGGCTGAGGTGGGCTTGCTGGTAGAGACGAGTGTGGTTGGGGCTGGGGTAGAAGTAGTGACGGAGGTGGTTGTGGCCAGAGTGGTGGGCTTAGGAGCGGGCAGCAGAACAAGGGGTGGGATTCGAGGAGAGAAAAAGGTCTTGTTGTGGAGATCCGAGTTACAGCGGGACCCCTGGCAGCAGGAGCCACTGAGTGTGAACCCTGGGCCTGTCACCACATCCCGGGTGCAGAACTCGTCCTGGACACAGCCCCGAACAGGCAAGGTTACAGTCACATTTGCTGCAGGAGGGAGACACAGGTGGGTGGGTGGTGGGAGGGTTGCAGAGCCAGAAGGAAATTTCGGGGCAAGACAAGGGCAAAAACCCCTAATACAGGGGACAGAAGGGCTCTGCATCCATTAATCCAAAGTCTCAATTCAGGCCCCACTTCCAGAAACTCTGTCCCATTGTCTCTGGCACATGGTGAACCCCGTTTCCCACTTTTGAGAAGAAAAGTGGGTAGGATGAACTACAAGTACCACAATATCTTGGGAGAAAAGCTGGGAAAGTATGGACCTGGATACACCTCTCATAAGACCAAAGAGCCCGACAAACTTTCCCTACATCCCTCTCTTCATTTTTTTCCGACTTTCTCCCTTTCACCCCCACCCCTGCCAAAATCAGTCTTAAGAGTTCAGAACAACATCTCCCATAATGCACCTGGCAGAAGAGGCGTTTGAAGAACACCCCTCAGGGTTCCTTGAGGCAGAGGCCAGGAGGATGAACTACCTCTCTCCTAAGTGGTTAGGTGGGCGGCCCTAACCTAAACCCTAACCTAAACCCAGCCGTTTTAAGGAACCGGAGCTAGAGTCCCTGCAATCTAGAAGCTTACATTTCCCATAGCGCATCGTCCCATTCTGCACCTGGCAGGCCTCTATCGAGATGTATTTCCAAAAAAGACTCTAGGACAAAAGCATCCGTACCCCCACACGACGTCGGGAATAGAGCTGCATTTCTCCTGCCGCTCTAGGCTAAGGCGAGAACTTAGGCCTACAGTTTCCAGAACGTGCTGGAGGTGGGGGAACTCTCTGGGGAAAGGGCTACCCACCGCCCGTGAGGCCTCAGAGAGGCTACCACAACTCCCGCTGACCCCGTGCTCCCCACTCGCTCACCTGCCGTCAGGGTGACGTTACCGTCGAAGCAGCCCTTGTAGACGCGGTCGCTGGCGTTGTAGCAGCTCACGACAGGCGGCGCCGTACCCTGGCACGCCTCGCGGCTCAGCCCCACGCAGCTGTAGCACTCGGCACCGTTGGGCTGGTACGCACTCTCATTGCCTGCGAAGAGAGCGGGTTGGAGGGAAGGGGTCCAGAAGGCTCCGGAAGCCCAGCGCAGCCCGAGGGTCCCTGCAGCCTAGGTCTCCGCCCCTAGCTCCGCCCAGAGCGAGGCCCGCCCCCACCTGTCGCCCCTCTCCTCCCGCATAGCCCCTCCCCTAGCGTCCCTCCCCAAGCGGCCTACAGCGACGAAGCCCCGTCTTCCGCCGCGTGACCCCGCCCCAAGCACGTGCCGAGTTCTCCCGCCTCCAGGTTGGGATCACCCTAGTGGCTCAGCGGCGGTGTGGCTCCGCCCCCGAGCCTAGGGCCCCGCCCCCACCTACCTGCGGGGTTCAGCGCTCGGGACGTGAGGTTGAGTTTGGTGTTGCAGCGGTCCTGGGAGCACTGCTGCAGCTGGATGAAGGCCAGTAGCCCGTGAAGGTCCAGGCCGCGGTCATTCTTGCCCGTGAGTCCCGAACCGCAGCCCCGCACTGCCACGGAGAACTGCCCGTGGACTGCGGAGAGGGGAGGGGGCGGGGTCAGGGGCGGGGCTATGGGCGGGGCCTCGAGTGGACCCGACCACCACCACCAGAAGAGAGCAGAGCCAGGGTCGAAGGGCCGGGGCCTCAGAAAGCCGATCGCAGGGGAAGGAACGACAGAAGGAGGGGCAGATCCTCAAAGAGCTGAGCCCGGAGGGAACAGACAGGCGGACGGACAAAACTGAGAGGGAAGGCCCAAGAGTGCAGTAGGACGGGGCCGGGCGATAGAGGGATGGAACCGCACAAAGAATCTTAAGAAGGAACTGGGAGACTGACAGAAGGGGCACAGGAGCAGAGACAGGTGGGACCTCCCAGGAGCTGTAGCCTCAGATGGGGGCTGGATTCCCCTCGGGGGTGGGTTATTGGGGGGCAGCCTCAGTCTAGGGAACCTAGGAGGAGACCTGTGGAGGGGTCTGCTTCGTCACGGGCCTACCGGGATAGAGGGTTCTGGCAGGGACAGGGTGAGTAGGGAAGTCTCGGGGGGTAGTGGGGGGGACAAGGCGGAAATGGATAGGGTGTGCCCTCGAAGGGGACTGGGTCCCAAATCCGGGCTCTCCCGGATCACCCCACTCAGGTAGCACCTGTCAGCCCCGCGCCCTAACGGCGTGATTGTGTTAAAGGGCTCCAGCCAGGCTGAAAGGGATGCATGCAGGGCGTTGAATGGATGTGGACAAATTCAGAAGGGGCGGGACAAAAGGAGGCGGGGCCTGGCTTGTGGAGCTTGAACAGGTACGAATGGACCAGAGGGCCCCACTCACTGGTCTCCACCGCCCCCATGGCCTCTGTGCAGACGTCCACGCCCGGCGCGCACTTCACTGTCTTGGTCTTCTGCGGAGAGCATCCGTCATCTGCTTTCTGCACGCAGCTGTAGCATTCCAGGGCCTGCGCTCCTGGGGATGCCGGGCCCAGTAGAACTAAGGGATCCCTACTGAAGCCTTCTCCCAGAAAGGAGAAATAGTCCTTCCCATGCCCTCTGTCTCCGGGATGGGACAATGCTGTTGCCCACCGTTTTCCAGGACAGGAGTAAGGAAAACCTCCCCACCAATCTGGTGCCCCTCTCCTTCAAAGCCTCCTATGCCTGCAGTGGGAACATCCTTCCCACAGCCCCTTATGCTCCAAATGGGGGATCCCTGCTATGGATGGGAGGGACACCTCCCCACAGTTCCTTGTTCATGGTAGCAGAACTCTTCCTACAGTCCAGGCGACTCAGCGAGGGATCCCTTCCCACTGCCCCTTCTGCCCAGGGCAGGGGGTCCTTCCCACAGCTCACATCTGCTCAGGATGGAAGAACTTCCCCCCAGGGAGGAATCCTCCCCATAGTCCCTCTGCCCAAAGTAGGGGATCTCTCCTACAGCCCCTTCTGCTCAGGATGGAAGATTGTCCCCACAGCTCTCCCTGTAGGAGACAGCTCCTTCCTAGGGCCCCTACTGTACCCTATCCATCCCCTCCAGCAGACCCACCTCCTCCAAGAAGGAGCATCAACAGGACCAGCCAGCCCGTAGTCCGGATCACTGCCTGGGCGCCTGCTTTCCTGGCAGGGTCCATGGCTCCGTCCTGCTCCCTCAGCGTTCCCCCTGGGTGTGCCGCCTCCCAACCTGGGCCCTCTTACCTGAGCCCGGGATGAGTAACCTCCCCCCAGGCAACCCTGGCCTTGCCCAACCAGGCCAAATCAGCGTCCGCAGTGGGGCGGGGCGCCCGCCCCTGGGTGCGTCACCCACAGCTGCTGAAGAGGGAAGGGGGGGGGGGAGTCAAGGTTCCCTGACAGTTCCCAGGAGAAAGTCTGTGTTTGGGGGGGTGACAGGAGAGGGAAAAGCACTGAGGCTCAGAATGGGAAAAGGGTCTACTCGACATGCAGCACTCCAGAAATATGTAATGAGTACCTAACCGTGGGCAAGCTTTGGTTTGGGCGACTGTTGGAGGTTAAGACCGAACCGGTGCCTGTCCTCATGGAGCTCACTGTCTGATGGGGGAGACAGATATTAATTAAGTAATCACACAAACTGTTATACGCAACTGGAACAATGAAGGGAAAAGTGTAGGGAGCTCTGAGGAGGTATGGAGTCTAGGGGTGGGGGCTGGTTGGTCAGTGAAGCTTGCCAGAAAGTGTCGTTTAAGCTGTGGTTCAAAGGCGGGGGTGGGGGGGTGTACAGAGCTCCCTTACAAAGCAGAGGGAACTCAGAGGACAAAGAAGAGGAAGGTAGACACTGAGGCCGAAAAGCCAGGCAGGGGCTAGAACGGCCACATCATTACAGGCCCTGTGAAGAGATTTCAGTGAATTCTGAGAAGAGTGGATAAATCTTAAGAGGGTCTCAATCTCCCGGGACAGGGAGAGGATACAATCAGACTTACTTTTTAATATGATCAAAACCTGGAAACAAATGCAAATATCCATCAAGAAGGGAACAGAAAAAGAATGAGTGGGTCACTCACCCCATGGGATATCACTCAGCAGTGAGAAAACAAGCCAACCACTGGTGTCTGCAGCCCCATGGATGAATCTTGAAAACTTTATGTAGAGCTCAAGAAGCCTTACACAAATAAAACATACTGTGTAACTCTGCTGACATGAAGTTCTAGAACAGAACAGGGATTCCATCGTCCCAAAGGAGCAATGGTGATGAGCCCCACTCTCTTTCTCCAGGCAGTAGTTACACGTGTGTGCAAATCTGTAAAGAATTACCCAGCTGGGGACACCTGGGCCTGGGCAGCTCAGTGGGTTAAGCGGCTGCCTTCGGCTCAGGTCATGATCCCACCGTCCCGGGATCAAGTCCCACATCTGACTCCTTGCTCAGCAGGAAGCCTGCTTCTCCCCCTGCTTGTGCTCATGCACGCTCGCACTCTCTCTCTCTGATAAATAAATAAATAAAATCTTAAAAAAAAGAATTACCCAGCTGTATACTTATATACTAAATGTACATTATACTTAAAAAAAAAAAAAGGGAAAGAGAGAGAGTAAAAAAAGAAAGGATGTCACTGTGTCCTCTGTGGAAGGAGCGAGAAAGCCGGGAGACCAGTGAGGGAGCTGGGCAGTCTTACAGGTAAAGAAGAAAAGCAGCCCCTGACATCAGAGAGTTGGTGAGGCACCCACACTGAGGCCGTGGGGTTCTGTTACACACCAACACCAACACAGAACACCCACCCCAGACAGAGCCACACCAAGATGTGCTGGAGGGGGACACGCCGAGAACCACAGCAGGACCACATCTGAATTCAGAAGCAAGAACATCATGCAAACCGCAAAATGACTAAGCATCCCCATATCCAGGCTCATATAAGTGACTGCCTATGTTATGTTATACTAAGTTATATTATAGTATTTATATAGATTATGTTTATTATGTAATAATATTTATATTATTATACTATATTATATCATTATATAAGTTACATCTCTAACTTTGCTTTGTTTCTCCTGGCTCATAGATAAGGTTTATCTATGCTGGGGGAAAAAGAGCGGCTGTGTTCATAAAGATATTATCTATTCCCCAGACCCCGTTGGGCACCCCGATTCCCAATAATGAGTAGCACCTCAGTCATATAGGTGACGTCACTTGGCATCATGCTGAGACTCCCAGAGAGAAAGTGAATGACTACTTGTGAAGTCATCCGGCACTGGCCCCTGCCTTCCAGCCTTCCAGCCTTAAAATCCCAGCCCCACTTAGGGTTTTCTGTGTGACACCGAGGAAGTGTCTTCACCTCTCTGAGCCTCTGAGAGATCTGTTTTATAATAAAGGAAGGAGTGGCAAAGCATCAACTCTGAAATCGGACAGACTGAAATTTTAATCCTGCCTTTGCCCTCCTCTTGCTGTGTGACCTCAAGCAAGTGGGACTCCCTCTCTGAACTTCAGCTGCTGCCTTTGCCACAAGGACCCCAAAACCCCTACCTCCTGAGAGATGGAGGGAGGCAGGGTAATAATACTGTAACTATTGTGTGTTGACGAGCAGAGGCCCTGCAGGCCCCAGCTGCGTGGGAGAGTTTCAGGGAGGAACCCCAACTAGCAAGACCAGAAGAACTAGGATCTTGGGAGGGAGTGGTACCTAGGGTGGGGAGTCTCCTCTTGCTCAGGCCTGCCTGGATCCTGGGTGCTGACCCCCACCTGGCCCAGGCCCAGAGAGCAGAGGGAGGGTTGAATGTGGGGCCTCTGCTGACACTTGGTCTGGGATTCTTCCCTGCTCCTATTCCCAGAGGTCATGGCAAAGTGGTTTAGAACCTGGCTCCCTAGATAGGTGAACAGAGAGGTCAGTGTGGAGGCAGTCCCTGGCTCTGGAGGTCATGTCAGGGCCTCAGACAACCTTGGGGGCATATCCAGTATGGTTTCCTGTCCTCTGGGCCAAGGGAGGCCCTGAGCCCAGTGACTTTCCCAGTCTATCTTTAGACCCACTCCTTCTGGGGACATACAATCTGGGATGTGTCAGGGAAGGGGTGGGGTTAGGGGCAGGGTTGGCTACATAATTTGTGGGCCTCAGTGCAAAGTATAAATATGGGGACCAGGTTCAAAAGGTAGGAACGAGTGCCATTAGAGGTATTAATTTTGAAATGCATTTTTCTTTCTTTTGCCATCTTTCTCCACCCCTCCTGGTATTCAAGGTCATATTCCCAAAGGCAAACCTCTTGGACTCTTGAGAGCACAGACCTTCACAGGTATCTGCAGACCTTGTCCCACAGCCAGAGCAACTGGATTGCTGGGCACCCCTTCTGGGGGACAGCTGTCCACTGCCATGCACCACCTGAGATGCCATGAGGCTTGAATGTATGCCCTGCTCTTCCCAGCTGCCCCCAGGCCTACTGAAGTTGGAAGTGACAATGGTCATGGGGCAGGAGCAGGGAGGGAAAGGCAGACAGAGCCTGTCCTGGGGATGTGGGAGATGGCGGGTTGTGGAGCCATATGTGAGCCAAGGCTCTGATCCCCTTCAGCACGGGCTTGCCAGCGCTTCAGACCGCACTTACAAAATCCAAATTCCGAAAGAAAATGAAGAATTTCCAGATGGCAACCACAGAGCATGACACCTAACGGCTCTTGGCACACCTGTCACCTATGCTGATCACATGTCTGAGAGGCTGGCCCCCATGAGCACTCCATTCTTGGAGGGGTCTGGGGCATGGTTTGATACAAGAATCCAGATGTCTGGCACCTGGAGGTGGAGGCCAAGGGACACAGGGGTCCCCCCAGGGCCCGGGGATTGAAGTGTTTGTATGCCCAGGACTCAGGAGACCACCATATCTGGATCCATCAGAAATCCTGCAATGGGATACCCATGCCCTAAGCAAACAGGAACCAGAGGGACTGAGTGCCTAGTTCCAGAGAGATCTTTCCAGTGGCTGAAGACCTGTCTCTACACAGTGAGGGCCTAGGGTGGTCAGGGCTGTCTTGAGCAATCCCAGGGGACAGTGGAAGCCCAGACTAGGCACCTGATCCAGCCTAGGGATCAAGGAGAGCTTCCTGAAGGAGGGGACACCTTGAGTAAGACGGAAAGAATGAAGAGACCTTTGTCTGCTTTGTTTTCCACTGTCCTCGATCCTCAGCAGTTTTTTCAGCCAGCAGAAGTTCCTTCAACACCTAATTTGCACTTTGGCCCTTTGCTGTGTGCCAAGGACTCAATAGTGACTTGAACAGCCCGAATCCCTGCCTCCCGGGGCTTCCATCCAGCACAGGAGACACACTCATAGACAGTGATGACCCAGAGTTGTCAAGGCTGTGATGGGGGAGGCACAGGCTGGATCAGGGAGTATCAGGGCTGGCTGCCACAAGAAGCCCAGGGGAAGTACCTGACTCAGCCAGGAGAATCAGGGAGGGCTTCCTGGAGAAGGAGGCATCTGAGCTATGACCTAAATGATGAGTAGTAGCGTGGAGTGAGGAAAGGTGCCCAAACAAAGGGAAGAGTATGTACAAAGACCAAGAGGTGAAAGGAAAGCATTTTTTTTCCACTTTCATGGACTGAAATGTGACCTATGGTGCTGAGGACATGGCAGTAACCAGGACACCACTGGCTCTGACCTCATGAGACTCCCAGTCCATATGGGACCCAGATCCACTACCAGTGATCACCTAGGGTGTTTAGGGATGGAACAGGGGAGCTCAAAATGGGGTGCCTGACCCAGTTGTGAGGGGCAGGAAGGGCTTCCTGAAGGAGGGACATCTCAAGTCTGAGAAATGAGGAGCTAGCCACTTAAAGACAGGGCAGAGAATAATTATGTGCCAAGGCCCAGAAGACAGGAGCCTAGAAGTTCTTAGAAACTACCAATAGCCCAGTCAAATCAAAAAGGGTGGAAGCAGGGGGGCCCACAAACTAAAAAAACAAAATTAACAAAGATTAAAGACACATGCTTCTCCCCACCCCCCAGCTCCCTAGCCTTGACCTTAATGTTAAAGGCCTCCATTCCTAAAGAGAGGAGAACGGGCTGTGGGACGTTTGGCTCTCAGAGATACCTAGAACTCGGATGTCCTGCTTAGGTCAGGGCGAAGGGGCCCAGGACACCTGTTCTAGAAATACACTGCATCAACGACTGTCTTTCTCCGTGTTTAATTCGGGATCACAGGAGCACCAATAAATAGTTCCTTCCAGCCCCTGCAATCTTCCTCCTGCCCGGGGCAGGGCCCCAAGGGCTGGCTTCCCATCGCGGGAAGGCACCTGCAGCCCAAAACACCACGGCTCAGGCCTGCTGAGCTGTGGCACCTGCAGGATTCCCGGAAGTTCCAAAGGGGCGGGCCCATGTCTTCCGGGGCGGGCGGGCGGGGCCTAGGGCGGGGCAGTAGAGGCGGAGCCTCACCGGGACTTCCCCCAAGAGGGCGGGGCCCCTCCTCAAGGGGCGTGATTCTCATCAGCAGCGGTCACAATGACGTCCATCCAAATGCGCATGGCCTCCGGGCTGGGCGCCACCATGTAGAACAGACGTTCGTAGGTTTTCACGCAGAACGTCAGGCGAGGGTTGGGGCTCTGGGTTAAGCAGTGGAATGAAGGTGGTTAAGAGAACAAATGGGTTAGAATCCCAGCCTTGCTACTGAAGCGCTGTGTGGCATTGGACAAGTTACTTAGACTCTGAATCAACTTCCCCATCTGTTTTCCTAAATAATGCTACCTACCTCATTGGGTTATGAAGCTGCAGTGAATTAACATTTGGGGGCTTAGGATTTGGGTAGCAGGAGGAATTCAGAAGGAAGACTTGTGTCCCCTTTCTAGCTTACCTCCTTTATTAGAAATATAAGCATTCACCACACCCCCCAAATCTAGGTCCCCCCGGTTTGTAACTGGAGAAAACTAGTATCTACACTCCATTTATTAAGTAGCTATTTGCCAACCCTGAATTGAGTAAATCCCTTACACCCATTCATTACCTTCTGTTAACCTTCTGAGGAAATGGGTTACATTATGCCCATTTTGCAGGTGAGAAAATGAAGGCTAGCTAAAGGAAGTCACTTTCCCGCTGTCCCACAGCTGAGATTCCAGCCTAAACTCTAAAAGGCCACAGTCGGTTGCTCCCCAGAGCTTTCTAAATAACATACCAGTTGCCAACACTTAAATTCCTGGCACTGCACTTGTACAAATATCGAATTTCTGAGTTCCCTAGGGCAAAAGAATATGAAGTGACACCGTGCGGCCCATTCCCATTTGGCAACTACGGGCAGAGGCTGAGAAACGATCGCCTCTTCTGGATGCTCCCAGGCTGCCTCTGTCCTCACCCTGATGTCTCCATCCATTTATTCCCAGCCTGGCATCAGAGCTTGCCAAATTTTTGCTCTCGATCTTCTGCTCTGAGAAAAGCAACAGAGGCTGAGAGCCAGAGACTGAGCTCTGAATTTGTGGTTGCTGCAGTGAAATGACCTGATGGGCTCCTCCTGGGCTGGATGGAGGATGCTGACAGTGCATGTACCCAGGGGCAAGCTAAGGTCTGACTGCAGGAGCTCTAATCAGGAAAGCAGGGGGGAGCACCAAGTGGGGCTTCACCTTGAAGGCACAGCGTAAGTGGTCATAATAGACTTCCTCGATGGCCTGGAAGTAGATGACGCCTTTGAGCTTGGTCTCTTCCTTGTCTGATGGAGGGAGGTGAGGGGGAGACAACCAGTGAGAGGTGTGCGTCTGTGCATTGAGGCATAGGTTGCTAGACCCAAGTCCAGAGACTAGTGTTGGGGCGAGGGAATGGTGGCAGAGTCTGGAGTCCCCTAAGATACCCTGGTTGGGAGCTGAATGAATGTTGAGGTTGGAAGGGAGACCGGACAAGCCTGGGGAGTGGGGTCTGGGGAGCTGGAATCCTAGGTCCCTGAGTGCCTTGGTCCTAGAGAAGAAAAGAGACTCAGAAGAGGTTCAGAATTACTGACTCCCTCAGAGAGGAAGGGTGAGGGGCCTGGACTCCTGCATGTTGAGGGTGGGGGGAGGGCAAGGGCAATGCTGGTCCAGATTCCCAGTATCTCAGGAAAAATGGGGTTTGGGGAGCCAGAACTGTACAAAGGTGTTGGATTCTGTGTTGCTAACAGGGCTGGGGATCCAGACTCGTGGGCCTAAGCGAGAAGGGGACAGGGACCGGGTATCTCAGGTGTCTTGTGGGGAAGGCCTCTGGAGTGGCCACTTCCAGGGTCCTGGGGGCCCAAGGTCCCAGGCGGCCAGGCCGGGCTTACCGGCGTAGTAGGCCAGACGGCGGGCCTGGCGGTCGAAGCAGAACCACCGCTTCTTCCAGGTCTTTATGCGGCCGCCCATCTTCACCAGGGATCCGCGGCAGCAGCCTCCTGACACCTTTAGGTGCGGGCAGCTTTCAGGATTGTGGCCCCAGCGTTCCAGGTGCTGCCGAAGATCCAAGACTCGAGGGCCCGGGGGACGGGGTGGAGGCGTGGGCGGGGCCTGGGGAGGGAAGAGAAACAGGCAGCTGACATCAAAGGGTCAGGGAGGGGGTGGTCCACCAGCCAGCCCTGGCTCCCTCTCCCCTGCTCCCCTGTAAGGCCGGCCACAGCTTTAACCAGCTGTATCAACAATGCCCATCATGAGAATGAGTCTGGAGCTAGAGCCAGTGACTAGGACACCCTGCCACGGGCTTACTAGCAGCAACAACTTGACTCCCCATAATTGCCCCTGGGACTGGGCTACTGGGAGCCCCATTTTACAGATGAGCAAACTGAGGTACAAGAAGATAAAATGATCCACTGGAGGTCACCCAGAGCTTCTAGAGGGTAGAGCTGAAACAGAAGCCCAGGTCCTCCTGCCCCCTGAGCTCACCCCAAAACACAGAAGGTGTGCTAGAGAAGTGAGGGAACCCAGGGGGACCCTCATATACTGCGAAACAGGGACCGAGTAAGTGATCCATACATGCGAGCAGTCCTGTTGTTGTTCTGGTTGTGATGAAATCAGTGGTTACTTCCTGGGCTGGGCACTTTATAGGTATAATCCCTCTGCCCTCTCAAACTCTCTCAAACAACAACAAAACAGAGCGGGGAGGTAATACATCATTACCCCCATTTTACAGATGTCGAAACCAAGACTCAGAAAGGTTAGGTCACTAGGCCCAAGTCACACAGCTAGAGCTGATGGAGCCAGGACTCGCCAGGCAGAGTGGTCATCTCAGGAGCCAGAAAGGGAAGAACCAAGACAATGACAGTGTCTGGTGTGTACAAGGCCCAGCCTGATGGCACCTGTTCTTCCCAAAGGATCCCTGCAAAGAACAGTAATGATCCCCATGGTCACACGGAGGCTCAGAGCAGTGTGCCTCAGACTTGACCGAGCAGGCAGACCCCCTAGGGATTTTGTTAAAAATGCAGCCTCTGGTTCAGTCAGGGGTGGGGGTGAGGTTCTGAGGGTCCAACAAGCTCCTGGGCCGCCAATGCTGCTGGTCCACGGACCTCACCTCAGATATCAAGGGCTGAGGAGATGAGCTGAGGCAACAGAGGCGAGGCCAGAGCAAGGAGGGATGAAAAACAGAGATGAGACTCAGTGGATGGAGATGGAGATAGGCAGAGATATGCAGAGGGGAGATGCATAGGAGGGGAAGGAGCAGTTAGCAGTTAAAAGGGTACCTACTGGGGCCTAGAATCTTCTATGGGTCCTTTGGCCAAATCCAGACAGTTACACTAACGATCAGCAGTGTGTATGAAAGGTCCCACTCCCTGTCGTGCACTGTGTGTGCCAAGTGACCACAGTGATCACCTCGTCTCCTCTCCAAAAAAACAAAAAACAACAACAACAACAAAACAGCTGTCTGTCCCATTTGCCAGATGATACAACTGGGATTTCTAGAGAGGAAGTGACTCACCAAGGTCACCCAGGTAGGATGTGGGCAGAAAGGGGGCCCCCATCCAGAAGAGCTGATGGGCTTCTGACTCTCGACACCACTGCTGCCCACGAACCCCTTCCCCTCTTGGAGCCTCAGTTTCCCCATGCTGAAATTCGGGGGCTATCACAGTACTCGCCTCACAGGACTGTTTCAAGGAGGAGCTGGAGGTCAGGCTCTCCAGTCATGGGACTGTGCTTCTAGGAGGGAATCCCATAGAACAAGAAGGCAGCTTAGAGTGAAGGGGTGGGGGGTAGAGGGACACGACAACGCACCGAGCAGGGAGCTGTTTAATAAATGATGATGCTTCATTTTTAATGAGGTAGAGCTTATGCCTGGCAGCCTGGAAGGCTCCCCTGCCCTGCCTGCTTTATTTTACTCCCCGCCTCGTATCAGCACCTGACAGGCTACTTAAAATTTCACATACTGAAGCTGCTTTTTCTGTCCATCTACCTCTAAATGCCAGCTTCCCCCAGGGCAGGAATTGGATTTGGGTCACTGCTGTGACCCTAGGGCTTCCACCAGCAGGCACTCAATAAATATAAAGGAAATATTAAAAATAATAATAACAAGGAAAGGGCAGATGGTTGAGAAAGCAAAAAACAGACTGGGAACAATGTGCTGGCTTAAGGGAAAAATAAATTCACAAAATAGGGTTTGATCAGTGTATGTGGAAAAGTGTTAAAAAAGACTGGAAGGGGGCACCTGAGTGGCTCAGTCGGTTAAGTATCTGCCTTCCGCTTGGGTCATGATCTCAGGGTCCCCAGGATGGAGCTCAGCGTTGGGCTCCAGCTTCCCCACCCCCACTGGGCTCCCTGCTCAGCGGGGAACCTGCTTCTCCCTTTCCCTCTGCACGCCCCCAGCCCCACTTCATGCTCTTTCTCTCACATGCTCTTTCTATGTCTCAAATAAATAGATAAAATCTTAAAAAAAAAAGATTCAAAGGCTTCTCTCAACAAGACGAAACACTTGTGACTCCTGAGGTAGAAATAGGGAGATCTTCACTTCCCCAAACTCAATAACATTTGTTATAACAAAAATGTATTCATGCTATTAACGTGGGTAAAAATAAAATTTTAATAAGGAGCAGTCAGCTAAATCCAGAATGTGCAAAACACTGCAGGATAAATGACTCATTTTTTTTCCCCACAAATAAATGGCAAGTTTTTAAAAAGTAGGGAGGGAGGACTCTTCATGTCAGAGATGTGGGAGACATTTTAAATGCATTGTGTTTACTTTCTTTGGATCCAGATTCAAATAAACAACCATAAAAGGACATTTCCCAGACAACTAGGGAGACGTGAATGTGGGTCACATCTTAGGATGGTACAGAATTATTAATTATCTCCTATAGTATGGCAATGGCATTTTTGTTACACTAAAAAGAAAACTTGCCTATTTGAGATACACAGTGAGGTATGGAGGAAATGATACAATATCTGAAATTTGCTTTAAATATTTAAAATGCAGGGTGGGAAGTAAGTGAGTGATCAGTAAAACAAAGTTGGCGAGTAAGAAAAGATTCAAGACTGATAATCACTGGGGAGCCCGGCTGACCCAGCTGGTAGTAGTGTGTGACTCTATGACTCTTGATCTTGGGGTCATGAGTTTGAGCCCCGTGATGGGTATAGAGATTATAAAAAATAAATAAAAATCTTGGGGCGCCTGGGTGGCTCGTGGGTTAAAGCCTCTGCCTCTGGCTCAGGTCATGATCTCAGGGTCCTGGGATCGAGCCCCGCATTGGACTCTCTGCTCAACAAGGAGCCTGCTTCCTCCCTCTCTCTCTGCCTGCCTCTCTGCCTCTCTTGCCTACTCTCTGTCTGTCAAATAAATAAATAAAATCTTTTAAAAAAATAAGTTAAAAAAAATCTTAAAAAAAAAAGTCGTAATCGTCGAAGCTGCATGGTGGGTACATGGGGGCTTCCTGATCTACTCTACCTCTACACATGCTTGAATATTTGTATAATAAAGGTTTTTAAAAGAATCAAACGAATTTTTAAAATGTTTTAAGTGACTTTGAAAACCCCAGCATATCGCGGCCCTCGTTCTACAGTAACTGCTGATGTCACCCATTTATAGAAGAGGAAACTGAGGCACAGAGAAGTAGAGCATGTTACCCGAGGGCATGCCATGGATACAGATAACAATAATGGGAACAGGAACCAGGCCTTCTTAGTTCCCCTCCTGTTGCCAATCCCCAGATACTTTTCCTTTGGAGGAGAGGAGAGGCTGAGAGAAGAAAGAGCAGGGGCTGGGGCAGAAACAGCACCGAGATGGGGCTGAGGGCAGGACTGACTGACCATGATGGCAGGTACATCAGGGCCTGAGGAAACTTCCTTGTTTCTTCTCATCCCTTCCTGTGGATTGAGTATGGAGGAGTCAATGAGGATGCTAACCAACAAGAAGTACGGGGGAAACACACTGGGTTCCTGGGTCTGAGGGAGGTGGGGGCTGGGGGCCTGGACTCCTGGGTCTGAGGGAGGAGGGGACTGGGGGTCTGGACTACTGGGTCTGAGGGAGGAGGGGGCTAGGGGTCTGGACTGCTGGGTCTGAGGGAGGAGGGGGCTGGGGGCCTGGACTGCTGGGTCTGAGGGAGGAGGGGGTTAGGGGCCTGAACTCCTGGGTTGGAGGGAGCTGGGGGTCTGGACTGCTGGGTCTGAGGGAGGAGGGGACTGGGGGTCTGGACTGCTGGGTCTGAGGGAGGAGGGGGCTGGGGGCCTGGACTGCTGGGTCTGAGGGAGGAGGGGGTTAGGGGCCTGAACTCCTGGGTTGGAGGGAGCTGGGGGTCTGGACTGCTGGGTCTGAGGGAGGAGGGGACTGGGGGTCTGGACTGCTGGGTCTGAGGGAGGAGGGGACTGGGGGTCTGGACTGCTGGGTCTGAGGGAGGAGGGGGCTGGGGGTCTGGACTGCTGGGTCTGAGGGAGGAGGGGGCTGGGGGCCTGGACTGCTGGGTCTGAAGGAAGAGAGGACAGGAGTAGGATCTCCTGACCCTAAGGAGGAGGGCCTGGGGTCTCACCCTGGCCTTGAGCAGTCGCTCCCTCTCTGCCACAGCCTGCTGCAGGAGCCGCTCCATGCGGGCGATGTCTGGGTGGAGGGCCCCACAGCTGGCAGGAGGGAACAGAGACCGGGGCTAAGTTACAGTGGCCCAGCCTCTTCCCGCCTCCCCACCTTCTCCCTCCCTGACATCTCACCTGTTCCCAGGGCCACAGTTCAGCAGCTGATAGAGCGGATGTCTTCCAGAGTCTCCTGACGCTGCTGGGAGGGCTGAGGCCTCCAGGGGTCCTGGGAAAGAAGGACTGGGGCTAGGGGGCAAGGATTCTCCCTTGTCCAAGCCCCCCCACCTCCACCCACAGAATCCACCCAAGGCTGGATTCCTCCAGCCTTGCTGCAGGAAGGGCAGTGATAGGGGAGGAGGTCCGTGGGATTGGGAGGGACCCTCACCTGTATAATGAAGGGACAGAGGTCGGGGGGATCCCCTCTGGCTCGCTCGCTCTCCCCTCTTCCGGGGCAGGCTTCCAGTCCTCTGGAGGCCGATGGAGCCCTGAAAACACACAGGCCCCTGCATTCAGGAGGAGGGGCTCAATCTCAACCATCAGTTGGAGGGCTGCTGAGGGAAACCAGTAGCTCCTTGGCTCAGGTCAGAAAGCGACTGCAAACCTGAGGCTGGGGAAAAGCAGCTAGTCACAGAGGACCGCACAGGGCAATGGGCAGATCTGGAGATGGGAAGCAGGTGAGTGGTTGCCGGGGCGTGGGGGGAGGAGAGGGATTGAGGGGGGGAGAGCTGGATGATGCAGGGTGTCTTCTGGGCGTGATGAAATGCTCTGAATGTATGAAAACCCACTGAACCATACACTTCAAATGGGTGAACTGTAGTGCAGGTGAATTACAGCTCGATAAAACTAAAAATTTTTTTAAAAGCCTATCATGTTGGCGTGGCCGTGGGAAACCCACATGCTCTTCCATAGTGCTGGGTTGGCGGGGGGCAGTTCCTACAGGAATAAGATTTCTAGAGGCCACTTTGGCTCTTTTTATTTTTAAAATGGCAAATGCCTGGGATGCCTGGGTGGCTCAGTTGGTTAAGCCGCAGCCTTTGGCTCAGGTCATGATCCCAGCGCCTGAGATCGAGCCCCACATTGGGCTCTCTGCTCAGCGGGGAGCCTGCTTCCCCAACTCTGTCTGCCTGCCTGTCTGCCTACTTGTGCGTGCTCTCTCTCTCTCTGACAAATAAATAAATAAAATCTTTAAAAATAAAATAAAATAAAATGGCAAGTGCCTAAATGTTTGAGCCCCAACTCCACTTCTAGGACAATATCCTACAGACAACACTCGTCCATGGGAGCGGAGTTGGACTTGAGTTGGAGGTGATTCCCTGCCACGGCTGGGGAACGACCTAAGTGGCCATCAGAAGGAGGGGAAGTGTATAAACCAGTTGTCATCCACGCCCCGGGAATGTCTGTGGCATGTGAAAGGAGGGGAATGCTCTTTCCAGCCAGACAGGGAACATTCTCCAAGACACAAGCAAGTGCAGAGCAGCCTAAAGATTACACTAGCTCTGCATAAAAAGATGACCAATAGGGGCGCCTGGGTGGCTCAGTCGTTAGGCATCTGCCTTCAGCTCAGGTCATGATCCCGGGGTCCTGGGATCGAGTTCTGCATTGGGCTCTCTGCTCAGTGGGAGCCTGCTTCTCCCTCTCCCACTCCCCCAGCTTGTGTTCGTCTCTTGCTGTCTCTGTCAAATAAATAAATCTTTTTAAAAAAAATAACCAAAGTATATTCACGACAGACTGTATAAATACTGAGTAGTTCTGGGAAGACTTGAGAAACTGGTAATCTGGGGCTGCCCATAGGACGTGAACGCAATGGATGGAGACGATGAGGGAAGAGCCATCTCTCCAAATATCTTTTTTTTTTTTTTTTAAAGATTTTATTTATTTATTTGACAGAGAGAGAGATCACAAGCAGGCAGAGAGGCAGGCAGAGAGAGAGGAGGAAGCAGGCTCCCCGCTGAGCAGAGAGCCCGATGCGGGGCTGGATCCCAGGACCCTGAGATCATGACCCGAGCCGAAGGCAGTGGCTTAACCCACTGAGCCACCCAGGCGCCCCAATCTCTCCAAATATCTTGCCATACCTTCCTCCAACTTTGAACTACGGGAATGTTGGCTTTTAAAAAAATAAATAAATAAACATAACAACCAAATGTAGCCTGTGCTCCTAGGGCCCCAAAAATGGGGACTTTGTTTTGTTTTTGCTAGAAAAAACAATAGGGGGACAGCTGACAAAATATGAGTAAGATCTGGTCATCTCAATAATATTATCTCAATGTTAGTTTCCTGAATTTGATCACTGCAGTGTGGTTATGTAGGAGAGTGGCCTTGACCTTGGGTAATAAATGTAGAAGTATTTAGGGGTAAGGGGAAATCACGCTTTGAGAAGAACAATAAAATGTGTGTGTGTGTGTGTGTGTGTGTGTGTTTACAGAGAGAGAGAATAATAACGCAAATGTCCAGTGTGGTAAAATGTTAATTACAGTATCTGAAAGCCAAGAATATAGGTATTCTTTCTACTGTTTCTGCAATTTTTCTGTAAGTCTTATATTATTTTAAAGTAAAAAGTTACCAAAAGATGAAAATTTGAGAGTAATTTGTAATTTATAATAATACTCTCTTGAGGGTAATAAAGAAATAAAACTGAATTAAAAAAAAAAACCACGGGGCATCGGGGTGGCTCAGTGGGTTAAAGCCTCTGCCTTCGGCTCAGGTCATGGTCCCAGGGTCCTGGGATCGAGCCCCGCATCCGGCTCTCTGCTCAGGGGGGAGCCTGCTTCCTCCATTCTCTCTCTCTCTCTCTCTCTCTCTGCTTGCCTCTCTGCCTACTTGTGATCTCTGTCTGTCAAATAGATAAACAAACTCTTAAAAAAAAACAACACAACTCTGCATGGGTAACGAAGAATAGAAATGGGGCGTCTGGCCGGCTCAGTGGGAAGAGCACACAGCTCTTGATCTTGGGGTTGTGAGTTTGAGTCTCACGCTGGGTGTGATGATCACTTAAAAAATAAAAAAAGGAATAATAAAAATAACACCTTGCATAATGTGAGCACCAATAAGGATACTCACTGCTATAGACCACAACTCAAATATATTTAATCCGTGAGCTAATGACAGAAAAGGAAAAAATCGAATTGGTTACCTTGGGAAGAGTGCAACCCAAGCAACTGTTTATTTTGAAGACAGGTGAACAAAGTGAAAGCAGCAAGCATGTGTCCTGCGTTTTCCTGGGTAACCAAATAGCAAAGGAAGGCAAGTCTTTCTCTACCGAAGTATTTCAATGAATAGATGAGGAAGAATAAGGGAATTTTATTTATTTATTTGAGAGAGAGCATGCGTGCAAGCAGGACCGAGGGCAGAGGGAGAAGGAGACTCCCCGCTGAGAAGGGAGCCAGAGGTGGAGTTCGATCCCAGGACCTCCCGGGATCATGACCTGAGCCAAAGGCAGATGCTTAACTGACTGAGCCACCCAGGCGCCCCAAGGAGGAATAACAGACTGGAATTTTACCACTCGAGACCGCTCCCAGACAAACAGATGAAGGCACCCACTCCAGAGAAACAGAAACAGAGAAACAGGCGCATGGCCCCCAGCAAGACTTGCAAAATGCTGACCCTGCCTCTGCTCGGGCCCCACAGCCAACTTCCTGGGAAATAGAAGAGATGTGACCATGACCATGAGGTGACCATGACCCCCACGACGCCGTCAGCAAACCCTGCCTGGGAAACTCTGCAGGACGGCCATCTGGTTTCTTCACCAAATAAATTACAAGGGGGACAAAAAAAGGAAACAGAGAGGAAGTCTATAGAGACTTAAAATATGGAGCCACAAAAAAATAAAAAAACAAAGGTAAGAGTAAATTATGGTGTTTAGGGACAGACACTGAATTGACTGAACTTTAAAGAAATGTGAGGAGGAGATGCTAGAATGTCAGGCCAGTGGTCCTCCTCCGGGAGGCGGGTAGGGTTATCATTCAGGGGCCTGTGGAGTGTTTCTGGAGTGGCTGCCAGTGTTGCCTCCTGACACAGCTGGCAGCTCCAGAATGTTCCCATGTAATAATTAAGCTGGGCGTATGTTCCACGTGATTTTCTGCACCCGTGTTATCTTTAAAAAAAAAAGTTGGACAAAATAGTAACAGCCAGGATTTGTCAAGTGCTCATGCCGCGCCTCACGGTGTACCTGGCACCCTGCAGAACCACGGAAGCTTCTAGAAGCCTGGGGAGTTGGGAAAGTTTCACGCCCCTCTACACCAAGTCCTGAGCCCCTGGGCCCCTTTGGGCTTTCCTTGCTTCAACTGCTATCACCAGCACTTCCTAGCTGAGACCTGAGATGCCTGGTAGAGGAAACGGGTGGAGGGTGGGGGGCAGGGGGACCCAAGCCCCGTCTGCACAGCGCTTATGTTGTAGGAACTGAGTAAACCATCATACAAATAACTGTATCATCAGAAACAGCTGTGAGCAAAGAGAATAAAGTGTCGTTAAGAGAGGATCGGCTTCCTACCGAAAGACCGGGGACAGCCTTCTGGACACTGACCCCAAGGCCCAAAGAATGAGAATGGGCCAGGGAAGACTGAGGGGAACAGTGTCCCAGGTAGAAGGATCAGCAAATGCAAAGGGCCTGAGGCAGGAGCAAGTATGGAAAGTTGGCAGGTCAGGGCTCCTGCAGCTAAAGCAGAGAGTATGTAGGGGACAGTGGTGAGAGGTGGGCAAGGGCCAGATCATGCAGGGACCCGCTCGCTGAGGTGAGGAGGCTCAGGGGACCACTGACAGTGTTAGGTGGGGGAGGACTGAAGCAGGAAGGGTAGAGATCACTCCAGCTGTTGTGCAGGGAAGAGACTGCTGGGAGACAAAGAGTATGGTGGAGACATTCAGTGAAAAGGCTGATCTAGGGTCACAGAACCAGAGATGAGAGGGGCAGTGGGTAGCAGAAGGGCTCTAGTAATTATAATAATACCAGTAACTGTAAAGATAATCAGAGCAAGAGCAGCACATTCTCTAAACCCCTGCCATGTGCCACGCATGGTGCTAAGCTCCGTAGCCATCAACCAGTGCCTGCTGTTACTTCGCCCATTTGGTAGCTAAGTACACTGAGGCACAGAGACGCGACCCCCTTGTCTCCTGAAAGGCACCAGTCATGGAAAACAGGCAGACTTGGCTCGGGTCTAGTTATGCCACTTCCTGGGGCTGTGACTTTGGCAATTCCTGTCTTCTCGGCTTAAGATCCGGCCCCCCCCACCCGTAGAGTGGGTAACTAGTCCTACCACCCTGCGTGGCTGACCCAGAGATTATGAGTGATCTGGTGTAAAGCACGGAGGAGTGTCCCCCAGGTGGCACCCAGGTGCCAGGTGGGTACGGGATCCCCGGCCTCGGGCACAGGGTCCTCGAGAGCCAAGAACTCCGGTCACAGCTCCATAGGAATGAACGTGGCTTCTGGGCAAATAACTTTGGGGGAGGCAATTTAAGGGTCATATTTACTGTAAGTCGTGCTGCCTGGCAACACGGCTGACCCTTCACTTTTTTCTGGCTGCCAGGGCAACCAGCTGGAAAGTGAATTTCCCAGACAGGAAGTCTGCAAACCCTTTACCCACATAATAACAGGACCTACTTTGGGGGGTTCTTCTGAGCGAAGAATGAAATATTTTCGTTGTATAGACAAGATTTCATGATACTGATCTAGGGTTGAACACGTCACACTGCCAATGTATACGGCTGCTCCTCATGCCAAATGATAGCAACTCCGTGCTTCAGAGTGATAAAACGGGGGGGGGGGGGGGCGCGCCTGGGGGGGCTCAGGCAGTGAAGCGGCTGCCTTCCACTCAGGTCGTGATCCTGGGGTCCTGGGATCGAGTCCCCTTCGGTCTCCCTGGCCTGCTTCTCCCACTGCCTGCTGCTTCCTGGGCTTGTGATCTCTCCCTCTCTCACAAATAAATAAATAAAATCTTAAAAAAAAAAAAAAAAGAGGGGCGCCTGGGTGGCTCAGTCTGTTGAGCATCTGCCTTCATCTGGGGTCACGATCTCAGGGTCTTGGAATGGAGTCCCATATCCGGCTCCCTGCTCAGCGAGAAGCCTGTTTCTTCCTCTCATCCCCACTCATGGTCTGTCTCGCAATCTATGCCTCTCTCTCAAATAAATAAATAAAATCTTAAAAAAAAAGATGACAAAATGGCTTAAAATGGTCTACCTTAAGCTCTCAAAAATCATGATCATTATTAATATTGCCTAACATTAATTAATAAACAAGAAATAATATATAGTATGTATTACAGTAATATTATACATAGTATATAATGGCATCAGACAATAGAATAATGTTAACAATAATTAACATTAACTGATATTATTACTGGGTATATGAGAAAGGACACAGGCACACGCAGGGGTTCATAACAGCAATGCTTAGACTACAAAAGCCTTGAATCCCCATCGGCAGAGGGAGGGCTGGGTCATCGCCCTTGTGTAGACTTCTGTGCCCCCCTGCCGCCACCCCCAGCCCCAGGGAAGCCTGGAGAGGTCTGATACTGACACCAGTGCCTGGGTTCCAATCCCAGCCCCGCTGAATTCCAGCTACTTAAATACCTTCACCTCTCTGCCTCTGTTTCCTTACCTATGAAATGGATACAAGGACCCAGCCAGCAGTATGGGTACAAAGACCAAATGAGCGAATCTGAGTGAGGCACTTAAAACAGTGCCCTGCAGGCTCTAAGGACTTACCAAATGTCAGCTGTCACTTCTCTTCCTGTTTACAGCCTTATCATGAGAGCCATTAAACATGACGAGGCAGCTCTAAATGGATCAATAGAAAACCGTCTCTGCGATAGAGCATTAATTGGGAAATCAAAGCCAACGAAGAGCTTGTATACACATTTTTGAAAAAAAATTTGCATCAGAGCTATCAATTTCGGGGCACCTGGGTGGCTCAGTGGGTTAAGCATCTGCCTTTGGCTCAGGTCATGATCCCAGGGTCCCAGGATCAAGCCCCAGTTGCAGGTGGGGTGGGGCAGTGATGGGTTGGGGGGACCCTGCTGAGCAGGGAGCCTGTTTCTCCCTCCCACTCCTCCCTGCTCCTGTTCTCTCTCCATCTCTTGCTCTCTCTTTCAAATAAATAAATATGATCTTAAAACACACACACACACACACACACACACACAAAACAGTAGAAAAGAAAAAGAAACAAAAGCAGCCATGCTGGGGACGGGGGCTGTGGGCCAGCAGGGTGCACAGAGAGGGCCTTCCTATCAATAGGCCCTGCATGGCTGCTTTTACAAGTTACTGCTGGGCACACCCAGTCCCATTCTGCCAGGGAAGCAGTGGGGTGTTAGCCAGGAGAGAGAAAATCAGTAAGTAAAGCTTCAGCCTAATAAAAATCAAAATACCCCTCATTCATCCTTCCCTCTGCCCCAGGTCCCCATGTGGAGAAAGCCACAAGGAAAAGTTCTGGATGCAAGAGTGACAGTGAGACAGTGGCGTAGGGAGCCGAGGCAGCCGGGGCCGTACCTGCAGGGAGCTGCGAACGGAGAAGAGGCAGGAGGAAGTGGCAGAGGTTGTGTGGGCGGTGGGGTCCTGCAGCACCAGCAGCTGGCGGTCTGTCTTCTGGGTGAACAGGAGCTTTAGGAGAGGAGTTGAAGGTTAGCGGGAGCTGGAAGGATCACAGAGGGCCCACCAGTTCCCAGAAGCTCTGGCCCTGGTCTCCAGTGTCAGCCCATTTCTCAGATGGAAAAACAAAGGCTTTAGGTCACAAGAGGGCTGGACCGTGGTCTTAGCAGAGGGAGGACTATAGGCCAGACCACAGGTTCCTAAAGAAGGAGGGGCTGGAGGCCTGAACTCTTGGGTCCCAAAGGTGAAAGGGTTTATGGCCTGAGAATTGTGGAGAAGGGAGAAGGCGTTGGCGGGCCTGGACTCCTGAGGGAGGAGGGAGGAGGAAGAGGTTAGGGGATGGACTTCTGGGTCTGAGGGTAGAGAGGCTGACAGGTGCTCGAAATGCCCATACCTTAGTGAGGGCCTGGTTGGACTCAGCAAAGTCCCCACCCGGCGTTCCCTGGAGGCAGTTAAGCTCAAGTAGTCGGCTCCGTTCCTGAGGGAGAGCAAGTTATCACCGGCTAGCACACCATAGACTCTGAATGTGCTGGCCGGCAGCCTTCTCCGGAGGAGCCGGAGCCGGGAGACATCCTGGGGTGCAGGGTGCCAATGGGATGCCCCAGAGGGACGTGAGGACAGTAGGACAGGTCTCCCAGGAGAACTCACCTGCGTCAGGGCCTGAAGGGCCTCCTCCTTCTTCCGGCTCAGCCCCCGGCTCTCAGCTGCCATCTGTTCCCCCAGCGACTTGAGCTGCTCCTCTAAGACCTGGATCCGGCGCTGCAGGGCACAGCCCAGGGCCCTGGTCACTCAGCCGCCCCAGGATTCCCAGCTGGCTCCCACAGAGCCTGGGGTCTGCTGCACCCCGGAACAGGGACCCCGGGACCTGGGTGGCCGGAAAGTGGTGGGGAGTTAAGTTCCCTCGTGCCCTCTTCCCTTTTGGGGGTCCAGAAGGGACATGGGGTGGTTTGTTGGGGTGGGGGGGAATGGAGGATCTGATGCATAGACAGACAGGGAGAGACAGAAACCCAGAGAGACCTGTGGAGAACAGACGGAGAAAGGGACAGAGAGACCAACCAGAATTGTTACAAAAAAGAAAAACCAAGACAGTTCCCACAAGAGGAAGATACGAGAAAGGAGACAAGGTGCAGACAGAAGGGAAAAGAGAGAGTGACAGGGAGAAGATCCAGAAACGGAGGTGGGGGAAGGAGCCTCACACTGGAACCGAGTAGGTTTGGATCCCAGCTCCACCCTCTATAAACTGAGTCACGCTGGAAAAGGTTACTTGAGCACCTTGACCTTCAGTTTCTTCATTTATAAACCGGAAAAAAAAAAGTCAGAATGGCCTCCCCAGGTTCTTGTAAAGATTTGATGAGTAAGGACTCATGAAGCATTTAGGACCATGACTGGCCCATAGTAATTGCTCAATAAACATCAATCGTTGTTACTCTTGTGAAGATAGTGAGGCAGGGAGGGAAGGATGACAGAGGAAGGGCCAGACGTGGAATGGAGGAGTCAGAGGGCAGCAGTGAGGGACGGAAGGCAAGAGAGGGAGGGCAATCCCTGTCCAACTCACTCTGTGCTGCGCCACACTGGCCTGGAGTTCCCGGACCTTGGGGTCCAGTGCCCGGGCCTCAGGGCTGTCCCGGTCCTCCTCCTCCCTCCGGCTCTCCTGCTCCAGCTGCTGGAACTCTAGGTCCTCGTAGGCACGCTGGGCCACATCCAGCTGTTCCCTCATCTGCGGGTGGGAAGGCAAAAACTGGAGGCCTGCACCCCTAGGGCCCGTGGGGAGATGAGGGCTGGGGCAAGGAGGGAAGAGGAGCCTGAGGACTTAGACTCCCAAGTCCTGGCGGTTATAAGGCCTGAACGCCTAGGTGAGGGAACAGGGTCCTGAGGAAAGAGCGGCCTGGATGCCAGGTCCCTAAGGGAACCTAGAAGAGCCTCACCTCCTGTACTCCTTGCAAGAGCCGCTCACGCTGCTCCTCTGGCTGGGAGTCCAGCTGTCCCTGGGCCTCCTGGAGTCTCTGGCGAAGACCCTCCACTCGATCCCGTTCCTGGCTCAGCCGCCTCTGCTCCTGAAACAGCACCCAGGCTCTCAGCCTTCTTAGTCCAGCCCAGTCCGGACACAGGAAGAGAAATAGAGGCCCGCATGGGCCAGGCTAGCTGGATCTCAGAACCCACCTGGCTGCTGGCCCCAAGAGTGCAGGGACCCTGTCTGTCGAGCTCACTCTGTTTTGTTTTGTTTAAGATTTTATTTATTTATTATATATAAAGAGAGCGTGTGAGCATGTGTGACCATGAGCAGGGGGAGTGGCAGAGGGAGAGGGAGAAGCAGGCTCCCCGCTGAGCACAGAGCCCAATGTGGGGCTCCATCCCAGGACCCTGGGATCATCACCTGAGCTGAAGGCAGACGCTCAACCATCTGAGCCTCCCAGGTGCCTCTGTCTAGTTCACTCTTGTCCCAGTGGGGACAATCAGGGCAGTGAAACATAGAGACTACGGGAATCAAGAGTGGAGAGCACCTTCCTGGATGTGAGGGTTTTAAAATCAGCCTCAAAAATCAGGAAGTTTTAGGGCGCCTGGGTGGCTCAGTGGGTTAAGCCGCTGCCTTCGGCTCAGGTCATGATCTCAGGGTCCTGGGATCGAGTCCCGCATCGGGCTCTCTGCTCAGCAGGGAGCCTGCTTCCCTTCCCCTCTCTCTGCCTGCCTCTCTGTCTACTTGTGATCTTTCTCTCTGTCAAATAAATAAATAAAATCTTAAAAAAAAAAAATCAGGAAGTTTTAGACCTGGGGAGACAGAGGGAGCTGGAAGGACATTTTGGACTGCGGGAACAGGGCAGCACAAATGCACAGTACTTGAAAAGCATAGGAAGTTTTGGGGGTAAATTCTGGTCAGAGGATAGAGGTGAGGAGCACAGAGGGGGGTGACAGTGGAAAGGCAGGCTTGGCGCAGCTTGTCTGGCTTGGCCAACCAAGCTAAGGAGTCCTTATTCCGGGGCAATGGAAGGACGAGAGAGGGAGAGAGATAGAGAGAGAGGTTGAGGGAGCAGAAAGAACATGTTGACTGACCACAGGCTTGGGGGTGAGAGGGAGGGAGGTGTGCAGCAAGGCACCTATTTTTAAAAACACCAACCCTATATCATTATCACACCTTAAGAATAAACAGGTTCTTAAAGAATTTACACACAACATGTCTGGGAGCAGCTTTTAAAACAGGGTTAGGGAAGCAAACTAGGGGATATGAAATAAGAACAGAAGATTAATTTCGGCGGAAGCCAGTGAGCACACCGCAGGGCCACCAGTCTATTCTTTTTGTCAGTTTTACATTTTTCACGAGATGACATTTAAAGAGCAAAAAGGGAGGGTCAAAGGAAGAGGCCCCAGAATCATGGTCTGGGAGGGAGGAGGAAAAGCATCTGCCCACCTCCCACTCCCCCAGCCGAAGGATCCCCATTTGGGGAATGAGGATGACCCTGGGCCTCAGGTCCCAGGAGCACCACCAGGAGTATCGGTCCCAAGACGAAGGAAACTGATGGTGAAGATCCCGCAGGAGAAACTGACCTGTTCCCGCTGCTCCCGGCTACCCTGCTCCGTGTCCCCCTGCTGTCCAAGCAGCTCTCGGAGCTGCTCCTCCTCGCGCCTGGCAGCCACCCGCTCCCCAGCCAGCTCGCCCCGCAGAAGGGCTACTTCCACCTCCATCTGTGGGGAGAATGTACGGGCTGGGGCCTAGAGGTCTGGGTCCGAGGAAGGAGGGCGCTGGGGACTCAGACACCTGGGTCCAAGTGGGGTGCCTGGGAGTATGGGCTCTTGGATTCCCAAGGAGAGGGCTGGAGGCCTAAGAGTGGGATCCCGCTGGAAGAAAGGCCCCGGAGCCCGACCTGGAGGGCTCCCCTTGAGCTGGGGCCAGACTGCCCACGAGGTCCGCAGCCTCACCTCGATCCTCAGCTCCTTCCTCTGGCGCTGTAGCTCCTTCACGCGCTGCTCCATCAGGGCCACGCGGGTCAGTGCCTCCAGCTGCTGCTCTCGAAGCCGCCGTGCAGCCCCTCGCACTGTCTCCCCAGGCTGGGGGGACGAGGGGGGCGTGACTGGGGTCGGTGCCGGGGGCGGAGCCTCCCCCTGAGGTTGGAGGAGGCGTGGTCAAGAGGAGAGGCCCCGCCCCTGAAATCACCAAGCAGGTCCGTTCCCCACCGCATTCCCGGGTCTGGGGGTCTGATTAGCCCCAATCAGTCGCCACCCCCGTTGACTGAAGTGGGTGCAGGTGTGGGAGACCCCCGGCCCGGGAGGAGGCCCAGGGGCTCGCAGCCGGGGAAGGGGGGTACGCGGCCGACTCAAGGAAGGTCCCTTTTTCGCTACCCAGGTCCCATTCTCTTGGCATCGCGTCCTGGTAAACCTGGATCTCTCTCCCTCTCTCCCCGGGTCGTTCTGAGTCTTTCCCCTGTTTCTCTGGGTTTTGTCTCTCCGACTCAGTACCTGTCTCTATCTCTGAATCGCTGGGTGTCTCTCCCTTAAAGAGTATTTCTTTTCTGAGCAACTCTGTCCTTTGTTTCTGGGTTTCTGTTTGTCTCTACCCCATCTCTCTGAGTCTCTGTCTCTGGTCTTTCTGTGTCTCTGTCTCTTTGGGGTCCTTGTCTCTTGGTCTCCCTGTGCCCAGGTCTCTATCTGGTCTCTACCTATCCCTCTGTGTCTCTGTCACCCTTTAGCGCCTGTCTCTCTGCCCCCCCCCCCCCGCGGCCCCTCCTTCGCCCTCCAGGTCCCTCACCGCGTCGCGGCTGCTCTCCGTGCTGCTGCCTTCTTCCACTTCTTCCTCTTCCTCAGCCTGCTGCTCAGCTCCTCGGCCGCTCGGAAGCTCCTTCACTCCCTGGGGCTCCTCCGGGGCCTCAGGCGCCTCCGGCTCGTGTGGGTCCTCGGGGTGCATCTGGGACTGCGCAGCCCCTTGGGGCGGGACCTCCGCGTCGCCCTCTGGGGCCGGAGGCGGCCCGCACCCCCCGACCCGGCCGCTCGGCGTCCCCATGGCCGCCGGGTGCTCCAGCGGAGTGGGCGTGCCCGAGTTCCGGGGGCGTGGCCTGACAGCGCGGGGCTGTGGCCCAGGAGGCTCCCGAGCGCTCGGGTGCTGGGAAAGAGCTCCAGGAGGCGGGGCCTGAGAGATCAAAGACTGGAACTGAGCGCTCCGGGGGCGTGGCCTGGAGTTTCTAGGGGCGGGGTTCGATGGCTCCCGGGGCGTCACACCCCCGAGGGCCAGACCCGAATTTGAGTTGGGGTCTTAGCACGCCCCCTACTGGCCTCTCCCTCCTACCCAGGTGTCGAGGCTTGTACCCTCCCAGCAACTCCCCACGATCCCTTGGAGCACCCTGGAGCGACCCCATCTCCTCCCTCCGGGACTCCGGCGTCCGGGATCCCGCACCCTCCTTTCCCGAGCCTGGTAGACTTGGCTCCGACACCACTGTAGGGGGTAGCAGAGTCCATGCCCTCTCACTCAGATCCAGGAGTCGAGGCTCCTAACTTTCCCTCCCTGAACAAACCAAGAATCTGCGTCCTTTGCTCCTCCCAGGGGTTAGATTCCCAAACTCCAGCCTCCCTCCACCCCCGGGAGCCCAGAAGGCGGTCTCCAGCTACCTCCTCCCCCGCAGCCCCGGCCTCCTCACCGGCTCAGGCTTCCGCGCGCTTCCCTCTGCGCTCTGGGCGCTGCCTTTTCTGTCTGCGGGACAGGTGGCTGGGGAAGAGGGAGGAGAGAAAAGCTGCTCTGTCCCCCTCCCCAGCAGCCCGGAAGTGGAGCGGGGGACAACAGGTCCAACAGCTCCCGAGGGAGGAGGGAGACCAGTTTGCCCCGCCCGCGGCCGCGGCATCCGGCCATCCCCGCCCCACCCTCTGAAAAGCCAGCATCGCGACCCCCTACTCTGCTTCCAGCACCGCCCCCCCCCGCCCTGTTCCTGCCCCCTGGAGGGCTAGGCGTTTTCGTCACCTACGTACGAGTGCCTCCCTAAAGCCCAGACCCCGGGAATCCTGAAAGGAAGCGGGTAATGGAGATAGGGGCCTCTCCCCTCTAATAAGCCCTTTAGAAGGGCTCCGACCGGTTTGGGGAGCTGGGCAAGGGGAGAGGGTGCCCTGAGCTGAGTCAGAGACCCGCCCAGAGAAAGGGGAAGTGTGATCCCCCCCACTCCACTCTGCTATGGGGTGGAGGGCAGAGGTTAAAGGTCTCAGCCAGACCCTTTCCTCTCTGGGCAAAAACAGGAAAATAACTGAGAAAGGCACGTGAGAAAGGATTATTGGATGTCGGGAGCTGTGCTAAACACTTGAAACAGGTTCCTTTCATCCTTACAGTAGCCTGATGAAAAAGGGGTTACCATCTCCATTTTATAGTTGGGGAAACTGAGGCCGAGGGGGATAAATGTGCCCAGAAGTCTAGACATGCTGTTAATCCCAAGGCTGGATTTGTTCTCTGGGAAGTCCATGTTCTTAACCATGGGCCACATTGTCCCTCTGGTGCTTCAGGGAAGTGCCTGGAAGATCATTCCAAATGATAGTGACAATAATGGTCACCACTGATAGGGCACCTGCCATGCAGGCCGCGTGCCAGGCACCTCATACAGGCAGACTCACTGGATCATCACAACACCCTATTATTAGTATTATTTCCATTGCACAGATGAGGAAATTGAGGCGTGGAGAAGTGAAGTACCTTATCCTGGGTCTTATGGGTGCGAGTGGCTCCAACTAAGATGGCTCCAACTAAGATGGGCGAGAGGCCCTGCCCCAGATAGGTTTGTTTCTGATCTTGTGAGTTAGGAAAAAATCTCCTCCTTCCCAGCAGCCTGCTTCACCCCTGCTCTCTCCTCCCTGAACTCTTCAGCCCAGACACCTCAGACCAGAAAACCAACAGCACCCTCCCCCCAAATAGACAGAAATACGATTCAGAGCAAAAAAATAATAATTTTTTTTAATTTATTTGAGAAGCCCAGGGGCTGGTGAGGGAGGGAAAGGAGAGAGGCCTGGCGATGGCACCTCTCTCTGTACCCCGCCTAGTGCATTCTTAACGGAAATGAGCACCTGACAAAACAAGGTCAGGTAGGGGGGGTCTGGATCCCACAGCGCATGTTAGCTGGAACAGCAAAGTCTGAAAGGAAAAAGACAGGGTTGAAACTAAGGGGCCCCAGCAGACCCCCTCATGCCCCACTGGGGACCCAGAAATCCAAGGAGCCCTTCTTCTTTGGAAAATTATAATTCTGGCCCTGAGCCCCCTCCTCCCTCAGACCCAGGAGTCTGGCCCCCAACTGCTCACCTATCTGCTGAGGCTTGGGCAAGTTCAGGTTGTCCATGACCTTGACAAACTCCTCACAGCTGAGGGTGAGCCGCGGGTTCAAAGTCCGCTCCTCCTCCACGGTGGACACTGTGAGCCCTAGTGGCCAAAAAGGAGGCGAGGATCGTCAACCTGGCAAGTGCCTGGGGCCTCCTTTGACTACATTTCCCAGGAGGCTTAGGGTGCATTCTGGGGCCTGGGACTCACAGGCTCTTCCCAGACTGTCACAGAGACCATTCTCTCCTCGATTAGCACTATGGGAAATGTAGTTTCCCACATTCCCTAAGCTCTACAAGGAAGTCCCAGGAAAATGCACGCCCTTTGGAATTCTAGGACTCTTGTTTCTACATGAACACTTAGCACACCTAAACACTTGGTTTTTTTGGCCAGAGAAATTTCTGGGAATTGTAGTCTCCATGCCCCACAAGGACTACAGCAGTTTGTTACTCCCTCTCAAATGGACAGTTATGTAAGTCCCACACCTCCTCCAGGAAGCCCTCACCACGGTAATCATGAGCAGGGTAGACCAGACAGTCTCCTGGAAGCGTGAAGATCTTTTCGTGGACTGAGTGGTACAAGGTCTTAGCACAGCCTGGGGAGGGAAGACTCAGAGGTGAGTAAATCAATAGCAGAGAAGGTTTCTAGCCCATTCCCTCAAGAAAGGGTGGGAGGATAAAATCACAGTAGCTAAACCTTCTTCCTCATTTTCTGCCGGTACTGCTTTGTCGAGGCACAGAAAGAGAGGGAAGGGCATTCTAGACAGAAGGAACAGCATATGTGAAGAATTGAGGACTAGTGAGAAATTCACCATGGTGGTAAGTAATGTTGGGATGAGATCTAGAAGCACCAAGGAGTTGTGCCCTCAGCCTGGGGATGCCAAGAAAGGGTTCTGGGCAGGGAGGCTAGACTAGAAGGTAAGAAACTGAATACATGAGCCCAAGGAGGAAAACGGTACCATGGTTCCAACAACAAAGCTCTGAGTCCTAGATTGGGTCGGGGGCAAATCTTTTTGGACCCTCCTTCCACCTTTCATTTCAAATCCTTCAATTGCATAACTGTGTCGGGAGTAGATAAATGGAGGACTAGAAACCTCAGAGAGAAAAAGACAGAGACCAAGATGGAGAGATAAGGCGAGAGGAAGAGAAAGCAAGAGGCAGCCTGGGGATCTGGTCACACACTGCCAGCTCAGGGCTGTTCTGTCTTTTCTCTGATCTTGCCTTGCCCTCCGCTTGCAAGGCAGCAAAATCCTCCCAATCTAGTGTCAACCCCACATTCACCCACATGCACAGAGGACAGCTAAACCCTGAGATTTAAAACTGAGCTCCTGCAACACCTGGGTGGCTCAGTTGTTAAGCGGCTGCCTTTGGCTCAGGTCACGATCTCAGGATCCTGGGATCGAGCCCCACATTGGGCTCCTTGCTCAGCGGGGAGCCTGCTTCTCACTCTCCCACACCCCCAGCTTGAGTTTCCTCTCTTGCTGTGTCTCTCTCTCTGTCAAATCAACAAAAATAAAATCTTTAAAACTGAGCTCCTTTCCCACAGTGAAACTCCTGAATCTAACTGCCCCCTCGCAGCCAAACCCCTGAATCAAACTCCACACCCTCCCCTGCCGCACCTCCAGCACCTAAACTCCTTATGGGGTTTAAAAATATGGCCACAGTGGGGGGAGCCTGGGGGGCTCAGTTGGCTAAGCATCTGCCTTCGGCTCAGGTCATGATCCCAGGGTCCTGGGATTGAGTCCCACATCAGGCTCCCTGCTCAGTGGGGAGTCTGCTTCTCTCTCTCTCTCCCTCTCATGTCCCCCACCCCCACTCATTCTCTCTCTCTCAAATAAATACAAATCTTTAATAAAAAAATTAGTGCTTCTGTCTGCTTCTCTGTCTGTGTCTCTCTGATCATTCCCTTTGAAGAACCCAGCTGCCGTGTCATGAAGACAAATTACCCCCATGGGGAGGTCTCTGTGGTGAGGAACTGAGGCCTCCGGCCAACAGACAGAGCCAGCTTGCCAGCCATGTGAGTGAGGCACCTTGGCAGCAGGCCCCCCCACCCCAGTCAAGCCTTAGGATGACTACAGCCCAGACGCTGAGCCAGGACCAACCAGCGAAGCTGCTCCCAGAGTCTCAACTCTCAGAAACTACGTGAGATAATGTCAATCAATGTCAATCACTGTTTAAGTCATTAAGGTCTGGGGTCCCTGGTTTCACAGCGACAGATAATGATATACCCTTGCATCTAACTGTCCCCCAACAAGCAAACTGCTGAATCTCCCTCCCATTTGCGAATCCAGGAATCTAATTTTCCCTCACTGTAGCAGCTAAACTTCTTCGATCTAATCCTGACCCCTAAAAGTCTAACACTCATTCATTCATTCTTGCAACAGGTACTTCAAACCCTGGCACACACAGAACCGTACTAAGATCTCAGGCTAGGGAAAGGGGCCTATGACCTTGCTGGAAATCCGTCCGTCCACACCCTCGGATGAGCAGGGCATCTCCTGTGAAGGCCATGCTGTGGTCATTCAGAACAAAGGTGACACAGCCTGGGGTGTGGCCAGGGCTTGCTCGGGTCTCCAAAGCCTGGTGGGGAAGGAAAATACAGTTACCAATAAGCCAAGAGCTCCAGCCTCATGATGAAACTGGCCCCAGAAGCCCCCATCCCACCCCAGGATCACATCTAGCTAGCATTGGCGGGGGGTTGTTAAAGAATTAAGTTTGGGGCGCCTGGGTGGCTCAGTTGGTTAAGCATCTGCCTTTGGCTCAGGTTGTGATGTCTTTGCTAAGGTTGTGATTCCGGGGTCCTGGAATTGAGTCCTGTCTTGGGCTCCCCGTTGCGGGGGGGCATCTGCTTCTCCCTCTGCCCTCTCCCCCTGCTTGTGCTCACTCGCTCTCTGTCAAATAAATAAATATAACTTAAATTAAAAAAAAAACAAATTAAGTTAGATTCCCAGACTTAAACCTCATGCCAGGGTAAACTCCCAATGAATTAAACACTTAAAGCAAGAAAACCGGGGATGCCTGGGTGGCTCAGTTGGTTAAGCCTCTGCCTTCAGCTCAGGTCATGATCTCAGGGTCCTGGGATCAAGCCCCACATCAGGCTCTCTGCTCAGCCCGCCTGCCTCTCTGCCTACTTGTGATCTCTGTCTGTCAAATAAATAAATAAAATCTTTTTTTAAAAAAGCAAGAAGGGCGCCTGGGTGGCTCAGTTGGTTGAGCAACTGCCTTCAGCTCAGGTCATGATCCCACACTTCTAGGATCGAGTTCTGCATCGGGCTCCCAGCTCCTTGGGGAGTCTGCTTCTCCCTCTGACCTTCTCCTCTCTCATGCTCTCTCTCACTCATTCTCTCTCAAATAAATAAATAAAATCTTTTATAAATAAATAAATAAATAAATAAATAAGCAAGAAAACCATAAAACTGTGACAACAACAAAAATACAAACAAATATATATGATCTCTGGTTAGGGAAGAAGATTCAAATGTGATCCCAAAGTCATAAATCATTACAAAAAAATATTGATGGTTTGACTTTAAATAAATCTTAAGTTTCTGAGTGGCAACAACACCATAAACAAAAGTGAAATGGAACCAACAAGCTGACAAAATATATTTACGACATATATGCACCACACAGTGGTCAGTATACTTCATATACAAATAGAATCTTCAAATCAATAAGAAAAAGATAAGCACACTAATATAAATAGGGAATACCAAACACTCATTTAAAAGTATGTTACTGAGGGGCGCCTGGGTGGCTCAGTGGGTTAAGCCTCTGCCTTCAGCTCAGGTCATGATCTCAGGGTCCTGGGATCGAGCCCCACATTGGGCTCTCTGCACAGCGGGGAGCCTGCTTCCTCCTCTCTCTCTGCCTGCCTCTCTGCCTACTTGTGATCTCTCTCTCTCTCTCTGTTGAATAAATAAATAATATCTTTTTTTTTAAAAAAGTATGTTACTGAAATGAAATTTAATGATGTACACAAATATTTAATAACATGAAAAAAATTTAATATCTGGTAAGGGCTAAAAGCAAACTACAAAGTAACTTGTGTAGTGTCAATTTTTAAAAAAGAGGTTCCTTGTTCACTCAAAACATACTTTTTATCTTTAGGCTTTTCCTACATTACTCCCCCCCTTTTTATTAAACAGAAAGCATGTCATTTTATAATTAAAAATAAAACACAAGATTCAGGATAAACTAAAGATCTAAAATTTTAAAAACCAAAAGATTTCTAAAAGGAAATATATAAGGGTATTTGTAATCTTATATAAGGAGATGTGTTGTGTTTATATATATATATAAAATCTTGAGGTAGGAAAGGTTTTTCTAAGCATATTAAATTCAGAGGACATAGGGAAAAACAGTGACAAGAATGACCACATATTTTAATTTCATTATAGAAAAGAACAAGAGTTAAAAGACAAAAAACTCAGAGATAGTATCAGCAACATGTATAAGAAAGTATTATAAAGTATGAATAGCCATCATATATAAAGAGCTCCTAAGCATCAACAAGAACTTCCAAAAGAAAAATGTGCAAAAAGAAAAAAAACAGGCAATTCATGGAAGAGGAAATAAATAGTCGAAAAAAAAAATCTGAAACAATGTTTGATCTCCCTTTTAGGGAGAAAAGGAGAGAGATTTAAATTTAAAAACCCTTATTTTTCACCTACCAGATTGACAACTGTCAGAGTTGCTCAGCCCTCATGTTTTCTGGGCTGTGGGTATGACTCAGTGTAGCCGTTTTAGAGGGCAAGTTGGCAATGTCTACCAACACCTCAAATGTGGACTCTGACCCCGCAAAGCTTCTGCTAAGACTCTACTATTAAGAACTTCGAACACAGGGGCACCTGGGTGGCTCAGTTGTTAGACGCCTGCCTTCAGCTCAGGTCATGATCCAGGGGTCCTGGGCTCGAGCCCCGCATCAGGTTCTCTACTAGGCGGGAAGCCTGCTTCTCCCTCTCCCACTCTCCCTGCTTGTGTTCCCCCTCTTGCTGTGTCTCTCTCTGTCAAATAAATAAATAAAAAATCTCTAAAAAAAAAAAAAAAAAAAAAAAGAACTTCAGACACATGGGCAAAAATACCCACTCAGGAAATCCTCATTATATAAATCCCCACACTCAGTTCAGGGAAGCAATTGTCAGAAAAAAAAAAAAAAATGTTACCTTCATGATCTAAAAACCACTTATAAGATTAGTTCCCACTCACACAGCATTCCCCCCACCAGTTAGCATCCTGATCCAGGTCAGTCATCTGCTGAATACTAAAGGACACCAGGTACAGATCCTGTGTCCACACCTGGCATCCGCCCCACCCTTCCCCACTGATGGGTCTCTGGTTTGGTTCAGGGCATCAGTGTGCCCAGCCAACCACTTCCTTTCCCTCCGTGGTAGCCTGGGTGGCTTTGGACATGGTTCTCAGACCGAGATCTCAGTAGGTCTCCTGAAAATGTCTGGGAAAACTTTTCCCTGCCTAATAAAAAATGCTTGGCACCTCCCCTTCCCACTTTATCTGGTTCTGGACAAAAGTGTGATGGCCGCAGCTGCAGCAACCACCTTGCAACCATGAAAAAGAATCCCCCAAATGGGGCTCCTGGGTGGCTCAGTCAGTGAAGCATCTGACTGTCTTCTTCCAGACCCCCTGTTATGGGAGAAAACTGAAGTGCCAAATATTTAAGCCACCATATGAGTTTTTTAATTACTTTCAGCCAAACACCTTCCTAACTCATATATCTGAGGATATATGTGCAATGCAAAACAAATGCAAAGAAAATGATCTTGCAAAATGTTGTGGGAAAAAATCATAACCCTCCCGCCTAAAATTAACATAACCTTTTGGTAGTCAAGGAATGATCTCTCACTCTATACTCTCTGATTTTATTTTAATTTTATTTATTTTTTTTGACAGACAGATTACAAGCAGGCAGGAGGCAGGCAGAGAGAGAGGGGGGTAAGCAGGCTCCCCACTGAGCAGAGAGCCCGGTACGGGGGGCTCGATCCCAGGACTCTAGGATCATGACCTGAACCTAAGGCAGAGGATTTAACCACTAAGCCACCCAAGTATCCTGATTTTTTTTTTTTTTAAACAAAAAGCATAGGCATCCTTTGAACCAAATATCGTGGATGGATATTCAGGAGTAATGTTGAAAACAGTTAATCACCAAAAACAAAAACAAAAAAGAACAAACAACCAGCTGATCACAGTTGTAGCAATGGGTACTGACCGATCAGAAGGACATCAGCTATAAACAACCAACAGTTAGACAGTATACATGGAATATATGGCACAATTAAAGCCTATATATGGTGTACGTAATTGTCCATGTGTATAAATTGGACAAAATTTTAATATCAATTGAACAAGAACCCACTTGCCACATGGACTGAGACTCCCAAGGCCCTGAGTCTGTGTAGCAAGTGGCGTTGCCGATGATCAGAATCCGTGTTTATCTGACCTTTCCTTTCTCTGGAATATCTAGCATCTACCCACCGGCTCCGTACCTCCCACAGTCCCGCCCACCTTGGGCCTCATCCTCTCCTGCTTGGACCAACCACGTGCCTCCATCCTGGCCTACCAGCCTCCATCCATCTCCCACATGACCCTGAGGAGGGTTTCTACTGCCCAGATTCAGACCCGCTCCTCTCTGGTCACAACCCTTCCTTGGCTCCCACTGTCCTCCAGACAGAGTTCTGGCTTCTCAGCCTGACTTCTGAAACGCCCCTGTTCCAGTGCCTGCCCACCCGTCCAGCCCAATGTCCAGTAACACACCCAGCTACTCTGAAATCCACGGGTGCTTCCAGAAAGCACCAGGTTTCTCCACACCTCTTTGCCCACACAATTCTCTCTGCTAGGTACACCCTTCCCTCTCCCATCGGTCAGGTCTACTCATTCCCCATTCCCCAGCCCTGACATTGACTGACCCCTTTTCCTGTGCCAGGCTCTCTCGTAAGTGCTCAACATGACTGAACTCATCCAGTCCACACACATCCTTATGAGGCAGGTACCATTCCTGTTCCTGTTCTACAGATGAGGAAACCAAGGCACAGAATAAGAATGAGCAAACCATAACTAAATGTGGAAATACGGATGGATGTCACAGATAAGACCAAAAAAAAAAAAAAAAAGGATGCTGGACACAGAAGAACAGAGAGGTTGTGGAATGGAACAGAATGGAGTAGTGTGGGATGGGATGTGGGAGGAAGTGGGAAATCAAAGCGTGCCTGGTACACAGTACAGGGAAATGGTATTTCATGTGGAGGTTTCAGTCATCAATCCAGATGTAAAACAGCTATGTCTTGGAGACGGCACATGGACTAGGAGTTACGAACAGCATCTGGCACCAGGTGACATGGGTTCTAAATTTGGCTCTGCTATTTATTACTAGCTGTGTGGCCTTGGACAAGTCACTTCACCTCTCTGTTTCTGAGCTTCTCCGCTCATTTGTAAAATGGGGATAATAATTGTCCCTACTTCATAGGGTTATTATAAATATTAAGCTCCTGGGGCACATGGGTGATTCGGTTGGTTAAGCGTCTGCCTTGGGCTCAGGTCATGATCCCAGGGTCCGGGGATCGAGCCCTTCATGGGACTGCCTGCTCAGCAGGGAGCCGCTTCTCCCTCTTCCTCTGCCCCTCCCCTCTGCTTGCTCTCCCTTTCATAAATAAAAGCTTTAACAAAAAAAATATTGTTATTTTGAGTATGTTAAGCACTTAGAAAAATGTCCAGGACTCAATAATCACAATATAATCAAAGTAACATAATAATAATGTTAAAAAAACTTTTTAAAAGATTTTATTTATTTATTTGACAGAGAGAGAGCACAAGCAGGGGGAGCAGTAGAGGGAGAAGCAGCAGGCTCCCCGCAGAGTAGGGAACTTGATGCGGGGCTCAATCCCGGGACCCTGGGATCATGACCTGAGCCAAAGGCAGATGCTTAACAGACCAAGTCACCCAGACGCCCCATTAAGGTTCTAAATTTTGTAAAACCACTGATCTAGTGGAACCACAAGGCCTCCTGGGTTCAATCCTGTCCTGGCAGGGCACCTGGGCGGCTCAGTCAGTTAAGTGCCTGACTCTTGGTGGCAGCTCAGGTCATGTCATGAGGACCGCGGGATTGAGCCCTGTGTTGGGCTCCATGTGGAGTCTGCTTGGGACTTTCTCTCCCTCTCCTTCTGCCTTCCCCCACCCCCAGTCTGTCTCTCACTCTCAAATAAATAAATAGATAAATAAATCTTTTGGAAAAAAAAATCCCAACTTCGCCACTTTCTCAGTGTAATTTGTGGGCAAGTCACTTTTCTTCTCTGTACATCCTTCTTTGTAAAATGAGAAAAATATTTTTCATCTATGTGGTTATGAAGGTTTAATGCAATCTGTTTGTCAGAGAAGATGCAACAGAGGCCCAAGGGCCAGACTCAGCCAAAGAAATGTTTTGTTTGGCCCACTCAGAAGTTATGAGAAGTCTGAATTTGTAGTCTATCCTTAAAAAGTGGAAGATTTCTCAAAAATGTACATTTGAAGCTTCTATTTTTAAAAAGGGGGCTTGGCAGTCAACAGACTACATTCTTTTTTTTTTTTTTATAAAGCTTATTTATTTAAGTAATCTCTACACCCAACTTGGGCCTCAAACCACGACCCCAAGATCAAGAGTCCCACGCTCTTCCAACTGAGCCAGCCAGGCTCCCCAACAGACTACATTCCTGAACATGAATAATCAACTTGAATTGTGCAGTGGGTGTCCTCTATGAATGGAACATGCATCCTAAGGTTTGCCACAGGCCCCACCACTCCCTGCTGCCTGCAGCGGTATTTGATTATGAAAATCCTTCTAGACAAACACTGATAAAGAACACTTACAGAGCTCAGCATGCCTGGCAAGAAGCAAACCCTCAAAGCTTGTAAACTATTGTTAAATTATCATCATTATTATTAACCAATTCAAAATACACACAATCTACTTTGATTGACGGCAAAGAGAAGAGGACGCTGAATGACACCATGAAGAAACAACCAGACACAAACCAGAAGTGGGACGTTCTCCAAGACAATAGACTAGAAACATCGAAAGTCAATGTCATGGTGTGGAAAGGGGCTGTTCTAGATTTAGAGACTCAACAGACCCTATAGCTGAGTGGCATGCATGAAATTTGACTGGGTCCTGGTTCCTAAAAACTGCCATAAAAACGATTCCCGGGCACCTGGGGCAATTCGAACTTAAGCTGGATTTAAGAATTATTTCAGAATTATCATAGACTTTCTGTGATGAAGACTTTGTAAAAGACCTGTTCTCTCCAAGTGCAGATGAGGGAACTCTGAGGGTCTGCGAGGTGAAAACTATTTTCATGATAGTAGGAAGAGCTCTTCTGCCCTTCTTACTCTCTTTCCCCAGTTCAGTGAGATTTTCCAGAAGCTCCATGACTGGTGATGATGTCATTGGTTTGGCCAGCAGATGGAGTGCTTGGATATTCTTGAGTTTGCAAAACAGAGTCTCAGTTTTAATTTCTAATGCAGTAAAATTTTTCAGCATCTCTGAATAGATAGGTCTTACTTATTTATTTTTATTGACTTATAACAGACATACAACTAATAAGTAAATATTGATAGCTAGAACCCACATAAATAAAAGCTCTGAGGGCCGTCCTGTAACTTTTAAGAGGGCCAGGAGCTCTGATACTAAAAGGTTTGAGTTTGAGAACCTCTGATACAGGAGAACATTCTTACTCTCCGGATAAGTCGTTAGGGTTGACATTTCTGTATGCAAGTTTTTGAATGGTAAGAGAAGAAAACGGTATATACACACAGAGAGAAATAAGGCAAAGTTAGCAAAAATGTCAGCAACTGGGGCGCCTGAGTGGCTCAGTTAGTTAAGTGTCTGCCTTTAGCTCAGGTCATGATTCTGGGGTCCTGGGGTTGAGCGGATCGAGCTCCCTGCTCAGCGGGGAGCCTGCTTCCCCCTCTCCCTCAGACCCTGCTCATGCTCTCTCTCTCTCAAATAAATAAAATATTTTTTAAAACATCAGCAACTGGTGAACTTTAAGTGAAGAGTATGAGAGTGTTCACGGTACTATTGTTTCAATTTCCTATAGATATTAGAATATTAATAAAAGGGTGTGGGGGGGGAGCGCCTTCTATCTCGACCTCCTGGACCTCCACCGGTCCCCGCCACAGAGTAGTTTTTAGGGATTCTGTGGAGCCTAACCTCACATTCTTCCAACAAATTACTTCTTCCCTTCCTCGGTGCTTCAAATATGTGCACCAGCTCAGTAGCTGTCCCTTCACCTGTTTGCGGGGTGGGGTCAGCACCTTCTCCAACTACTTCGCATCAGCTTTGGGCAACTCCAAAGGGATCCGCGCAGCAGGTCCCATGGGCCACACTGCCCCCTGGTGGCAAGCAGAGTCTGGACATCTATTCCAGCTGGTCCCAAGTTCATTGCTTCGCTCCATTATTCAAAAGCATCTAATCTTGGTATAACCAGCCACTGTACCTATGCACTTCTAAACTCAGAGTGTCTATTTCCATTGCGGCTAAATAGTCTGAACCTCTATTAACTAAACCTTCCTTTCTTTCGTGAAAGAAAATGACATTAGTTGTTCTAACGTTTAAGGGACAGTGCACTGATGTCTCCAACTTGAAGATACATCAAAAAATAAGATGGATGGGGGCGCCTGGGCGGCTCAGTGGGTTAAGCCGCTGCCTTCGGCTTAGGTCATGATCTCAGGGTCCTGGGATCGAGTCCCGCATCAGGCTCTCTGCTCGGCGGGGAGCCTGCTTCCCTCCCTCTCTCTGCCTGCCTGTCTACTTGTGATCTCTCTCTGTCAAATAAATAAATAAAATCTTAAAAAAAAAAATTAAGATGGATGGATGCTGTCAAATCTTTTCAACTTTTCTGTAGGCTTGTCACTTTTTGTAAAATGTTGCAAGAGGGGAAGATCTGTTCCACAATTCAAATAATTAGTTCCAGGGGCACCTGGGGGGCTCAGTGCGTTAAGCAACAGACCCTTGCTTTCTGCTCAGGTCATGATCTCAGGAATTTGCTTGTCTCTCTCTCCTAATTCCCCTCCCCCTGCTTGCTCTTCCTCTCTCTCTCTAATAAATAAATTAATAAATAAATCTTTTAAAAAATAATTAGTTCCTGGGACACCTGGGTGGCTCAGTCGGTTACGCATCTGCCTTCAACTCAGGTCATGGTCCCAGGATCGAGCCCTGCATCTGGCTCCTTGTTCAGCAGGGAGCCTGCTTCTCCCTCTCTCTCTGCACGCCCTGCTTATACTCTCTCTCTCTAACAAATTAATTAATTAAAAAATAATAATTAGTTCCAAATGGAAGGGGTAGTGAAATTCTCACCCAGACCACATGAGAATCACCTATAAGCTTTTATTTTACTTTATTTAAGATTTTATTTATTTTTAAGTCATCTTTACACCCAAGGTGGGGCTCAAACTTACAACCTCAAGTTCAAGAGTCTCATGCCCCACTGACTGAGCTAGCCAGGCACCAACCTGTGAGCTTTTAAAAGAGACTCATCCCCTGTGTCTTCCCCAAACAATGAAATCAGAATCCCTAAAGTGGGATCTGGGGGCTCCGTATCTGGCAGCACTCTAAATTAACGCACTTAACAGGCAAGACTAACTTTCTGAATCTGCCACCCCTCATTGGAGCTCAAATGTTCAAATCTCATTGCTCAGTAAAACAGAAAATTTATTGTACAATGAAATCATCCATATCTGGCCCACTGTGAGTATAAAATATAACCAGCTCAAAAAGTAGCAAGTTTGGGGCGCTTAAGTGGCTCAGTCATTGAGCATCTGCCTTCTGCTCAGGTCAGGATCCCAGGGACTGGGTTGGAGTCCTGCATTGGGCTCCCTGCTCTGCAGGAAGCCTGCTTCTCCCTCTCCCACTCCCCCTGCTTGTGTTCCTTCTCTCACTGTGTCTCTCTCTGTCAAATAAATAAATAAAATCTTGAAAAAAAAAAAAGTGGCAAGTTCTACTAAAGTTAATCATAGGTCAGTCCTCTGACCCAGGAAGTCCATTCCTTGAAATTGAGAGCAATGTCCACCAAAAGATTTGCATAACAGCCTTCACAGCAGCCCCAAATCAGAATCAGCCATCAAAGGGAAAATGGGTAAATTATAAATTCACACAATAAAATGCTCTACATTTTGGGAAACCACGGCTGGTACATGAAATTTGGCCTGTCATCTGCTTTTGTATGGTCTGAGAGCCACGAGTGGTTTTTTTATGCTTTTTCGTGGTTGAAAAAAAAAAATCAAAATAAGAATGGTATTTTAAAACACACAAGGATTCTTGAAATTAACATTGCAGAGGCCAGAAACCGAGTTCTGCTAGAGCACAGCCATGCTTATTCATTTACGCATTGTCTCTGACTGCTTTCACGCCAACAGGGATCATATATGGCCTGCAAAAGCGAAAGTATTTACTGTCTGGTCCTTTACAGAGGGTGTTAGCCAATCCCTGGGACAGAGCAACAGAAGGAAAGACTGCAACCATACACAACGTGAGGAGGAGTGAAAGAAGCCTGAACACCAAAGAGCCCACATGGTACGAGTCCTGTTTCTGAGGTCCAGAACACATGGAATTAATCTAGGATTAAATAAATCAGAAGAGGGGCCCTTGGCTGGCTCAGTCAGTAGAGCATGTGACTCTTGATCTCAGGGTCTTGGGTCGGGGACTGGGAATGGGACTTACTTTAAAAAAAATAATAAGAAAGAAAGTTACTAAGATTGCAAATCTTCAAAGCCCTTATCATAAGAAAAAAGAAAAATTTTTAAATGGATAAATAAGTCGGCAGCTGGTTTCTTGATGGGGGTGTTGTTGTCAATGGCCAGGAAGAGGGACAAGGAGGCCTTCTGGAGTGATGAGTTTGCTCTGTATCTGGATCTTGGCAGTGGATATGCAAGTGTAAACATATGTAAAAATTTAACAATGTATGCACACATACAATAGGCACACTTTCTACTGTATGACATGCATGTTACAAGTCAATTCTTTTAAAGTAGAGGGAAGAAAATGAGGGAGAAGTGTGACCATCTCTAAAGGTTTATAAAGAACTCAGATGAAAACCACACCAAACACCAAATAATCATAAAGACAGATGCTAACAAGTGTTGGCAAGGATGTGGAGAAACTGGCACTTCTTTTTTTCTTTTTTAAAAGATTTTATTTATTTACTTGACAGAGATCACAAGTAGGCAGAGAGGCAGGCAGAAGCAGGCTCCCCGCTGAGCAGAGAGCCCGATGTGGGGCTCGATCCCACGACCCCGGGACCATGACCTGAGCCGAAGACAGAGGCTTTAACCCACTGAGTCACCCAGGTGCTCCTCTTTTTCTTCTTTCTTTCTTTTTTTTTTTTTTAAGACTTATTTATTTATTTGAGACAGAGGAGTGGGGAGGGGCAGAGGGACAGAGAATGCTGAAGCATACTCCCCATGGAACCCCATGGGGAGCCTAAATCAAGAGCTGCTTAACTGACTGAGCCACTCAGGTGCCTGGAAACTAGGCCTTTCATATGCTGTCCATGGGAATATAAAATGGTGTGACCACTCTGGATATTAGTCGGTCAGTTTCTTCAACTATTTTTTTTTAAGATTTTATTTATTTATTTGAGAGAGAGAAAGAGAGAGCGTGAGCAGGAGGATGGTCAGAGGAAGATACAGACTCCACGCTGAGCAGGGAGCCCCACGTGGGGCTTGATCCCTGAGCCCAAGGCAGACCCTTAACCGACTGAGCCACCCAGGGACCCCCCCCCACCCATTTTTTTAAGTAGGCTCCACACCCACCATAAGCTTGAACTCACAACCCTGCAATCAAGACCAGAGCTGAAATCAAGAGTCAGATGCTGAACCAACTGAGCCACCCAGGCTCCCGAGGTCCTCAAACTATTAAATGTAGAGTTATTATTTATTATTTTGATCCAGCAATTCCATCCTATAGATACATCCAAGAGAAATGAAAACAGCAACAGAAAAGCTTGTGCATGAATATTTATAGCAGCATTATTCATAATAGTCCAAAAAATGGAAGCAACAGAAATGTCTATCGGCTGGTGGATGAATGAATGAATGAATGAGGCATATTCACACAGTGGAGAGCTACTCAGCCATAGGAAGGCATGAAACACTGACACCCACTACAAAGATGACCCTTGAACACTTATGACAGAAGCCAGTCACAGAAGATGACACAATATATGATTCCGTTTCTATGAAACACCCAGAATTGGTGTTTCCTGGAGAGATAGAAAGTGGATTTGTGGTTGTCGGGTGAGAGGGGAGGAGGCCGGGGTGACAGCTAAGGAGCGTGGGGTTTCTTTCGGAAGTGACGAAGCTATTCTACAGTTAACTGTGGTGATGGTGATTCAGCTCTGAATATACTAAGTCGCTGAATTGTACACTTCAAATGGATGAACTGGATGGTTTGTGACTATCAGTTAAGTCGTTTGAAAAAAAAACAGACACGGAAGCTAAATCTGCCACAGCTAAACCCTTCGACATTCATTCAAAACATCGCTCGTTCAATCTCACAAAGGGCTCATCTTGACATGAAACCCCAACCACTGTTCACCCTTCTAAGCCTGCTCAGCTCAAGGAATGCTTGCTAGCCCCTGACACTCACGGACAGTGTACATAAAGTTACAAGGCACTTTTTCACCTGCTTCCAGAAAAGGGCTTCCAGAAATAAAGAGGCTGCCCCCACGGGAGCTCCACCCTCTGAGTCCCACCCCCCACCCCCGAGACACACACACACAGCTCTCATCTCTAAATGCTCAGACTCAGATAAACTGTCCCCATTTAGCAAAATCCTCTAACCTGGAGATCAAGTCCCCCCTCTGTCACTTGCCCATTCTGTCCCCAAAGTTAGCCCGACTCTCTCTGTAGCTTTAGCAAGTCTGATCGGAGAAAAGCCTGGTCAGCTATTTCTCCTCCCTCTGAGGGCAACTCCCCCCAGCGCCCTCTCCACCTCTCCACCAGATCTATTGCTCTGGGTTGAAATCCTGGCTGGAAACCTGCTGACCTTGGTCTGTGACAAAGATGGGAGAGGAGGTAGGAAACTTCAGACCCTTCTTGTGTGAGGCAACAGCTCCACCAAGGGTGAGGCAACAGCTCCACCAAGGGTGAGGCAAGCAGGCCCAGAAGGGTGAACATTTAAGGAGGCGCTGGCTGGAAGGTGCCTACCCTGCCCTTGAGTGACCATGACTGTGAGAGTAAGTGCCTCCTTAAATGTTGCACCCTGGGTGCCTTGCTCGCCTCACCCTAGTCCTGGCCCTGGGCAACAGGATGCTCCTTCCTCTAACAGTGGCTCTAGAAGCCTGAGCTGGGATCTCTCTCTCAGCCCCAACCTCAGAATTCTAGCCCTCAATCAGCTTTTATAGAGATGCCAAGCCAAAGGAGTTGCCCCAAGGCTGTAGGAAACTCCACAAATGCTGTTGACTTAAGGGGCTTGGCCAGAGACACACCTGCCCAGAGTCTCTTGCCCCAGTGCCCCACCTGGGTTTATGGCGCCCTCCTCCCAGAGACAAACTCAGGGATCAGGAGCCCCTGATCAGAGTTCCCTCCTACCCAGGGGCTCAGGAGTCTAAGCCCTCAGCCCCCTCTTCCCTTGAGGCCAAGAAGTCCAGGCCACCACCCTCTCCAAACCCAGCATCCAAACTCACGAAGCGCCCGAAGTGGATGGAGTCTCCATCCTCAATGTGCAAGTCAGCCTGGGCCCCACTAAGGCGGGAGATGACAGACTGGCAGCCGGGGAGTAGGGACCGGAGCAGCCCTGAGCCCGTAATGTGGTCCGCGTGGCAGTGGGTATTCACTGGGAGAGAGAGGAGGGCCTGGTCCAGAAGGGCTCAGAGAGGACGCCGGACTCCCAGCCCCAAGCCCCCTCCTCCCTCAGACCAAGGGTTTCAGCCTCCAGACTGACCAGCATACAGCAGCCGCAGCCCCAATTCCTTGATCAGCTGGGCATCCCGAGGCGCCGTCTCCAGAACCGGGTCAATCAGAATGGCCTCGTGGGACTCTCTGTCACCCAGCAGGTAGGTGTAGGTGCAGCTCTTGGGCTCAAACATCTGGAAAGGGGGAGTGGGACAGGTGAGAGCGAAGAACGAGACTCCCACACTCGGGGGACTCAAGAGTCCGAGCCTCCACCCGATGCTTTTCCTAAGATCCAGGAACACAAAACCCAGCCCCTCCTAAACCTCGGTGTCCGGAGTCTGTTCCGTCTGAAACAATGAGTCCCAACTTCCAAATACCCCCCAAATCAGGCTCACCATTAACCTCTCCCGTAAAGGACTCGGGAGTCCTGCCCGAAGCCCACGGGATCCCCCAACTCTCGGCTTTAAAGGACGCCGGAGTCCCGCCCCTGACACCGTCCAGCGCCCCGTACTCCCGCTGCGGGCCCAGCCTCCTCGCACCTGCCGTAGGAGGATGGGGACTCCAGAGCCGCTGCGCTGGCTAAGCCGCCGCCCGGCGACCCTCAGTGTGGCCCCCGCCATCGTGCCCGCGGCCTGGTGGGGACTGAGTGGACGCCAGGCACTGGCGGAAGCCGGGTGCCCCCTATCTGACCTGGGAGAGGCGGGGCGGGGCGGGGGCGGGGCGAGGGCGGGGCCCGCCTTAAAGGGGCCACGGACTCTGGGGGCTCAGGGCTGTCTGCGGGGAGAGAATACAGAGACCGCGTAGACAGCGAGACCGGGAGAAGCGACTAACAGGGAGATACTCAAAAGGCTCAAAAGGCGAGGGAGAGACCCTGGGAGCGCCACAGATAGGGAGAGAAATAAAACCCCAACAAGAAGCCCCAATACACTTGATAGCGGGACTCCTAATGTATTCTTAGTGGTTTTTATCAGGAGAGAGAACCAGAGAGCCCCTCAGAGATAAAGGAGATGCTGAGAGACTTGAGAGAGACTTGGACTCCGAGATACCAAGAAGAGAGACCTGGAAAGACTTTCAGAGATTCATGAAGAGATATAGAGTTGGAATGGGTTGTCCATCAAAGAAATATGGTCAGAAAGATACACTTGGAAATTCTAGACGATTATGAAAGATAGGAAGAGATGTTGGGACATTAGAGCAAGGAGAAATGAGCAGAAAGGGGGAGAGAATCTCTCAGAGAGGAGAGAAACAGGCAGAAGGAAAGTTCCAAGTCCAGGAGAGAATATTGCTCATTGATTTCTCACTTGAGAGCTCCCGTGTGCCTGGCCCAAGCTGGGCAAATCTGAAGACCCAGAGGTGAGTCCTGTCCAATTTGGTGGGGGAGAATGGCACAGACACTGGGGCTGAAATAAAGGAAGGTTCAGGGATTGCCAGGAGCTCAGGGGAGGAAGGAAACAGAAAAACAAGGATCCTCAGACCCTCTTTGCTGTGAGGGTCCCCCCCAAAAAACCTCCTCACTCCTGGGGCCCATTCCTATTGTTTTGGCAGGACTGCTAGACCCTTGAAGATATGCACACCTTCTCGGTCAGCTGTGAGATTTCCTAAGAGGTAGAAGCCTGTGCATCGCCCTTCCCAGCTCTGTGACCTTGGGCTCAACACTTATCCTCTTTCTGGGCCTCAGTTTCCTCCTCTGCAAGATGAGGTCGACAATAGCTCCTCCCTCACTGGGAAGATCTAGTAAGTTCAGACATGTAAAGAGTCTGAGAGAGCACGCAGCACAGAACAAGCTCTCGAAAGGAGCCTGCTATCATGCTCTCCTCACCCTCCTTGACTCCTTCCTCCTCTGCCACCTCCTCCCCCTTCATCACTAGGCCCTGTTACATTAACCTCTCTGGTCAGGCCACTTCGCCATCATGCCCACAGCCCCAGTCAAGAGGCAGCAAAAAATACATGGAAATTGCATGGATTCCAGGGCCTGGCTGTGAGAGTTCAAATTCCGACCCTGCTTCCTCCAGGCTGTGTGACCCCCACCTTGTGCCTCATTTTCCCCTCTTGTGTGTGTGGGGGGGTGGGGTGGGGAGTGGGAGCGCCTCCTCTTAAAAAGCCACTGCCAGGATGAAATGAAAGAATGTATACAAAGTGCCCAAGACAGTTTCAGGAATATAAAAAGTGCCAAATAAATGCTGGTAATTAACAGCGTAATTAATATATAACAGCCACCTCACTGGGCTTGTGGCTTCTGCTCTGCCTCCCTACAATCTATTTTATGCAGCAACCAGAGCGAACCTTTTAAAATGTCAATGACAAAGAGACTGAAGAATCACAGAAAACACACACAGCGTGTGGATCTTGTTTAGATCCCAATGCAGACACACCTAGTGTAATAAAAAGATACTTATGGGATATGATGTTACATATAGCTTCACAATCATCTGGGAGGAGTGGGTGGGAGAAATGAAACAACATGGGCCATCAGTAGAAAATTGTTGATGCTGGCGCCACTGGTATTATTAACGCAGAGAACAATTCTGTTTTCTCACACTTTCCGTATGTTTGAAAGAGAACATTGTTCTGGAAAGGAAAAAAAAAAAAAAAGCACACACACAAGATATACAGGGGGCCAGGGGAGAAATGTGATAATGTAAAGAAATGACTCTAAAGTTTGAAAGTTTGGTAATGATACTTTGGGTTGTGTTTAAAGATAGAAAGAAAGTCCTTATTTTTTAGAGACACACACTGAAGTGTTTCTGGATGAAATGTGTGGAATTTGCTTCAAGGACCTTAAGGGGCAAGGGGACGATGAAATAAGATTTGTCATGATGAACCTGGGTGATGGGCTGGTGATGGGCTGATTATACTCTTCCTCTTCCTTTTGGTTATGTTTGAAATTTTCCATAACCTAATAAAAAGTTTTCTTAAAAAGAGTATATGAAAAGTTAAACTCATTCATGTCACTTCCTATATTTAAAACCCTTGGTTTCCCATTCAGCTAGGCCTCTTTCTAACTCCTTGACCTCAAGATCTCCATTGTCCCCATCATTCTATCTTCCCATCACAGAGAGTTTATGGCTGTTAATGCTTTCCAGCATTTCTTTGATACAGAGTTATTGGACACCTCCTATGTGCTAAGCTCTGTTCTGGACAGAGTGATAAACAAGATAGGTTGTTCATCTTAACAGAGCATATAGTATAGAGGACAGGTATGTTGTGTTATGTAGGAAGGAGATGTGACAACAGAGTAGTGGAGGGAAAGGGGGCTCCATGAGCTAGGGTGGACAGAGGAGGCCTTCTACAATGCCAAATATTTGAAACAAGATCAGGCGGGGGGGGGGGGGGGGGGGTCAGACAACCAATGTGATGGAGAAATGACCTTGGGGGGACAGAGGGAGCCACTAGTGCAAAGGCCCTGGGGTAGGATGGACCATGGGTATACCAGCACTGGAAGTAAGGTAAGTTTGGAACATCGAGGTAGGAAAGATCCTCCGAACACAGCATGCTCTTTCCCACCTTGAGCTCTCTGCACTTGCTGTTCTGGAACGACCTTGATCCCATCATGGCCTAGTTCAATGCACAATAAAAACAACAGGTAATACTGGTAACATGTACTGACCACTGTAGGCACCGTTCTAAACTTTCCATTGATTATTGAATTTCGTCCTAAGAACCCAGAAAGGTAGAGAGACTTGGCCAAGATTACACAGCTAGAAACTGGCGGAGCCAACCAGTTACTCAGGTAATCTGGCTCCAAAGCTCGAATAACCCCACCGTCTAACTCCAACAGCTCCCAGGACTCGCCAGACCTTGTGGGTTATCAGACTGAAGACCCACCCATGCAGGGCATTTTAATGGGCACTTCACGGGTCACTCCCGTGGTGGGCGGAAAAGTGCACCATCACGGCCCAGGGAAAGGTGCCAAGCGTGCCACCCTGGGCCTGGCTCCAGGAGCTCCAGTCCTCCCAAGAACTCCGGCAGTGATGCTTCGGGAACCGCCGCCCCCATCCCCACGCTAACATCAGAACCGCGGCACCGGGGTGGGAGGGGCTGAGATTCTTGAATCACCCAATGACGAACGATGCCGGGGCGCTATGCAAATAACATGTTTTTCATTGGGCGTCAGCTTGCTCTAAGCCTGGCGTTCCGCCCCGCCCACTCACGAATTGGCCTGACTTCTTTGCAAACCCTTTGAGGAGTGAAATGGGCAGCCGGCTCTTCAAACTCCCTCTGGAGAGGGAACTCAAGCTGCCGACGGGATTCTCGAAAGGGAGGGTGTATAGGAAAGGAAGGCGCATATGTTGGGCACTGTCTCTGATCTCTAAGCTCAGTTTCCCCCAGTCAGCCACCGTAGGCCCCGCAACCCGCAGTGTACTTTCTTACGACCCTTCCTTCTATCGGTAGCTCCGCGCTTGCTCACCAACTTGCCTGCCTTGCGCACCCACCCCTCCTTCCATTTCTTCTCCCCCGCAGCAGCCTCCGCGGGCTGCGACTGCGCATGCGTACTGACGCCCCACACCGGCCTCGAAAGGGAGGAGAGGATGGAAATGAGGCTGAGCCGAGCAGCTCACGCGCGCTCCCTCCCCTCCCGTCGCTAGGCACGCGGCCGGCGGTGCAGCTTTGCCACGTCCGAGGGCACCGCTGCAGCTGGGGCGGCCGCGGCGGGAGGGGCCTGGAGCCCCGCCCCCGGGGAGGGGCCTTCTGCAGGTGAGGCGGGCACGGGTCCGGGCCCGGACGCCTGGGTGTTCGGGAAGTGGATTGGGGGATGGACGCCAGGATCTCCTTGAGAGGAATCGATTGGCGTCCTGATGCATAGGTTCCGGAGGGGCTGCATTGGTGCCCGAATGCCATGATTCCGAGGCGTGCATTGAGGCCCGGACGCTTGGAACCCCAAGGGAAAAATCCATTAGAGCTCTCTGGATCGCCAAGAAACGCCACGTTCTTTCTGCATCTCCCTCTAGGTTTCCCCTCTACCCTCCACGCTGGGAATGAAATTTAGCAACGAGAAGGAAGCAGTTCACGCGGCGTCGACGGACTGAGACTAAACCAAGACTCGGGTAAAGCTACCTATTGGGAGGTGAAATCCCGCCCACTCCGCTCAGGCTCCTCCCCTGTGACAGAGTTCTAAAAGACCCGTCCTCTCGGCTCGAAAGCCCCTACCTTGGGTCTGAGTTGCTTTGGGACCTGTCTATATAGCCTCGCCCATTCCCGGGTTCGCTTCCACGGCTGGGAGGTTCTGGTGGGGTAGGTCCCGTACATTCTAGAGGCCTAGCCAGCTCCGCGCTCAGGGCGGCCCCCGAGTTTAAGTAGTAGAGTCCCCGCCGCTCCGCTTGAGGGCTCCAGCGCCGGGTGCAAGGCGCAGAGGGTCAGGTTTGCATAAACCCCGCCCATTGTGCTCTTAGGCTCCGCCTTCGCATAGCCCCCGCCCCCGCCCCCGGATCCTAGCCTTAAAAAAAACCTTGCTCCAAAACGGACTGGTGCCTGATTTTAGTTTTACAGCCCTATCCCCATCAGCCTGGTAATCACCCGCATTGCCTACCTCTCTCTGGGTTCCCGGACCAGCAAGATGCTGGAACGAGATGCAGAGTCTGCCGCCGGGGACACCGATCCTAGTCCCACTGGCAAGGAACCAGTAACCAAGGGAGAAGGTGAGAGCGGTCCCGCCTGTGGGTAGGGGGGTCTTCTACAGGAACTGGGGCTAAGAAAATCATATTTTGAGGGACTCTCTCGGTGAAGATTTGAAGGCCTAGGGTGATGACCATTTGGGATATTTCACAAATGTGTTTTGGGGAATCCTACTATTGGCTTTGGGGAACTTCAGTGACTTTTAGGGCTCAGAAAATTAAGGGTCAGAGGGTTTGATATGCGGAATTTCAGGGTTTTCACTTGGGAATATACTAGAAACGGACACTCCCGTAGTTGCTTTGGGGTTCCAGCCAGGTAACCCTTCAGAGCTCCTTACAATGATGCATGGCAGAAGGTGGGGAATAGAGACTTGTCATTTGAGGAATCCCAGATGACATCTGAGGTTGGCTGAGGGAAGGGAAGCCTGGCCTAGATTCAGGGTGTTGGCTGATGCCTGGAGCCCACCAGCCCTCCTGTCCTGTAGCTCCCCCCCAGGGCTCAACGCAGAAGCCCAGCCAGTCGGTTCCAGGGCCTGCCTCGTCCGTGGGGGTGCCTTCCCGACCCCGTCAGCGGCCCCCACCCCAGCGCCCACACCGCTGCCCCGACTGTGACAAGGCCTTCTCCTACCCGTCCAAGCTGGCCACGCACCGGCTAGCACACGGTGGCACCCGGCCTCATCCGTGTCCTGACTGCCCCAAGGCCTTCTCCTATCCCTCCAAGCTGGCAGCCCACCGCCTCACACACAGTGGCGCCCGCCCACACCCGTGTCCACACTGCCCCAAAGCCTTTGGCCACCGCTCCAAGCTGGCAGCCCACCTCTGGACCCATGCACCCGCCCGCCCCTACCCGTGCCCCGACTGCCCCAAGTCCTTCTGCTACCCCTCCAAGCTTGCAGCCCACCGCCACACGCACCATGCCACCGACGCACGCCCCTATCCATGCCCGCACTGCCCCAAGGCTTTTTCATTCCCCTCCAAACTGGCCGCCCACCGCCTCTGTCACGATCCCCCGACGGCACCGGGCAGCCAGGCCACAGCCCGGCATCACTGCTCCAGCTGCGACCAGGCCTTTGGCCAAAGACGCCTCCTGCTCCTTCACCAGCGCAGCCACCACCAGGCTGAGAGCCAGGGGGAGCGCGAGTGAGTCCTCCCCTCGGCTCATGGCCCCCTCTGCCACCAGCTGGGGTCAGTGAAGAGGTGGCATTTTTAAGCTGGGCTGTAAGGACTTGCCTTGAGCAGACAGCTGTCAGGGAGACTGACTCCACACTGGGTTCCAGCCCAGAAGGCTTAGGAACAATTTGCTCACCTGTTTGGGGGGAGGGGAAGGGGTCATCCACAGAGACTTAACGCTGGGCCCCAAACCACAGGCTTGGAGCTGTGGTTTGAAAGCAAGCCCTGACTCTGGTTCTTCCCTCCATTTATAAGGCGAAAGTAAGAAGTCTGCTAGCATCGTTGGTTGCTGAGGAATGTGGGGAAACGGGGTCTCTCCTTATTGTAAGTTAAATCGGTGCCTCCATTTTGGCCATTTGTCCATAAAAAATTTAAAACGCTCACATACTCGTGTCAACTATTCCACTTCTAGGAACTTACCCTATAGATAAACTCAAGCACTGAAAAAGGCATAAGGATGTTGGGAAACCACCCAACTACCCACCAAGAGGGGACCAGCTAACGAAACACAATACAGCCAGAGAACGGATTATGTTGCCGTAGGAAATAAAGCTCTCTTTGTCCAGTTGGGGAACGAGTCCCTAAATATACAAAATGATAAAAGCAAGAACAAAGGGCATACTGCCAACAGTGTAAAAATTTTTAAAACTCAAGCTTTGGAGCCAGCCTAGACCCACTGCTTATGAGCCAAGGGGCCCTGGACAAGCTTTGTCACTTCTCTGGACTCAGATGCCTTATCTATAACATAGCAGAGAGTCATGGGAGTGCTAGGAGGCCTTTGTAACGGCGCAAGCATCATCTCTTGCAGTTACTTCCCTTCCTGGAGCCTGTTTCTCCTGCTATAAAATAGGAATGAGCTAACAATGGACTGCACTTCATTTTTCAGGTGTGTATTAAGCCCCTGTAGCATGCTGGGCCCTGCGCAGGGTGGTAGGCACATAGCAGTGAACAAGACAGGCCTGGTCTAGTGAGGGGGAGTGGGCGCCAGTCAACTGGGGGCCAAAAAAAAAAAAAGCAAAGAAGTCAACTCCATCTTGAAAAACAAAGTAGGGGAGGGAGCCTTGCTCCCCAGCCCAGGTACCAAGAATGACTTCAGAGTCATAGGAAAGACATCTGCGGTGTTGGCATGGGAACAGATGAGTGGAAGAGAACTGAAGGCTCCAAAATGGCCTTGTGCTCACAGGAGGTCCTGACAAGTGACTATCCTCACAAGTAGATCGGAGGTTGGCACACTTCTTCTGGAAAGGGCCCGATAGTATATATGTTTAGGCTTTGCAGGCCACAGTGCCTGCCACAACCACCCAGCTCCGCCCCTGGAGTAAAAGAAAAGCCACACACATTATGGTACACGAATGAGTGTGGCTCTGGTCCAGTGAAACTTTACCAGAATTGTAGGTGAGCTGGAAACTGCCTATGGGATGTAGTTTGCAGATCTCTGCTGTAGGTGAGTGGGGCAAGGACAGGCTCATCTGTGAACGAGCTGAGATCTGGAAGTAAAATTAAGTGGGATCCTGTAGAGGCAGAATAATGGACTCCCAAAGAGGTCCATGTCCTACTCCCCAGAACCTGAGTATGTTAGTCTACATGTGGCAGAAGGGACTTTGTAGATTCGTGATTAAGGATCTTCTCTTGAGATGGGGGGATTATCCTGATTATTCCAGGGGGTCCAATGTGATCACAAGGATCCTTATATGAGAAAGAGGGAAGCAGAAGAGTCAGAGGCGATGTGCCGATGGAAGCAGACACCGGAGGGATTCAGGGCCATGATTCAAGGGACTCAGGCAGCCTCTAGAGACTGGAATAGATAAGGAAATGGATCCTCCCCAGAGGGGACACGGCATTGCAGACACCATGATTTTAGCCCACTGGGGCAGAAGTTGGACTACTGACCCACAGAAGGATAAGCTAATATATTTGTTTGTTTAAGGGTACGAAGCTTGGGATAATTTGTTACGGCAGCAATAGGAAACGTACAGATCCCAACCTCATACCATACACAAAAATAAGTTTCTGGTGATTTAAGATCTTTAAACTTGAAAAATAAAATGGATGTAAGTAATAAAGGAGACTACCTTCGTAACCTCAGAGGTACAGAAGGAATCCTTGAGACACAAGAAATGACCATCAGGGGCGCCTGGGTGGCTCAGTGGGTTAAGTAAGCCTCTGCTCTTCAGCTCAGGTCATGATCTCAAGGTCCTAGGATCAAGCCCCACATCAGGCTCGATGCTCGGCACAGAGCCTGCATCCTCCTCTCTCTCTGCCTGCCTCTCTGCCTACTTGGGCTTTCTCTCTCTCTGTCAAATAAGAAGGAAAGAAAGAAAGAAAGAAGGAAGGAAGGAAGGAAGGAAGGAAGGAAGGAAGGAAGGAAGGAAGGAAGGAAGGAAGGAAAGAAGAAAGAAAGAAAGAAAGAAAGAAAGAAAGAAAGAAAGAAAGAACCATCACAGAGGAAGAGAGTGGTAGATTTAACCATAAACCAAGTTATAACTATGACAACAGATATAATATTATATAGAGGGTTAGAAAAATCCTTTTCGAGGAGGTCAAGTTTTAGCTGAGATCTGAGATCTGAAATGAATGGATGGAATGAGATGGTCTGTGGAAGTATCCAGCATCAGGGGTGGCACTGAGCAGGCAAATGCAAATTAGCAGGCTGCTAAACCAGCTGCTAGCTAGACCCAGGCAACTGGGCAAGGCCTTGGGGAAAGGTCGTGCGAGGGGGAGGGTTAAGTCCCTTCACACTGGAAGTCAGTTTCTATCAACATTTACGCACACAGCTGTCCTGGAAGATTTCCTCCACAACAACCACACCACCATCAATGTTTCAGGGACACAAATGCATTTTGAGAGGTGTCGATCTTGTCTAACCGCCATGGTACAGATGGGGAAACGGGCCAGGAGAGATGGGTTTTGCCTGCATCCACACAGCGGGCCAGGGCTGAGCCAGGGGGGATCCTGGGTCTCCGACACCCTGACCTCCCAAACTGGCTTGTACAAGTCAAGCCAGTTCCTGCCTGGGGGTCTTTGCACCTGCTTTTTCCTCTGCTGGGAATGGTTCTGCCAGACTTTCCCTCACTTCTCCCAAGTCCCAGCAGAGGGGTCGGTCCTCTGACACGCCTTCCCTGCCGACCCTCTCTGAACCACACTACCCTGTCCCGTCGCTCTGTAATACTACCCTGTGTTCGTGCTCAATGCTGCACAACACACTCTCAGTCTCTCCCCCAGCAGTGTCAGCCCCCTGAGAGTGGGGCCTCATGTCTGTTTTTTAAGATTTCATTTATTTATTTGACAGAGAGAGATCACAAGTAGGCAGAGAGGCAGGCAGAGAGAGAGAAAGGAGGAAGCAGGCTCCCCACCGGGCACAGAGCCCGATGTGGGACTTGATCCCATGACCCTGAGATCATGACCTGAGCCGAAGACAGAGGCTTAACCCACTGAGCCACCCAGGAGCCCCTAGTGTCTGGTTTTCACAGCGCAGTTCCATGGATCTCACACACAGTAGGTGCAGGAGGCAAAGTAACAGCCTCCCAAAGATGTCCCCATGCTGACCCCTGGAACCGAAGAATCTGCTTTGTGGCAAAGGAGAATTAGGATGGAAGCAATCAAAGTTGCTAATTGGCTCACTTTAAAACAGGGAGATTATCCCCGATTATCCAGGTGGGCTCATGGTAAACACAAGGACCTTTGAAGGTGGAAGGAAGGGACAGAAGAGTCAGCATCAGAGCGACGTGGCATAAGGAAGACTCTACTTGCCACTGCTGGCTTTGAGTACAGAAGGGGAATTGGGGAAAAGACAAGAAAGTATATTTCCCCCAGAGCCTCCAGAAAGAGCACAGCCCTGCTTACACCCTGAGTTTTTGTCCATTTTGGACTTCAGACCACCAGAACTGGAAGGTGATAAATTTCTGTAGGTCTAAGACATAAAGTCTGTGTAACTTGTTACTGAGCTCTGACTGCCCTTTGCTCTGCTCCAACCCCTTCCTGACCTCCCCAGTTGTGGGATAACGTCCAAGCTTCTCAACCTGGCGCTCGAAGCCCTTCAGGACAGCCCTGTCCTTTTGCTTCTACAGTGACATGAATGTTCTTTATCTGCGCGCCTATTACAGCAGCCACTGCGCACTTGAAATGCGGCCAGTGCGACCGACAGAGTAAACGTTCCCTTCATGTCACTGGAGTTCATTCAGATAGCTACCCGGGGGGCACGTGGGTGGCTCAGTGGGTTAAAGCCTCTGCCTTCAGCTCAGGTCATGATCCCAGAGTCCTGGGATCGAGCCCTACATCAGATAGCTACCCGGGTCCAGGGGCTACGGTGTCAGAGAGCACAGCTCCAAGGACTGTGTCCATCCTTCCAGACAGATCTTGCCCTAAACCCTCTTAAACAACTGACCCTGGGGAGCCAGGCTAGTTCCCACCTCCCGGCCTCTGCCCGCGCCACAGCCCTGGCCTAGAACTCCGTCCTAGCTTCTGCCCGATTCTCTACCACCCCATTCAGTTTCCAACTTAGCTGCGGTGGAGGCTGATGGTTCTACAGCCACTTTTGTGAAAGCCCTGGAGAAAGGGAGATATCCCTGGCCCAGGGAAGCTGAGCCAGACTTCAGGAGAGAAGCCCACCTCCCAAGATCCAGGCCTCCAGCCTGGGACCCACAGAGGGACAAACAAGACAGGAATGGGTTCAGAGGGCTAGAACCCCAGTTCCCTGCCACCTGGCACCACGGTAAGCCACCAGGGAGAAGTAACAGAGCTCCTTTCCTACCAAACCCCTGAGAGAGAGCTCCCCATTCTTCCCAGGACAGAGGTCTCAGGGCAGCCAAGATATCTGACCCTCAGAAGGGAAGCACAAACCAAACAGAGGACGGAAAGCTGGGAGCCTCGAGGAGGTTCAGGAGACTTCCGAGTAAGAGGAGCAGCTGCAGCAAACCAGGTCACCTTTATTAAGCTCGTGTGTATGTGTGTGTGTGTGTGTGTGCGCGCGCACGTGCAGCACATATTTCAGGCCTGGGGCACCACCCCATACAGCTGGTGTGGAAGCAACTTCTGCTTCTCGTTGCAACTGTAGATCCACCGGGGGCGGACAAACACCAAGGAGGGGTTGTCCATCAGGGCCTGCAAGGTGGGGCAGGGCGCATATGGGAACATGTGAGTGAGGAGAGGAGAGAGGTGACACAGGGCAGGTTGGGTGTCCCTTTCCCTGCCCCTCTGGAACCTACCTCCTCAAAACTGGGGTCCCACTCCTGTGCTGTGATCACAAACTGGACCCGGTCGCTCATGTAGTCCTCAAGCTCCCTGGCAGGACACGGAGAGAAGCGGAGAATCAGTGTCCCCAACCATTCTCCAAGGTACCTGCGGCAGGCCCCAACGGTGCTCCCCTGTGCCAGCCTTGCCACAGCCACAATGCCAAGGGCTCCCACCACTGCCACTCCGTTTAGAAGGGGGGCCGGGAGGAGTCCCGTTTTAGAGACAAGAATGAGAGGGAAAGCTACTCGTGCCCACCCTGCATGGTGTGCCCCTTCTCTGGCTCCCACTAGCTTTTCCTCCCACAAGATAGCACCACCCCTCCCTACACCTGCCCCCTCCCCTGCACACTGACCCGTTAAAGGCTGTGACATATCGGCTGAGCTTCCGCCGCTCATCCCCAGGGAACTCTCCGTACAGAAAGAAGTGTTTGCCCTGGAAGAAGTCTGCAGGGGAGAGGGTGGAGGAGCCGAGTGTGAGGCCCCCCGCGTTTTGAAGCCCCAGGCAGGAGCCTCAGAACACTCGGAGCAAGACAGAAGGAGGCTGATGCTGGGGAGGGGTGTTCACGCAATCCTGGCAGAGAGGTCCAGGACAAAAGGTGCTTCACAGCCAGGCCCATCAGAACCTTTTTCCGGGAGCGGGGTGTTTTCCGGTAACTTCTCGGGCTCTGACCTTCAGGACGGCTCTTTTCTTTGTTCCATTTTAACATGGTTCTCCAAACCATGAAGTTTCAATGCCATTTTTAGAGCTTTGGAGGATCAAACTGCTTTCCTGCCCATCACCCACAAGGAGCCTGATGGACACGGCCTCTTCCAATCACCACTCACTCTCCCCTCTGCTCATACCCTGGCTGCCCAGCTTCTCCCTCTATGCTCTGCTGGCCAAGGCTCTGACCCCTGCCCCCATCCCACACCCCCTGCCTTCGTGTTGGGGTGACAAACAGCAATGCCATCACCACCTAGGTGGCCACAGAGATCAGTGCCCACGCCATCTGTGCACTTGGGTGACCTCCCACTCTGAAGAAACCAAGCCTGCAGGGCAGGTGAGGGAGGTGCCGTTCGTACTGGAGTGGAAAGCCAAAGGGGGACATGCCCAGCACTGGGCTGTGATGGATGTGGTCACAGCAGGAAGTCAGGAGGGGGAGCAGAGAGGGAAGGCATGGGAGGATGGATGCCTGTTTCCTAAGGCAACAAGAAGGAAGCAGAGGCAGGGAGTACAGGGGAAGGAGGTGGGGAGACAAGTCCTAAGTCATGGGGAGCAGCTGTGATCTGAGGGCTGGCTGGGGGGGTCACAGCTGAGAATTGAGAAAGTCAAATCCCACTTCGGGAGGCACGGAGGGAGTTCCTACCTGGGAGCTCGGGAACTGGCAGTTCGGGAGACTCTGGGGGACCCTCATTGTCTGTGTTCTCATCTGTGGATCCTGCATACGGGTCCTCGCCATTCTCCCCCTGGTCAGGGGGCTGCTTTTGCTCCCTCTGCTCGGCTACTCTGGGAGAGCCCATGGGGGTGGGGGAAGAGCATTCAGACCAGATCCCCCTCCACCCAAGCCTGGGGCCACCTCAAACCCCGAGCCCCACCTTACCTTCTCAGCTCATCCTCAGTATCTCCAGAATCTTCTGCCCCATTGCCCTGTTCTTCTGTGAGTGGGAGCTTAGTCAATGCAAAGCAACGTGCTTGGTAACCCTCCCTCCCAGTCTCCGGCCCAAGCACCGACACAGGCGTGCTAACCGCTGACCTCACCTGCCCTCCAGGTGCAGTTATCTGGGACCCCCACCCCCCTTAGATGTAGGAATCTGGGTTTCCAGCCTTCTCCTTCCTCAGACCTGGGAGTCCTGGCCCCCAGCCCCTCCTTCTCCCTCAGACTCAAGGATCCCAGCCCTCTCTTCCCTCAGACCCCGGAGTCCAGGACCCCAGCCCCCTCTTCTCTCAAGCCGAAGACCTGAGACGCCAGCCCTTCCTCCCTCAGACCCGGGCCCCTCAGTCTCTGACCTGACTGCTCCCCATCAGTGTCGGTGTCTTCCTGGGGTCCTGGTGAGGCTGGTTTGGTCTCTTCTGGGGTTTTGGGTCTCTGAGGTGAGCTGGGTCCTGCTGCCTGAGGGGGCTTGGTTTTGGTCTGGGGGCGCTGCGGAGGGAGGGAGCAGCCTGCGTGTGAGAGTGTGTTCTTGCAGAAGCCAGGGCTGGAGAGTCTGGGGTGCCACGGCGGACCCAGGGACCCCTGCACTGCACCCTCCCCCACATCAGGGCAGGAGGCATAGGACCTTCTGGGGAAGCTTGGGGGCTTCATCCCCACTGCTGCTGCTGTGAGAGCCCCCTTCGTCCTCGCTGCTGGAGCTTGGTCCTGCCATGAGGTACCTAGGGCAGGAATATGGGCTCAGACAAAGAGCATATGGTGTCTTCCAGGGGAGATGGGGCGGGGGACAGGTGCTCAGCAAGCCACAGCGACTGGCATTTACTAATCACTCAGGATGCCCTGGCCTCCAGCTCTGGACGGACCCCACTGAAGCCGTCGGTCAGCGCAGCCGGCCGCAACAGAGACCTCACCTCCGGGAGGGCAGTCGCCGCCGCATCCGGTGACAGTCCAGCACCCACTCTTTCCGCACGATGCGGCCTCCGAGGCCTAGGACCTGGCTGTACTTGGGGGTGTTGGCAAAGGCGCAGCTGGCGGGGAAGCAGAGGGGAAGGTGTGGTCAGTCAGGTGTGGTCTGAGAAGGGAAAGGGAGAGAGAGACAGGACGGGGGAAGAAGGAGAAGTCAGAGACAGAGAAAGAGACAGATCGGATAGAAACAGAAAAAGACAGGAGACCAAGGGAAAGATGTAGGAATCAGAAAAAGAGGCAGAGAAAACAGAGAACTGAAGAGACAGCCAGATGAGTAGACAGGGAGAAAGAGAAATGAAGACGGAGGAGTCAGAAGGAAATGGGGAAGCGGCGGGGGGCAAGGTGGGGAGGAGGGCACAGGCCTACATAAGGTGGGTGCTGTCTGGAGTCCAGTCCGGCCGATACTTGGCCCCCAGCTCTAGGGCCTTGTCCCGGAGCTCCGAGCGGAAGGGGTTCTGGAAGCCACTCAGCACCACCACCACACCCTGAAGGATCTTCCCCAGCTCCTGCGGGCCAGCTCGGGGTCCTCTGGGCTTGGTGCCTTCTCGGGACTTTCCTGGCACTGTGCCTCGTGCTGGGGCAGGGACTGGGGTGGTGGCCGGGGTGCGGGTGGGAGCTGGCACTAGGGAGGCCAAAGAGTGGATTCAGTTAGTACTGCTGGGACTAAGCCCAGTCCCTCCTCCCCAGACCCAGGGGTCCTGCCCCCAGCCCCCTCCTCGCTCAGACCCAGGGGTCCTAGCCTCAGCCCATCCTCCCTCAGATGCAGAAGTCAGGACCTCCGGCCCCTCCTCCCTCAGACCCGAGGGTCCAGGCCCCCAACCCCTCCTGTCCAAGGACAGAAGAGCACAGGCCCCTTTGAGAACAAGGAAGCCAGCACTCACATTTGGGTCTCTTGACAGTGGGTGGTGAGGGCTGGGCTGATGGTTTGCTGGGTGTCTTCCTTTCTTCTTGGTTCAAATCCAACTTTCTCTTCCCTTTGGGGGACTCCTGAGGCTGAGAGGTTGGGATGACCTGAGCCTCTAGCCTCTCTCTGCCCTCTCCACCCCACCAGGGTCTGAAAGTCTCACCTTGGAGGTGCCGCCTACTGCCCTGGAGACGGGAGAGGCTGAAGAGGCGGCACTAGAGGCCTGCAGGGTGGCAGCTGCGTAGCTGGGTCCTGCCGTGTCACTGGCTGTGGCTACCGAGGGAGAACGTGGAGCCAGGGTGAGAGGGCTGGGCCCTGAGACCCTTCCACTTCTACCCAGGGGACAGAGTGTTGTTCCCAAAGCCCAGTAGTGATACAGGAGTCCAGGCCCCCAGCCACCTCCTCCCTCTGATTCAGGAGTCCCTAGACTCCTTCGCCCTCAGACCCACGCCCAGGTTCCAACCCTGGGCTCACTGAGGACTCAAGCTTCCACACCCACCTGGGGGCGTCTTATTGATCCGGCTGAAGAAGAGGGCGCCGGGTCTCAGGGAGTTGGCACCCTCATCCTCCTCCTTCACGCGGAACTGGCCAAGCTTGGTCACCTTCTAAGGTCTCACAAGGTCAGCACAATAAGGGGCTGTTGGCAGGCAGGGGTGAAGCAGTAGGGAAAAGGCTCTGGGGGGTGATGAGCAGAGCTTACCTGGGGTGAGGCCTCTGCCTCCTCTTTGTCTGGGGGGCTGTGAAACCGTATAAAACTCAGGCCATAGGGGGAGTCCTGGGAACGAAGGGCGGGTGTTAGGAAGTCTGGCCAAAGACAGAGGCCTGGCCCCAAACCCCTTTCACTTGGAGAGACCCTTTATGGCTCTTTGCCTCTTGTGGACAAACATGTCTAGGGAGGTGCCCAGGGGACAATAAGGACGATAATAACATCAAGCTGCTAGTGAGCCCTAACTCTGGGCCGGGCTCGGCTGTAAGCCCTATGTGCACCAGCTCCAACAGCCACGTGGCCAGCAGCAGAGGCTGCTGAGGGTCTGAGCGAATCCTCTCTTGCACGCCCGAATTCCTAACCACAAAAGGGGAGGGAGCACTGAATGCCACGTCTGGGACACAGAAATGCTCTCCAGGCTCTTTTCCACTCTTCCGGCTGGACGCAGAGCCCAGGTCCCTGGATGACTGGCCAAACACCCCCCAAGACAGGACCCCGAGAAGAAGTCTACTTCCACAGTGTGGTATCATGACATACTCGAGTCTTGCTATTACCACAGCTTAGCATCCCTACCTCACGGCAACCCTACGAGGAGCAGGAAACTGAGGCCAGAAAGGTTAAGTCACTTGCCCAAGGTCACACAGCTAAGAAGTGGTGGACCCAGGCGTCTGACTCCAGATCCCATAATGGTAACTGTCAGACTGCTCCTCTGCCAAGTCAGCTGCCCCCTTCTCCCATTCCCCTGAGATCCTGCATGCGCCCTTCCCAGACATCCTCTAGGGAATCACCTATGGGAAGGATCACAAACCCGCTTCAGTGACCTCTGGGAACCAGCCTCCTCCTCATCCCCAGGGGAGACCGGCTGCCCCGTCCTCCCAGCCCTCTGGGACTCCATGCTGGCCCCGGACCGAGGACCCTGCGCCCCCAGCTCCCGCCCCAGGTACCTTGCTGTAAGGCTGGCTGCAAACGATTTTGACGCGGTCCCAGCGCTTCTCCGCTGCTGCCCGGACCAACTTGTCGGGCCCGAAAATGCGAACACGGTTGGGGTTTGAGCCACTGCGGCTCTCAGAAGGGGACATGAAAGACGAGGTGACCAGCAGGACCTGGGGGAAGGAACACTGAAGGAGAACCAGGACTGGCTGACTTCAATGACACCTCCCAGGGGCCGGGAAGAAAGCAGGGGCCTGGGCAGGGTCCAGAGAGTTGCCAGATCTGGCCTGTACCTCCACATGCCTCAAAACCTCTCTTCTCCCTTGCTTCTGGGCTACCGGTCAGTTCCCCCCTGACACAGGCCCCGGGGATCCCTCTATGTCCAGGTCTCCATGAACCACAGCCCAGTTCTTCCACAGGCTCTTCTCTCACTGGCCACAGAGCCCACTCCACGGACCCTCCCAGCAGAGAATAATCACAATGGCTGGTACAATGCTCAAACACCTTTTGGAAATGCACAGCTGAGTTCACGGAAAGCAGAGCAAGTACAAGGGAGGCCAGGCCCGGGAGAACGGAATCCAGGGGGCTAGGAGAGCTGCACCAGCTCTAAGTGGTTCTCCTGGGGCTCAGCACTGGGACGCTGGGCAGAAACATGGCTCCGGTCCAGCCGCTCCTTCTGGGGGGCCCTGCCAGTAGGGGGAGCCACAGAGAGGTCGAGAGGCAAAAGGAGGGAGGCGAGACGTGCTTCTGTGCTCTGGCTTCTGGCGGCCCCTGGTGCATCACCCCTGGTGCACTTCCGCTTTGGCAGCAGCCCTCCCCAGGGCTGCAGGGGGATCTGGTTTCAGCATTTTAACATCTGCGGAGCTGGTATCATCCAGACCCTCTCAGGGATTCCAGCGGGTCTGTGTTTCAGCTCTGTGGAACCCCACTTCAGAGCTTCTAAACGTTGAGGTTTCAGGAATTCCAACCATGTCCTTTTGCTCCCCCCACCCAGGGGGTGGCAGCTGCTCCCCTCATTACTTCTACACGGCACCTGAGTCTTCTTGCCTCCTGGGCTCAATATATAGTCGCTAATTCGTTATGTTAAATTCTCTGTTACGATAACTGGTGTGATTTCAGTTTCTTGGCAGGACCCTGACCCACAGGGCAGGTGGCACTGAGGTTAGTGTTTGCCTGGGTGCTGACTCTGGGTACCAGAGAATGTAATTTTAATGGATGGCGGGGGCTGGGGGTGGTTGGGAACAGAAGATAAAGCCTGGGCTCTGGTCAAGGAAGAACAGTAGCTCCTCATGGACCATCACCCAACTCCAACAGAGCTGAGCCTCCTCAAAGGGCAACACTCTCCGTGAGTAAATTAGGGGAAAATGCCTTGTGGAGTGAGTCGGTGGGAGGCCTTTGCTCTGGAGAACAGAGATCTGGAAGAATCCTAAGCACAAGTCTGTACTCTCAAGAATTTGGAGCAAAAAATTCATATGAGCTATCTGCACGGAAAAACCCAAGCTGAAGACTTTAAGTGGTCCTATGTGCGAAACAAAGGCAGAAAAAAAAATTCTTAAATTCCCTTACCACCTACAGCCAGCCCGCTGACAAGTCCTTGAGACAGGAAGAGTGACATTCCTCTAGGAACTCAGCTGCCTCAATGCTAATACTTTGTTAAGGACAAAAGGCCATCTCAGCCTGACCCCCAGGATCCTCTAAGTGTACTTTTTAAAAGATTATTTATTTATTTATTTGACAGAGAGAGAGAGAGAGAGAGAGAGAGAGAGATCACAAGCAGGCAGAGAGGCAGGCAGAGAGAGAGGAAGGGAAGCAGGCTCCCTGCTGAGCAGAGAGCCCGATGGGGGGATCGATCCCAGGACCCCGAGATCATGACCTGAGCTGAAGGCAGAGGCTTAAACCCATTGAGCCACCCAGGTGCCCCTCTCTAAGTGTACTTTAACAAATAAAACTCCTTTGGAAACGTCCTTTGTCTCTGTCCCCCCGAGATATATGTTGGTAGTCATCCGCCAAGCTTATGACTCACTGATATATATCTGAAGAGTCACAAGACTGAGTTTTTACTAAAATAAATAACCTTTTTCTTAACAATAGCTAGCCCCCTCAGGATCCTGGAAACCTTGTTTCCAAAATACCTGGGAGGCTTACACTATCCCTAAGCCCTTTCCAACTTGAAAGTATATAATGGGCCACTCCTCATGACCCCAGTGCAGCTCTTTCTGTCCCTTGGGTCCTGTCCCCGTGCTTTAATAAAACCAGCTTTTCGCACCAAAGACGTCTCTAGAATTCTTTCTTGGCTTGGCCATCGGCTTCAAACCCTAACATCTTTCCTCCAGCAGACCTGTGTACACAAGATCACCCACGCGGTGGCAGATCCTCTTTGGAGGAATGTACTTCATACCAGGTCCTCAGACATTCCCCACAGACACATTCCCAAAGATCAGAGGTACACACGTACACACGTACACACACACACACACACACACACACACACACACACACACTGTAAGGCATATGGAAACAAGCAGCAGAAACCACAAACTGCAGACTCAGACTCACAAAGGCTGCATCCATTTAAATTATCAAACACAATACAAAAGTACACTTAATAGTTTAAAGAAATAAATGGAGATCCTGACAGTTTGATGAGGGGACAAGGAGAATCAAACGGACCAGGCAATTCTGAAAAAGAGTGGAAGGCCTATGTGCCCAATATTGAAGGATAAGCCATGCCTGGTCCAAGCAGTGCAATTCTCTCTGCCAGTGGCTGGTCGGGGTCGGGCACATGACCCAGTTGGCCAATGTGATATTAAGAGGAAGGCTGCTGGGTCTTCTTATTTATTTATTAAGTAAGTAAGAGAATGTCTCTCTTTTTAGGAAATATCCGCTGTAGTGTACGGGGATAATGTGGAATCATGTTTGCAACTTACTTTCAGTTCACTGAAAAATATGTACCCATGTGTTAACATCTGGGGAATCTGAGTGAAGATTATCAGGGAATCCTTTGTACTACTTTTCTGTAAGTCTGGAATAAATAAAGTTATTGACAAACTGGTTTTATGATTTACATGGAAATAAATGCTAAGGAGCTAGAATAGTCAAGAGACTACTGAAGACCAAGATGGAAGCCCAACACCATCTGATTTCAGTATTTACTATTAGGACAGTGTGGTATTGGCACAAAGATAAACGTACGTATCAATGAAACAGAACAGAGAGTACAGAAATCAACCTACACATATATGTCCATCACTTTGCAATAGAAGAGCCAAAACGGTTCAGTGGGAAAAGGATAATCATTTTTTAAAAGATTTTATTTTTAAGTAATCTCTATACCCAATGTGGGGCTCAAATCTACAACCCTGAGATCAAGAGTTGCATGCTCTACTGACTCAGCCAGCCAGGCACCCAGGAAAATCTTTTTTTTAAGACTTTTTTTTTTAAATGTTTGTTCAACAAACATTTAAAAAAAAAAAAAAAAAGGACCTTGTCCTCTACTTCACACAATATACAAAAGTTCATTTGAAGTGGACCAGAGATGTAAAATCTAAAATTATAAAATTTTAGATATAATTATAAAATTAAGATTAAAAATCTAAAATTATAAAGCTTCTAGAAGAAAACACAGAAGATGACGGTAGGAAGAATCATGGCACCCCATAGAGGTCCATGTGCTATTCCCTAGCACCTGTGAACATAGCAAAAGGGACTTAGCAGATGTGATTAAGTATTCTTTTTTAAGATTATTTATTTATTTATTTGACAGACAGAGATCACAAGTAGGCAGAGAGGCAGGCAGAGAGAGAGAGAGGAAGAAGCGGCTCCCCGCTGAGCAGAGAGCCCGACGTGGGGCTCAATCCCAGGACCCTGGGATCATGACCTGAGCCGAAGACAGAGGCTTTAACCCACTGAGCCACCCAGGCGCCCCTGTGATTAAGTATCTTGAGGTGGGGAGATAAGCCTGGGTTATCCAGGTGGGCCCAGTATCATCACAAGGGTCTTTATAAGGAAGAGCGACACAGGAGAGTCAGAGAAGTGAGGACGGAAGCAGATGTTAGAGTATTGTCATCAGTGCCTTTGAAGACGGAAGGGGCCACAGGCCAAGAAATGCAGGCAGCCTCTAGAAGTTGCGGTAGGTAAGGAAATGGATCCTCCCCTAGGACCTCCAGAAGAAACCCAGCCCTGCCAACACTAAGATTTTAGCCCACTGAAACAGAACTGTAAGAAAGTAAGTTTGTGTTACAGCTTTAAGCCACTGAGTTTGTGTCATTTGTTAGAGCAGCAACAAGAAATTAATACAGAGGGACGCCTGGGTGGCTCAGTTGGTTAAGCAGCTGCCTTCGGCTCAGGTCATGATCCCAGCGTCCTGGGATCAAGTCCCACATCGGGCTCCTTGTTCTGTGGGGAGCCTGCTTCTCCCTCTGCCTCTGCCTGCCACTCTGTCTGCCTGTGCTTGCTCTCTCTCCCTCTCTCTCTTTCTGACAAATAAATAAATAAAAATCTTTAAAAAAAAAATTAATACAGAGAGTATAGTGACTTTGGGACAGACAAATATTCCTTACAGAACCCAAAAGGCACTTAGCAGTAAGAAAGAAAAGAAAAGAGGAGAAACATAGAAAGAGGGAGAGAAGAAGGGAGGGAGGAAAGAAGAAAGAGAAAAAGAAACTTAAAAAAAAACAAACAAAAAAACACCTTGATTGGACTTCATCAGCTCAATCAAAAAGCACTGTTAAGATAATGGAAAGGTCAGTATACAGACCACAATGAGCACTGAGTGAGGCACAGGAGTGTTGAATCATTACATTGCACACTTTAAACTACTATAACACTGTATGGTAATTGTGCTTTAATTAAAAAAATTTTAAAGATAATGAAAAGGCAAGTCACAGACTGGGGGAAAAATCTGCAACACATGTATCTGGGAAAAAAAAAAAGAAAGAAAGAAAAAAATAAATAAGCCCATGATTAACATCCAGGACAAACAAACAAACAAACAAAACAATAAAAAACAAGCAAAAGACCTGAATAGACACTTCATAAAGTAAGATAGGCTAGTAAGTACATGAAAGGTTACACGATGTCATTACTTGTCAGGAGAATGCAACTTAAAGCCATGATAAAATACCAACATGTGCGATCTGAATGGCTGAAATTTAAGAAATTAACGACTGGCAACATCACGGACAGGTAAGGATACGGAACAACTAGAACTCTCAGTTTCCACTGAGGGGAACGTAAAATGGTACAACCACTTTGCAAACTGTCAAGTCCAGTAAGGTTAAGACATCCATTTACCCTAAGAGAACGTAACTGCACTCGTAGATATTCACCCAGAAGAGATCTCCATGCAGAGGCTTGTACAAAAATGTTCACAGCAGCTTGTGCCCACCCACAAGAGAATGGAGAAACAAACCGTGGTCTCAGCAAATGGAAGAATCTCGAAAATCAGGACATGGTGAAAAAAACCAGCCATTAAAAAAAGAGCAAATTCCATTTATATGAAACTCTACCACCGACAAAACTAGTCTGTAGTGACAGAAGAGACCAGAGGCTGCCTGAGCTGGCAAAGGTGCGGGGATGGGGCGTGACTGCAAAGGGGTGTGAGTGACCTCCCCAGGATGCTAGTAATGCTCAGTGTCTTAACTTGGGGGCCCGTTACACTGGTGCATACAGTTGTCAGAACTCCTTGACCTGTATACTAAGATCTGCGCATTTTATTGTACGTAAAATATACTTCAACTATAAACAATTTCTCACTGCAAGGAAAAAACTCATCTCATAGAAAACTGGTTTACTGTTTACTTAAATTATAAACTTGCTTTTTCAAGTAGGTTTATTTCTACCCCAAGACATTTTGTGGATTAACAGCTGGCTAACTATGGTCTCACTAACACAGCTCTAATGAATTCAACCAGTAGGGAAAAGATCATACCAACTTTTAAAATATTTGTAACAGAGCAGGGCACCTGGATGGTTCAGGCAGTTAAGTGGCGACTTCTGATTCTGGCTTGAGTCATAGTTTCAGGGTCCTGGGCCAGAGCCCCATGTCGGGCTCCAAGCTAAGCGGGGAGTCTGCTGGAGATTCTTCACCTCTCCCTCTGCCCCCAGCTCTTCACACTGACACATTCTTTCTCCCAAATAAATAAAATAAAATAAAGGCATCTGGGTGGCTCAGTCAGTTAAGCAACTGCCTTCAACTCAGGTCATGATCCGGGGTCCTGGGATCGAGCCCATGCCAGGCTCCCTGCTCAGCGGGAATTTTGCTTCTCCCTCTCCAGACTCTGTCCTCCCCCGCTCCACACTTGATTTCTCTCTCTCTCAAATATATAAAAACTTTAAAAAATAAAAATATCTGTAATAGAGCAAAAAGCATCCCTTCTTGTAAACATTTGTCCCATATGAAGTGACTAACAGAGGCATCCCAATCAATGCGGAATCTCAACTTGCCAGGACATCTGTGAGAACCTCGGGAACCAGAGAAAAGCGGTTTTGCTCTTAAGCAGTGGCGTCCCTTAGACCAGACAAGTATGTCTAGTTATGCCCCCGCCCCCGATGCAAATGTGGGTCTCTACCCTGGTGTGCAGTTTTTAACCTGTGCCTCCTCCTCTAGAGGGCAGAGGGCAGTGTGACTCATCTCTACACCAGCCAGGCACCTACCCCAGGGGGAAGGGGGTGATGGGGCACCTGGGGCAGGGATCAGCACGGGGCCCATCTTAAAGCCCTGCTTACCTCGTAGTCTTGCTCCCCAGTGCCTCCGGCTGAGCTCCCCACCAGCACCTCCACGAAGGCCGAGCCGTCATTGCCGATGTCCACGCTGTGTATCTGTTCCTCCTTCTCCAACTGCGGGAGGGGGAGAGCCACTGTCAGTGCTTGGGCTGCCCCTGGCCTCACTGTGGAGCCTCGGGAGAGGGATGACCCCCCATCTGGGCTGCCACATCTCCTTGTAATGTCAGCTCAGTGACTGTGGGTGCCAGGGTGAGGGGTGTCACCATGTCCCTCTCATGTAGCACAGGGCATGGCCCAGAGTAGGAGCTCAGAAAATTTTCCCTGGATGAATGCATAAGCCCCCATGCTTGCCTCCCCAATGCCTCCAGACTCTGCCAGATCTGTGTGGAACCTGCCACCTTAGAGCTCTCCTTGACACCACCTGCCAGGCTTCCGATTTCATTCAAATAACCATGCATACAAATGGCACATCTGTCCCATCTCCCTGGTCACATAGGACTCTGAGGAAGCTCCCTCAGGGTACGGGCCTGGTGTAGTTTTGCTCACCAAGGATTCCTGGGTTTGAATCCCAGCTCTGCCATACACTGCCGAAATGGCCATTTCAGCCAATCTCTTGGAGCCTCGGTATCCTCATCTGTAAAATGGGGAAAATCCCCAACTCCAGGAGTACACGCGCGAATACCAGGCCACACTGCACCGCATGTAGGAGGCACTGTGCCCGGCCGGTCAGGAGGCACTGTCAGTCAATCCTCCATAATTACTTTTTTTTTTTTTTTTTTAAGATTTTACTGATTTGAGATAGAATGAGAGAGAGAGAGAGAGTGCACAAGCACGGAGAGCAGCAGGCAGAGAGAGAAACAGTCTCCCTGCCAAGCAGGGAGCTTGATGCGGGGCTCGAACCCAGGACACTGGGATCATGACCTGGCTGAAGGCATAAGCTTAACCCCCTGAGCCACTCAGTGCCCTGTAATTACTTTTTTTTTTTTTAAGATTTTATTTATTTATTTGACAGAGATCACAAGTAGGCAGAGAGGCAGGCAGAGAGAGAGGGGGAAGCAGGCTCCCCGCTGAGCAGAGAGCCCAATGCGGGGCTCGATCCCAGGACCCTGGGATCATGACCTGAGCCGAAGGCAGATGATTTAACCCACTGAGCCACCCATGCGCCCCGCTGTAATTACTTTCTGAAGGAAGAAAAGAGTAATCTATGTGGAGGAAGGCTCCCCACCAAGGCTCTGCCATTCCTGTCTTGACAGTTAAAGGCACAGAAAGCCATGTGAGGGTGGAAGGCAGTTAGGAACGGCTGACCCAATCTACTCTCCAGTTTCAGGCTCTTCTCTTTGGCTTCTAGAATCACAAGCCATCATAGCTCTCAAAGGTACCTAGTCCACAGCCCCAGGAGCATCCGACGCTCCAGACGGCCCTATCACCTGCCATCGAGAGGTTGCCCAGACTTTGCCTACCCGCCGCCACAAACAGGAACATCCCTACAAGGGAGGAAGGAGCCTGGACTTCGGGGGAGGCGAGCCTGGGTTCAAATCCAACCCTGCCATTTCCAAGCTGTGCAAGCCTGGGGGCCACGCAACCTCTCTGAGCGATGGTTTCCTTTTGTGTGGAACAGGCGGGCTGTCATAATAACCCTCCTTCTGAAAGGAGCTGAGATGACTCACAAAAATAACACTGCAGGAGCACTTGCAGCAAACACTGAGGCGCTCACGTTGCAGCAGACACGTAATCCGTGCATCTCCTCTCCTCCCAACCGCTCTGCCAGGCGGGGGCTATTATTACCTCCACTTAACACACAAGCAACCGGAGACAGGAAGCAGTTATGTAACTTCCCCACGGTCACACAGCTGGTGAGTGGCAGAGCGGGGCCTGGAGCTCAGGAAGGCTGGTTGGGGTCCACATGCACTCCTCTGCCACATCACAGGTACGCTGGGGAAAGAGGCGGTGCTGAGGGAACGGGCTCCCCCTGCCTTCACAGCTCTGAACCCTGGGACGGTGTGCGGTGCTGTCTATATACACAGGTCCTCCTGCCACACTTGATGGCTCTCCTCTAGCCGTGCTGGCCTTCCTTCCATCCCAAGAACAGAATGGCTCCTTTCCACCACAGGGCCTTTGCACTTGCCATTCCCCCTGCCTAAACCACTTTTCTTTTTCTTCAGTTATCACCACTTAATATTATGTAATAATGCTTTTTGTTTGCATTTGTCTAGCATCTGTTTCCCCCACCAGACTTTTAAGCTCCATGAGGGCAAAGACAATATCTAAGTCATTTCCCACTGTGTCCTGAACACTGAACAGTGTATGGTCTGTGTAATCCTAGAGCAAAGAGTTTCACCTTACCCCTTGTGCCTCAGTTTCCTAACCTGTAAAATGGGCACAGTGACAACTTCTAACAGCGAGAGTCATTGTGAAGATTCAAATGACGGCTACATGTGAAGCCCCTTGAATAGTGCCTGCCACAGACCAAATGCTCCATAAGTATCAGCTGACACTGTTCCCACAGAAAGCCTTTCATACGTTCTTGATGGACAGATGGAAACCAGAGAGATGGAAAGCACCTGGCAACCATTTGCTGAAGGAACAAATGCCCCCTGAGTTGTAAATTGGGCTCTACTCTTCCTGACCAAGTGGCTTTGGTGAGGTAGTTTCCTCAAGGTCTGCATTTGTCACAAAGGAATCATCATGACCAACACTTTCAGATTCTCACTGTGTGCCGGGGCCCTGGTGTCCTTGTTTCCTACTGATGCTGGAACAGATGACCACAAGCTCACTGGCTAAAAACAGTACCTCTTACAGATCTGGAGGTCAGAAGCCTGAAATTTGGTCTCACAGGGCTTCAATCCAGGCGTCAGTGGGGCTGCATTCCTTCTGGAGGTTCTAGGGGAGAATCTATTTCTGCGCCTTATTTCCAGCTTCTAGAAGCCACATGCATTCCTCATCTTGTGGCCCCCTCCTCCGCCTCCAAAGCCAGCAAGGGCATCACTCCAGCCTCTGTTTCCCTCTTCATGTCTCCTTCTCTGGTTCTCCTGCCTCCCTTTTTCCCTTATAAGGACCCCTGTGAGGACGCTGGGTCTCCTCTTCCTCCTCCTCCTCCAAATAACCCAAGCTAATCTCGCTATCTCAAGATCCTTAACTTCATCATGTCCATAGCGTCCTCTCTGCCCAGGTTCTAGGGATCAGGATGTGGACATCTTTTAGAGGCCATGACTCTTATCTATCATGACTGGCTGAGCTCTTTGTGGGCCGGGCATCGCTGAATCCTCACCACACAACTACCTTAGAAGGAAGGGTCTGTTACCTCTCCCGGTGTTACAGATGGGCGAACAGGCTCAGACAGGTTAAAGAAATAGTTCACATGTCACACACGGCTAACGATGGAGAAAAATTTGACCCAGCAGCTGCCTGCCTACAGCCTACACTCCTTCTCAACTCTCCTATTTCAACCCTCGAGGTAAAAAGCCACTATCTTGAGGCACCTGGGGGACTCAGCCATTAAGAGGCTGCCTCCAGCTCAGGTCATGATCCCAGGGTCCTGGGATCAAGCCCCGCATCGGGCTCCCTGCTCAGCAGGAAGCCTGCTTCTCCCTCTCCCACTCCCCCTGCTTGTGTTCCCTCTCTTGCTGTGTCTCTCTCTGTCAAATAAATAAATAAAATCTTAAAATTTTTTTAAAAAGCCACTATCTTTACCTCTCTTCCGTGACAAAGCACAATGCTCAATATGTACTTTGAGTGAATGATTTTTTTCTGCATACATACTTCTACTTTGAACACGCCCACATACTGCCTTGTATTTCCTCTTGGTGGTAAAGAATTTCCAACTACTCTGTTCCCACACGGAGACAACCCAAACGTCCATCAGTTTATGAGCGGACATACATCATATGGTGTATCCACTGATGGAACAGAAAAGGCTGACACATGGGACAACACGTAGGAACCATGAGCGCGTGCTCGGTGAGAGAAACCAGACACAAGGGTCATAGTGTATGATCCAGTTTACGTGAAAGGTCCAGAAGGGACAAATCTATAGAGACAGAAAGTGGATCAGAGGTTGCCAGGGGCAGCTTGGAGAGCAGGGGAATAAGGAGAGGCTGTTGAATGGTGATGAGGTTTCTTGGGGCGATGAAAATGTTCTCGACTAGCGGCAGTTGATAGCTGAAAGCTGTCAAGATGCCAAAACCCACTGAACTGTATGCTTTAATATGGTTGAGATGGTGAATTTCATGTTATGTCAATTTTATCTTTAAAAAAATGTGGGGCAACTGGCCTCAGTTGGTTAAGCACCTGACGACTGATCTCAGCTCAGGTCTTTATCTTAGGGTTGTGAGCTCAAGCCCCACACTGGGCTACACACCAACTTTAAAAAAAAAAAAAATGAGTGTTGTGTTTGTGGTTAGGAGATGGGCTCAAGCATGAAATGCCAGTCATCCGTGGCCAGGTTCACGTGCACCATTCTCAGGAAGGCATAACTCATGACAGGAAAACAAATGGGGCTGGGAAGGCTCACAAAGTTCCCAAGAGACACTGTGTTAAAAAACTGTTCCATGTCCAGGAAAGGCAGGGTTATGCTCCATTTAAAGGAATCAGATAGAACTTTACCCAGTGCCAGTAGATCTCCAAGATCTATTGTTATTTGAAAGAAAGTGGGGGGCAGGGAGGAGGAGGAGAACGGTGCATATACAATGTACTTGGTGGAAGAGGCGGACAAACTGTTTATGGGGGCTCAGCGACCCCAGAGGGCCAGGTGAGAAACTGCCAACAGTGCTGCCTATGGAGGAAGCAGGAGGGGGTGGGAGCAAGCAGAGAGAGGGGTGTAAACCCTTTTGTGCCTTTTAAATTTTGTACCATATACATAGAATACTCATTCAAAAAGTTAATAAAACTGGGGCATCTGTGTGGCTCAGTTAGTTAAGCCTCTGCCTTTGGCTCAGATCACGATCCCGGGGTCCTGGGATCGAGACCCTTATAGGGTTCCCTGCTCAGTGGGGGGTCTGCTTCTCCCTCTCCTTCTGCCCCTCCCCCCTGCTCCTTCTCTCTCTCTCTCTCTCTCTCATATAAATAAATAAATAAAATCTTTAAAAAAAAGTTACTAAAACTGCAGTGGTGTTCTCCAGCTATTGAGTACTATACGGAAATGAGAACAAGCCATCCACAGCTACACCCACCGACAGGATCGAAATAACAAACACGCTGAGTGACAGCAGCCACAGATGTCTATACCGTGTGCTTCCATCTACACAAAATTCAAAACGAGGCAAAATGAACCTGTGCTACTAAAAATCAGGATGGAGGGCGCCTGGGTGGCTCAGTGGGTTAAAGCCTCTGCCTTCGGCTCAGGTCATGATCTCAGGGTCCTGGGATGGAGCCCCGCATCGGGCTCTCTGCTCAGCGGGGAGCCTGCTTCCCTTCCTCTCTCTCTGCCTGCTTGTGATCTCTGTCAAATAAATAGATAAAATCTTAAAAAATAAAAATAAAAATAAAAATCAGGATGGTGGTTACCCTGTGGGGGGCAGTGACAGGAAGGAGCGAGGGGGGTCTGAGGGCCTGGGCCCCTCCTGTGACTCGGGGGTGGGTGGGGAGTACGAAGGTTGCAGTCCGGGAGGATTCGCTGAACCGTGCCCTTCGCGGTACACCTGTTACACATTAAAGAAGCAAAGAACAGCTTAAAACACCACAAGGGCAAACTGAGTGGTCAGAGAGCCACTGAAAAACCACCACGAGCGCCACATTGCTACTAGGCATTTCTTCCAAAGAGCGAACGTCAGCGGGGCCGCAGAGCTACCTGGACCCCATCCCAGCCATGCCCTCCCGCCCAGGAGCAGTGAGCCCAGAGGCTGGAACTCCCTCCGGGAGCCGCTGACCGGTTAGCCACGCAGCCTCTGTCGTCAGCGGCGGCAAATAAAAGAGGTGTGTGTGCGGCCATCATGAGCAGGGGGTTGCACCCTGTGTGGCAATCCAGATGTTGCATAATAGAGTTGGGAGGAAAACAATACAGGGCAGAACACTCCCCGGGTTAGTCCATAGGAGTCGGTGTCCGGACACGTCTGCCTTTCCACTCGCTTAATAAGAACAGAATTAGTGTTAGGTGAATTCGGAGTCACACTGCATACTGGGCATCACCAAACACAATCAGATCGCCCCAGGTGTCTCTCACGTGGGATAAATTAACAGCCGCTATGATACACTTGCCCCTGCCCCGTGTGCTTTATTCTCAATGAGGGAAGCAGGCTTCTGTGAGAAGCTAAGTCCACTTCTGGACGTCCTTTGTTCAGAGCCCTTCAGCTCCCAACTCATCCAGAGTAAAAGCTCAAGTACTCAAGTACTCACAGGGGCCCATTGGGGGCCCTCCAACCCTGACCCATTAGCTCATCTCTCCTCCCTCCTCCCCTGCCCAGCTCCACTGCGCTCACACTGGGCTCTTTGCTGTTCCTCCAGCATGCCAGGTCACCTCCAAGTCTGTTTCCTCCCCAGATCTCTGTGTAGCTCACTGTGCTCAATGACACCTGCTCAGGGAGGCCTTCCTGGATCCCACGTCATGATCTCAGGGTCCTGGGATCAAGCCCTACATCGGGCTCCCTGCTCAGTGGGGAGTCTGCTTCTCCCTCTACCTCTGCACCTCCCCCAACTTGTGCTCTCTGTCTCTCAAATAAACAAATAAAATCTTTAAAAAAAAAAAAAAAAAAACAAAACCAGGCACCTGGGTGGCTCGGTTGGTTGAGCGGCTGCCTTTAGCTCAGGTCATGATCCTGGAGTACCAGGATCGAGTCCCTCATCTGGCTCCCAGCTCCATGGGGAGTCTGCTTCTCCCTCTGACCTTCTCCTCTCTCATGCTCTCTCTCTCGAATAAATATTAAAAAATAATAATAAAAGAAAAAAAGAAAAACCTCTTGCCATTGCCTCCACCCCCAGCTGGAGCATTCCCCTCTCCTCTCAAGGGTTTAAGTTTCCTCCATAGCATTCACCATCCATCTGACGTGCTTTCCACATTGGTCTGTCAGTCTTTCCCTCCTAACATGAAAGCTCCACAGAACTAACATATTTTGGTCTCATGCGTCTTTGTACAGCCCCAGGACCTAAAACAGTGCTTGGCCTATAGAAGGTGCTTCATAATTACTCAGTGGATGAATGAACATGAGAATCCATTCACTCCGAAGTCTATAGGTCCTGCCCCCATGCTGACAACTTCCACACCTCTGTCTTCATCTAGGTCCCGTTCCGATTTCTGACTGCGGCCTGGACCCCAGGTGTCCCGAAGTCACGGCACACCTGCACATCCCAACTGAAGGTATCACCTTCTCAAGCTGCCACTTCTCTGGGTTTCCCATTTCAGCGACAGCTACAATATCTCCCTCGGTATCCCAGACCAGAGAGCCCTGTGCTTCGCTCTGGCCCCTCTGGTTCCTGCATCCCTGTCACGTCTCTCCTGCCTCTGGTCTGTCTGCTCCCATTGCAACTGGGGTACAGAATGGAATGTGATTCTCCCAGGGTCACCTGATCCTAAGAGAGCCCCGGAGAATCATCACCCAGTAATAAAAACACGAATCCCTCCCTTTATACAAACATCCACCTGTTGACAGAGCACGTTTACAGACATTATGTCACCACATTCTCACAATGACCCTGGGCTCAGATCTCATTATTCCCAATGGACAGGTGAGAAAACAGGTTCAGAGAAATGAAAAAATGTGCCCGAGGTCACAGAATGAGTAAGAGGGAGAGACGGGGACTTGAATCCAGGTTCCAAGACTAAATCGTGAGCAACCCGTACCCTCCCTCAGTTTATATATTTATTTGTCTGTTTGTTTTGTACCTCCCTCAGTTTAAAACACTGGCTCTTAGCCAAGTGCCATAACCTCTCTGGGACTCAGTTTCCTCATCTCTCAAATGGAGATAATACTAAACTCTAGGTCATGGGGTTTTTATAGATTCAGTATGAGGTGATCCACATGAGGTGTTCAAAACCAGAACTGGCAGTTTCAATGTTGAATCAAGGCCAGCTCTCATTATTATTACTCTGCTAAGGACTGAGGAGATGTTTAAATGTCTAAAATCAGAAAGTCTTATAGGACCGCATATTTTTCCGGGGGAGGGAATCCTCAGCTTCTCTCTAATTCTTGAAAAGGCTCTGTGAGCCCAGATTTTTTTGGAACCACTGGGCGAGAGAGGGACCAAGAAAATGTTTGACACAATCACGTAAGCCTTGCTCTGCAACACCCCTCCCCAAAGACCCTTCCGTTCAGAAGGAGTGTCAAGATCAAGAAAGCCAGTGTGTGGGGCGCCTGGGTGGCTCAGTGGGTTGGGCCGCTGCCTTCGGCTCGGGTCATGATCTCAGGGTCCTGGGATCGAGCCCCGCATCGGGCTCTCTGCTCGGCAGGGAGCCTGCTTCCTCCTCTCTCTCTGCCTGCCTCTCTGCCTGCTTGTGATCTCTCTCTGTCAAATAAATAAATAAAATCTTATAAAAAAAAAAAAAAAAAGCCAGTGTGTGACAAAGTGTCCAGAGCACCAATGTGGGTCTGAGCCTTAGCACACCCTGACTGATGGTGATAAGGGCCCCTGCATCACACCAAGCTTGTGAACAGCGACACCATCCAGGCCAGTACCCAGCACAGAGCAGATGCTTCAAACACGCTTAGCCCTCTCTCCTCCCACCAGTTTCTTATCTGTGACAGCAACAGCCCGTTTGGAATTCTGTAACCATCTGGGGTCAAACCACGCTTTCCTCCGTGCCTCCCTCCAACTTCACAGCATTGGGATGAAGAGTGGGTGAGAGCACACAGAAGAACCTGGCAAGCATTCTAGAATGGCACTTAGCCTGGCCATGTCACTCCTCCCCCACTCCTGCTTCAGTTTCCCCATCTTTAAAATGGGGCTGATGGGTTTCCATGATCTTCCAAAACACCTTCCAACCCTGAGCCCACTAACTTTAGAAGGCAGGATACTGAAAATGATTCACTCTGTTCCAGCTGAGGAAACTGAGGCCCAGAAAATAAAAGCAACTACCCGGGCCACACATTGATTCCTATGGCCATCCTGGCCTAGTCCTGGAACCACCTTTGTCCTCTGCTAAGGGGCACAGCAATCACACTGCCCATTTTCCAGGTAAGGAAGCTGAAGTCCAGAAGAGAGAGTGTCTTAACCCACTGCCAGTTGGCTCAAGAGCGGTGTCTGGACCCTGAGTCTCCAGACTCCTATAGGAAGGAGACGAGGGAGGGCAGGATCACCTGGAGCACCACCGAGATGGTCTTCTCGCCTGCCTTGGCTGCTCGCCATTTTCGGTAAGTGTCCGCCTTGAGAAGGTTTTCTGCACAGTGGGTCTGGAGATAAGCGTGGAAAAGGAAAAGTAAGGGTACAGGGAAGAGAGCTCTGTCCCCGACTCTCAGATTATTCCTTTGAGTCCTCCCGAGCCCTCTGCACTACCCCAGATCTAAAAGTCCCCGTTAATCCCACCACATCCTGCCTCGAGTCCCTCTATAACATTTTCTCCTGGATGCTCCCCAGTTCCTCCTTTCCTGACTGGAAGTTCCCCTATTCCACATCTCTCCCAGAATTCCCTCATCGTCTCCTGGAATTCCCCCACGACCCGCCATAGACTTCCGTGAAGTTCCCTTTCACACTCCCAAAGTTCCTGCAGTTACCCCGCATGGATTCCCTGACGTCTTCCAACCTCCCCCCAAGCCAGCTCCTCACCAAGTCCTGGCTACTGCAGGACACCACATGGCGGAGACGGATCTCCGGCATGTCAACGTCTTGGGCTTCGCCTGGCGCGAAGGATGAAAGAAGGTCCGAGTTTGGGGGGCGTTCGGGGCGGGGCGGGGGTGGGGGTAACTCCCTGCGCGGGCTGAAGTGCGCAAGCGCACAGGCCTCGGGCCTTTCAAACCGCGGCGCGCCGGCTCTCGCGTCGACGCCGCGCAGGCCCAGTCGCGCCTCTCCAGAGCGAGGCTCTTAGTTCCCTAGCAACGGGCTTTCCTCTAAGCCCCGCCTCCCGTCGACGTTCACACGCTGCTTTCTGGGCGCCTGGCAACAGGAGCGGCCTCCGGGATTGGCCCTTAGAAAAAATTCGCCATTCTCATTGGACGACGCAATCACCACCCAAACTGAAGCCTTAGGAGTACGCAGACCTGACTGGTTTTTCTCAGGGAACCCGGTGCATACCGCTACGGGATCCTTTCCAGCGGTTCTTACTGTTACACTCTTCCCCGCTATCCCACAGCCATGCACACACGAACAAAATATCCGATCTCTCCAGGGTTATGCCCGAGGCTAAGAAAGAGTGGATCAAAGACCTAAATAAGACCCAAAGTATGCATCCAAACCAGATACACCCAAGCTAGAATGCTTTCACCGATGCCTCAGTTTCCCAATATGTGACCTGTGGGCATCTGTCTCCTACCACGCCCGCCCCTGCCTGTTGACAGGCATCCCTCTGTTCGGTCCCCGTGAGACCCAAAGGTGCAGCCCCAGGCGGGGTTGGAGCTGGGGACAGCCCAAACACAGAACAGGGAATATAGCCAAGCGCAGGAAGGAGGAAGAGAGACAGGGCTCCTAATCCCCCGCAGAACGAGCCTGGACATGCTGAGCGCTCCCAAATAGGGACCCACCCACGCTGGGTGCCTCCTTGGAAAGAGAGAAGAGAGAGGGGATCTCAGTCCTAGCAGCCACCCTACACCTACAGGGAATCAAGTGACCCGACTCTGACCTTGGACTTCAGGCCAGAAAACAGAGAAGTGACTTTCTGGGCCTTGATGGAAGAGGCAGCTAGAAGCCTAGAGTCCTGGGGTCCCTGCAGAGCAGGTGGCTGAGCATGAGATGCCCATGCCCCTTTTGGATTCTGGTCCCATATCCTCAACCCAGAGCCACAAAGGCCTGCCCTGAGATCTGACCTCAGCTATTTCTCACCCCAGGGTGAAGGTGGATCCAGACCCGCCCCTCCTTAGCTTCCTATAAGGGCTGGGGACCTGGGACTACAGGTTCACTCACCATGAGGACTCCCATGAAACCGGTGACCTTCCTGCTGGCCTTTACACTGCTCTGCACCCTCCTGGGTCTGGGTAAGTGACGAGGGGTCTGGACCATGAGGACCGTGAGAGAGCACTCAGCAAGGTCCTGGAGGGGGAAAGAGGTGGTGTCCTGGGAATTCAGATTCTAGGTGAAGGCAGAGAGTAAAGGAAGAGAAAGCCTGGGGCCCCAAAGGAAGAAAAGCTCAAAAGCTCATGGGACTGGATCCTTGAGAAAAGAGGGAGCTTGGTGGGCTCTTAATCCTCTTTCCCCCAAGCAAGTTCTCAAAATAAGACATGAATTCTAGGAATTGGACGATGGCATGACTAGAAAAGGGAAAAAAAAGCTGGGGGGCGGGCGGCATTGGGGGGGGAAGAGATTTCCTTTCTCCCTGGATTCTAGAATTCAGACTCCCAGCCCCCCCTTCCTTTAGATGTGGGAATTCAGACAAGCTCCACCTTCCCCAGGACCCAGGTGTCTGGGCCCCCAGTTGCCTCCATCCACTCTGCCTTCCTCGTCTTGACTCTCCCTTCTTTTTTTTTTTTTTAAGATTTTATTTATTTATTTGACAGATCAGAAGTAGGCAGAGAGGCAGGCAGAGAGAGAGAGTGGGGGAAGCAGACTCCCTGCTGAGCAGAGAGCCCCATGCGGGGCTCGATCCCAGGACCCTGGAATCATGACCTGAGCCAAAGGCAGAGGCTTTAACCCACTGAGCCACCCAGGCTCCTCTTGACTCTCTCTTCTTGATCTGGGATGAAGACCCCAGCCTCAGATTCCCCTGCCTGAGCTTCTACCATTCCCAAGACCTACACCTGTTCTCATGTCCAATAAACAGCTGGACCATGGGGCACCTGGGTGGCTCAGTCGTTAAGCATATGCCTTCAGCTCAGGTCATGATCCCAGGGTCCTGGGATCGAGCCCCGCATTGGGCTCCCTGATCAGTAGGGAGCCTGCTTCTCCCTCTCCCACTGTTCCTGCTTGTGTTCCTTCTCTTGCAGTGTCTCTGTCAAATAAATAAATAAAATCTTTTTTTTAAAGATTTTATTTATTTATTTGACAGAGAGAAATCACAAGTAGGCAGAGAGGCAGGCAGAGAGAGAGGAGGAAGCAGGCTCCCTGCTGAGCAGAAAGCCCGATGTGGGGCTTGAACCCAGGACCTGGGATCATGACCTGAGCCGAAGGCAGCGGCTTAACCCACTGAGCCACCCAGGCGCCCCAATAAATAAAATCTTTTAAAAAGAGAGAGAAGGGGGCGCCTGGGTGGCTCAGTGGGTTAAGCCGCTGCCTTCGGCTCAGGTCATGATCTCAGGGTCCTGGGATCGAGGCCCGCATCGGGCTCTCTGCTCAGCAGGGAGCCTGCTTCCCTCTCTCTCTCTCTCTCTCTCTCTCTGCCTGCCTCTCTGTCTACTTGTGATCTCTCTCTGTCAAATAAATAAATAAAATCTTTAAAAAAAAAGAGAGAGAGAGAAGGAAAAAAAAATAAAAAGAGAGAGAAGGAAAGAAACAGCTGGACCTGAAGCTTCACAAAAGCCCATGGAAACCTTCGCCAGGACCCCTCCCTGTCCCCGAGCCTTCTCAGAGGACCCTAGCGTCCCAAGTCCGCAACCTTGTAATTAGGTAAACAGGCTCCCTGGTGGAGTCGCTTCCCGCCCCTGGAAGCAGCTTTGCTGGCTTCGCCACCGCGTCCCAGCCAGAGCACTGCACAGTTCCCTGAACAGCCATCAGTGCTCCACCCATGAACAATTACGGAGACACCTGTCCCTCCTCCCTCAGGACTCCAAATCCGGCCCCCTTTGCCCCATCTCCCTTTGGACTCTAAAGTCGCACTCATGGTCCGCTGGCCACGCCCCTCATGTTGACGGCCTGGCTCTCTATATTGCAGGGTGCCCACTGAGCTGTGAAGTGTGCAGGGGCTCCGGGCCCACTTGCAGCGGGAAAATGAAGGTCTGCGCAGCCGGCCAGGATGCATGCGTGGTCATTGTCGGGGAGTCGTGCACAAGTACGAGGAGGACCTGGCGTCCCCCGCTGGGGAGGTGGTGGTGCCTTCAAGGGTGAAGATAGCTCCGCGCCAAGGGAGGGATCATCACGGAGCTCATGTGGGAGGTCAGGGAGGAGGGAAAGACGGTCTTGGGGCGGGGGAAGAATAGAGAAGACAGTGGGTTGGGAAGAATGTCATCAGGTTGACCATTTAGGGTGAGAGGGGGAGGAATAATCCAAAACAGGAGGACGAGACCCCCGCCCTGGGGATGGTGGGGGTGGTGCGGGCTGGAAGGGACCATTCTTGACAGGAGAAGGAGATACTGAGACACTGAGGTCGAGGGAGAGACATAAAAGGGACCACACCAGGCAGGAAAGGAAAGATACGCTGAAGTATGAAGCAAATCATCGTGAAGAGAAGTAAATGGAGATGGGGAGGCAGGTGGGTGACATGGGAGAGGACTTCAATGGAAGGGACCGCCCAAGACCTGAGAAAAGATGGGGGACTAGGGGAGCGATGGAGAGACCACGGGTGGGGAGGGCGCGGAGTTTTTCATTCAAAGCAGAAAAAGACCATTCGTTAGGCACAAGAGGAGGGATGATGGGGTCGGGGCAGGTGTGAAGGTGGTGTCAGGGGCTGAGGGCCACCTAGATTGTAAGAAGAAACCACACCTACCGGAGAGGGTATGTAAGGAGGGTGGGATAGAGGATTGCAAGCTGCCCAACCTACCCAGCAGGCATTGGCAGGTGGGTGAAAGGACCCGAAGGGCTTGAAGAGGCCACCCCAGGAGATTCGAACCCTGCGAGCCAGGGAGAGGAAGATGGGAAAAAGCACCTTTGGGGGGTGATGAGGAAAATCCTTGGGTTGGGTTGGAAGAGACCACCAGTTGGTGGGGAGGAGGAAGGCGGAGGAGACTGGAAGAGACCACTGCAACCAAGACGTGGGGGCAGCAAGAGGATATGGGTGTTGGATAGGGGCAGCTCCCAGGGTTTGTTGGAAGGCATTCGGAAGCTGCAGGGGAAGGTGGAGAAGACTGGGAGACACCATTTCACACAAGAATGGGGGTAGCCATAGGTAGGACCTTTGGAAGATGAGAGTGGGGGGGGGGCGAGGGCAGAAGGGACCCTGTCAGGCAGGCTCCTAGGCGTGGCAATGGGGAGCTTCAAGAGACCATCAAGACAGATCGGGGGGCTACGGCAATGGGACGGGGCGGGGCTTATAAACTACTCTAGACCATACCCCAGGCAGATAAAGGGGCATGGCTTTGGGACGCTAGAAGAGACCTCCCTAGGCAGTCATGGGGTGTGGGAAGAGCAGGACTGGGCGAGCCCCCTGCCCCTGGCTGGGGTCCGCTCTGAAGTGCGGTCAGCTGGCGCTGCCCAAGCCCTCCCTTCCTGTTCCCCGTCCTTCAGAGGGCCGCCACTCACTGAACACCTACAAGGCCTGCATGAAGTACAGCGACTGCTACTCGGGATTCGTGTCCACCACGATGGGCCCCAAGGACTACATGGTGTCCAACACCCGCTGCTGCCAGAGCGACGGCTGCAACCAGGGCTCGGTGCCCCGTGAGTGCCAGCGCAGCCCCGCGACAGCACTGGCTTCCAGCCCGCCCCCAGGGCCCCCTGTGTGCACCCCCACCTGCCTCTGACCCTCGCCCCTCAGTTTCCTTACCCATAGAGGCAGTGTCCCTTTGCAGCCCATGTTCCCCCCAGGGGTTGCTGTGAGGTGAGGGAAGGCTTTCATCGTCCCCTTGCCCCTTACCCTCCGCCCTCATCCCCAGCTCCCCAGAACAATCGGACGGAGAACGGCCTCCAGTGCCCAGCCTGCGTGGCGCCCTTTCAGGAGACATGTCCGGGGACCCAGTCAGCTCGCTGTGTTGGCCAGGAAACCCACTGTGTCTACTTCGCTGGCAACGTGCAGGCTGGTGAGGCGAACCTGGCTCTCTAGACAAGGGAACAGGGCCCCAGAACTGGAGGCCCATACTGCCAGGTTCTAGGGGAGATGGTGGCTCCGGGGATCTGGGGGAAGGCATGCGGAGTGGGGCATGGGAAGGAGGGAGTGGCGGGGAAGCCCTCTGGGTGGTGAGGAAGGAGGGGTTAGGGGCCGACTCCATTCTGAAATCCCCCCTTTCCCAGGTCTCATCAACCCCAAATTTGCAACTCGGGGCTGTGCTACCGAGAGTGCCTGCTACGCCAAAGCTGGGGCCCAGGTGCCTTCAGCCTCTTATCTCTACTTCCTCCGCCGAGCTGACTGCCTTCCAGCACCCCAGCCTTCTGGCAGGGTGGAGTGAAGAATTGAGGAATATGTGGCTTGAGGTGTCTGTGTGTCCCGAGCCTCCAACTCCCCATGTGCCTATACATTAAACAGGTTAACCAAGCAAGCCTGAGTTCTCGTGATGTGATGCATCTCAGGAAGGTGGGGTGCGGGAAGCAGGGGACTTAGCCCTCGGGAACCTCCTCTTTGCAGGGAAGGGAGAGAAGACCCTAGCGTTTATTAAAGGAGTGCTCCATGCTGGGCTGCTGTGCAGACCGTTCTCCATGTACCTCAGAATCCCAACAACTCTGTGAAGTGGGCATTATTATCCCCATGTTACAGGTGAACAAACTGAGGCAGAGATTGTGGGTCACTTCCCTTGGGTCAAATCACTAGGAAGGGGCACATGCCAGAGTCCATGATCACCTCTCCAGATGAACCTTTCCCACTTTTTGCCTCTTCTCCTATCTGCAAAATGTGGATAGTAATAGTTATGACTTATTGGGTCATTGGGTCAAATGAAAGAAAACTGAAAAAGCACTTAGTGTGCTGCCTAGCACCTGTCAGATAATGTTGGTTCTAGAGGCGATATGTCCATAAGTAGTAATCATCTTATTAGCTGCTACTTAATGAAGGTGTTAAACATTGGCCTCCACCAGATTATGCTACCGTGACAAGCAAGTCCCTAATCTCAGGGGTTGAAGGCAACAACGTTGTATTAGTCGACTACTGTCGCAGTAATGCTGTGTAACAAACCATCCCCAAACTGAGCATTGCAACAAGCATTCTTTCTGAGGGTTTGTGGGTGGCTGACTCTGCATTAGCTGGTTGGGCTCCTATCTGGGAGGAGGATTCAAGTTCTTGGGATCAGTGGCTCCTGGACTAGTGTTCTTACGGCTGATCGCAGGAGTACAGAGCCCAAGTGCATTAAATGCCCCTGCTGAGGTCCAGGGTGCTAACATTCCACGGAGTCAAGTAAGTCACATGGTCAAAGCCAACATCAAGAACAGCATTTGCTGAACGAGTCCCCGCTCCTAAGTAGTTGATTCTTCCTTCACCCTACGTGTAGCACTGTTCACGGGGTGTCCTGCTCACCATAACCGCAGAGCACCCACCAACTCGAACATTGCCATGTACAGGAAAGCACGGGGAAGCCTCTCGTGGGTGATTCGATGCTGTGACGCATAAGTGACTTGACGAAACTCATGGGATGGAGCTAGTTGGATGGTCCCCCAAACCTCACGGGGTGGGAGGGGGCGGGCTGGGAAGTGCAGCTCTGCTCCGAGACTTCGTGACCTCGACCATGGACTTGTTTCGTTTAGTAAGCAGCAGGAATGGCTGCCAGGGCCTCCTAGCGGAGAGTTCTTGCTTTATCCTCCCAGCTCCTGGGGTGATAGGCACTGTGAATCTCAGTCCTCTTTTCAGAAGAACCTGAGGCTTGGAGGAGGGATGTTATGTCGGAGTTCATGCAACTACAAGGTGGCGGAGCCTAAGACTTTAATCATCACGTCACAGAGAGGGAACAAGCCTGTATCTGTTATCTTTGGCTGTATCTTTCTGTAACCACTCCCAAACTTAGTGGCTTAGAACGATGGACCCCCTTTCATTTAGCTCGGGATTCTGCCTTCCACAGTTTGGTCTGAGATCATCCAGGCGGCTCTGCTGCAGGGTTCAGCTTGTCAGCGAGGCAGCTGTCTCGGAGGGTTCGCTGGCTGTAGTTTGGGGTGTGAAGAGTGACTGGGCCACATGCCTCTACTCACCCAGCAGGTTAGCCTGGACTTCTTGGCGTGGCAAGGGTTCCAAGGGCAGCGAGAGAGGAAGCCCTAATGTGTGAGCACTTTTCAAGTGTCTACTTGGGTGGTGTTTGCTGTTTGTTGGTCCTGCAGCCGGGGCAAATCATGCAGCCAGGTCAAGAGTCAGAAGGGACTCTCGAAGAACACAGAGAGGAATTAATGGGCTAAGCTGCTTCCAGCACTGGAATGCTTCACTGTCACAACCCCCAAGGTCTAAGTGTCACTTTTCCACCTGTGTCTAACCCCTCCCCGACACACATACACTCTCGGGAGTCTCTGGATTCCAGGTCAAGGGTTTTTCCCATATAGACCCTCACCATCCAGCTCTCCTCTCCCAGGACCCAGAAGTCCCCACCCTTGGTCTCTTCCTCCTTCAGACCCAGTACTACCTCCAGCCCCTTCCTTGCCCAGACTAAGCAAAATCTCAAGCATATTCCTTCCCCTTCAAGCCCCCAAAGAAGAGACACACAGTGGGATTTCTACTCCTTTTTATTCACTCCCTCAAACAGCACCACAGGCCAACCACACTCTTAACTAGCCCTCCCCGGTTCCCCACCCCAGTGCATACAAGTCTCTCCATTATCCAGAAAGGTAGGAAACTCAGCTCTGGTGATAAGATTGTCTCTTCCACTTCGCTTCTGGCAATGGCCTAAGACTTAGCATTCATTTCCTTGAATTCTTGCCCCTCGAGGGTCTTCCAGCCTGGAAGTGTGATGTCAACACACCCTGAGGGCAGCCAGCAATCAGTTCTCAAGGGAGTCTTACTTAGTCTTTCTGCTTGGATGCTCCCAGAGACGGATACCTCACTAGCAACATGATGCCGGTCATCAAAAGTCGTAATTTAAAAGGCAACCACCCCACCCCCAAATTAGCTACAACACCCTAGTGTCGATACACACCAACAGAAACACAATGAGCACTCCCCAATTAGAGACAGAGGCAAACAAAATCGGGTCTTGCTTTCTCAGATATGATCCCCAGCACGAGTCCCACTGGCATGAGGGCAAAGGGAATTTGGAGCAGGGAAGCACGGCACAGAGGTACCAGGGAAGACCAAATCGGAGATGGCGTGAAAGTGGCAGAGAGGAGGGCACTCTGTGAGCAAAGGCATGGGTGTGAGACAGAGGTGCCCAGACCAGAGTTGTCTGGGTACCACCTGGGGAACCGGGCACAGGCAACAAGACTTATGGTTGAGCTGCCCAGGGGGCCAGGCTTCTCTGGAGGGCTACAGGATGCTGTGTGTGCGCACACGTGTGTGTGTGAGAGAGAAAATATGCATGTACATAAGTACATACATACACTGTTCTCACAACGACCCTGTGAGGTAGATGCCACTTGCTGAGCGACTTGCCCAAGGTTACCCCAATGTCAGGAGGACTGTCTAACCCTAGAGCGACACCAATAGGATTTCCTGTGATAATGGAAGCGTCCTGGGTCTTTGCTCTCCAGTGCTCTAGCCACGCATCACAGGTGGCCACCGAGCCCTGGGAATGTGGTTAGTGTTAACTGGGAAATGGAGTTTTTTTTTTTTTTAAAGATTTTATTTATTTATTTGAGAGAGAGACAGTGAGAGAGAGCATGAGCAAGGAGAAGGTCAGAGGGAGAAGCAGACTCCCCATGGAGCTGGGAGCCCGATGCGGGACTCGATCCCGGGACTCTGGGATCATGAGCTGAGCCGAAGGCAGTTGTCCAACCAACTGAGCCACCCAGGCGTCCCGGGAAATGGAGTTTTAAACTTTATTCACGTTTAATTAAAAACGGATACACACCGCAGTTATTGGGAAACTGGTCAATATAATTGGGACAGCTTGGGTAGAGGAATCAGTTTTCTCCACCCACGAATTTTTGGAAAGTTAAATAGAGGTATTTCTGATGAATATTTATCATCTGAATGAGATGTACACTATGTGTAAAATATCTCATTCTCTTCTTGATTGATTACAGGTCGAATTAATATTTCGGATATACTGGGTTAAGGAAGACGCAACTAGCTTCACTGTTTCCTTTTTACCTTTGTAATGTGGCTGCTGGGACATTTCCAGTTACAGATGTGGCTCCCATTCCGTTTCTGCCGGACAGCACTGCTGGGCGCCTCTCCCATCTCCCCATGGCTGACGAGCTGGACTGAGAGGCAGACCATGGTGGACTGGGTATTATAGATACGGGCAAACACCTTTCCCTGAAGCCCAAAAGGCCTTCGAGGACAATGTGTGACGCTGTTCAGTATTGAGCCAAATGCTTTTTCCCACCTCGGCCATTCTCAACTGAGGGGACAAACTGTGCCAGCGGCAAGGGTTCAAGTTGGACACGGGGGTACCATCTGGCAGGTATCTGCCACTTAGAGAGTCACCCTTGTCTCCTGCTGTCAAAGAAAATAGGATCTTGGAAGAGTTTATGGTTTTCATCCAGCCCTTTCATTTCACAGATGGGAAAATAAGGCACTGGTCCAAGTCACCAAGAGTGCCAGTGGCGAAGCCTTGCTTGCGTCCCAGATCCCCTGACCTCTGACAGGGGCTTCTCTCCCATCAGATGCTTGTCTCTCCCACCTCATTCATTTCCCATCTTGTGGCCAGAGGCTGACAATCTAAGTTCCAGTCTGCTCATGAATTCGATATTTACTAATATTGAATAATTACTAGTCATGTGTGCCAGGCACTAGGTGCTGGGGGTAGAGCAGAGAACAATACTAGTCAGAGGATCATAGCTATTAAATAGGTAAATAAATAAATAAGGTAATTATTTACAGTAATAATTGCTACAAGGGAAACACTGATGGGCTGAGATGAATAATGGTGACGTGTGAGGTACTTCAGTTACACTGGTCACCGAAGGCCTCTCTGAGGGGACATGTGAGCTGAGACCTGCTTGACAAGGAGGAACCTGTCATGGGAAGATCTGGGGGGCAGAGCATTCTAGGCAGGATGAACAGTAAATGCAAAGGTCCTGCGGCAGGATCCAAGGTGGCCCACCTAGGCATCAGAAGGAAGATCAGGCTGGTTGGGGGACAGGGTGGGCGTAGGGAATGTGAACAGGCAGGGGCGAGACCACATAGGACCTTGCTATGTGCTGTTAGGCCTAGAGTCTGTCCTCCCTGGGCTTTGCTCTCCCCATCTCTCATAAAAGAGGTTCAACTTCATTGCCTTTCGGGTCCCCCCTTTCTGTTTTTTGACACTGAAGAATTCTGTGACCTGTGGCATCTTATCTACCTATAGTTGGCAGTCTAGAACATTCCAGGCACTGTGGTTTCTGCCTTTGCTTCACTCATGGCACACTCCCATGGTCTGGAACACTCCCTAGCTGTTCTGTGGGTCTCTTGTCCTCTGCAGCACTGTGTGTACACCAGAAGGCAGAGCCTCTTGGTGACACCTGAGGTAGCCAACAAAGAAATGTCTGGATAAGTGCAGCACGACAGCTGCTTTTCCAAAAAATGCAGGAGTATAAAATACCAAGACCAGAAAGGATTAGGCTTAATGACAGAAGACACCAAGACCAAAAAGAGAAACCACTAAGGGAGCAGAGGGACAAAGGAACAGACTCACCAAGATCCCTTGAATTACTCAGCACATATAAAATGGGGGCAGTCATAGCCTTCCCAAACTCACACAAAGAGAGGCAATAGCCAGGGTCCAAATCTGTAAGGGATTTGTGGAAGATACCTCTGGGGTATGGGTTCCTGCCCTTCCACACCCAGAAGGTCTCATTCCTGGTCTCGGGCTGCCCCCCAGGGCCCACCATGCCTGGACCTCTTGCCTCTTCCCCTCTTTTTGTGGGACCATCCACAACAGCTGGGGAAGGAATCGAGGTCATCAGGCCCCTGGTACAGCAAGTATTAGACATCTCTCTATTCCCCAAGGTGGACCAAAGGTTCTCCAGCTCTTCTGCACAGTCCCCTGCTCCCTCCTATAGATGGAGACCTCCCGCCACCCACGAATGAGACCAAGGTCCACCCCAATGAAGGTTCAAAGCCACGGCCTCTTAAGGAACTGGGAGACTGGATGCAGGCCCACTGCCTCTGAGAAGCCTAACTCCTACATCCCCAAGTGGCTCAGCAGTTCCAAGGATTCCCACTCCCTGGGCTACCCAGACTCCTTCCTTCATACTGGAATCTCCAGAATGATGGAGACCCTCCTCAGCAGAAATCAGGCCTTTCACCTCTCCCCCCAGCCCCTCCCAGGGCTACAGGACCAAACAGATCCAGTCTCTATTCCCCTGGAGACCAGGATAGAACCCCTCAGGTTCCTTCAGGACACAGTCTGATGTCATGCCCTGTGGTCCCCAGCGAAATCAGTTCTCTCCCCCAGACTCCTTTCCCCTCCAGGAGCCATGAATTCAGGGGACTACAAGTCACACATCCCAATCAGTAGTCCTAGAGCCCTCGTCCGCTTCAGGTACTCAAGATTCTGAGTGGCGGCCCCCAGCTCTGTTACCTTGGAGGCCCAGACATTCCCATGCCAGATTCGGGACTCCCAATTCCGCCCCCCTCCCTCTAACCGGGACTTGGGAGTCCTCAGCCCCTGGCGGAGCCAAGCAGCAGGGACGCTGAGCACCCCGGAAGCCCTGACCCTCATCCCACCCCTCACTGCGCTGGCCCATGGGGCGCCAACACGGCCTCCGCATCGGCCTGCATCTCGTTGAGGGCCTGCAGCAGGACGCCGTGCGCGGCGCGGTAACCCAGGCCGCCAGTGGCCGCCGCACCGCCCGCGGGCCACAGGAAGGACAGGGCGCCCAGCGCCGCGCCCCCTGCAGTGCCCTCGCCCGCCCATGCGCCCAGCCGCGCCTCCACCTCAGCGCGCGTCACCGGGCCCGGGAAGCGCGTCCGCTCTGCCAGCTCCCCCGGAGTCAGACCTAGCGCGCGCTCGCGTCGAGCCAGTGCCGCGGGTTCGAGCCCCAGAGCCCGCCGCCACTCCGCCAGCTGACCCCGCAGCAGCGCCACGTCGCAAGCCCAGCCGAGCCCTGGGACTGGTGCCGCCGCCGCCGCCAGGCTAGCCAGCAGAGCCGGGCGCCACGCCCCGGCCCGCAGGGCCGCCGCCTTCAGCCGGGCTCCGTGGGGAGAGGCGGGGGGCAGCGCCAGCAGCAGCGCCCCGGCCTGGGCCGGGGGGAGCGCGCGCCGCAGCCACTCACAGAGCCCAGGGAGGCCCCCAGGTCGCAGGGAGAACACGGGCGGCCGTGCCTCCTCCAGCACCTCCCACGTCTCATCCTCCGGGCTCAGTGCGGCCGCACGCTCTGAGTCCCCGCTGGCTGATTTCTTCCCGCCGCCGCCAACACGCGTCAAACTCTCACTGTCTTTCTCTGAACCTTCCCCGCTGCCTGCTTTCTCCGACTCTTCCCCGCTACCTTTCTGCAACCCGGTGCCACGTTTCTCCCTTCCCTCGCTGAGTGCATTCTTCAACCCCTCTCCGCCTGCGTTCTCTAAGCTCTTGGAGCCGGCCTTCTCTGCCTTTTCCTCTTCCTCCAGGTACTCTGGATCCTCACCCTCACCATCTGTTCGCACGCAGACCAGCGGCGCATCTGGCAGCACGAAGGGCCGAACCTGAGCCCAGTCCTCCTCAGTGGGGGCCCCAGGCGTGACGAGGATGAGGGCGTCGTAGTGGGTCGGATGGGGGGCGGCAGCAGTGCCCGCGGAGCCCAGAGGCACGTTCCAGAGCACCACGTTGGGACGCTCTGGGGCTGGGTAGGGCGTGGGCCCCGGGGGCGTGAAAACAGGCTCTTCCTCTGGGTCACTGGGATCCAACCCGAGCAGCATGTTCAGCACAAGGCTTACATCAGTCTTGCCCGCCACAGCCAGGTCCAGCCGTGCGCTGCCCAGCCGCTCCAGGCCAGCGCGGACCCACGACAGCGCCGCCTCCAGGCCACCGGTCTCAAAGGCCTCACGCACCGCCTCCAGCTCGGCCGCACCCAGGACCTCGAAGCCATCCTGGGCGGGTGGAAGGAGCCTGAGGGAACAGGAAAAGGTAGGGTAAAGAGCAGAAGAGGGTTTAAACGCTAGAGGGTTGTGCTACAGGCACAGGACTAGGCTAGGATGATAAAGAGAATTTCCCGAATGATCCCTGACAGAAGGAGGAGCAGGAGAGGGAGGGCCAGACTACTGGTATAGCATACAGAAACCAGGGCTTAGGGCGCCTGGGTGGCTCAGTGGTTGAATCCTCTGCCTTCGACTCAGGTCATGATCTCAGGGTCCTGGGATCGAGTCCCGCATCGGGCTCTCTGCTCAGCAGGGAGCCTGCCTCCTCCTCCTCTCTCTCTCTCTGCCTGCCTCTCTGCCTACTTGTGGTCTGTCTGTCAAATAAATGAAAAAAAAAAAATCTATTAAAAAAAAAAAAAAAAAAAAAAGAAACCAGGGCTTAAAACCCGGACAGAGAGTGTTGGTTGAGGTCAGGTTTCCAACAAAGCCTAAAAGGGGGTACCTGCTAAATAGTCTCTGGGACTCAGTCTTTGGGGGGTGGGGTTTTTCCAAGGGACCTGCAGGGTTAAGAAAGGCCAAACAAAACTCCCAGAAGGTCAGGCTCAGGTAAAGACAGACTTGCAACTGAATTGTGGACTTAAGGAAGGTCAAGCACCTCCTGACCACCCATGGCACTCTTTGCTAAGACAAGGCGTAAGGAGGGGAATTAGGGCCAATGAAGGGGAAAAGCCTCACCTACCAGTGCTTACCAAGGAAGGAGATGTGGCTAAAGGAAAAAAGATTCACACTGAGCCTCATCTGACTTCTATGAAATAGGTGGCCAAGGGCTGGGGGGGAAATGCAGGAGGTAGCCAGCAAATGGGCACAGAAATGAGATGGGATTAGAGAAAGGAAGTGGGGGAGTGAACCCAGAAATAATAAGGCTTACCAAAGGTGTGGCTTTACAAAGACTGGTGTAGCTGGAGAACAAAGAAGATGTGTGAATCTTAGGGTAAAATCTTTGCGGGCATCACAAGCTTTTGAGCTGAGTGAGCCCTTCTTCAAACTTTTGCTGGGAGCCAGTATTTGTGCATTAGACTCTGGCCTCTCCTACGATCCACACTGGGGAAAGGCTTTTGATCTCAGAACGCTGGCAAGAGGCTGAAGCTGGAGGACCGGTGGGAACCTATAGCTGACCCTTGGGTGGGACGGGGCCTAGGAGTGGGGAGAGGGTCTGGCACTGAGCTTGGGCTTAGGGTGGAGCCTCGATGACCTCAAACACTGCGCTGAGGGGTGGGACCTGCACGAGAGAGCAGGGTCCCCAGCAGCTATCCTGTCCATGGGGCTGGGGGGTCTCGCGGATCTCAAAGAACATTTTCTGCGTACAAAGTCTAAAGGACCAGGCCTCCAACCCTCCCTAACTCCTCTCTTACCTTTGCAGCACCTCCGCCTGGCTCCGCAGCGCCACCCGCAGGCGCTCCAATTCCTTGCAGCCATCTCTGCTGCTGCATTCGGCCGGCAGCAGGAAGAGAGTTGCGGCCTCCAACCCTGTGTTGTTCAGCAGGGCCGTTGTCCGATCCCGGGCCTGGGCTTCATTTTCCGAATCTCCAGGACGGAGGTTCCGCACAGCCAGCAGCGGGGTCCCTCGGGCCAGGGCGGCCCGCGCTGCCTCTCCCAGCGCTGGGGCCAAGGGCTCCCCATTCCCCTCGGGGCCGGGCAGCACCAATACTAGCACATTGGCCTCCGCCGCCCAGGGCCCTGGCTCCGCGGGCGGACAGCTCAGCTCGCCCAGGAAGAGGCCAGGGCCCGCAGCTCGCAGGCTGGGGATCCCGGAGTCCGGCCGTCCCTCGGGAATCTCTATCGTCTCCACATTCCCGTCGCAAAGGGCTGCGATCAGCGCGGACTTGCCACAGCCCGGAGGCCCGAGGAACAAGGCGGTCACGTCACCCCGTGGCGGCGGCATACCTGGAAAGCAAGGGGGTGGGGCACACCCGGGTGAGGGAGCGCTGAGCCTTTTTCTTTCCTAGTCATCCCATTCTGGTCAAAGACTTCAGCCCTTCACCCCCATCCCCTTCCCTTTTTGGATGTCATTCCCAGGAAAAAATCCGGCACCCACCGCCCTACCTATTCCCAGGGATTCGCGCGTCTTGTCCGTCCTCTTTCTGGATACATTATTCTGTTTCAAAATCTCAGAAATCTGGCCTCCAGCCCCTTCCTCCCCGAGGGACATGGATGTTTTTATCCCCCAAACCTCCCTTCCAAATCACTAACCGAGCAAACCGCCGGCACAACCGGAGAGCACAGCTGGCGGCGACAGATCCTCCGCTGAGAAGCCCCGCCCCTCGGGTCGGGCGGACGGAGGCCGGAGAGGTTAGAGGGCCGGGATTTGGGGACGTCCGGACACGTTCCCGGGGCTCTAACCTGACGTCACTCTTTTAAGGAGGGGGGTGTGTCTTGGAAGCGTGACCTCCGGGCTACAGCCCTTTACTGCGCCTGCGCAGAACACTCGAAGTACTCCCACTCCTCAGCTCCCGCTGCTGCAGGGCTCGGAACAATGAGGGAGTCAAAGCGCCTGCGCGCCAGGACCGCCAAGACACAGCTGCGCCAGAAGCTGAGGTCTGCACGGCTTGGGCGGCATGAAACGTCATCATAACGCACCCCCGGGCAGAGAAGGACCCCTACCGTTACTCTGAGGACCCGGTTGGCGCGACTGCATCACTGCCGGATAGCATCCCGGGCCTGGGCTTCGAGAGGCTCATCAGGCGAAAGAGCGTGGAAGCAAGCCACTGGGCCCTTGAGACTCGGTGGGCCCTACCCCGCTTCCCTCCGGGTGGCGGCGCTATCACGAGCGACTGACAGGCGCAACGAAAGGCAGCCCTCTGTCGTCTGGAGAAAAGCGGAGGCCTGGGTTCCCCGCGTCGGGAGGAGGGAACCGAGGGCAGTGCTTGGGGCAGCGGGACAGGGAGGCTCAAGGCGCACATGGGAGGCGGGGGCCCTGGGTGGAACGAGGGTTACAGGATGTCAGAGAAAGATGCCTCCCGGGAAGAGGCGGGCTAAAGTCTGGATACCACCACCGACCTCAAGACACGTGGGAGACGGGGGTGAGGCTGGTGTCAAAGCTCAAGGGTTCCGTGCCCCGAGTTCAGGGAGGTAGTTTGATGTAGGCCGCCACAGGTCTCAATCAGGTGAGAAGGCTCTAAGGGGTGTCACCTATCTAGGGAGTCGAATCTTTAGGGAGGGTCGAAGCTTCCCTAGGGAACAGCTCCATCGGGTTAGAGTTCAAGAGGATGGTATCTTATGGGGGCAAGGAGAGCCTGTCAGAGGTCACGGGATTAGCGGGCCCCGTAATGCTGTCAGTAGATGAGCGACTTCACTCGATTTACTATTCTGTCATGCGTGCTACTCTCTTGACCAGAGGGATCCCAGTCACTATGGAGGACCCGCGTCCTGAAGGGAACGTGGAGCCCCAGGATTCGTCTAAGGAGAGGAGTCCCCGCAGTCCAGGAGGCGACATCTGTGAGTGCTGCTGGCCAGAGGGTGGGATGCTGGAGCTGACGCTAGCTCTAAGGATTTCTATAGCATTTCAGTGTCCCAGGCTTTACAAGGACTTGCCTGCTGGGAAGGGACTGTGATAAATGGCTTCTAAGCTGCTCTACCAGGAATTGCCACTCTCCACCCTTACCCTTACTCTGTTCAGATGTACTCACCCTGCTCTGTCCATGTCAGTTCGAGTGGGCCACAGTTCACAGGAACAGAGTGGCATCCAGAGAGGCTTGGGGTGGGAGATGTGAATGGGAAAGGTTGGGCACTATGAGAGGAGCCCCAAGGTTCCAGTTCCAGCTCTACCCCAGACTTTCAGTGCGACTTGGGCTTGGGTTACTCTGTCAAAAGAGGTTGCCACTACTCAGGTGATGTGGCCGTACTGGGGATTAGTGGCAGAGAAGGGGAAGGTCAGCTGTTAACAAAGGTAGCCAGTTTTACATACCATGATCCCACAGTTTCTACTGAATGCTTATGAAGCTTGTGGGCGCTTTATAAGAGTGCAGCCTTCCTTATCTCAGTCCTCCTGGCAGTCCCTAGGAAATTCCCTCAGGTAATGCTATCCGGCAGACGCTATCAGGTAAGGGAACTGAGGAAGAGGTTATCGTGACGACGACGAGAGCGCCAGTGTCAAGGCCCTCCAGCCAGAGACCACAGGGAACACCCCTACAGTTGAATGAGTTGGGTTTATTGCTCTTTGAGGAATCGCGCATCTGTGGTGCTGTGGGGGCATCTCAGTGTTAGAGAGGATTTATCTTAGGTGGTTTGGGGAAGGGTTCGAGGAAGGGTTTTGCTTGGGATTAGATGCTGCCAATAAGCAGGGGCCAAAGATAGGTTGGTGCAATCTTATCTAGGAGGGGGGTACATAGGCTCAAGCTGCGAATTAACGGAGCAACAGCAGCCACTCCTAGGAGCCAAGATGGGGGCGCTGTTTGGTCTTTTTTGTGGCTTGGACAACGTTCATGTTTTGTCTGTGTTCAGACATTATTCTGGCATGGTCTTGACTTGGTTCATCTCAGTCACAGCATGGCCTTGTCTGACCAGGTTGTGTGAAGCTGCTTATGTTCAACAGGAGAACACCAAGGCCTAGCTGGGAGTGCCAGGCCAGCCCCCGGCTGTCAAGCTGCTTTTCTCATTTTCAGTACAAATAATCGCAAACCACTGTGTAGCACTGTTCTAAGCACTTTCTATGAATTAGTTCATTCACTCCTTCCAACAACCCAATGACGTAGTTATAACTGCTGGTCAGTTATAACCATACTGATAACAGTTATGACCCCACTTTCTGGACAAGGACACTGTCGTACTTGCCTAGGAAGTGGGAGATCTGGGATTCAGTGCCGGGCAGTCTGGCTCCAGAGGCTGTGCTCTAATCACGTGGCTCTGTTGGAAAGGCAGGTTCTAGTCCCTGGGTTCTAGTCCTGACTCCATTCCATTTCCCAGCCTCATGACTGTAGTCAAGTTGCCTAGTCTTTTTGAGCCTCGGCCTGTTCGCTCATAAAACAGGTCCTGTAATAGTTTGCCTGTGCCACTGTCCAGGCCTAGCATACAGTCTGGCCCGTAGTAAGCCCTGAGTGTGAATTGTTGGCATGACTCTGGGGCTTGGGAGAGGTCCTGGTGACTCTTGCTGGCTTCCCCCCGACCTCTCCCCACGTCCCTCAGGCCATCTGGGGGCCCCGCAGTGCACCCGCTGCCTCATCACCTTCGCTGATTCCAAGTTCCAGGAGCGTCACATGAAGCGGGAGCACCCAGCGGATTTCGTGGCCCAGAAGCTGCAGGGCGCCCTCTTCATCTGCTTCACCTGCGCCCGCTCCTTCCCCTCCTCCAAGGCCCTGATCGCCCATCAGCGTAGCCACGGTCCAGCCGCCAGGCCCTCCACGCCAGTGGCGCCCACCGCGGCCCAGCCTACGTTCCCCTGCCCTGACTGTGGCAAGACCTTTGGGCAGGCTGCTTCTCTGAGGCGGCACCGCCAGGCGCATGAGACCCGCACCCCTCCTGGCCCTTTTGCCTGCACTGAGTGTGGTCAGGACTTTGCCCAGGAAGCTGGGCTGCATCAACACTATATCCGGCATGCTCGGGGAGAGCTCTGAGTGAGGGCTAAGCCCTCCCTAGGACAGTGGGGGAGGGGGTTTTTTGGCTGCTAAAACCCACCTCTGATACAGGATGGGGGCCTTGGAAGGATTGCTTTCCCTCCCTGGACAGGCAAAGGACTCCTGATGCGTAGGACCCAGAAGATGCTCATCTACAGCTTCAGTCTTTGGAGGACGCAAAGGCCTTCAGGGATATAGTGGAATTAATGAAATCTTTTGTTTAAAAAAAAAAAAAAAAGCCAAAAGGAAAAGTGTTATTTGTATCTCCCTCATTCCCAATTAAATAGTTTGAAAACACAACTAGCTGCAGATTGTGTAATCACCTTTAATTCTTCCCAGATGGATGGCGTGAGCTGTAGGAGCAAATTCCCTTGGATGTGTACCTGGACGGGGGGACAGGGAAGGTGAGGTGTTGCAGGGCTGTAATGTCATTAGAAGGGTACCAGACGTGGAGAAACTTGGGCCTTTGGGGAGGGGATAGCAAAGTTGGGGGCTGTACTCTGAGTCATGTGGGGGTTGCAATTCAAGTCCTTGTCTTCTCCCACCTCCTGTCAGTCTTTCCCACTCATGGAGGGGCCACGGTATTGGAGGGATTGGGGCTCCCCCCCCACCCCCCGCCAGTAATCTGTTGCTCACTTAAATAATTTTATGGACCATTCTGGTCATGGACTATTTTCTATATGAGTAGGTGAGATGACATGAATAAAACAACAAAGAGTATCTAAAAAACAAGAGATCTATATTAAAATGTCTAAACAAGGAACTCTGGCTTTTGAGTAGGAATTCCCAGAAAATGTAAGAAGGGTACAGGGAGGGGATGCCTGCATGGCCCAGTTGGTTAAGAGTCAGACTCTTGATTCCAGCTCAGGTCGCGATCTCAGGGTTATGAGATCCAGCTCAGTTACAGACTCTGCACTGAGCATGGAGCCTGCTTCAGATTCTCAGCCTCCCTCTCCCTCTGCCCCACCCCCTCTTCATGTACGTGCTCTCTCTCTCTTCAAAATAAATAAAAAGAAGGGCACAGGGAGGGGGAAGCTCAGGTCAGAGCTGGCCTGGCCCTGCTGGGAATCTGGTTTGAAATCAGAGATACCTTCTGTTTCTTGTTGCATCTGGCCAACATTGGAAGAGCTCCCATTAAAATCCTATTTTCAGCTCTTGAAAAGCCTAACCCTAGGCCGAGTCCCACCGGGCCAGTGCTGAGTGTGGTCAGGACTTTGGATTACCTGCCCTGCCCCCCACTTAGAGACAATGGTTGATGCCCTGCATATAAAAATCACAGACTCTGTCTGAACCAAGGGACGCTTTTAAAACCCATAGCTGAGACAGACAGCAGTTTCCCAGTTTTTATCTAGGTACATGACAGCTACAAACTCTCCATCTTCCAGGGTCCCTTGCAGCTAGGTGTTGCCCTGTGACCAAGTTCTGGCTAAATTCTGGGTAGAGTTCTCAAGCTTCAGAAAGGGACATGCCTTTTCCTCTACCTTCCTGCCCGGAGTGTGGACATGGTATCCAACCATCTTGGACCATGAGAGCAAGATATGGGCTGGCAGAGCTTCAAGACAGCAGAAGTCTGGGTCCCTTGACCATGGGTCCCTGGGACCACGATGACTTCAGGGGGCAGAGTCATCACATCAGCCCTAGACTATCCACTTGTGTACTACCATGTAAGAGAGAAATAAGCCTCTGTCATGTTTAAATCACCCTTATTTTGGGTCTCTGTCACTTGCAGCATCATTTAAAGCCTGTCTGCAGCGCAGAACTGCAGATCTGAGTTGTCGCAGCAGAGACCGTATGGCCCACCAAGCCTAAAATAGGAAAGGACCATCTGGCCCCTTACAGTAAAAGTTTGCTGACCTCTTGTCTAACTGACACACAAACAACCTCCTCTGAGCCTGGCAGCCAGGACTCCCACCCTGGGAAACACCACCTCTAGTAGGGGGCTGTGCAAACACATGTGTTTTTGTGTAGGATTTGGGCAGGGCTAGCTAGCCTGGATCTCTGTTGGCATGACTTATGGGGAAATTGGTCTGGAGTCAGTTGGCCAGCATTTTTTCCTAAAATATCGACTTCACCAAAGCCAACTTATTTCCTCTGCACCTGGCAACAGCTCAGAAGTTTCCAACCCAGATGTTTTACACCTCCCCCACAGCGGTTCCCTCCAACCCAAACCTAAGGCTCGAATCACACATGCTCCCCTGAGATAGACAGCAGTGGGCCTGTGTTCTTCCTGTTCTCTCCACTCTCCAGATGTCATAGATTCCCAAGACCTTAAATAGCATCACTGGTGACTTCCAAATCTTTATCTTCAGCTCAAGCCCCAGGCTTCTCCCCATGAGAAAGTCACTTGGATAATGCATAAGAGTCTCAAAAACTTAAAAAGGGTCAGCGTGACTCCTACAGCCCCCACCTACACCACTACCATCGGACTGGTTTCTGAACTCCCTAAGTCTGACCAGCCCTCCCCACAGCTGCTCTCCTAACTGCTCCCCCCACCCTGTCCCTGGACCTGCCACCACTGCTGCCCCCTCTCCAGTCCACTACAGACCACTTTGTGTACGTAAGTCAGTGCACATCACTCTTCATTTAAAGTCCTCCAATGGCATCCTACAAATAACATCCAAAGATTTTACCCAGGCCCAGAAAACCCAACAGTGATGGAGCTCCCACCTGCTAATAAGCAATCTCAACTCCCTCCCTGCTCTATCTTCACTATACGCCAGCCATACAGGCCAGGCTGGCTTCTGCCGCAGGGCCTTTGCACTTGCTGTTCCCTCTGCCTTGAGTGCTCCTACCCAGAATTTTTTTTTTTTTTTCCTACCCAGAATTTTTTAACACTGTCCCTACCTATTTGGGATTCAACACGGGCTGCCTCCTCAGAGAGGTCCTCCTTGACCTGCTTGGCTAAAGTAGCACCAGCAACCCTTAACCCTGACTTAATTTCTTCCTAGCACTCTTCAATACCAGGGATTATCATGCTTTTATTTCTTTATCTGTGTCCTTACTCTGGAATCCACACTCTTGAGGGCAAGTGTTGTGTCTTCCTTGCTTCCCCAGCACCTAGGACAGACAGCATTGATCTCAGAGGCTCAAAAATTGCTCAGCTGGGCTCATGGTTTACCTAGTGTCTCTCAGTCTGCAGCCTTCCCTATGATGCTCTGTGATGCTTGGTTTTCCGCAGTTAGGTTTCCTGGAATCCCTCCAGAGCCAGCTTCCTGAAGTTTTGCCCACGAGAGGGATGGGCATAAGGAAGGTAGGAGGGAGAAGAGACTCACCTTGCTTTGGGCTGCCTCCTGCAGCAGCTCAGGCTCCAGTGCCTTTCTATACTGGGCACAGGTACTGTGCTAAACCTCTTGCGGTTTAAACCTCTGCACACGGGTCTGTCCGCCAAGCTCCTGTCAGGCCCTGGACCCCAGTCAAGAGGTGGGAGCTTTGTGCAGCCATGAACTGAGCTGCTCAGTTGCCTCACTTCTCCACATTTGTGCTCTCAGACTTCTAATGGCTGTATAACCACTCCCCTGTGTTAAGTCCTCCCTTTGGAATTCCTAGCTTGATGTCCCTATCCTGCCTCAGCCCTGAAGAACCAAATGACCCCACTGGGAGCAGACTAGGTCTCTGGATTCCCAGTCTCTCATATCCTCAGGAATTATTGCTGATGAATGGATGGTCCTCTACCTCCATCTTAGAAAGCCCCGTCTTAGGGCAGAAGAGCGCTTAAGCGTGCTGCTCCAGGAAATAAAATCCATCTGTGGTGTTTTAATGAGCTGTGAATTCCTGCTTTGATGATTCTGAGAGTCATTGATGTTAAGCTATAATGGTTAGGAAAGTCTCAACTTGAAGAGTGGATAAATGTCAGGTTCTCGGATTCTGAGCTTCTTGGATGGGAAGTGTGGGTTTTGACAGATGCTTTGGTATAAGATCCTGTAGCAGGCATCAAAATGCAAGTGTCCTCTGTGGCCAAGCCGGTACCGTCATCAGGGAAGCAAGCGGGGTGTGAAGGGTCCAGTTGCCAGATGGTGTGGAATGGGCACACGGGCAGGAATGCCCCATTAGCAGGAGGTCACCCTTCCCCACCTCCAGCAAGCTACTAGCCCATGGGATTGTGGGTTCAGCAATCTAAACCTCACAATTTTCAAAAGAAACCCCCAACCTCCATTTTGATGTGAAATCCACCCATTTTTAAATGTTGGTAACCACCATTATTAAAAAACCTGTGTAACTCTGTGGAGCCCAAACATACTCCTGCCAGTCAGATGGTGGCTGTGGACAGCCTGGCTGCCATTTCTGGAATGTGGCTTAACAGTGAAGGACGTACACCCCGTACCCCATCGTCTGGAGTCAAACCTGGGCTCTGTGTCTTACTGGCTGTGTGACCAACCTGTAGCAAGTAAGTCAACCTCCCTGGGCCAGAACCGCTGTAAAATGGTTGTGATGAGAGGCCCTATGCCTCTAAGGGTTATGACAATGACTCAGACATGGAGACACAGCCCAAATTGGTAGAACGGCCTGCAAGGCCTGGCCCTCTGCCTCTCCCTGACTTTTTGCCTTCTCACCAGTCTTCCCTGCCTTCGTCAGCAACAGCCTCACGCCCTAAGTGTTGTTCTATAAATATCCCAGGTGGGGCCCCACCTCAGGGCCTTTGCACTCACTGCCCCTGCAAACAAGACACACACACACACACACACACACACACACACACACACACAGAGCCCCCCCACCCCACTTTCTTCCATAGCCCTTCTAATGTCCTCTACATTTTCTATCTTTTACTCTACGATCTAAGTATCCGTCTTCTCCGTTATAAGACGAGTTTCCACAAAGGCAGGGATTCTTGTTCCTCATGCACACTGCTCTACTCTCAGCTCCCAGAAAAGTGCCAGTATCTCGCAGGTGCTCAATACATCACTGTTGAATGAATGAATAAATAAATAACAGCCCCTACCTCATAAGGATCCGACGTGATTGTCCATATTAAGCGCTTTAGCCCAGGGCCTGGTCCACCGTGAGCGCTGATTTAATGATGGTCATTACGGTAATTCAGGTTCTATTCTTGAAGGTTCTTAGTTGCCAAGCTTCTATGAGTTAACACACGTAAAGCGCCTTAGAACAGGGCTTGGCACACAGTAAATGCTCAGCAAATGGTAGCTATCATTATAATTAGGCTTCTATTTTCAAAGGAGCTTTGGTGCCAAACTATTATGAATTAGTACTTCCCATCTCCAAGCAAGAGCCAAGTTCCAACAAAGCTCTAACAAGCTGGCCTTCTGCTCCTCTCTGCCCTCATCCCTCCAGCTCTGCGCTCTTTGACACCCGGCAGGTTCCTGCCTCCTCCCGCCTGGACTGCATGTCCCCTCTTCCCCTCTAAGTGCGCAGCTCCAGCTCCCTCCCCTCCGCCTCCACTTAGGTCCCTGTCCCCTCCTCAGGGAGGGCTACGATACTGAAAATGGCAACCCCCTTCCAGCACTGTTCTCCCTCCTCTATTATTCTCCACAGCATCTACCCCCATCCAGCAAACGCTCCATCTTGCTTGTTTTGTCTGTCCTACCCAACCCCTGCAAGCTCCGCAGGGACAGGGGTTTTGTTTCATTCACGGGTATATTCCTAATGTGCAGCACGGAGCAGGGGCTCCGAAGAGGATTCCTAACTGAATTAATGGATCATGGTCCCTACCTCACAGAGTTATTCTAAGGACCTGATGATCTCATGCAAATAAAATGCAGCACTCTCTAAGTGCTGGGGAAATGGCAGCTGTAATTATAATTAAGGTTCTATTTTTGTAAGTTCCTAGATACACAACTTCCATGAGTCAGTATATATAAAGCTCTTGGACCGGCACTTGGCACCCGGGAAGTACAGCTCTGATTATAATTAACGTCCTCTTTGTGAAGGTTCTTAGGCAGGGGCAGAGAACATTGGCTGTCCTCCACCATCCTCCACGAACGGTTCTCTGCTTCCTGGGCATTGGCTAGACCGTCTTTCCCAGAGTCCCCTGCGTGCAGCTGTGGCCCCGTGACTCATTTCTCGGCAGAGGGGCGTCAATGGGAGCAGTATGTGCCCCCTTGGGGCTGGGGCTGGTAAGACATCACATGTACCTCGCCTTTCTCTTCCACCAGCAGGACCCAGGCGATGGCCACTCAGTTGGCTAAGGGATGGCCTGGGTCCTGGAATCACTGCATGGAGAAGGGTTGCCCCCAACCTGAACACCCACCCTGGACTCTGATGTAGGCACTGAAACCTCTGTGGCGTTGAGCCTGCATATCATGGGGTCTTTGTGTAAATACGTGGAAACCACACAGGACATAAGCACTCAGGAAACGTTGAAAGTCTTGGTGACGATGAGGTTAAGGTTCCCCCAGGAAGGAGCGTCGTGGTGGGGGGAGATAAACGCCCAGGCCCAGGCCTCACACACTCGAGTGTATACACACACACACACGCGTGCACACACACACACCAAACATGCTGGACACACACAGAATTTGGCTTTTATTCTGGCCTTCACACATCTACCACTAAGACGACACAGACCGGCGGTACCCCCATCCCCCATGACTGCTGTGATCACCCCCGTTTCCTCAGCCCCCTCCTCCCACCCCGCCCCTCTTGCCAAGCTCCCTGGGGGGGGGGTCCCCTGCCTACACCTCGCCCCGGGCATGCAGCATGAAGTGCCCATGCAGCTCCCCGAGGTTGTCGAAGGAGTCCTCACACTCTGTGCAGTGGTAGGTGCCCTCCTCCTCCTCGTCCTCATCCTCGTCCTCCTCCCTCCCAGCTGGTCGGCCCTCCCCAGCCCGAGGCGGCTCCTCCTCTTCCTCCCCAAGGGCCCTGCCTTCAGGGGCTGGAGCTTCCTGGGGGGCTGTAGCAGGGCAGCAGAGCCGGCAAGGCGGGGTGCCCGGTGGGGCCTCCCCCAGGGGTGAGCGGCCACAGAGCTGGCAGGGCTGGGCTGGGGGGCCTGGGGGCTGGGCTGCACGGGGGGCCCGGCGGGATGGGCCCCCTCGGCCGCCCCCCAGGCGCTGCTTCACCTTGTAGCCGGGGTCATATTCAGGATCATCAGTGGCCTCCTCCTCCTCCTCCTCCTCATCTTCTTCCTCTTCGGAGTCCGGCTCTGAGAGAGTGTATTCAGAGTCAGAGGAATGCTCAGGGCCTGTAGGGGGACGGACAGAGGGGAGAGACAGAGGCATCTGAGGACGTGGGCCCTGCCCCTGCCCTGAGCCTCATTCCGACTCGCCACAGCCTGGAGCAGGAGCCTGCACACAGCCCGGCTCTTCCCCACAAGTGAATCCCAGTCACATGGAACACGGCCTGGGACGCGGTAGGTGCTCAGTGTCTAAGCAAACGGATGACCTGCGAGAACTGCATCTTAGGGGTTTAATAAGGACAAAGTAGCAGTAATAAAAACAGTAACAATAACAGTGTTCCTTGCTATTTTAAGAGCCCTGTTCTTGGGGTGCCTGGGTGGCTCGGCTCCATCAGTTAAGTGTCGGGCTCTTGATCTCGGCTCAGGTCTTGATCTCGGCTCAGGTCTTGATCTCAGGGTCATGGGATTGAGCCCTGCACCACCGGGGTCTGCACCCAGGAGTCTGCTTGAGATTTTCTCTCTCCTTTTCCTTCCGCCCCTCCCCCGCCAGTGTGCGCGCATGCGTGCTCTCTCTCACATAAATAAATCTACAGCGCCTGGGTGGCTCAAATGTTTGGGCATCTGCCTTCGGCTCAGGTCATGATCCCAGGTCCCTGGGATCGAGTCCCGCATTGGGCTCCCTGCTCAGTGGTGTCTGCTCCTCCCTCTGTCCCTCCCCACCGGCTTCTGCACTCCCCATCTCTGTCTCTTTCTCTCTCAAATAAATAAAATTTTTATTTATTTTTAAAAAAGATTTATTTAGGGGCGCCTGGGTGGCTCAGTGGGTTAAGCCGCTGCCTTTGGCTCAGGTCATGATCTCAGGGTCCTGGGATCGAGTCCCGCATCGGGTTCTCTGCTCGGCAGAGATCCTGTTTCCCTCTCTCTCTCTCTGCCTGCCTCTCCATCTACTTGTGATCTCTCTCTGTCAAATAAATAAAATCTTTAAAAAAAAAAAAAAGATTTATTTATTTATTTGACAGAGAAATCACAAGTAGGCAGAGAGGCAGGCAGAGAGAAACGGGGAAGCAGGCTCCCTGCTGAGCAGAGCCCCCCAGTTCGGGGCTTGATCCCAGGACCCTGGGGATCATGACCTGAGCTGAAGGCAGATGCTTAACTAAAATACCTGTTAAGTACAATTTTATTACTGTGATTTCATGGGCGTGCAGAACATGTTCAGGACAAGTGTTGGGTAAAGAAACGAAGACAATCTGCAGTCGATGACAGGAAAGGGTGTCCTTAGCAGTCATTATGGGGGGGTTCACAAAGAGCACTGGTCAGGGAGGAGGGAGGCCCCCCGACAGTGGCAGTGGTGTGGGAAATACTGCAGGCGCCTATCAAAAGCATCCCCTTAGGATTGCCACAGCCTTGTCCTGTGTCCATCCTGGCCCCTCTTCTTCAATTTCCTCCAGCAACCCAGAGAGGTCCTGTGACAACTCAGCCAACAACACTGGGCTCCTCATGCACCTGTCACAGGGTCTTTGCGACTATTTTCATAGATGGATAAGGCTTGCTCCCTCCCGTTGCCAAGTCTCTGCTCAAGGATCACCTTCTCAGGGACACCCTCACCACTCCGTCTGATTGGCAACCCTTCCCCAGCACTCCCTATGCTCCTGACTCTGTTTTTCTCCTCAATTTCCTGTACCCAACATCGACTTGTGGTTATTGCCTGTCCCCAAAGCAGGGACTTGGGTTCATTGCTGCGCCTCTAGCATCTAGAACGCCTTCTTTGTGCCTGGCGTTCAATTTGGCAAACCTTTTCTCAGGCTTTCACACCAGTTCTCTCTGCTGGGAATGTCTCCCCCTGGTTTTCCCCATCATTCTTTAGGACCCAGTAGGAAGACTCTCTCCTTGGTGAGGTTGTCCCAGATCTCCTCACTCTAGGCAGCAACTCACTGTCTTTTCCCCTCTGGTTGTCCTCACCCTGAGCCCACAGGGCCGTGACCTTCTGTATCCCCATCCTCTCCTACCAGACCTGCTCTGACTCACTGCTGGCTCCCCAGCACCCCCAGGGCATAAGAGTAGATGCAAAGTGTTGGCTCTCTCTCTACCTGTTCCTGCCTCTGTCCCGCTGTCTCTCTGCCATTTAACACACGTTTCCTGAGGCCTTGGTGTGGGCTGCTCCCCCCACCTGGAAGGCTGCCCCCACTCTGTCCACCTGGTGAGCTCCTACTCATCCTTCAGGCCCCAGGACAAGCTCTGTCCCCTATAACGGTGACTCCTGTTAGCCCAGCCTCTCCCCTGGTGACTGTCCTAGAGGCTACAGCCATCTAGGCCCCAGTACATCTTCCCTGTCAGACTAGGATCCCCTTGAGGGCAGGTCTGACTCATCTTGGGGTCCACAACACTGCCCAGCCCAGGACATCTGGGCCGAGTGCACATGGGTGCCCCCGAGGCCCTTATCTCCCTCCTCCCTTTAGGCCTTTGCTTCTGCTCTTCCCCCCAGCTGGTGACCTTTTCTTCCCTACTAGCAAACTCCTGCTCCTCTTTAAGGTCCCAGCTCACACATCACCTCCTCTGTGAGGTCCTCCCTGACTCTTCAGGTGGTTAGTGTATCTCTCTTATCTGGGAACCCTCTGCCCCTGCCCCGCCCCAAGCCCCCTCCGCCCAAACCTCAACACATTCTGACCACCTGTGTAGTGACCTGGAGACGGGGGACTCCTGGAAGGCAGGCCCTGGGCCTGACCCATCTCCATGTCCCAGCAGTGCTAAGTACCCAGTCAGTCTCAGCGGACATTTGCTGAATGGCTGCAACACTGAGGAAACCCCCCTGGCCTTGGGAGGGCCCCATCCCACCCCCTCTCTCCTCCCACCTGACTTCACACCACCTGCTGTCTAGGGCCTTCAAGGCCCACTATGACTTCACGCGGTTGGCCCGGGAAAGGCAATCGGGTCGTTGTCCATGGCAACCAGGTCTTTCATGTCCACTGTGATTTTAAGGACCACAAGCCCTTTTGCACCTACCATGCCTTCTCCACCTACAAGATCTTCAAAGCCCGGCATGTCTCCAGCATCAACTGAAACCTCAATGTCCAAAGTACCTCCCAAGCCTCCTGCCTCCTTGAAGCCCACCAAATCAGCAATGCCCAATAGCTCCTCGGTGTCCACTAAGCCATCAACAGCCCCCAACTCAGTCACAAGCCCAAGCAGTTCCAAGTCTACCAAGTGGGCAAGTACAAAGACAGCCCCTTCTAAACAGCCCCGCAGCAAGCCCCGAGTCCGCAGCAGGGCAAGAGCGCCCAGCAAGGCCAGCACTGACACCAGGGCCAGCAAAGTCAGCAAGGCCAGTGGAGTAAGACGCCACCAAAGGAGGGGCACTCACAGCCGGGGCCGAACTCCTGGCAGAAGGGGAGGCCACAGCTCCAAGAGGTCACCCAGCAGGGCCAGTACTATGACCAGGATGAGAACTCATGGTGCCACACCAGGTGTGCCCAACAGGGGGAGAACTCCTACTTCCCAGAAAAAACAGAGTGGGGGCAAGAGTTCCAGCCGGCCTAGAAACAACAACTGGAAGAGAAGTAAGAGCCAGCCTAAAAATATGAGCAGAGAGAAGAGTTACAGCCCACCAGGAGCCGCAGGCATGGGGAAGAGTTCCGGGCCAGCTATAACCCCAAGTAGGGCAAAGAGTTATAGCCCCACTAGAACTCCCTTCAAGGAAAAAGGTTACAGCCAGTCTCCATCATCATCAAGGAGGGTGAGAAGTTATAGTGAGATGATCACCCCTAGTAGGGAATGGAGTTACAGCCCAACTGAAGTATCCAGCAAGGTCAAGAGTTACAACCAGGATAGTGTACCCAGCAGGACCCGGAGTCATAGCCGGTCTAGTACCCCTAGCAGGGCCCAAAGCCACAGCTGGTCCAGCACCCCCAGTAGGACCCAAAGTCACAGCCGGTCTAGAATGCCCAGAAGAGCAAGAAGTCGAAGTCAGAAGAGAGCCCACAGTAGGATGAGAAGTCACAGTAGGGCAAGAAGTCGTACCCGGAAAGGAACTCCCAGTCAGATGAGAAGACAGAGCCAATCCAGAACCCACAGCAAGGGAAAATATTATAACCAATCAGGAACCCCCAGAAGGGAAAGAAGTCACAGCCAGTCTAGAAGCCCCAGCAAGAAGCGAGATCATCGACGATCTAGAACACCCAGCAAGGAGAGAGGTCACAGACAATGTAGAAGCCCCAGCAAGGAGAGAGATCACAGACAATCTAGAACACCCAGCAAGGAGAGAGGTCACAGACAATATAGAAGCCCCAGCAAGGAGAGAGGTCACAGACAATATAGAAGCCCCAGCAAGGAGAGAGATCACAGACAATCTAGAAGCCCCAGCAAGGAGAGAGGTCGAGGACAATCTAGAAGCCCCAGCAAGGAGAGAGATCACAGACAATCTAGAAGACCCAGCAAGAAGAGAGGTCGAGGACAATCTAGAAGCCCCAGCAAGGAGAGAGATCAAGGACGATCTAGAACACCCAGCAAGGAGAGAGGTCAAGGACAATGTACAAGTCCCAGCAAGGAGAGAGACCACAGGCGATCTAGAACACCCAGCAAGGAGAGAGACCACAGGCGATCTAGAATGCCCAGCAAGGAGAGAGATCAGAGACGATCTAGAACCCCCAGCAAGGAGAGAGGTGGCAGGCGATCTAGAACCCCCAGCGAGGAGAGAGAGCACAGCCGATCTGGAACCTCCAGCAAAGAAACAGATCACAGCCTATCTAGAACCTCCAGCAAGGAAAGAGATCACAGCCTAACCAGTATCCCCAGAAAAGAGAGAGATTACAGCCAACCCAGAACCCCTAGAAAACAGAGAGGTCATAGTCAATGCAGAACCTTCGGAAAAGAGAGAGATCACAACCAATCCAGAACATTCAGAAAAGAAAGAAATCAGAGGCAATCTGGAACCCCCCGAGAGGAGAGAGATCACAACCTATCTAGAACCTCCAGCAAGAGAGGTCATAGCCAATCTCGAACTTCCAGTGAGGAGAGAGAGCACAGCCGATCTCAAACCCCCAGTGAAGACAGAGACCACAGCCGATCTAGAACCCTCAATAAGGAGAACAATCCTAGTCAATCTACAGCCCCCAGAAGTTTCAGCCAGAAGGATTCCACCAGCAGGGCACACAGTCCCAGCCAGAATGGAACACCTAGGAAGACAAGGAGACAGCCCCGCTCTAGATTTCTCAGTGGAGTCCCAATTCCAAGCCAGGATGATACTCAAGGCAATGCCACCATCTCTAAGGGTGCCTCACCTGGAGAGAGGTCCTCGTCGTCTTCTTCCAAGCTGGCATAGCCCCCAGTCTCAGCTGGCTCACGGGTCTCTGTCATGGCCAGGGGAGGGAACAGGAGACAGGAGCAGAGCAGCAGCTAGGCAGCGTCCCTCCCCAGCCAGCTCTTCACAGTCACACCTGGGTCACAAGTTCTCCAATGCAGGATGTCGGCAGGTAGAGTGGGATGCTGCACAGGGGGGGAACAAAAGGCCTGTGGTGACTCAATAAATTTTTACATAGCATCTGCCTCCCCAGGCCCAGCTGTGTGCTCTGTGCTAAGGGAAAGGAAAAGATCACCCCAGCTCTTCTATAGATCTTAATTTCCCCATCTGGGCAACAAAGCTCTTAGTGGCATGGGGAAGGGTAATATCCCAATATTTAGCAGCAGGTATCAGCATGGGCACCAATCAGAATTGAGTGGAACATGGTGGAACATGGTCCTATGCCAGGAATTCACCCTTTAGCTGGTGGTTTGTGAGAAACTCTGGTACTAGGGGAGGGTCCAAAGCAGCAGCTGGGGGGAGGGGATTCCTTGATATAGCGGTGATCTATCAGTCAGTCTAGAAGGACTTCCATATTTGTGTCAGCCCTAGTCCTATCCCTTGGCAAGGTAGTGTCTCAGTCTAAACCCCAAATCTGCCATATTCTAGCTATGTAGCTTCAAGCAAAGGACTTAACTTCTCCAGCCTGTTTCCTTCTCAGTACAAAAGGACTCCCAGGGTTTAACCCATGTAGTCCTTATAACTATGTTGAGAGATTATCACCTCCTTTGTACATGAAGAAACTGAGGCACAGAAAGAATTAACAAGTAGTTCAAGGTCACACCAACTAGTTGGTGGGTGAACTAGGATTTGGTGTTACCCTACCTCTAATAAAATTAACTCTAGACTGAAAAAACTTCCTGAAGATTCAATGGGCTCATTCAATATAAGCAGCCGGTATGTAGCAGGTACTCCATCCACAATGGCTGTTAATGCTCCCACCCATAATCCTTTCTATTAACCCCAGCCATTCCAGACTTCTTACCTCTCCCAGTGCTCACCAGGACTTTTCACATCTGTGGGTCTTAGCAAATCCTACTACTGCTGTCTGGAATGTCCTCCTTTCCCCTTGTCTGTCTGGAGAACTCCTACTTGCTCTCCAAAGCCCACCTCAAACACAAGAACCTCTCTGTACTTCTTCGAGCCCAAATACCATCTCTACCTCTGCCAAGAAGCCTTCTCTTTCCTCTCTCTCTTCACCAATACCTCCCTACACACACACACACACACACACACACACACACACACACACACGGCAATTCTTTTGTCTCCAATTGCACTCCTTGGCAGTAAAGAGCTAGGAAAAGCAAGTTAGTCAAAGGGGGTGGCAGCTACACCTCTTTCTGCCAAGACTTGTCCAGGGGTACACAATGGTGGAAAACATGCAATCCCTTCAAAGCCTGGAAATCAAATTTAATGCTAGGGATTTTAAAAAAAAAAAAAAAAAGTGAAGCATAGAGGAGGCCGGGGCATGCGGGTAGAGGGAGGGGGGAGCTGGTAGCAAGGCAGGGGAGCTTTCTAAAGACACATGGGTCTGGGGAAAAAAAAAAAAAGACACCTGGATCTGGGCTTTTTTTTTTTTTTTTTAAAGATTTTTTTTTTTTTTTTTTTTTTTTTGACAGAGAGAGATCACAAGTAGACGGAGAGGCAGGCAGAGAGAGAGAGAGAGGGAAGCAGGCTTCTTGCTGAGCAGAGAGCCCAATGTGGGACTCGATCCCAGGACCCTGAGATCATGACCTGAGCCGAAGGCAGCGGCTTAACCCACTGAGCCACCCAGGCGCCCCTGGATCTGGGCCTTAAGAACAAGGAGATTCGGGGCACCTGGGTGGCTCAGTGGGTTAAGCCGCTGCCTTCGGCTCAGATCATGATCTCAGGGTCCTGGGATCGAGTCCCACATCGGGCTCTCTGCTCACCAGGGAGCCTGCTTCCCTCTCTCTCTCTCTGCCTGCCTCTGTCTACTTGTGATCTCTCTCTGTCAAATAAATAAAATCTTTAAAAAAAAATAAATTAAAAAAAAAAAAGAACAAGGAGATTCATAATTGTTAGAGGAGAGTTGTGATAATACCCTATTGCTTGTAGGGTCCCATTTATTTTCGGATGTCTACTTTATGCCAGGATAAGTTTGCCAGATTTAGTTAATGTAAACAGACCATGCCTGGTTAAATTTTAATTTCAGATAAACAGAAAATTATTTAATATACATAGGTTCCATGCAATGTTTGGGATAAATATTTCTAAAAGGTTACTTATCTGAAACTCAAATTTAACTGGACGTTCCATATGTTACCTGGCAACCACACACTAGAGACAATCAGGACTTCCCACGAGATTACCAGGAGACATCGCTCACCAGTCCAGCCTACCTTCCCCCAAACCCACATCACAAAAGGACCTTCCATAGTCAAGTGGAGACACTCTTTGGTGCCCAAATCCCATTCCAGATGTCAAGTGGAGACACTCTTTGGTGCACAAATCCCATTCCCACAACGACTACGGGGGCCATACTGGCTTCCACAATTTAAAGGGACATAAATGAGGCTCCCTCACTACAAGGAAAACACTGCCTAGGCCCCACCAAATCCTGAACCTACAGCAACCAACTCCCAAGATGCCCTGCGTGAACATAACAGGCACTCGTTCCTACAATGCTAAGGCAAGGAGGCCAGAGTAAAACCTTACGCCAGACAATAAGGGCTGGTCCCCACCATGCCCTGCGGCAATCTGTCCCAGGATGCCTCGGGCCTATAATGACCACCTTCCAAGGTGTTCTGCGTCGAAGCATTCTTCCAGGATGCTCAGCGGAAGGTGTGTGACAAAAGGGACTGGTTCCCCACAAGGAGTTAGGATAATGCTTCCCAGAATGCACTAGGCCCATAACGACTAGCGGACCGCCTCCCACAATGCCTTAGGGCGGAGCGTCCCGTTTCCCCAGGATGCCCCAGGTCTGCACGGAGCCGCGTTGAGGGAGAAAAGGGAGCCTAGGTCTCGCCCTCCGGCTACCACGGGCCAAGACGGCTGCCTGCTCGCCCCGGTGACGGGAGCCGTCACTCCCATCATGCAGCGGTGCCGTAGCGCCCGCTTCCCAGCATGCCCCGCGCACCCCTATCCCGGACACTCACCGGCGCTAGCTGCCCCCGCTCTGGCTCGGCGGCGGCGGCTGCACGCCTGGGCTCTGCGCCTGCGCTGCAAGTCGGGTAGGAGGGAGTGCAAAGCGGCGTGAAGAGCCTAGGGCGCTTGCGCGGCGAGATGGACCATTCCCGTCGCACAGTGGGAAGAGGGGCTCTCGGAGTCAGGCCATCAACGAGGCCCGCGCAGGGGGTTGCGGGCTTTGCCCCTCGCTGTCCGGGTTTATTGGTACAGTCCGCGGCAAAACGGAACAAACTGCAAGGCTTGCGCGTGCGTGAGCGAGCGAGAACGCGCCTTCTAGAAAATGGGATGAGCTAGGGGTTGGGAGCACCAGCTAGGCCTGGATCCTGTGCCTGAGGCTTGCTTATTTGCATAATCTTAGTGAGGGACAATAGGAGCCCTACGGCGCTGAAGGGATGATTTGCATATTCCCTGGAGAGGCCAGACTCCAGAACGCCGTGATTAGCATATGGGGGGCGCTCTGAACAAAGCGCATGCGCTGACGGATTGCGGCTAGCACTGAGGTGGTGGCCTTTTAATTGGCATCAGTTTGCACCCGGAGAGGGGGCTCAAGGGCCAAGACACTTACCAACCCTCACAAGCCCTCCCCCTACCCCCAGCGTAAATATTTACTGCTCTCTTGTGTGCCAATCCCTGTGCTGGTGGGCACTGTGGTTTCCGCGGTAGACAAGACACACCTGGCTCCTATCTTCATGGCACCCCAAAGAAAGGAGAGCCTCAAAAGTCAGACCCACAACCCAGAGTGGTCAAACTTGGGATGAGTGGAGTATAGGAAACTGGGGGTGCCAAAGGAGATGCCTGCCCCAGCCTGGAAAGGCTTCCAAGAGGTAGTGAACTTTAAGCCAAGGATGAATAGGAGCCAATTAGAATAGGAATTTTTCTGGCAGAGGGAACAGCAAGGGTAGAAGCCTACAGGCAAAAGGCAGCGCGTGGTTTAAGAAAGTGATAGCAGCCAGGTATGCCTGAAACACAGAATTAAGAGAAGAGAAAGGCTCTTACAGGTGAAGTTAAGAGCTCAGACCACGCTGACGGTATCGGAAGCTGTTGCAGCATTCCGGTCTTCCTGGAATTGACTCTGATTCCAGCTCTCCAGTGAGCTCCCATTACACTTAGAAAAAATCCGAACTCTATCATGGCTGAGGGGCTGTACACGTGATCTGCTCCTACTTGTCTCTGACTTCACTATCCTCTATCCACTCCACAGTCTAGCTCCACTTCTCCTCAAACACTGTAATCTCTTTACCACCTCAGGCCTTTGCCCTCACTCTTCTCTTTGCCCAAAAATGCTTTTCCCTCTGAACTTTGAATAGCTGCTCTTATGCTCATCATTCATTTCTTGGCACAGGTGTCAATCAGGCTGTCCTTGATCTTTCAAAGATGGCACCTCCACCTCCAGATTTGCTTTAGAAAAGTGAGTAGGGTTGTGGATAAAATAGGTTTGGCCATGAGTCAGTAGTTGTGGAACCTGGGGTGAAGGATGCATGGGACTCCATTTGTCCTGTCTACTTCTGCAGTTCAAGTCTTCCATAATAAGTTAATAATACCCTACATCCCCTTACACTGAGTTTTATCTTAAGGGTAATTATGGGAATCTGAAATTTAGGGGTTTTTTTTGCTTCCTTGCTCAGTCTGTTTTCCTCATGGAAGCTTTGTGAGGGTTAGAATGGAGTCACCCTTTTTCTTTGGGTCCTCAGTGCCTAGAACAGAATCAAGGTTCAGATTAGTACTAAGGTGTCTAGAACACCTAACATTTGCCTATTTTGTTCACCATGGCATCTCCACATCTTTGAGCAGCACTTGGCATAAAGTAGTCTAAATTAGTCTAAAATTAGAATCACTCATTTAAAATTTAGTTGGATGAGTGAGGGGTCAGAAATGCCAGGCTAAGGGGGTTTGACTTGACCTAGAGGTGAAGGGTTTTGAGCAGAGCAGGGACAGGTGTTGCTAGGGTGAGATGTGAGTCATTAAGAGGTCCTTTGGAGGCTGACGTCAGGGGTAGGGGTAAGCCAGGGTAAGGATCCAAGCCATTGCCTGGGGATGGGATAGCTCAGTGACTACTGAAGAGACAGGACTCAGTGACCTTTGGCTGATGGAGTGGCCAGGAAAAAAAAAAAAAACACAACAACAACAAAAAATCTGATTTCTTGGAAAAGGGGAGGTGCCCTCCTTACCTCCCTCATACAGGGAGGTAAGGACCCTCTCCTGTCTTGAACCGTCCACCAGGAACCATCTTACTCTTCTCCCTCCTCCCTCCCTTAGTTCAGTTCCCCTCCCAACATAGTATAGCTCTGGGCAGAGGGACAGACACACAGCCACCTGACACTTGTTCTCTCCTCAGTTTAATGGTGGTTAGTGGGATTGCCAAACCCCCTCCCCGTTCCCCTCCCTGTACAAAATGTGTTTTGTTTTTGTTTTTGTTTTTTTTACAAGAAAAAGGGGGCAAAAGCCAGGAATGAGGGGAGGGGGGTGCAATCTGATATTTTCATACAGATTTTTAATTTTTTTTAATATATTATATATAAAACCATAGAGACCAACGCACCCCCTCCCCAAACTCCTTTCCCTCTCCCTGGAGGGCCTGGAGGAGAGACAGGGAAGGCCCCCCCAAGGAGTGGGTGGACAGAGAGACAAATATGGATAGGACAGGTATGGGGGAAGGAGGTGGAGGGAAGGGGAGCCCAGGAACCTGGGGATTGGAGAAAAGGGTTGGGGCTGTCTCCCTCATCGCCCCCATCAAAGTTATGACACAAAGACACAGAATCCCTGTTTCCATGCCCTCCCCCCACCCTTACCCCCACCGTGCAAACATGGCTTTGCAAAGAGGTGCCCAGAGCTCTGTGGAACTCCTACAATGGCTGGCATGGGGTCTGGGACCCCCAAAGAAATCTGTGTTCCCCTTCCCAGCCCACCCCACCCTTCCCAGAATCTGACCCCCTCCCCACAAGACCTGGTTCTGCAGCCTAGGGGCCCTGGCCTTCCCCCAAGTTATCTTTCCCCAACCCAATCCCTACCGCCCTCCCTGGACTTGGGGGGGTCTGGACCTTTGGCCCCTGCCCCCTGGGAGGCCCAGACTTCTGGGCCCTTGCTTCTGGCCGTTGCAGAGACCCGGGATCCAACACCCCCATCCCTGCCCAAGTGTCTGAGGTGTTAGTGGTGGGGGGAGAAGCCCACCATCCCAGACTCTGGTAAATGTCTTTGCAGCTGGCAGTGGGGTGGACCCCAGCCCTGGACCAGGCCCAGGCCTGGGTGGAGGTGGGGTCAGATGAAGAATTCTTCTTTCCTCTTGTGTCCGTCGCTGCCATTGAGAAAGGCTTCTCTTGCTTCTCCCTGCTCATCTAGGCCACTGGCCTCGTGGGTCAGATAGGAGCCTGAGGGGTGAGACACCCCCAGGCAGAGGCAACATAATGTGGACCCAGGAGTTGTACAGAAATATACAGGAAGAGGGAGACAGACAAGACATACCAGGCGAAGAAAGAGGGAGAAACGGAACATACAGGGAGAGGGCATCAAGTGCAGGGGATAGCAAAACAGGGGCAGAGAGAAAGAGGTAAAAGCAGAATTAGGAAGACTCCAAAAGTTCACAGAAAGACCACCCTTATCCGTAATCCTGGCGGTGTCCCCTTGCTCTGCTCCCAACGAATCCAACAATTAGGAAGATAAATTGTTTTATTCAAACCCACGGCCTTAATTCGCCTTCAACGTTTCACCCCTTTTAGAGTCGTGGCGGAAAGGTCCGCCCTTTTGGAATCTTGGCCCCAGGTTCCTGCGGATTTCGAACCCAGGATCTGGGTTCCACCCCTTTATCACCCTGGCTGTACGCCCGCCCTCTTACCAATCCAGCCCTAGGCCCCGCCCCCTCCCGGATCCCACAACCAACCACACCCCTCGCTGAATTCAGACCCCGCCCCCACTCACCCTTCTGCCGTACTGAGCACCAGACCATGCCCACCAGCACACATATGATCAGAAACACCAGTAGCGCCAGGATGCCGCCCACAATGGCGTAGGGCACCGACGTCTGAGCCTCTACCACCGCACCTGGGTCTGCCAGAGAGACAGGGCGCAGGACCAGGTCACCGGAGGACGGTCCCAGCCCTGCCCCATCGCTTTTGATCTCTTAAACCAGTCCACACAACTAACTGCGCTTGTATGTGCCACGCCCCTCAAATTACTGCCACTCCTGGCCCCTTGTCCCGGCTCCACTCTTTCCTGATGCTCCACTTCCACAAAGAACGCGTGCGGGTTGGTTTGTGCACTGCCCGACAAAGCCCTCAAGACCTTTTGCCAATACCATCCCACTATTCCTCCCTCCACCCCACTCCCCAAAGAACAGAAACAGGAAATCCCTTGTTTCTTTCGGCTCCTGCGACTTTCAGAACCTCAGGTCCAAATCCCTTCCCATCTTGTCTAAAGCGCTCCAGGTATTTAAAATGCTGAGCTAGGGCCCAACAACCTCCGAAATGCCTGTCCCACCGTCATAAGGGCTAAACACATAACACTTATTTTGTGCTAGGGGCCATTCCAACCGCCTTATATATTTAGCTCATATAATCTTCACAACCCTATGAGGTAGGTGCTATTGTTTATTTCCACTTAACCGGTGAAGAAACGAAGGCGCAAAGTAACCCGCAATAGGACACTGCAGAGCTCAGTGTGAAACCGGACGGTCAATCTGGCCGCAGAACTCCAGGAGTTCTGATGGCTGTTGACCCCAAGGAATCACACTTTGTTTGCACAGGCCCCTCGAAAACCCCTGGCGGGCCTCGGACCATCCAAAGCAGCTCGCCCATTCCCAAGGCCCCGCCCCACCCGGGACAACCAGAGACCTCCTTCGAGGCCCCGCACCCTCGCCGGCCGCTGCCTGCCCTCACCGTAGACCACGAGTACATAGAGCGCCCTCGCGTGGCCGTGCTTGTTCGACGCCTCGCAAGTGTAGGTGCCATTATCTGCTGATACCAAGCCTGGCAGCGTGAGCGTCTCCCCGACCGCCTCGGCCCGCTCTGGCAAAGACTCATTCCCGCGGTTCCAGCGGATCTGGTTTGGCCTGGGCATGAGCAAAGTATAGTGAGAGTTACGGACACAGGTGCCAACATCCAATTCTGACTTCTCAGTAATCTAGATAAGTAGCATCTCCAAATAACAGGGTCCTTACTAGACCTATCCTTCCAAAAAAACCCGCAGTCCCGGGCGCAGCTTCCACCCAACACCAGTCTCAGGAATCCAGCCTCCCGCCCACTGCCCGTTCCACTGTCAGAATCCAGGAGTCCAGGGCCCCACAGCTTCCTTCCTCAAGATCCAAAAGCCCAAACCCCCAGACTCCTCCTCCCGCAGGACACAGAAGTCCGGGCCCCAGGCCGCTCTGTTCGCCCAGTCCCCTCTTCCCCGAGACGCAGGTGTCCAGGTCCCCGATCTTCTTGTCAAGACCCAGAAGACTCGGGTCCAGGAGCTCACCTGGGGTTCCCCGATACAGCACACGTTAGCACCAGCGTGTCTCCCTCCCTCACCACAGCTTGGGAGGCATGGATCCGGGCCGTGGGAGAGTCTGTGGGCGGAAGTGAGATGGGAGAGTGCTGGTTTGGGTCATCACGCGGGGCAGGAAACCCTCCCGGGGGCAAGCGACTGGCGTTGGGACCCTCCGGTCCCCCCCAGCCCTGTCCCCTGGTCCCGGCCCGCCGGGCACTTACACTGGACGTCCAGCACGTACTGCGTCTGCTTGCTGTGTCCGGAGGGCAGCGCCTGGTTCTGCGCCTCGCAGATGACGATACCGCCGTCGTCCTTGCGGTCCACACGAAACCGCACTGTGCTCGCCACGCTCCAGACCTTGCCATTTTCCTGGCCGCTGCTCACTCCTGCCAGGCCGGGCGGGGAAGCTGTCAGGCCAGGGGTCGGGCTCCGCCCGCGGAGGGGGTACCCACCCCGCCCACCAGCCTAAACCTAAGCGCGCTGTAAACCAGGCTCCGCCCCTTATCCGCCGGCCGCGCTCCCCTGCCTCAAAGCCTCGCCCCACCCTCCGAACCAAGCCCACCGCCCCAGGTGCCGCGTCCCAAAACTCCTCTCTCTTTCAGTCCCACGTCCTCTCTTCTATCAATTCATTCCGTAGCTGCATGTCTAGCCGCCACTGTCCGTCCGCGCGCTCTTCTCCAAGCCCCGCCTCCTCTCAGTCCCACCGCCCCCGCAGGCACCTCCCCTCCCACCCCCGCACCCCAGGTAGTACCTTTCAGCTCCTTGCGGTCGCGGTACCAGCGCAGGACCGCGGCAGGGCGCGACCGCGGAACTAGGCAACTGAGCTCCACCTCGCCTCCCTCCACCGCCTGCTCCCGAACCTCCACCACGGGATTCTCTGGGGCCACTGCCGTAGGGAGGAAGAGGTAAGGGGGGGCGGTCAGCGGAGGCACTAGGTAGATTCAAAGTAACAAGGGTCCCGGGAGGCAGAGGTCAAACCCAGGCTAGAGGCCAGGAAGACCCGCCGTGTTTACCGGGGCCAGGTGTCCAGGAAGTTAAAAAACAACCAGGTTTAAAAATCAAGGCTCAGGATAAGAGAAAAGCAGAGGAAAAAGGAGAGGCGGGTTGAGGCTGAGGAGGGGAGGCGTTACCCAATACAGTGAGCGTGGCAATCTGGTGGTGGGTATCCTCCGTGTAGAGCTGGCAGAAGTAGCCCCCCTCGTCTTCCAGGCGGGCATCTGAGAGCCGGATCCGCACGCGGCGGGGGGAAAACTCCTCAAGCTGGAAACGCTCGTCCTTCAGGGCTAGACAGAATGGAACAGGAAGGGATGAAGCTGGGGAATCCTGGCTTGAGGGGTCCCGCCCTTCCACCAGGAGCTTAAAGATCCCTGCTCTGCGTCCTTTCTCCAGCCAGCTGTACCTGTGCATCTAAGGGGCCCACCTAGTTTTTCCCTTGGGGACCCAGAATGATGCGGGCCCTCCTGCCCACAGGACCAGGAGTCCAGACCCTTGGCTCCATGGTGTCAGGACCCAAGAGTCCACACTCTCCGCTCTGTCCTTTTGGGACACAGGGGTTGGGCCCCAGCCCTCCTCCTTCAAGACTCAAGATTCCCTACCCCAGCACTCACCGCGGGTGCCGTTGAAGAAGAGGGTCTGCCGGGCTGGGTTCTGAATGACAACTATGGACCCATCGTACTGATGCAGACGGCAGGTTATCTCCGCCACCCCTCCCTCCGCCACGGTCACATTCTCTGTCTGTACTTCCTGTCCAGCCCCTGGACCAGTAGACAGAGAAACTAGTTGAGGGCTGCAATTCAGTCTTTTTTCTCTCCCTCTGTTCCTCTCCCAGCCAAACCGCCAATCTCTTTCTTTCCCCTCTCATTCAGTCCATCGCATCCTCCTCCATTTCCTGAGGGCTGGACTCTGGGAGATGGAGAAAATCTGTCCAGAGGGGCTGCCTTCAAGATCCATTGGTAAGTGTTCTAATGAGGACAGCACGGGGCACACCAGGAGCCCAGGGGAAGGGGAGAGACCAGGGCCACCTAGGGGGATGGGTGATCAAAGAAGGTTCTGGAAGGAAGCTCCACTGGACCCAGATCTTGGAGCGAGCAGATCACCAGGTGTGGGAAGCTGCCCATCTTCCACACCTGGGCACCCGTTGTAGTCTATCTGCAAAGACGGCCACAATTTCCTTCCCATCCCTGCGCGTGTCCTTTTTAAGTTGACTTCGCTCCTCCTCTCATTCAGGAGACACTCTGGCCTTGTGAATCTGAACAGGCCCTGTGACTTGCTTTGGCTAACAGAATTTCCTAAAAGTGATACTGCTTAGAGTTCTGGAGCCCAGGCCTTGCCGTTTCCATTCATGCCCTCTTGCTGTCCTGAGACCCTTGGGTGAAGACTCCCAGAACAGCTTCCTTGAGGGCAAGGGAACACACGGAGAGAGAAGCCCAGCTGGGAGCCAACACCAACTGCCAGTCATGTGAATGGGGTCATCCTGACCCCTCCAGCCCCAGGTAACTGCAGCCATCTGAGGGACACCAGCTGAGACCAGAAGAACTCCCCAGCCAATTCAGTCCAAACCGCTGACTCCCAGAGTCATAAGCAAATAACACGACTCTTGTTGCAAACTACCACGTTCTGGAGGGTCTGTTACACCGCTAAAGTTAACTGGTATGACACACAGATCCGGCTACATTTCCTACGATCCCTTGTACTCAGCTGGGGCCATGTGACTGGGTTCTGGCCAATGGGATGTAGGTGGAACAGAGAGACACCCCTTCCAGCCTAGCTCATGTCACTCGAGATCCTTCTTGCTGGCTGAATGGAGAGGACCCCGAGGAGCCTTAGGAAGACAGGATCACAAGCTGGAAGGAGCCCAGGGCCCTGACTGACTGTCCCTTGCAACTTGCCTGCACAAGACTGTGACACGAATGAGAAATTCACTTTTTTGTTAAGCCATTGAGGTTTCAGGGCTCACGTTATTGCAGTTAACCTACCCAGATTAATCCATCAGTGGAACAAGGTAGGGGATTAGTAAGGGGGTATTTTCAGCAGGGGCAGCAGCCTAGAGTGGAGCTCAGAGCTGGGGTTCATCAGCGTCACCATGATCACTGTCACGGTCATCTTCAAAATAAAATAACCACATAGTGGTAGCTAGAGTTTATTAGGCACTTGTGTTAGGCTCTGTGGAGGGGTATCAACTGTACAATTTCCATCTCCTCATCATGATACCTGAATAAGTTGGGCACTATTATCAATCCCCAGGGTTTTTTAATTCCCATTTGAGAGATGAGAAAAACTGGTCTGGAGAGAGAAAATGACTTGCTCAAGATAGTCATCAGAGGCGCAGTGGGGGGTGGGGGGCGCAGGATCTGCATCTAGAACTCTCTCTTAATTCCATAGTTTGCTTCCACATCCCCTCCTGGCTGTCTGGGTGGAAGGAACCGTGTGCAGCCCTGGGGAGAGGTTCTGGGATGTGCTAGTGAGGGGCCACAAACGCCAAACTAGGAGATGAGCTTTTATCCTGAAGACTGGTGGAGGGAGTTTTTTTTTGTTTTGTTTTGTTTTTTTAAAGATTTTATTTATTTATTTGACAGACAGAGATCACAAGTAGGCAGAGAGGCAGGCAGAGAGAGAGGGGGGGAAGCAGGCTCCCCGCTGAGCAGAGAGCCCGATGCGGGGCTCGATCCCAGGACCCTGAGATCGTGACCTGAGCGGAAGGCAGAGGGTTAATCCGCTGGGCCACCCAGGCACCCGGAGGGAGGTTTTTTTTTTTTTTTTTTTTTAATTTATTTGACAGAGAGAGAGAGAGATCACAAGTAGGCAGAGAGGCAGGCAGAGAGAGAGAGGGTAGGAAGCAGGCTCCCTGCTGAGCAGAGAGCCCGATGCGGGGCTCGATCCCAGGACCTGGGATCATGACCTGAGCTGAAGGCAGAGGCCTTAACCCACTGAGCCACCCAGGCGCCCCCAGAGGGAGGTTTTTAAACAGGAAAAGTGCCATGACCAGATCAGGTTATTTACCTTTAAATGTGGGATAACTATAGCTTCGTGTCTCTTCTGGCCCATTCATTCAAGCGTTTCCTGAATGGTAGGTAGGTGTTGAGGGGCTGGGTGCCCAGAGATGAGTCAGATGAGGTCCCTGCCCTGGAAGGCCTTCCAGATTTACAGGGAGGTACGCACAAATCAGTGTAATAGCCCATCAGAAGCGTTATATTCCCTGTAACAGGGCTAGGTAACCTGACTGGGATGCTGAGGGGTAGAAAAGATTAATTCTGGAGAATGGAGGCAGAGACAGCTAGCTTTCTAGCCAGGACCCATAATTCCCTTTTCTTCGTAAAAGAACCCTGATTGTATTTATGGATGCCCTATGTCCAGCAGAAAAAATACTTCCCAGACTCCCTTGCAGCTAAGTGAGGCCATGTGATAAAGTTTTATCCCATTTGATAGAAGGAAAACTAAGTCCTCTGGTAATTCATGTGGTAATTTGGGGAGGACTTCCTAAATAAAGGGGATAAGTCCTTCTTCTAGGTCACCTAGCTGCCTGGAACTAGGATGTGAGGACTGGAGTTCATTTTGACAAGAGGACAAGGGCAGTAGTGATGGTGGAACTAAGATGCCTGAGTCTCTGGTGATGATGTGGAGCTGGCTGCCTACTTTTGGACTTCCCTGAGGCTTGAATATCATGCTTTGTGTATTTAAGCCACTATTAGGGGTTAATTTAGCACCTCCTGGAATATCAAGCTTAATATGTCCAATCCTGGCCTTAAATATTTTCCTCCCCATGTTTTCTCAATCTCCATAAATATCACAACCCTCCAACCAGTTGCTCCGGCCTAAAAACCTTTCCCTCACTCTGACATCCATTCCATCAGCAAGATCTATCCATCTACCTCTAAAACACCCAAAGCAATTCACCTTTTTTTACCTACTCTACCACCACCCTAGTCCCATGACACCATCTCTTACCTTGACCTTCAAGAGTTACTCCCCGGGGCTCCCTGCTTCCATGTCTGCCTCCCCTCAGGCCATTCTCCACACAGCAGCCAGATGGATTTTTCAAGAAGGTAAATCAGATCAAGTCATCTCTCTGCTTAAGATGCTCTGAAGGCGGGGCACCTGGGTGGCTCAGTGGGTTAAAGCCTCTGCCTTCGCCTCAGGTCATGATCCCAGGGTACTGGGATCGAGCCCCGCGTCGGGCTCTCTGCTCAGCGGGAAGCCTGCTTCTCCCTCTCTCTGCCTGCCTCTCTGCCTACTTGTGATTTCTGTCTGTCAAATAAATAAATAAAATCTTTAAAAAAAAAAAAAAGATGCTCTGAAGGCTGCCCATGAGAATAAAATCTGGCCTCCTTCCCTGGGCCTTCACGGTGCTGTGTGGCCCGGCCCCTCCCTGACGGCAGTTCCGGCCACCCTCCCGCTACTCCCTTCACTCCAGGCTCATTGGCCTCCATGTTCCTCAGACTCACCGAGCATGACGACACCTCAGGGCCCTTGCACTTCCCTCTGCCTGCAATGTTCTTTGCCCTTGATCTTCCCACAACTGCCTCCCTGCTGCTCTCAGTCAGGTCTCTGCTCACTTGCATCCACACCTCCTCGGGGAGTCCTCCACTCACACCTGGTCCCTCTGCCCGCAGAACACTTTCTCTGCCATCGCCATTTGTACTATTTCTTCTACGGAGATGTCCCTGAAGTTATTTTGTTAGTTTGCTTACTTGGTGAAAGTGTTTGTCCCCCATCACTAGAATACACACCCCACAAAGGCAGGGGTGTCATCCATTGGTTTTACTGCCGCACCCCTAGTGCCTCAATGTGTGCCTGAAACTTGGTCCGTGTCTGGGAGACGGAGGAATGAACAGCTTATGTCAGGCAGGATTTCACTTCTGCCTCCTGATGACTTTGTGACGTCATCATTCTCCTCCTAAACACCTGGGTTGATCCCAGCTGGACCACTGGCCATCTTTGTGACTTTGGGCAACTGGTGTGACTTTTTTGATGCCCTCTATGTAAAAGGGGGATGATGCCAGGGCCTGGAGCCTGGGGAGCCCTTCCTGCAAAGCTCCTGTTATTACAAGTCCAGAAACATGCCCATGCACAGGAAAACTGGCTTGCCTGCACATTCTGGTGCCTAAAAAAAACAAAAACAAAACCAAAACACCACAAAAAACCAACAACAACAAACAACCATCTTGAAGCCTATCCATAGATCCTGGACCTCGGGGCTAGCCCAGTGCTAGCCCCCCATTTTACAGATGTGGAGAATGAGGATCAGGGGTCCCAGGCAAGACAGTGGCAGAAACTCAACATCTCTTGGGAGCCATCAGGACCTCTACATCTATCCCCCCCCTCAATTATTCCTCCGCTCTCTGCTTGAGGGTGCACATGGGGTGAGGGTGGGGGGCTTTTGTCTTGTTCCCTCCCCCTCCTAAGGAGTCAGTAACCAACAGTGTCCGTGCCTGGAATATTAATGTCCCAGGAGCTTTTGTTTTGGGGTTGGGGAGTTGGGGGGTGGTGAGGCAGGACTTTCTGGTCTGAGAGGGCGAAGCTTTTGGGACTGGGGCACTGGCCCTTTAAACGGTGTTGACAGCCTGGAGTCGTCACGGGGATGGTGCTTGGAAAAAGGGACTGGGAGGGCCTGGGAAAGAGTGGCTGAGCAGGTGACATGTAGAGACCCAGAATCCAGCCCTCTCTTCCCTTAGACCCAGGAATCCAGCCTCCCACTGCCTCCTCCCGGGATCCAGGAGTCCAGGCTCCTAGCCCCCTTCTCCAAGTCAGGATCCAGGAGTCTGGGTTCTTAGCCTCCTCCTCCTCCTGCAACCCTAGAAATCCTAAGTCCCAGCCTTCTCCCCCTTCAAACCCAGGAGTCTGGGCTTCCAGCCCCCTCCTCCTTCAGGACCCAGGAGCCAGGGGTCCAGAGTGCACAGCTGCTGGATGTTTCCACGGAGACTAAACAGGGTGGGGGGAGCACTTCCTGGGTCCTGAGTCAGCAAATACCCAAGGGAGTCTCAAGGTCATGGTTCCGGGAAGGTCACAGCCACCCCCTCTGTATCCGCTCCCCAGGGGGCTTATGGCTTCATGCCTCCTTCCCCCACTTCCTCCCCTAGGGAGGTGGTACATCCCTGCGTCCTGAATGAACCCCCCCTTAGCCCCCCATCAATGGCGGAGTCCGAACATCCTAGCACAAAGCGTCAATTCTTCCCCAGCTCAGCCTTGTGAAGGCGCCTGTATTCGCAGGACCTAGGCATCAGGGTCCCAGCCCCTCCTCCCTCAGAAACCTGGAGTGGGACCCCCAGCCCCTTCCTCTCCCAGGACTCGGTAGTCTGTACCTCCATTGCTAGGTGTATGGACCCTCAGGTCTCTTCTCTCCTCAGACCCAGGAGTCCAAGCCCCCAGCCCCCTACACACACACACACACACACACACACACACACACACACACACACACACACGTGTTCAGGACCCGTTGCCTTCTACCTCAGACCCAGGAGTCTAAAACCCCAGCCCCTCCTCCCTTGGACCCAGGAGTCCTGGCCCCCAGCCTCCTCCTCTCCCGGAAACTTGACTCCTGGTCCACAGTCTTCAACCCTCAGAACCACAGTCCTGCCTTCCTTCCGGCCCCCTGTCCCCCTCCAAGGGGGACAAGGGACCAAGCTTCAGGTGGGGGCGTAGGGGTGAGTCAGCAGCCTCACACACAAAGTGCCCCCTGTGCCCCTCCCCCACGTTCCTGGGATATTCGGAACTCCCTAGATTCCGGGCCTCGGGCCCAGCCAGGGGGTGGGAGGCTCCCCCTGGGTGTGGGGTCATGGGGGAATTCCTGCTCCCTCCGGGAAGGGTGCAAGCCTGCACTGAGCCCTCACTGTCCTATCCTCCACCCCCAGTGCCCTCTATTCACCCCCTCCCGGGAGAGCCCAGGCTCTGTCCCTGCCCTCTTGCTCCACTGAGAGCCTGCAGAGGAGCCTTGGGGCCGGGCTCCCAGAGGACCTATGGGCCTGAGATGGGCTTGGGGTCCACACTGGCAGGAACCAGTGGGTGCTTGGGTCTTGGTGCCACAGGCCATTGGGCGCTGGCAAGTCTGACTGTCTCCAGGCACCCCCCACCTCCCCCACCCAGAGAGAGAAAGCTGCCTTTGTGTTCCCCAAGACGGGGACAGGCCAGGCTCGCACGACATTAACCCACCCCAGGCCCCAGCCCTGCTGTGTCTAAGGTCTTGGAATCCGCTGCAGAACCTGACCCCTGCTCTGGGGACTTGGGCATCTGGCTCATGGGTGGGTGGGGGTCAGGGACAGAAACGTCCCAAGACTTGCACCCCGGGGTGACTCATACTGGGTGGAAGGTCCCCCTGATCTCAGAGGGGCCTGTGAGAACTTTAGCAGGGAAAAGTGAATCACTTGGGAGGAAAACATTTGGGATCAACAAGCCCCCCCCGCTTCTACAGAGCCCCCCTAACTCTTAACAGTCTCTCTGTCTTGTCTTTGTATCTGGATATCTGTTTCCTCTGCCCCTTTCAGTTCTATCTGATCAGGGGCCTGGGAATCTCTGGTTCTGCCCGCGTGCATCTGGGCGGGCAAAGCATCTCCCTGTTTCTCACTTCCTCTCGGCTGCCCACCCTGGGCCCTTCTTTCCTTTGGCATAAATCTCATCATCCTTCTCCGGTGTTCTTGGCAGATGTGTAAGCCAGGAAAGACAGAATTCATTTTTGAAAGGGCACAAAGGGACCCCATCTTCCAGCCCCATTCCTGCTGGCTGGCCAAGGAGAGAGAGGAGAGGGGGTGACAAAGAGGAAGATGAGGTGGCGACCATGGGCTACCCCCTCAGATCTGGTGGCCAAGGTCATTCAGAAATATCCAGTGAGAAGGAAAGCAGGCAGGGCCCTCTGACACCAGGTACTCCCGCTCCCTAGTGCATACGGTGCAGAAGGGGAAAGTGAGGCTCAGGAAGGGACAGGGGCGAACATAAAATTACACCAGAAAAGAGGCCTATCCCTCGGCTCCCAGTCCAGAGAGCTCCCCACGATACCCAGCTCTCTCCCAACTTGTAAAGCCCTATGCTGTTTAATTTAGAGAAAGTTTACCGAAGGGATTAGGGGGCCAGGACGCAGTGACTTTAAAATGAAACGAGAGAACCAAGCCTATCGAGCTACCTCCCAGGAATGCTGGAGAAAGGATCCCTGAACTGGGTAGGCCGTCATCTTGGTCCACCTCCTGATTCTGAGACTCCATCCCAAGACAGTCTAAGCTGTCAAGATTCTAGATGTCAGAGGCGTCAAGATTCAGTTGAGATCTCAGAATTTTAAAGATGTCAAGAGGCTAGAATCCTAATGCTATCAAGGTCCTAGGATTTTAAAGGTGTCAAGATTCTCAAAGACTTTGGGATTCTAGGATCCTGAAGGTGTCAGTGTTTTAAGATACCCTCAGGTTCTTTGTTTATTGGACTCGTTGGTTCTAGGATTCTAGAAATCTGGTTTTGGGGCCTAAAAAAGAAAGAGAGAAAAATAAAAACTGGATGGCAGTGTGGTACCAAAGCGCTCATCTGGGAAACTGTGGCATGTCTGCTGCAAAGAGAGGAAGAAATGATGAAAGTTTCAAGCAGTGACAGAAGACTGTAGAATAAAGTAAGGGGTGGCAAGAGAAGTAAGCTTTGCCCCTCACCTGGTCTTGAGGAGAGGAAAGCTCGGCCTCAAACCCTGCAAGGGTGGGGCGGGGGGGGGGGGGCTGTTGTAACCGCACCCAACTTGCTAGAAACCCGTTGGGAGGTCTGAGCTGGAGTTCCCTTTCAGGTCACTGAGTTCAACATCCTCACTTTACAGAAATGGGAACTGAGGCCCAAAGAGGGGAGGGGGCTCGACAGCCCCCATTGGGGTAAATGGCAGCGGGCGGGATTTAAATAAACTCAGCCCCCCAGCCCTGTGCCATCTGGCTACCCGCCTCTCCCAAATCTCTATGCGGCTTCCTGCCCTTCCCGCTTCCCAGTGTTGCACTCCCACTAAGACCGGCCTTCCCCACCGGGGAGTTGGGGGGGGACCTGTGGTAGGATCGAGGCACACAGGCACTGTGGGAGTGTGAGTGTGTGGGTGACGTTTCCTGACCTTGTCCCCAGACTCAGGGTCACCCTCTCTTGGAGGTCCCCGGTTTTTCACAGAGTGTGATGAGGATATGTGGATGGCTCCCTGCCTGTCCTGGAGGGGGTCTTCTCTAGAAGTTATGGCCTGGGTGTGTGAATGGTTGGGGATGGGCAGCGTTTGGGAGGCATTTGCTGAATCCACGTGTGTGCCCACATGCCAAGGTTCCTCAAACACTTACCCACACACATACATACACACACATTTCCCTCCAAGGCCCTTCAGGGTGCCCTGTCTGATTCAATTCCTCTCCAGGGGGACAGAGGGATAAAGGGATGGAGAAATGAAGGATGGAGATGGGGGAGGTTGTAAGGGTAGAGAGGGGAGGCAGAGAGACAGGGGACAGGGACACCTTGGGACAGGGACAGGGGTTGGGGGTTGGGGTGGGAGGGGGATAGATGGTGGGGGGAATGAGGAAGAGAGGTGACAGAGGGGGCTACAGAAACAGGCAGGAAAGACGGGATAGAGACAAGGGGATGGGACAGATGGGGGACAGAGAAACAAGGGTGACAGTGAGACAGGGACAGAGGGAGAATGGGGGCAGAGCAAGAGGGCAGAAATATAGAGGGGCAGAGAAGAGGGAATAGAGATGATGATGTGGGGACAGAGTGACCCAGTAAAAAGGGACAGAGACCAAGGGACAGAGGTGGGGGACAAAGACAGGATGGAGAGGTGGGGGACACGGAGGCAAGGAGAAAGGGGGACAGTCAGGGGGACAGGACTTCCAGACTGAGGGACAGAGGACAAGGGTGGGGGACAAGGAGAGAGACTAAGGGACTCAGAGACAGGCGGACAGAGGGACGCAGAGACCGGACAGAAGGACAGCGGGACCGGCCCGGAGAAGGCGGGCTTGCGTGCGTGTGTGGGGGGGTGGTCTCCGTCCCTTTGTCCCCGCCGGGATCGGGGCCTGTGCAGGGTGGGGGGGGCTGCGGCACAGCGGCCGGGGCTCGCGTCCCCCTCCCCCGCTCGCGGCTCCCAGCTCCCGGCTCCCGGCCCGCGCTGCGCTTTGTCCCGGGGAGGGGGCCCGGCCCGGCCCCGCGCGCATTGTTCGGCCTCTGCGGCCCCGCGGCAGCGGGGCTGTCACCGCAGCGCGCCCCCCGCCCCGGCCCTGCCAGCCAACCCCGGCCCTCGACCCTACCTGGCCCCGCCGCGGCCGCCCACAGCAGCAGCAGCGGCCACTGGAAGCGCCGGGCCCGGCCCATGGTGGTGCCGCCGCCGCCGCCGCCGCCGCCGCCGCTCGCTCCCGGCCCGGCACCTGCACCGCCCGCGCCGCCCGCCCCGCCCCCGAGCCCCGCCCCCTGCCCGCCCGGGGGCGGGGCTCCGGGGCCGGGGCGGGGCCGGGACCGGAGAGGCGGGAGACCCAGGGGGGCCACGAGTTGATGGGGGTGGGGGATGGTGGGGGTGCGACCCCCCAGAGCTGGGGAGATGGGGGGAGGTTGCAGGGGGTGCGGGAGAATGGGAAGGTGCTGGGTGAGGGCAGAGGTTGTGGTGTTGTGTGAAGAGGTGAGCGTGAGGATGTTGGTGGAAGGGCGTGCGAAGGTGCAGGTGTTGTGTGAGGGGAAGGGGTGAGGGGAAGGTAACCGTGAGGGCTGTGTGTGAAGGTTTGGGTGAGTGCGGAGGGGAGCGCTGTGTGAGGGTGTGAGCACTGAGAGAGGAGGTGTGTTTTGTGGGAAAAGTGAATGTGAGATGTGTTCTGTGGACAGGTGAGTGAAGGTGAAGGCGTCACATGACAGGTTGTGAACTGAGCCACCTCGAGATCCAGGAAGACAGCAGAGGGGTGCCTGGGCCGGTCCAAGAACTCCCGGGGCAGGGCTGGGCGGGGCTGGGGTCAGGCCCCACCCTTCCAGACCCGGGAATCCAGTGTTTCCACATCATGCATCATTCTCCCAAAAGGGGCCCCTGGAAGTGAACCAGCTGGAAGGAAGCCTGAGTCCCGAGCCCCAGAGAGGGAGAGGCTCCTGTGGACGCTTCCCAAGCCCTAGAAACCAGCTTCCCCACCTCGCTTCCCTGCTCTTCTTGCCCTAATCTCTTTGTGTCCCCCACTGTCTATGTGCCCTTCCCATTTTGGCCCATCATTGTTGCTGCCTCACCCCTCCAGACTTGGGACCCCTCTCCCTCCTGGGGAGTGGGTCTCCCTTAGCCTACTTCTGTGGGACCTCATAGACCTGGGCCAAGTTTATCACGCATAGGACCCAGAAAGAGTGAGAAACCTTGGAAGGTAGGAGATCTCAACCTCTCTCATGCCCTTTTGACAATCAGATAAACAGATATACTATGAAAATTCTTACTCTTTATCCCTGCCACCACCAAAACAGTCTACATCCTGTCCCACCAGGGGACTCAGCTCCAGATCCTCTTTCTGTCCTCAGTGTCCAGTTCCCAGCATCCTGTCTTTGAGACCCAAACTCCCATCAATCCCTAAGTCCTCAGGACCCTAGGATCCTCACTGTCCTCCAGACCAAATCTCTCATCATCCTCTGTGTCCCCAGGACCACAGCTCCAAGCAACTCCTTTCCTTTTCCATTCTCAGGTTACCCTTCTGTAAACCAGGGAAAGAAGCCTCACGTTTTCTGTCTTAGGATAGGTGCAAGAGAGGTGTCTGACCTGGATGTGGGATACTGGGTTAGGGGGTAAGAACCTATAGGTCTCCTTGCCCATAACTCTAACCAATGTCTCCTGCTCCCGCTGAAGGGACACCAACACCCAGGAGATACTAGTTTGATTCTCATCTGTCTTCTTTGGGACCTACCATTTCTCCCTTCTGAGGACACCAGGAGAGTGGTGGTCCTTACCCCATCCCGTCCTATACCAGGGTACTTTATCCATTAGAGTTTTCATGCAAGTGACAGCAAATTCAACCCAGGTGGCTTAAGAGAAAGAGAATTGGGTCACATATATAAAAAAAGTGTCAGCATGGCCTGTCTGTCTCTCTCTCCTAAGGGTAAATGGCTGCTCTCAAGTTGCAAGATGTCTGGCAAGTATGCCTGGGGCCGCACCTTTCCTTCTCATCTGGAGAGAGGCAGAGAGACAAAAAGCAAGACAGATGGAGAGAGCCAGACTGAAGGAGACTGAGAGGGGAAGATAGAAAGGGGGAGCAGATCTTTAAGAAACTCCTCTAGCAGAGTGGGGAAATAACTTCCCCTGGAAACTTCTAGAAAACCTTTCATTGGGTTTCATGGGCACAGATGATGCCATCTGCCTATCACTGAACCTATATCAATGGTCAGGGGATGAAATTATGCTGATTCAATTAGACATGAATCACAGGCTCCCCCCACCTTCAGGTCAGAGGTGAATTTTTTTTTTTTAAGATTTTATTTATTTATTTGACAGAGAGAGATCACAAGCAGGCAGAGAGGCAGGCAGAGAGAGAGGAGGAAGCAGGCTCCCTGCCGAGCAGAGAGCCCGATGCGGAGCTCGATCCCAGCACCCTGAGATCATGACCTGAGCCGAAGGCAGCGGCTTAACCCACTGAGCCACCCAGGCGCCCCTGAATCAGTTTTTTATTTTTATTTTATTTTATTTTTTTAGATTTTTTTTTTTATTTGACAGAGACAGAGATCACAAGTAGGCAGAGAGGCAGGCAGAGAGAGAGGAAGGGAAGCAGGCTCCCTGCTGAGCAGATAGCCCGATGTGGGGCCTGATCCCAGGACTCCGGGATCATGACCTGAGCTGAAGGCAGAGGCTTTAACCCACTGAGCCACCCAGGCGCCCCTGAATCAGTTTTTTAAAACAGAAATGATACTGGGGAGCTCACCCCTGGCCCTGCTATGGGGGGATGGATGGGATGAGCACACCATGTGTTGACCATTCTTGAATTTTTAAAGTGTTGGGATAGTGCAGACTTTGTTAGTTGTTTACTCAATATCATTCTGGGAGATACTAGAAATATGTATTTGGTCTCTGCCCCTGGTTCCTGGCACAGAGCTCCTGAAATCCTTATAATTTCCTTGGGGGATACGAGTGTCTTTTATTTTAATGAGGTGACTCTGGGTGAGCTTCTGGACGTCTCCTGGATGAGAGCTGGTCACCAGAAGGAGCAAATCGTTTATTAGAAGCTTGGAATTTTCAGTCCTGCCCCCATTCTCTTGAGAAAGGAGAAGGGTGGAAAATGGAGTTAGAGAATGATTATGCTTATGGGATGAAGCCTTCATAAAATCACAAAAGTTACAAGATTTAGGGGGCTTCCAGGTTGGTGAGCTCGTGAAGTTGCTGGGAAAGTGCTCCCCCTGGAGAAGGTCCTTGCCCCTTCCCACATACCTTGCCCTACACCTCTAGCCTCATTTCCGTCTAGATGTTCATCTGTATCCTTTGTCCTAGCCTTCTACAATGAACTGGTACAGGTAAGCAGACAGTTTCCCTGAGTTCTGGGAGCCACTCTAGCAAATTAACCCAACCCGGAGTGGGGGGCGGGGGGCCGTGGGAACCTCTGATTTTTTTTTAAAGATTTTATTTATTTATTTGACAGAGATCACAAGTAGGCAGAGAGGCAGGCAGAGAGAGAGGGGGAAGCAGGCTCCCTGCTGAGCAGAGAGCCCGATGTGGGGCCTCCATCCCAGGATCCTGAGATCATGACCTGAGCCGAAGGCAGAGGCTTAAACCCCCTGAGCCACCCAGGCACCCTGGGAACCTCTGATTTTTAACCGGTGGCTCAGAAGCACAGGAGACAGCCCAGCCCTGTGACTGACATCTGAAGTGAGGAGAGGAGTGCGCTTGTGGGAGCCCTTCGCCTGTGGGGTCTGATGCCATCTCCAGGTAGATCGTGCGGGTAGATCATGTCAAAGTTGAGTTCAGTGGTAGGACACCCAGCCCATGTCCCAGAGAGCTGCTGGGTGTGGGGAAACTCCCCCACATTTTGGTGACCAGAAGTGTTGTGAGCGTGGCAGTGAGGGTAAAGGAGGAGCAAAGGATAAAGAGCTGGGTCTTTCCATCTATGGGAGGAAGACTGGGTGGGGTTTGTTTTTTTTTCCTAATACACATTCCCTCCCCCCTTTTCCTTTTTTTAAATGATTATTTTTTTATTTTAAAAATTTTATTTATTTATTTATTTATGAGACAAATAGAAAGAGCAAGCACCAGCCAAGGGAGAGAGGCAGAGGGAGAGGGAGAGAGAGAAGCAGGCTCCCCACTGAGCAGGGAGCCCCATGTGGGACTCAATCCCAGGACCCTGAGATCATGACCTGAGCTCAAGGCAGATGCTTAAACGGTTGACTGAGCCACCCAGGTACCCTTCTTTGTTTATTTGAGAGAGAGCAAGAGTAGGAGGGGCAGAGGTAGAGGGAGAGAGAATCTGAAATGGACTCTGTGCTGAGAGCTAGCTCAATGCAGAGCTTGATCTCATGACCCCACCGTCAATTGGGACCTGAGCCAAAACCAAGAGTCAGAGGCTTAACTGGATCCACCACCCAGGTGCCCACACCCCTTTTCCTTTTAAGAGAATCCTGATTTTGTTCAAGCATCTACCTTTCTTTAGTAGCCAGATGATGTGAGGGAAGCCTTAGGAGTGGGATCTGAGTATATTTTGCTCAATATGGTGGTTCCCTGCCCCCTGCCAGCAATTGTTGTAGGCATAGGTGAATGAAAGAAACCAGACAAATAAAATGTGAGGGCAAGTTGGCTTGGAAGGGTTGGGTTAAGCTTTCTTTGTTAAAAAGAAAAGACCCAAGAAGAGATGGCCTTTTGTTATTGCCTCTGAATGTGGGTGTGATGTCTGGAATTGCAGCGGCCATCTTGGGGCCATGAGGTGGAACAAGCCTGAATGGACCCTTTAGGGCCTAGCGGAAAACATTGAATTAGTCAACTCAGGAACTGCCCTAACTCATGATCTCTTGTCATTTAGATAATCAATTTCTTCTTTGTTTCAGGCATTTTGAGTTGGGTGTCCTGTTCCACACATCCCTGGCCTCTGTGTTGCCTCTGATTCATATAGAATACAGGGACACAGCCCTGCTTGCAGATTAAAATACTCCAAATGACAGTTCACTTTTTCAGTTGGCCCCCTGTCCTTGTGGTAGGATCCCGCACGGGGTTTGCTCTCCGAGCTCAGGCTAAACGGACTGCATACCACGGGAGTTGCAAGGACAGTAGATGCCTGTTCATGACCTGAACAACTGTACTAGCTTCCTGACTTAGGGGTGAACTTCCCTGGCATAGCAGAGAGGGTCAGAGCCAGAGGCCTGACCCCAACTAGACCCCATCAGAGTCTATCTGCTAGCTCAAGTTTTAGAACTGGGACCCAAGGAGATCTTGGTACCTGACATTTCAAGGGCATATTTGGCTACTCTGTGTGAAGCAGAAGAAGGGAGATCTGTGGGGAGACAGAAAAATAAAGTGGAAGCCCATGAGGGAAAACACAATTCAGAGAGAGAAAGAGGAGAGAGAGAGAGAGAGCGACAGAGACAGAGAGAGAGAGATTCTGCAAAAGGGAGACAACCTTGGTTTCACCCAGCTTTTCAGTTCTCTTTCTTGTTCCTCATGAGGCCCAGAGACCTAGCTCTTGCTTGGATTCTAAACCTCCAATAACATTGTCGTTTTGCTTAAGTCAGCTTAAACGGATTTTATTTCTTGCAACCGAAATCCCCGAACAAAAACTTGGGAGCCATTAACGATGAGGTCCTGATCACAAGCTCTGGTGTAGAACATTATGAGAAATGTATCCTGAGCCTCAAAATATCTGCTGGAAGACATTGTGGGACATGTATTTCAAGCCTCTGATCCTCACTGGAGGGCATGCTGGGAGATGTAATCCTAGTTCCCCATCTCTGCCACAGGGTCTCATGGGAGATGCAGTCCCAGCCTCTACGCCTGCTGTAAGGCATCATGGGAAATGTATTCCTAGCCTCTAGTCTCTGCTGGAGGGCATTGTGGTGGACGTAATCCAAGCCTCCAACCTCTGTGGTAGGCAACCATGGAAAAGGGGAGAAACTACCCTCAATTTTAATTGTAGAGTAGCTCAGAAAATGTTATCTTGGCCTCATCTCTGCTGTAGGACATCAGGACAGATACAGCCCTAGCCAGTTTTTGTTGTAAGATACTAAAGATGTGATCTTTCCTTCCTTCAGTCCTTCTTTTCCTCCTTTCTTTCTTTTTTTTTTTTTTTAAAGATTTTATTTATTTATTTGACAGAGAGAAATCACAAGTAGGCAGAGAGGCAGGCAGAGAGAGAGGAGGAAGCAGGCTCCCTGCTGAGCAGAAAGCCCGACGCGGGGCTCGAACCCAGGACCCGGGATCATGACCCGAGCCGAAGGCAGCGGCCCAACCCACCGAGCCACCCAGGCGCCCCTCCTCCTTTCTTTCTTAATTATCTGCCATGTTCCAGGCATTATTCATCTTGGTACTGCGCATACAGTAGTAGCGAAGAAATAAAGGTCTTGCCCTTTATGGAGATTATAGCGGGGAGAGTTCGCAAACTACCAAACAAATGACTATTCCCATTAACCATCGCAGCACAAAAAAATGCCCCAAAACTCAGTGGTGTGAAACCATAACCTTTTTATTTCATGATTTTGTGGGTCAGGAATTTGAGCAAGGCACAGCAGGATCGGTGCATTATCTATTCCACAATGGACCCCGGCCCAAGGCGGGGCTGGAACAGCGGGAGGTGGGTGGGATCGTTCATAGGGGGCCATATTGAAACCTTGGCTCTGGCTGCTGACTGATGTTGTGGAATGAATTCTGCCCCCCCCCCCCCCATACATTGAAGTTCTAACCCCCAGGACCTATGAATGTGAGCTTATTTGGAAATAGGGTCTTTGCGGATGAGATTAAGATGAGGTCACCCTGGATTAGGGTGGGTCCCTAAATCCAGTGTGTGGTGTCCTTATAAGGACAGGGAGAGATTTGGAGCCACACAGCAGGATTCACTGAGAAGAAGGCCACATGAGGACAGAGGCAGAGATTGGAGTTGTGTGGCTACAAGCCCAGAAACACCAAGAATTGTCAGCAACCCCCAGAAGCCAGGACGAGGCCAGGAAGGATCCTTCCCCCAGCAACTTCGGAAAGAGCATGGCACTGCCAACACCTTGATTTCAGTTTCTAGTATCCAGAACTCTGAGCGAATACATTTCTGTTGCCAGAAGCCCCCCCAGTATGAAAGTTGGTAGTGACTACGGTGGTCCCGGGAAACTGAAGACAGCCAGGCTTCCCGACGCTCCTGTGTGTTACATCTGGTGGGGGTGTGACGTCTAGGGCCACCCCTTCACCCACTTGTCTGGTGTCTGGGCTGAGATGGATGGAACATCTGGGGCTCTCTCCCCACGTGGCATCCATGCATGAGTAGTGTGGGCGTCCCCAGAGCACACGACAGTCTCTCCGCGCAGGATTGTGACACGGCAGCTGGCTTCCCCAGAGCCAGTTTCTTAAAGCCTCCTGGAACGTGCCATGGCATAACTTCCACCACATTCTATTGGTCAAAGCAGTCCCAGAGCCACTCACGTTCAAGAGGTAGAGACACTGAGCCCACCTCTTGAAGCGCCATGGTGACCCTCCGTGTTAATGTGATTTGAGGAGGTCCTAAAAAGAAACCCTGTCCCTTGCCTGCCCCCAAATACCATGGAAGATGTCTTATCCTTTTCTTCATTAGCCATAGGGTCCTGGAGAACGTAATTTTGTCTCTTTGGGCTTGCCTCAGCAAATTAGAGGAAACATGAATTCTTCAATATTGTGCCCCAAGAGTGTCATGGAAATGAGAGTTGTCTTTTTTATTTAAAAAATTTTTTTAAAGATTTTATTTTATTTATTTGACAGACAGAGATCACAAGTAGGCAGAGAGAGAGAGAGAGAAGAGGAAGCAGGCTCCCCGCTGAGCAGAGAGCCCAATGCGGGGCTCGATCCCAGGACTCCAGGATGATGACCTGAGCCGAAGGCAGAGCCTTTAACCCACTGAGCCACCTAGGTGCCCCAGAGAGTTGTCTTTTTCTCAGTCAGTCTGAAGGCATCCTAGGACAAAGAGCCCTGCCTTTATCTCCTGCCAGGGCAGTCATCCGGGGAAAGGTAGTCCTGTCTGATTCCTCAGTGGAGGGCCCCTAGGGAGTTCTGGCCATTAGATTATCCCTCCCATTCATCTGAGGGTCTCAGAGCCCCTTAGGAAATGCAGATGCCTCTCCCTGGAACAACGGAGCAGTCTTGACCTTTGGAGCTTGGGAGGAGAGACAGGAAGGTTAGTGCTTAGATGAGTGAGTTGGAGCCCAGAAACAGATGTGGAGGTAGCTTAGGATGGTAGCCCATGGACAACTGCTCCCAAGGTTGGGGCCCTAAATGCTGGGGTCCTACAATGTGACTCCTAATTCCAGGAGCTGGATGAAAGATGCCCCCCCATTCATCCTCCCCCCCATTCATCCACCCAAAGAGAGATGCTACAGAGTAGAGAAGATAAGGCCTTCCTCAGTTCACTGGTACAAAAATCTTTATTTAAGTATAAAATATTAAATAAAACAAATATTAATTAATAATAACAACAATGGTACAACAACGCTAACATAACAAGACCTCTCCTGTTGGCCTGCAGTCTTTCTCCAGCTTTTCTCCTCTGGTTCTCCAACTCTGTGAGACAGCTAGGAAAACTGAGACCCAGAGAGGGCAGTACACTGGCCTGAGGTCACACAGCAAGTCTAAAGGGCTGGGAGCTGAGGGGAGGGCAAAGGGCTCCCCTGGATCCAGCCAGGGTAGGGGGAGTGTATGAGGGGGTCAGGTCCAGAGAAGAGTGCCTCCCCATAGTCTGGCGGTTATAAGCAGGGTGGTGGTGAGGCTGAGGTGGGCAGGACCAGGCCGGGGGGCACCACCCATGCGGGGCTGGTGATCCTGGACGGGGTGGTTACAACCGGTTCCAGTACAGCATGAGACGTTGAGATGGGTCAGGCTGAAGGCTTCAGCCACATGGAGACTCTGGCACCACGAGGGGGTCGCGCAGCCTCGTACTGTGTAGATTGGGTTGCCCAGCCCTGAGGAGAGAGAAGACTGCTTGAGACTCCCAGCTCCTGGGGCTGGGTCTGCAGTGCTCAGTGGGTGACCTGCCACCTGGTGGTGGACGCTCCCTGAAGAAAGCAGCAGTTTCAAGTGCGGCCCCCCAGACCCTTCTTGGGGAAACCCAGAAGTCAAAATAATTCTAATAATGCTAAAGCATCATTCGACTTTTCCACTCATGTGAGTGTACAGTGGGGGTTTTTCCCGAAACCCTGGGACATGTGAGTTTGCAGCCGATATGAGGATCCAGCTGTCTTCTATTAAGCCAGACGTGAAAGAGATTTGCAAAATGGTAGAACAACGCCAGTCTTCTTGTTAAATGTTTTCATTTTGGAAAATATCATTTTTTTTAAGTAAAAAATATGTTATGTTCATATGGAATGAGGTTTTATTTTATATTTTAATTTTAAATCAATTTATTTTAGAATAAATTAATAGGGGCGCCTGGGTGGATCGGTCTGTTAAGTGTCCAACTCTTGGTTATGGTCTCAGGGTCATGAGATCAAGCCACGAGTCCGGCTTCACGCTGAAGCCTGCTTAAGATTCTCTCTCGGGGCGCCTGGGTGGCTCAGTGGGTTAAGCCGCTGCCTTCGGCTCAGGTCATGATCTCAGGGTCCTGGGATCGAGCCCCGCATCGGGCTCTCTGCTCAGCGGGGAGTCTGCTTCCCTCTCTCTCTCTCTGCCTGCCTCTCTGCCTACTTGTGATCTCTCTCTGTCAAATAAATAAATAAAAATCTTAAAAAAAAAAAAAAGATTCTCTCTCTCCCACCCCCCACCCCCCCCAAAAAAAAAGAAAAAGAAAAGATTCTCTCTCTCCCTCTCCCCATCCCCCACTCACGGGGTCTCCCACTTTCTAAAAACATAAATAACAAATAAATAATTTACATCTCTTAAAATATCTCAGTTTTAACTTCTAATGCAGTAACTATCTATAGCTATAACTGACACAAGTAATAATTTTTAAGAGCATGAAGGAATTTCTGGGTGAAAAAGTTTGAGAACCACTGAAACAGAGAGACCCGCCCAGTATGGCCCAGGATCGAAGCCCGCCATGGCCACAGGAAGTCCCACCCACCCCTTGTGGGAAGTCCCACCCCCTCGTGGAAGTCCCACCCCCTCGTGGAAGTCCCACCCCGCAGAGAAGTCCACATTTCTGTGGCTGGAACGCCCATTTCTTAACTAAGTCCCAATTCCTGAGGACACTTGGCACCCTCTTAAAGAAAGTCCTTCCTTCTCCACAGGTAGACCCAGCTCCATGAAGTCCGCCTGTGGCCCACAACCCTCCCCGGCAACAAGCATCCTCTCCCAGCCTCCTAGAAGGTCTCACCATTAGTGCCCGTGGCTTCCAGACATTGATTCATGGGGCCTTGGCAGGCGGTCAGGGAAGTCTCCTCCGACGAACATCCATGGGTGCTGTTTCCCTCACAGCTGTAACACTGGAGGCCATTCAGAGGCAGGTTTTGAAGCTCCACGACTTGGGAGAAGACAAGTGACACAGAAATCAAGGAAATTAGTATGGGGGTGTGGGCAGGTGGGGTGAAGGGGTGTCCTTCCTTGTCCTACCTCCCCTAGAACTGTCAACTCGCAGCCTGAGATGTCATGGCGCCACCTTGTGGTCAGGCATTGGAACGGCACTCTTTTGGTGAGGGGGGCTTTTTTTTTTTAAAGCTTTTATTTATTTGAGATCTATCTCAAATAGAGTGGGAGAGAGAGCACAAACCGGGGCGTAGAAGGAAAGGGAGAAGCAGACTCCCGCTGAGAAAGGAGCCAGATGCGGGACTCAATCCCAGGACCCGAAGGTCATGACCTGAGCCAAAGGCAGATCATTGACTGACTGAGCCACCCAGGCGCCCCTTCTGGGGGATTCTTTATTGTACCTGTGAGAGAAATCCCACCTCACCGCCCCTCCTGTGCCCCTATCTGATCCTATGTGGCAAGCAGCTGTGGAAGACGAAACCGTCCCTGCCCTACAGCACTTACCACTTAGAGCTACACTGTCCAACATGGTAGTCACTAGGCACTGTGGCAGTTTACATTGATGCTGAAATGAATTTGTATTCACGAAAACTCAAAATTCAATTCACATTTCAAGTGCTCAATAGCCATATGAGTCAGTGGCTACCATATTGGACAGTATGGATAGAGAACATTTCTATCATCGTGGAAAGTTCCATTGGACAGTATTGGTTTATAGAGACAGAATACACGAAGGAGCGAGATTATAGTGGAGGGGAGGGACAAGGGATGTTTCCCTGCAGACGGTACTTTAAAGCTGAGACCTAACGAATGAGAAGCAGCCAGCCAGGTAAACTCTTGGGGAAGATGTGTTCCTGGTGAAGGGTACTGGTTGTGCAAAGGCCATGAGGCAGAATGGAGTTTGGCAGTTGCAGAAACTCAGTGTAGACCACAAGACAGACAGATGTCAGATTACATAAGGCCTGGGATGGTCTTTGGATTTTATTCTGAGAGCAAGGAAGGGTTGCTGGAGTACCTGAAGAAGGAGAGTGACGTGCTCTGGTTTACATTTGTAAGAAGTCACTCTTGCTGTGTTGAGCACTGGCTGTAGGAGGCAGGTGTGGAAATGGGGACCGGTGGCATGGACCATGAGCGTGAAAGGATTCAAGGAAGTATAAAGCATGGGTCTTTGGTAAAGGTTGGATAGGCACATCGAATTTCCACAGAAGCCTTCTTTGAGAAGGGGTTTTCACAGGAGACAGACACCTAGAGAGGAGGGGCCGCAGCCCGGGTACACCTCCCTGCCCTGACCCCAGGTCATACACTGCATGGGTCCCTGCCCCTCACCTGAGCCCCCATTGCATTTGGTGGTGTTGCAGCACTGCAGGAAGTGGAAGGTGTGGTGGTTGTGAAAGCCGGTGGGGCCCGGGCAGCCCGGAAGGTTGCCACAGCCGCGGGTGTGGTGCTCATCCCTTGGACTGCCTGTGGGGGCCAGAGGAGAGAGGTCAGGTTGTTCAGGGGCTGAGACTGGCTTTGCCCACCACCACTGCAGTCATCTGTTCATTTCCTGCTTCACTGCTCATTATAGGACCTTCATTTCATTTGGGGCAGCCATATATCTAGGCCAAAAACAAACAAAACAAAACACATTTTCCAGCTTCCATAGGTATAATCATGTGGCTAAGTTCTGGCCAATGTGATATAAATAGAAAGGTTTTATGGGACTTCAAGAAAGGAGAACCCTCACAAAAGGAGGGGTATCTGTTTTTTGTTCCTTTTCCTCTTTCTCCTTCCTGGAACTTGGACATGAGATATGGAGCTCTGGCAGCCATGTTGGACTATGAGGCAATCTTCAGAATGGAAGCAATATACAAGATATGAGAAAGCATCTGGGTTCCTGGTGACTGTAGAATTGTCCTAGTGGCCCAGGACTTCCTATCACTAGACTTTTTGTGTGAGGGCCCTAACTTTCCACCTTTAAGTTCTTGTTATTCTGGGGTCATTGTTAAGGGCAGCCTTGGGGAGAAGCAATGCAGCGGGGAGGAGGTGCTGTGAGGTTGGAGCTCACCTTCCAGGCTCCGGTGGGTCACCACTTCCACACACTGTTCTGTGGGGCTGCGGCACTGTAGGCTCTGATCCCAGCCCCTCTCACAGCTCAGATCTGAGGAGGCGCAGGAAACACACTCGAGGTAACGGCTTCGGGTTCGGGGAAAGGTGGAAGTCCGACCTGTTTGGGGAGGGGCAGGAGGATGACTCCATGGGGAGAGTTCTGGAATTCTAGCTCCCTTGAAGACTCGCCTTAGCATCAATTCCTCCTTATCTCACTTTTAGTGATCATCAAAGCTCTGCCCATCCCACCTCCTGAATCTTTCTAGCATCATCCCCTCCTTTCCAGCCCCATGACCAGGTCAGAACTCCATCAATACCAGGTTCCTCCCTGGCCTCCTGGTTTCCACCCTTGCCCCCCAGGCCTAACCAGTGCATCCCCAGATGGCCCTAGAAAGATGTTTCTTTTTCTTCTTCTTCTTTTTAAATTAACATATAATGTATTATTTGTTTCAGGTGTACAGGTCTGTGATTCATCAGTCTTACACAATTCACAGCGCTCACCATAGCACATACCCTCCCCAGTGTTCATCCGCCAGCCACCCTATTCCTCCCACTACCTCCCCTCCAGCAACCCTCAGTTTGTTTCCTGAGATTAAGAGTCTCTTATGCTTATGGTTCGTCTCCCTCTCTGGTTTCGTCTTGTTTCATTTTTCCCTCCCTTCCCCTATGATCTTCTGTCTTCTTTCCCAAATTCCTCATATCAGTGAGATCATATGATAATTGTCTTTCTCTGATTGACTTATTTCGCTTAACATAATACCCTCTAGTTCCATCCATGTCATTGCAAATGGCAAGATTTTGGTTTTCTGGTGGCTGCATAATATTCCATTGTGTGTGTGTGTGTGTGTGTGTGTGTGTGTGTGTGTGTGTGTATATACATCTTTATCCATTCATCTGTTGACGGATATCTAGGCTCTTAGAAGGATGTTTCTAATATTTAAATCTGGCCCTGCCTGTGCTCTGTTCAAAATCTCTCCGTGGCTCCACAGTGCCCTCAGAATAAAATCCAAGCTACTCCATGTGGCATTCAAGGCCCACCAACCTCTGGGTCTGGGCCACCTCTCCTGCCTCATCTCCCTCCACTAGCCCCTCAGACTTTACCCGCTATGACTTCCCACAGCCCCTGAATGTGCATGTTGACTGGCATCCAGCATTTCCTAGAATGTGCTCCCTTGCTCCTTTGGCTCCCTGCTTTCCCCATCTGCTCCTACTAATTGTTCAGGCATCATCTCAAATCTCACCTCCTTCAAGAAGTCCTCCCTGACCTCCCAGACTGGATCAGTGTGCCCCTCGGAGCTCCCCAACTCCAGCCACACCCACTCTGGGTCATCCCTGTCTGCCTGGACTCTGAGCCCCAGGAGGTGGAGCCAGGGCTGTCCTGATCATTACTGTGTCCCAACACTACCCATCACAGGGCCAGAGCCAGAGAAAACATTCAGTAAATATTTGTTAAATAAATGAATGAAGATTGTTTAAAACCCTGCTATTGTTCTCTGTGGTAGCCAACCTCCGAGACAGCCTCCGGTGACCCCCACTTCCTGGCACGCACGCACAAAGAATAGGGCTGACCTGTGTAACTAATGGGATATTGCGGAAATGATGGTGTATGACTCCTGCACTAGGTCATAAAAGGCATCACAACTTCTTCCTGGCTCTCTCTTGGATTACTTGGTCTGGAGGGTGTCCAGCTGTCATGTGGCTAGAACATTCAAACACCCCATGGTGAGGTCTACGTGGCAAGGAACGAAGGCCTTTGTCCAAGCCACAGGAGGGGTCCATCCATGTGAGTAAAGCTCCCCTGGGAGCCTTGGGATGATGACAGCTCTGCTGGCGTCTTGACTGCAACCTCATGAAAGATCCAGAAACACCACCCTAAGCCACTTCCAGACTCTTCAGAATCTGATCGTCAGAAACTTTGTGAAATAATACCTGCTAATTTTTGTTTTTAAGATTTGGGACAATCTGTGATGAGGTGATAGGTAATTAATGCACTACCTGATGTGTCAAGGATCCAAGCCTGTCTTGATTAATCTGTGATCACACTGCCTCTCGCACCTCCTAGTCCAGGCCAAGGGGGTGAATTATTTTCCCCTGGAAACACTAGAGTCAGTTCCCTGGCCAGGCCTTGGCTCACTCAGACCATTCCGAAGCCTGGCACGCCCTCCCCTTCCTGACCCCAAATATCCAAGTTGAGTTGGGGCCAAGTCCTACATGAGAGAGGGCTTGTCTCAGCCATTCTCTCAGCTCAGGCCAGCTGCTGGAATTAGGCGAATCATTTACGTCCAAGGCCAAATCTTCCCCAACCCTAAAGAAAAATCATTAAAATGTCAACATCTCATGTCTTCTTACATGAACTTCCATGCAAAGGAAACATGGAGTGCCATCACTGCCATTATACCATCCTTGGGTCCCCTCATGAATTCTACTTCTTATGCTGCTCTTCTAAATGTGGGTGATCCTCGGGGTTCTGTCTCAGGCCCTTTTCATTTCTCATGGAGCACATTCTCTCCGATGGGATGTTATCCATTGACATGGCTTCATTTCCACGCGTCGGCTGGAAACTCACTGCAGGCAGGACTTCTCTCTGAGCTCCACACCTATACACCCACCTGCCTCTGGAGAGGCCCCCTGACCATCCCTCAAACACCTGCATCTCTACCTGCTCCAAAGGAAGCTCTCCATCTTCTCTAAACTAGTCCTTCTCTCCTCAATTCTATATCTGTCATGTGGTCCCATTCAGTCCCCCACAGCAGAAACCTGGCAGGTTCCTTGATCCTCCACATCTAGGCACCATTCTGGAGACTTCTACTGCCTGTCTTCCAGTTCTCTAATCCTTTTGCCCCACTGCTTCTGGTCTCTAGGAAGCACATCTATCGAGTTCTTAATTCCAGTCACTATTCTGTGTTTCCTGTTTGACTCTTAAAACAAAAACAAAAATGGACTCCACATTTCTGCCAAAGTTTATCCTTTCCTCTATTTTTTTGGACTATATGGATCATGGCTATTTTAAATTTCTCTGTCTAATAATTCCACTATATGAATCATTCTAAATCTGTTTCTACTGTTGGATTCGTCTCTAGGGGTCCTGTTAATTGGTCCTTTCAGTTTTCTTTGGGGTACCTTGTAAGTTTTGACTAGATGCCAGATACCACAATGAAAATTTGGAAAGGCTCTAAATAATGTTATTTTCTTCCCAAGAATGTTAGGTTTTCTTCTTGCTGAAGATGAAATGTAGGCATCTTTAGAGCGGGTCTCTTTCAGTTTTGCCCTTACGCCTAGGGTATGGTCTCAGAGGAAAGCTTGGTGTGGTTACCAAGTCCTCTTTCTCCAACGTGGCAACTTTGGTTTCCCCAGCATCATATGCCTGCTGGAATTCTTGTTCAGTTCTGTAGCTTCCCAGATACTATTTTCTGCTGAGTTTCTCGGAGTCCCACCCCGTGCACGTACAGCTTGCCAATGACTTAAAGGAAATCTGCAGATTTGGGGACTCCCTTTTCTGTGGTGCCATACGTTCCCGGACTCTACCTCTCATTTTCCAGACGCTCTGGCAGCCCTAGACTCTATCTAACCCCTGGCTTCTCCGTCTAGCAAAGATCTCTCTTATTTGGGTTTTATTTCCCCTTCACAGCGTGAATTGGAAAGTGCACTCCAGGATAAAGCCAGCTTTCTGCATAACTCAATTTCTGTGCTTCCCTTATTTCAAAGGTTGTAGCACCTCAAGTTTCTCTCTCCGTTAGCTGTTCTCCAGTGACCTCAAGTAATTGTTTATAACTTGTCCAGCTTTTCCGGCTGTCATTGGCAGTTTAGTCTGATACATGGGACTCCATCATGACCAGAGCTGCAAACCCACCCCCATGTCTAATCCATCACTAAGTCCTGCTCAAGCGTTCTTAAAATCCACCCACTTCTCTCCATGGGCCCGGCTGACATTCGAATGCAGTCACTCTCCTCTTCATCTGGACAACCTCACCACCTCCAAGTTGGACTGCCCTCATCTAATTTCCCTCCATCATTCCTTTCCTCTGAGGTCAGAATAATTTGTTTAAAAATACAAATCTGATCACAACACTCTCTGCTTAAAACCCTTTTATGACCGGGGCACCTGGATGACTCAGTCGGTTGGGTGTCAGACTCTTGGTTTCGGCTCAGGTCATGATCTCATCACTGTGGGATCGAGCCTCCCCCCCCCCTCAACCCGTTGGCTCCACATTCAGTGGGGAGTCTGCTTGAGCTTCTCTCTCTCCCTCTGCCCCTCCCCCTGCTCATGCGCACGCTCTCTCTCTCTCTCAAATAAATTAAAAAAAAAATCTTAAAAAAAACCCACAAATAAACAGGAGTGCCTGGGTGGCTCAGTTGGTTAAGCAGCTGCCTTTGGCTCAGGTCATGATCCCAGGGTCCTGGGATCGAGCAGTACATCTGGCTCTCTGCTCAGCGGGGAGCGTGCTTCTCCCTCTCCCTCTACCTGCTGCTCTGCCTACTTGTGCTCTCTATCTCTTTGTCAAATAAATGAAAAAACAAAAAACAAAACTTGAAAAAACCCTTGAGGCATCTCGGTGGCTCAGTCAGTTAAGTGTCCAACTCATAATTTTGGCTCAGGTCGTGATCTCGTGGGTCACGCTATCAAGCCCCATATCGGGCTCCTTGCTCAGTGGGGAGTCTGCCTGAGATTCTCTCCCTCTGCCCCTCTCCCCACTCTTTGTGTGCGCGCTCTCTCTCTCTCAAATAATTAAATCTAAAAAACAAACAAAGAAAAACTCAACCCTTTTATGACCTCCCCCTGTTGCCCAGAGGGTCTATATTCCTCACCATAACCTGGAAAGCCCTGTGTAATGTGACCCTGCCGATTTCACCAGCAACTCTGTTTTTTCTTTCCTCCAGCCATACCACTTTCAGTCACGTTTGGGCCTTGGTGTCCATTGCTTTTCCTCGAAAACTCTTTCCACTGTTTTTTGGTTGTTTTTTTTTTTTAACAGTCTGACTCCTGCTCTTTTCTCAAGATCCAGCTTATCTGTTGCTTCCTGGAGAAACACTTCCTTGACCTGAGTCCGGTGTCTCTCCGAGGGTACCACAGCCCCTACTCTTCATTCATGCCAGCCCTGATCACTCTGGCTGCCGTTTCCCTTATCTCAGTCCTGAAAATTCTGGACTGTATTTCTTGACCACAGCTCTGAGCCCTCTAAGACCAGAGGTCTCAGGGTCCTGACCCTTCTGCTTCTGCTTCCCCATCCTCGCTCTGACTATAATCGGAGGAGTCACTGTTGGGTGATGGGTCCATCACCCCACTCACCCCACTGACTATAAGCCCATGGTAAGGCCCCAAAGCTGTCTTGGTCATTTCTGTATCCCCAGGATCACGTAAATACAGAATGTGATTTAACCAACTATCTCAGTTACCACAGGCAGGGTAAAAATGGCCTGAGAAATGGGGGCTGATATCACCTTACCACTTATTAAATTACTGAATTGACAGTGGCTCCCCCAAGCTTGGTGGTGGACCCCTGACCACTCCCAACTCTCTCTTTAGAGCCTTATGTCTCCAAGATCCATCAGCTAAAGAGGGGCTCCAGGAGTGTTCTGATTGGTCAATGCCTTGACTGATGTTGTTAAATCTTCAGAATATTATCTATGATAAGAATTACTTAGACTCGATTATCAGTGCTTTCCTAAAGCACATCTAACAGAAAGCTGAAGCCACTGTCCCTTCTCTTGGCACTTCCTTAAAAATCAACATCTGAGTCAGTCCCCGCCAACAGACAGAGGAAAAGTCTGGGGTCAGCATGGATGAATGAGAAAGATCACTGGGACTGGCCAGGCCTTAACCAACTTCCTTCCTCACCAGGCTCTGAAAGAGGAATCTACACGCACGATCATGCAACACGGAGCCATGACTTCCCACCCTCTCCTGCAGGAATTGGAGAACCTGAGCCTTTCTAAGTCTTTTTCTTAAATAGGCACTTGAGAGTCAGGGCTGGTGGGGATGGGATTAAGAGAATGACGGGTGATGGACGAGTCAGGGAGGATGAGGGCTGCCCAACTCACCAGGGCTGGGTCGGTTGCACAAGTCGGTAGCACAAATGGCCTCCGTAAGAGTGATGATCTGCGTGCCTGTCCGATAGCTCATGGTCCTGTTGCTCTTCTCGGGGTGGGCACAGCCTCTTTCCACCACCTCCAGCTCTTCACCTCCTGGGAGGAATGCATCTTTGTCACCCCAATGGCTCCCCTGGGCCCAAACAGCCTGACACTCCCTGTCCTAAGGTCACCCACTTCCAGGGCTGATCCCTGCCAGGCCTCCTCTCTTGGGTCCAGCTGTCTCCCCTCCTCACTCTCCCACCACGGCGAGCCTGTTCTATCTTAGTGATCGCACTATTGCGGAGGCTGTCTGGATCCATCTATCTCTCCCTCCCAGCTGAGTGATTTTTAGCAGGGAGATCCCTCTAACAGGAATTTTCAAAGGCAAATATTACAGGCTTGCCAAAAAGCATAAGAGAATGATGCAATAAGTACTGTGCAATCATCACCAAATTTTATAAACTATTAGAAAATTTTGCTCTATTTGTTTCAGATATTTTTTAAAGAATTTAAATTTAAAAGACAGAGTTAAAGCCTCCTGCTCACTCCCCCAAATCCCATTCCCCTTATGCCCTGCCCAGAAGCAACCACTGGTACTGGTAATTCTCACACCGGGTACACATAACAATGTATACTATTATTTATTTATACATTATTTATTGTATATTGTTATAGACTATAGTAAAAGGTATCATACCCCGAAACATGCTTTTTTCCCCCTTTCAACCTGAATTTTTGAGATGTGTCCACTTGAATACCTACAGCTTAAGTTCCTTCATTTAAACTGCCGTGAGGCATTCCACTGTGTGATTATACCATAATGTTTCTCCTCCACTGATGACTAACCTGTATCACAAACATAACGGCCAAAAACATTCTTACACCTGTGTCTAAGGTTCTTCGGGGTTTTTTTCCTAGAAGTTGAACTGCCGCCTGGAGGGTATGCTGATCGTTATCTGTACTAGATTTTGCTAAATTGCTCTGTGCGGTGGATGCACGAATTTATCCCCATTAACAGGGGCTGTAGCTCCAAATCCTCATCCATCCCAGCTTGTCAGATTTTCAAAAAAGCTTGTTTATCTGATGGGTATGAAAGAGGGTCCGTTTGTCTTTTTCTTTTGCATTTCCCTGATTGTTGATGAAATAAGATTTCTTGGTCGCTTGAGTTCCCTGTGGTGGTCTAGGTGGGGAGCTCACCTTCCCATATGCGCAAAGTCGTGGTCCTGCAGAGGTCCTGGCCATGGGCACACTCTTCCACCTGGCACTTCCCGGTCCTCCCACACAGCAGGCACTGCAGGCTCCAGGAGGCTGGGGGGTGGGGGCGGGGACAGGGAGGAGAGGAGAGATTGTTATAGCTTCCAGTGGGGGTCCCCCCCACTTCATGCCCCAGTATCAGGACCAAGTCTCCAGGCCTTGTGCATTCAGGTTCGTGCTCCACATTCTGTCCGCCCTTCGGTTCCAGCACCGGCTTTGGGTCAGCAGAACTTCCGGTCTATCTCTAACCTCACATTTTATCTATACCCCCTACGCTAAAATTCTGTCTCCTCCCACAATCCTTCCCTAAAGTCCTGCCCTGGCTCATTTTCCCTTGAATTGTGTATCAGCTCCCGGCCCATCCTGAGTCCAATCCCCACCCTCTCTGTCCATCTGGATATTCTAGCCCAGCTCCAATTTACGTCCCTTCCCCCATTCCACCGGCCCTTGGTCTATCCTGCTTCTCGAGCTCTCCTACGGGCGTTCTACCCTCACCTGATCTGCAGGTGATCTTTACCCCACTTCCTGGTGACCCCCCCGACTATACCCCCTATTAATGCCCCCAGACTCTACCCTTTTCCATAGCCTCTCCCCAACATTCTCTCCCCTCCCATTAGTCCAGGTCAAAGTTTTAACTTCACCCGTGAGGTCTCGGGAAGTTCTCACCCCAACTGCAGGAGCCTCCCGCAAGGTTCTCTCCCCGCCCACCAGCTCTTCCCGAGGTTCTAGCCCCGCCCACTAGCCCCTCCTGCGGTCATAAATTTGCCCGCTACCCCCGCCCCAACACCTTTACCCGCCTCCCAGGCCTCCCCTGCTGGGGTCCATTCCCCACCCCAAATTCGCAGTCTTCTGGAGTCATTACTCAGTCTCGGCCGCGAAAGATCCGGAGACCGTTCCGGGTTATTCATGGTTGAGCCGTCCCGCAAACCCCTGTTCCCCGCCCCGCCCTGACTCAGTTCCTTCTCCCTTTCCTCGGGCTTTTCAACCCTCTCCCGCACGTTTCCCCGGAAAGGAGTTGAGCAGGTAGCTGGGGGATAGTGAAAGAGAATGGTCCTCCAGGGACAAGGCCTGGATCCCCAGCCCCTTTTTCTGCGATGTTCCGCCTCTCTATTTAGATCTTTTGTAAAATGAGGCTCACTGCTCCCTGTCTTTCCAGGGGCTGGGTCGGTGCGGGAGGGCGGCGGGGAGCCCCGCGCGAGTGGAGAGAGCTGTGGGACACCCCCGCGAGGCCAGAATCCCACTTATTCCAGGACTGGATGGAGGTTACCTCTCTGAACCTGTTTCCTTCTCCGTGAAACAGGGTTGAAATGCTTCTGCCTGTCCAGTTTGAAACTGCAGGGAAGGGGCTTGGAGGAGCGCCCGAAATAAAGAGCGCACTCCGCCGCGGCTGCTGTTCAGTGCCTTCGCTCCACTCTTACTTCCTGAGCACCTACTGCTTGCCAGGTACTATGCTGTGTGGGGCTGCAGACCGCTGAAGGATCACTACGTGAGGGGGAGGGCTGGGGACTGAGCTCCCTCCTCCAACTCCGAGCCCCCCGCCCCTCCCCCTCTTCGCTGTGTTCAGGACCCAGTTCCCCGCGCAGGTGTTTGGGTGTCCAGTCCCTACCTGGAACGCAGGTCTGAACCAAGAGCAGCAGCAGCGGCAGCAGCCTCGGGCGGCCCATGTCTGGCAGCAGATCCTGTCCGTGTGGCTCCGGGCACCTCTCAGTCTGGCCCGGGGAAGGAGACAGTTTTGTGCCCCCGGGGCTCCTCCCAGAGAGTTTGCGAAAGAGCGAGTCAGCCCCAGATGCGTGGGTGCTTCCACCTCCCCGCCCCTGACCCCTCCTCCTCAAAAACTTCCTTTGCCAGGGCGCGGCCAGGAGTGGGGGGGGGGGGGTGTGTAGGCTCTGCTCTGACTCATGTGGCCGCTGTCAAAGCTGTCTCCAGGCTGCCAGGGTGCAAACTCAGTGGCCTTCCACAGCTCACTTCCCAGAGCTGGAGTCCCAGCCAGAGGCAGGGCCCGCTGAGAGACACCCTGCAGCGCCAAGCGAAGTCCTTGCAGCAGCGGCTGGCCTCGGGGACAGACAGCACCAAGCGGTGACTGCAACAGACATATCTTCCTAGCGCTGCCCAGGGTCGCAGGGACGAAGATCCTACAGATGCCGCAGGGGCTGGTGGGCTAATAGCAGTCCGGACCAGCCCCTGTGGCCTTTAGCTGCTGGTGCTGAGCATTTCCCCCCACCCTGCCCCGCCCCCACCTTCCTGTACTAGTATAATTGAAATAAAATATATTTTGTTGTGTCAAAAAAAATACACACACACACATACACCAAATTCTAATTCTCCCTCCCCCTGCTGTGGGACCTTGGGGGAAGGACCTCTGCTCTCTGGTTAATATTTGTCCTGATAGACTCAAAGAGGGAGACAAACCATAAGAGACCCTGAACTCTAGGAAACAAACTGAGGGTTGCTGGAGGAAAGACGGGGTAACTGGGGGACGGGCTTCATTAAGGAGGGAACCTGATGTGATGAGCACTGCATGTTGTATGCAACTGACCAATCACTGAACTCTACCTCTGAAGTAATAATACACTGTATGTTAACCAATTGCATTTAAATAAAATTAAAAAAAAAAAACCAAACTTGTCCTGATGGGACATTTGTTGCTGATCATTAATTATTGTTAGGAGTTGTTTTTTTTTTTTTTTCTTGAAGTCTTTTTTTTTTTTTAAGATTTTATTTATTTATTTGACAGAGAGAGATCACAAGTAGGCAGAAAGGCAGGCAGAGAGAGGGGGAAGCAGGCTCCCCGCTGAGCAGAGAGCCCAATGTGGGCCTGGATCCCAGGACCCTGAGATCATGACCTGAGCCAAAGGCAGAGGCTTAACCCGCTGAGCCACCCAGGCGCCCTATTGTTGGGATTTTTATTAGTTTTGTTAGGAGGGATAATGGTGTTGTGGTCACATGGGGAAATGTCTTTATCACTAGAGATGCACCCTGGAATATTTAGGGATGAAAGAATATAACGTCTCTAATTTACCTTCAAACACTTCAGCCAAAAAGTAGATATTGCTGTTATGAAAATGGTCCTGTGGTTATGTGGAAAGCTGTTCTTGGTTTTTAGACACTCACTGAAGTAGCTAGAGGTGAATGTCAAGGATGTCTGCATTTACTTTAAAATGCTTTAGGAAAAAATGTAAGGCAGTATCTCAGGGTAATTTCCGTGCCTTTCTGTCTCCTTTTTCTGTGTATTTGTAAAGGTCCTCATTAAGTTTTTTTTTTTTTTAAGATTTTATTTATTTGACAGGCAGAGATCACAAGTAGGCAGAGAGGCAGGCGGGGGGGGGGGGCGGAAGCAGGCTCCCCACTGAGCAGACAGCCCAATGTGGGGCTTGATCCCAGAACCCTGGGATCATGATCTGAGCCAAAGGCAGAGGCTTTAACCCACTGAGCCACCCAGGCGCCCCCATTAAGTTTTTTTAAAAGTAAAATAAAATGTAGGGGCGATTGGGTGGCTCAGTCGGTTAGGTGTCTGTCTTGACTTCCACTCAGGTCATGACCTCAGGGTGGTGAGAAGATGGAGCCCCCCATTGGGTTCCACGCTGAGCATGGAGCCTGCTTAAGATTCTCTCTCTCCTTCTCCCTTTGCCCACCCATCTCCTCCTCATGTATGCTCTCTCTCTCTCCCATTCTCTTGAAAAATAAAAAGTAAAAAAACGTAAAAGATAAAATTGTCTAGTCTTTCCATCTCTGCGTGCTTCTGACCCACCAGAGCAATTTTACGCTGGTGAAGTTGCCTGAAACAGTTGTTGGGCCACAAGGAGGGCTCAACAAATTCCTTCAGCATTTACCAAGAACCTACTCTGTACCAGGTACTGGTCCAGGAGGAGCTGGGGACACAGCAGGAAACAAAGCAAAGTGCCTGCCCTTGACAATGAAGAGTTAATATGTGTTATTTAGTCTGTGGCTCTCAGGCAGTGGTAAGTAAAACAGAGAACAGCAAACCAGGAGGCAGGAAGTACAAGGATACAAGTGAGGCATGGTTGGTTTCAGGTGTGGTGATGCTGCTGGCTTCCCTGAGCAGGTGGCATTTGAGCAGAGGCTGAGTGTGGTGAGGGCAGAAGTTGGGTAGATGATCCAGGAAGAGTTCCAGGGATAGGCAACTGCCAGTGGGGGCAGAGTGGGGGGTGTCCTGACAAGCTCTAGGAACAGAAGAGCGACTAGAGTGGCTGGAACAGAATAGGGGAGGGAGAGGATAGTAGGCAATGAGTAAGTAGTAGCTATCTCTACCAGTATAACAATGAGTATAGTATTATTACTTTTACTAATTCACTGAAGCCTTAAGGTAATAATTGTAAGGTAAAGTATGAAAAGTCCCCAAAAAATCCTCCCTTCTAAGAGGCAGTAGAGCCTAGTGATTAAGATATGGGGGCTGGCACCAGACTGGAAGGGTTAAAATTCCAGCTACACCCTACTCTGTGGGTTTGGGCAGGATATTTAACCTCTCTGGGCCTCCAGCTCCTTCACAAGTGCCTCTCTCCCAGGGCTGGTGTGCTAGGGACATAAAAAAATGCCCCCAGGGCACGTGCCACCGTGCCTGACGTGTGGCACGTGCTCAGTAGAAGACTCTAACTCCTACTGATTATTGTTGGGTAGGCTCTCCAGAGCTTTCTCTCCATGGTGGGTGGGGAGAGAGGTGAAGACATTCTAAGGGTTTGAGGTCAGGGGAGGTCATGCCCCTGGCTGCAGGACTAGACTACTCCTTGGTCACCCTGGGCCAACAGATATCTTCCCTTGAGAGCGTAGGGTTCTCTCATGTGGAAAGTGGGGCCCCTCTTGCAGGTGGCATGAAGACCGACTGAGGTGGGGAGATACACAGTTGGGGTGTTGGTCCAGGAAGGCTTGCGATCCAGCCTCCTGGCAGGATGACCTCACTGCTCTTAGGTCATCCTCTTTTATTATTATTATTTTTAAATTTATTTAAAGAATGAGGGAAATATTTTGGAGCCCACCCATTCCCACCTCAGACTGCTCTAGTCTCTTGAAATCTGTCTGTTGTTCCCCTCCTGTGTCTGTGTTTTTCTTTGTTTCTCTGTTTGTGTCTCTCAACCCCTGTGTCTCACTTTCTCTGACTCTGTCACTCTAGCTCTCCTTGTCTCTGTCTCTTTTTTCCTGTCTCTTTCTCTGCTTCTCTTTTCTGTCTCTCCATCCCTGTTTTTAATGTCTCTCTAGGCTTGTCTTTCTGTCTCTCTGTCTCTGTGACTCGTTCCTTCTGTCTCTCCCTCAGGTGACACACACCTGTGAGGTCCAGTGACGTGGCACAGGAGAGGGAGGGCAGGAGGCTGGGTCCGTGCACAATCCCAGAAGAGCAGCAGGAATGTCCGCTCTTTCCTCCTGGTGACTCATCTGGGCCTCGCCCAGCTCCTACCTGCCTGCTGGGTCCTGAGGGAGGCCCACAGGTTTCGGGGGCTTCCCTGGGCTGAGGAGGGGAAAATCTCATGCAGAGTCAGAGAGGGCGAGAGATCCAGAGAGACAGAAAGGGAGAAACAGTGAGAGAGGAAGAGGGACGGAGCCAACTGACAGACTGACGCCAGGGCAGTCAGAGAGGGAGAGAGATCTCTCCACCTGAGAGAGGGACAGAGACAGTGAGAAATGGAGGGACAGAGACAGAAGCAGAGGGAGCTGGAGAGAATGAACCCCGATGGACCTCAGAGAGAGCAAGTAGAGACGTGGAGAAATTGCTCACGTCCATCTAGGACAGCCTCCTGCCACCTGCCTGAGGAGGGGACCACCTCTGGCCTGGCTGTTGGTGGGAGGACGGCTGTGGCCATTTCCTCCCCAGCTCCAGGGGACACTGATGTGACTTTTCCATCCTGGCCTGGCTGCATCCCGGATGCAGGGACATCTCCTCTCAGGGCCTCCCTCTGAAAAAAAAAAAAAAAAAAAAAGAGGGGGACAAAAGAGGAACCCCTCCCAGGGAGCAAAAGAGCTGGAAACCCCTGAACTCCACACCCCCTGCTTCCCCATTTTCCAGGTAGAGAAACTGAGGCCCAAGGAAGAAACTTTATTTTTATTTTATTTTTTATTAAAAAATTTTTTTTCAGGGCGCCTGGGTGGCTCAGTGGGTTGAGCCTCTGCCCTCGGCTCGGGTCATGATCTCGGGGTCCTGGGATTGAGCCCCACATCGGGCTCTCTGCTCAGCAGGGAGCCTGCTTCCCCCTCCCGCTCTGCCTGCCTCTCTGCCTACTTGTGATCTCTCTCTCTCTCTCTATCATGTAAATAAATAAAATCTTAAAAAAAATTTTTTTTCAAAGAGGAAACTTTATTTTTTATTTTATTTTTTTAAAAGATTTTATTTATTTATTTGACATAGAGAGAGAGAGATCACAAGTAGGCAGAGAGGGAGGGGGAAGCAGGCTCCCTGCTGAGCAGAGAGCCTGATGCGGGGCTTGATCCCAGGACCCTGAGATCATGACCTGAGCCAAAGGCAGAGGCTTAACCCACTGAGCCACCCAGGCACCTCCAAAGAGGAAACTTTAAATGAGGCTCCCCTTTATTGAGTGCTCGTGACATGCCCCGTGATATTCTGAGTGCCTTCTCTAGATACACTGGTCACCCTCCCAGTACCCTATTTTATAGTTGAGAGGCTTTGGGACGCATGGTCAGCTGAATACTGGCCCCCAAAGAGCTCCGGGTCCCAAGCCCTGGAAACTGTAGGTGGTACTGTATGTGGAAAAAGGGTCTTTGTGGATGTGCTTTTAAGTCAAGGATCTCAAGACTGGGACAGTATCCTGATGATCCGCATAGACCCTCCATGTAATCCTCAATGTCCTTACAGAGGGAGGCTGGGGACGTTTGACTATAGACAAGGGTAGGAAAGCAGGGTTGCTGCTGGTTTTGAAGGTGGGGGAGGGGGCCAAGAACAGAGGGATTCTGGGAGCCCCACTCTGACTGCTGGAAAAGGCAAGGCAGCCTTGCTCTCTATAGGAAGCACTGTCCTGCCCACACCTTGATTTTGGTTCCTGAGAAATCACTTGCGATTTCAGACGTCCAATGCTGTAGACGAATACAATCCTGTTGTTTTAAGCTACTAAGTGAATGCTAATTTGTTACAGTGACCACAGGAACCAATACAGGAGGCTAAGTCCCTTGCCTGTGATGGCCTGTAGGCGCAGAGTCAGGCTTCGAACCCAAACAGTCTGGCATAACTATCACCCTGAGTGTTGCTGCTCTGGGGAGACAAGAACCAGGGGCTGGAAGACCCCAGCCTCTTCCCATCCTGTCCTCCACGGGTTCCTCTGGCTTCAGTGGGTGGAGCTGACCTGCGGAGAGGAGGGGATCCAGAGGAGAAAAAAAAATCTGTGCAAAGAAGAAAGGTGTCCCCATCTCTGGCCCCTTGCAGCTCAAGTTCCACCACTTAGTTGCAGTGTCAGAAATAATCACCGCAATTCAAGAGCTAGTGTTGCTAATATATAAAGAGCTCTGGTAAAGGGTTGAAGTGTCCTCCTCCAACTTCCCAAACTCCACCCCCGAACCAAAAAAAAAAAAAAAGGAGCTATGTTGAAATCCTAATTTCTAGTACTCAGAATGTGACCTTACTTGGAAATAGGGCTGTTGCTGATGTCGGTGGTTGGGAGGATGTCACAGTGAGGTAGGATGGGCCCCTGACCCAATGTCTCTGGCATCTTCATAGGAAGATGACCATGTTGGGGGCTCCTGGGTGGCTCAGTCGGTTAAGTACCTGAGGTCAGTTAAGTGTCTGTCTTTGGCTCAGGTCATGATCTGGAGGTCCTGGGATTGAGCCCCGCGTGGGGCTCCCTACTTGGGGCTGAGCCTGCTTCTCCTTCTCTCTCTGTCCCTCCCTTCAACCCCGCCCCCTGTGTGTGCTCTCTTTCCCTCTCTCTTGTTCTCAAATAAATAAATAAAATCTTTAAAAAAATAAATTATAAAAAAGAAAGAAGACAACCATGTGAAAATAGAGACAGGGGAAGGCGGCCATGAGATAGTGAGAGCAGACACTGGAGTTAGGGAGCTGTAAGCCAAAGATGGCCAGTAAAACCACTGCTGGCAAGGGGCAGCCAGGACTCCCCCACGGGTTTCAGAGACAGCAGTCCTACCTACACCTTGGTTTTGGGTTTTCAGCCTCCAGATGCGAGAGAGCACATTCTTGTTCTAAGCCACCCGGGTCTGTGGCACTTTGTAGCCATGGGAAACTACGTCCAGTGAATCAACAGAAACATCAGCACAGGACAGAAGAGGAAACACGAATGACTCTTCTAAAAGTCGCACAACAATGCTGTTTGTATTGTTTGCATCAGCTCCCAGCCTCAAGGTTCTGGGGGTTGGCGGACCCAGTTGGTCTCAGATGGCCTCCCTTGTAGGTCCTGGCCGGGCTGGCTGGGAGGCCGCGGGCCTCCCTCTGTGTGGTCCTCCAGGCTGCAGGAGGCAAGCTCATTCCCACCGTGGCAGAGGGGTCGCAGCGGCAAGGCAGGGACCACAGAGGCCGCAAGTCCTCTTGCACCAAGACTCCCAACTCACGCAACATCGCTCCTTTGGTCTTCTCTGGTCAAAGCGACCCCCAAGCCTGGCTCAGAGTCGAGGAGGTGGGAACAGACTCCTCTCTCTCTCTCTTTTTTAAGATTTTATTTATGTATCTTAGAGAGAGAATGAGAGAGAGAGAGCACGAGAGAGGGAGGGTCAGAGGAAGAAACAGACTTCCCACTGAGCAGGGAGCCACACGAGACCTAATCCCAGGACTCCAGCACGATGACCTGAGCTGAAGGCCGATGCTTAACTGACTGAGCCACCCAGGCATCCCTCAGACTCCATCTCTTGATGGCGGGAGCTAGGCAGAGTTCATGGCCACTGGAGTCCTGCCATGCACCTTTCACCTAGAAGCTGGCAAAAATAGGACAGTTGGATGACACCCAGAGTTGGTGAATGGGTGCGGAAGCAGACACTCCCTTACGCAGCCGGTGGGAGTGTGAGCTGGTACCGTCCCAGGAAGGGTGATTCTGCAATCGCTATCAAACATGTCAAACCTAGAAAAGCCTTTTGACATCGTAAAACCACTTACCTCTTGCGGGAACTTAGAACACGGCTCAAGTGACACAGGCAAGTTCTTCATTGCGACACCGTCTGTAACACCCGGCGATGGGAAAATACAGAACCGCGGAACGGTACGTTTATCTATCGGGGGAGGAGGGGGAGAGGAAACTGTAACTCGTGTCACATTATTTCCGAGTGGAGTGTTTTAGGGGCCGAACAGTGCTTCACTGCACGCGGGAGGGGAAGTGTGGCTTCGAGGGCGTGCGTAGGCCCATGCGCCTGTATGTGCGTGACGTAACCGCTCCTACGGTCCCTGGCCTTCAGGTTTCCAGCGATAGGGCAAGGACGCGTGCTTTGCTTACGTCCCTACCCTACACAGGCTTCACCTCGCGTCTGCGCGGGCCTCCAGCCTGTTTGCCCAGCGGCGTTATCAGCTGACCTTGAGGACACAGGCTTCTGGTCACGGAGAACCAAGAGCCGCTCCCTCCTCCCTGACTCCAGACTCCGGACTCCAGACTGGCTGACTTACCTGTTTCCTCTTCCTCCCACTTCTCCTGGACCAAAGGGCTTTGGGTCCACCCGGGAAGGCGGTGGGCCTCCTCCCTAAACTTCTCCCTACCAGATCACCCGGTAGCAAAGGTCATCCTCAGGATCCCCCCATCCTTTAGGCGAAAGCTCCTTGGTTGTACCTGCTGATCGAGGGCTCCTCCCCTGGTGTCTGGGCAACCGGACAGGCCTGCGACTGACCTTGGACAGGTCCTTACTCTCGTTTAAGGTCACTCCTCTGAGCCAAGGGGAGAGGCCAGTGCCAGCTTTGCCCAGTGCCCTGGTGAGGGATGGTGAGAGCAGCTTCCATCCTCAGCATTCTGCATACATCGACCCATTTAATCCTTTTTTACATAGGTCCTCCTACTTTAGTTGTTGGACAAAGGAGGACACTGGGGCTCTGGTAGGTGACATGATTTGCCCAAGGCCACTGAGCTTGAAGTGGGCAGAACTGGAACTTGAACCCAGGCCATCTGGAACTAACATGCTCATCTTCTTCTGGGTGGGTGTGTGGTTTTCTTAGAGCCTGAGTGTCACTATCATGAATCCTCCCAACACACGTAGCCGCCACAGATCCAGCATCGGCAGTAGACCCCGAGGTGTGCCAGTTTAGTGGTCCGTCGCACTGAGGACCAAAACAGGGGAAGGGATATCCCTAGAGTTACACCTCAAAGGAGAGACAAGTGGGTAGTCAAAGCAGTGAAGGGGTGACTCTGATGGAGACCAAGTCCTGGGGCCCCTCATGGGGTCCTTGAGATCAACCTCCTTACCATTGAACAGATGAGGAAATCAAGGCTGCCCAGTCTGAGGCAGGGACAGGAGAGGAATGCAGGCCTCCTCTGGCTGGAGCAGGCCATTTTCCAGGTAAGTGTAGGGGGCTGTCTTCCCTCTTCCTTCTAGGTAAAGCCAGGCAGTCAAGTTTGAGAGGCCTGGGTTCACATCCTTGTTATGCCAATGTCCTCACTTTGTGGCTTTGGAGTTGGGCCTTCCTGGCTCCGAGACTTGGTTTCCTTCCCTATACAGCTGGGGTGTGTGGGGGGGTGACGTTTAGGGCTCATTTCAACTGTACCAGCTGTTAAAATACTGAAATACCTCCAGATCTGGTTGGTAAAAATCTGCTATCCTGAGACCCTGAGTGCCCCCCCGCCGCCGTGGCCTATCTGGGTCCTCCTGTGGACACCCCCATGTTCCAGCAACTCAAAATTAAACGCCAGGTCGGTGGAGACCACCAGGCCGCCGCTCCAGCAGTTGGCCAAAGCTGTTACTGCCACAGCCTGTTCTGATGGACAGCTAATATTTGGGAATACCGTCTCGTTCCTGGGAAGAAGGGTAACGGCTTGTAGGGCTGTGGTAAGAATTCATTGAGTTAACATCTCTCTGGAATGACCAGGAGCTTGTTAATAATAATACCAGCATGCCCATCTGTCTTTCTTTGGCCTTAGGAGCAGCTCAGGCTTCTCCTGTGTGCCTCTCAGGACTCAGTTTCCCCATCCCCATGCTCCCAAAGCCCCCGCCCATGGCCCAAGTGTCCCAGGTGCCAGGAGGGTAGGTGGGGCCACTATCTCCCTAGGCTGTTTGCTCTCTCTCTCTCTCTCTCCCAGGGCTGCTACCCTAGCCAGAGCCCTTGAATAAAAGGCCAGGTCACCTGTGCCCTGCTTCCTCCCTCTGGCCGGGATCATGCTTCCGCTCCTCACTGCTCTGGCGCTCTGGGGAGCGCTGGCCACCCCAGCAGGTAGGCACGTTGTGTGTGGTCCCCGAGAGCAAGAATGAGAGTGAGAGCAAGTGAGAGCCATGAGAGACAGTCCAGGTTCACATGCGTGAATCCAGCTTCAGAGTCTGAGATTCAGCCCCCTTCACCCGTGGCTTTTTGTCTAGCAGAGGCAGCTGAACTGGGCTTGAGACCATGGTTTGGGAGTCAGGCTACCAGGGTTCAAATCTTGGCTCCGCCGCTTCTTCACTGTGTGACCTTAAGCAAGTCAAGGAACCTCTCTGTGCTTCTATTTTCCCATCTGTGAAATAAGGGTGATGATCCCCTTGCCTCAAAGCGCTGTTGGGGAGGAGGAAAAAAAGCTATTGAGGGCATCCGTGGAATTAGTGTGTTTGAAGAGCTTTTTTAGAGTTTAGAATAGGATCAGGCCATACGTAGCTCTGTCCAAAGGGACTCTTACTAAGAGCTGAGAGCAGTTACTGTTCCTTACTTTGCTTACCTGCCTCCCCCTTTGGTTCTAGTTCTGCCCCCATTGGCCCAGGTTGGGGATCAAGTGGCCTGGCACTTAGCCAGGATCTCACTGCGTGACCTTGAGGGAGACTCTGAGCCCACCTGCTTTCCTGGTCGTGTTTTCATCTGTAAGCGTCAGGTGTATGAGACGAGGTTCGCTGTTTTCAAACCGCGCTTCTTCGAGCCTCGAGGTTTCTCAGAAGAGCTCTATATGCTTCTCTGCAGGTCAACAAGAAGGCTTCCCGGAGGACACAGTTCCCCCCAGCCTAGCTCAATAGGCACATTCTATTTTTATACGTTCAACTCCGGGCTTTCGAGGGAGAGGGAGACGTTTGGAGAATGAATCCCCTGGTGAGAAGTGGTAGATGGGCTGGAGATCACCCCCCCATCCCCTCCCCCAGTCCAGCTTAGAGATGCTGATCCCTGGCTCTGAACTTTGCCCATCCGGAACAAAGGTCACACAGTTCTGGGAAATCGCCCTCCCACCCCAGCCCTTAGTCCTAGTCTTGAAAATCTTTGTGTGTGTGTGTGTGTGTGTGTGTGTGTGTGTGTGTGTGTGTCCTTAAACCACAGGCTCTGATCATACCTCTCTCCCCACAGGGACGTCCAAGACGTGCCCAGCTTGCTCTCTGCTGGGAAACTGCACCGAGAGAACCTGTCCTGCCGCCAAGGAAGCCTGCTCGTTCAGCCAGATGCAGCTGGGTGGGGGTGTCAGATGGGGACTGGGTGGAGGACCAACAAAGTGGGTGGGCAGGGGTTGGGGCAGGGGAGGCATGGAAGAACCACCCTGGGACTAGAGGTTGCAAGCGTTGCCTCATAGCTCAGTTTGGGGCCACTGTGGTGGGGCTGGGGCTGTGGGGCTTCGGCTGCGGGGGCTTCCATGCCAGCTGAGGTCCCTGACCGAACGACCTCTGGGGACTGCCACAGATAGGGCTGTGGTCCGGGATTGGGGGGGGCAAGAATCTCTAATCTCTCCGCCTCAACCTCGACCCCCAGAAAATGGGACTGTCATCAAGAATGGGTCATGTGTCACCCCTGGGGAATGCCGAGAAGGTGTCTACGCCCTGACCTATGGCCCCCACTGGAGTCTCTGGGTCAGCACAGCATGTTGTGAGAACACCTGCAAAGGGGTCACCCTACAAGGTTTGTTGGCAGGACTTGGGGGACACACCCCCAGGTAGGGTGTTGTGGGAACTTGGCCTCAATTTCTAGCTCTGCCTGACTGACCAGGGCAAGGAGAACCTCAGTATTCTCAGCTGGAAAATGGGTATGATGTGAGCTTTTCAGGGGGTGCCTCCCAGCATAAGGCTGGCTAGTAGCAGGCACTGGAGAAATTATAGTTGTACTCACTGAGTTACTGGGGGGGCTGGAGAGGAACCCCAAAGTTTTGTTTCTCCTTGGGAGAGGAGCTCCCCCGAGGGCTAGCCAAATGGAGCAAGAAATGTAGGACTGGCAGCAGGCCTAGTCTAGGGTAGGCCAGCGAGGCCCCAGGGTGCAAAATTTAAGGAGGCATTCACTTCCAGGCGCTGACTCTGCACTTGCATGACCTTGAGAGGGAGCAGCTCCTTGCTGGCCTCGCTCCAGACCCAGCTCTGAGCGGTGATGGAGATCACTTTTTGCTGCTCGGTTATTTGTCCAAAGAAGGAGATTGTACTTGGCAGGTGTAGCAACAGGGGGACCTGAGGCAACTCCACACTCGGGGCTCCTGGCTGTCCTTACAGCCAGCCGGGACTTCCCTCCTCCTCAAAACTGTGCTGCTCACTAAATAAAACCACTAGTTCCAAGCTGAGAGGTTGGCGTGCTGGGGGGTATAGAAAATGCTGGTTATGATTATCACTGCATTAGACGAAATTCCTATGTGTAAAGAAAGATCAAAGGGACTGTCTGGGAATACCCTGACGGAGAGTCTAGAGCAGCCGCTGCCCAGGAGAAACGCACCATGTGCCATATGCGCAGGGAAAGCTTTTTTGGTTGCTACTTTAGAAAGTACGAAGAAACAGGTGAAATTAACTTTAATAACGTATTTTATTTACGATAACATAGCTAAAACATTCTTTTGACCTATATGTAATCAATATAAAATTAAGAACAAGATATTTTATTGTTTCAAACTAAGCCTCTGAAATCTCAGGTGTGTTTTATGCTCGCAGCACATTCCGAAGGGAACCCACCACATGTCTGTCTTTCTTTTCTTTTCTCTTTTTAAAGATTTGTTTATTTATTTGAGAGAGAGAGAACACAGGGGCAGAGGGAGAGGGAGATAGAGAGTCTCAAGCAGACTCCCTGTTGAGTGCAGAGCCTCACGCAGGGCTCGATCCCATGACCCCGAGATCATGACCTGAGCTGAAGTTGAGAGTCAGACGCTTAATTGACTGAGCCACCCAGGTACCCCTCTTTAGTCAACTTTTCTGTTTGCCAATATTACCATATAAACCCACATGAAAATGATTGGTGGCTTAGTTTTGACTCCGGAGAAATATGCTTAAGCAGTTTTCTCTTAAACATTTCTGATCTAAGAAAGTTCTGGAATTGATCAGGTGGTGGAGAGCCCAGAGAACACAGCCCTGCTCTTTGGCGGAACACCACAATGTCTTAAAACCTAAAATAACATCATCACTTTTTCATGGCTTTTGGAATTCAGTGTGTTCAAGGGAGGGCTTTTTTTTTTTTTTTAAGATTTTATTTATTTATTTGACAGAGAGATAGCGAGAGCAGGAACACAAGCAGGGCCAGTGGGAGAGGGAGAAGCAGGCTTCCCATTGAGCAGGGAGCCTGATGTGGGGCTTGATCCCAGGACCCTGGGATCATGACCTGAGCTGATGGCAGATGCCTAATGACTGAGCCACCCAGGCACCCCTAAGGGAGGGCTTTTGTCATTGTGGTCGTTGCTGTGTCTCCAGAACAGGGCCTGGCACACAGTGGGTGCTCAAGAAATGTTTGTGGAATGAATAAAAGAACCTACAGGGGGCGCCTGGGTGGCTCAGTGGGTTAAGCCTCTGCCTTCGGCTCAGGTCATGATCCCAGGGTCCTGGGATCGAGCCCCGCATTGGGCTCTCTGCTCAGCGGGGAGCCTGCTTCCTCCCCTCTCTCTCTGCCTATCTCTCTGCCTACTTGTGATTTCTGTCTGTCAAATAAATAAGTAAAATCTTTAAAAAAAAAAAAAAGAACCTACAGGGTCCAGCCCGAAGGTTCATTTAGGACAAATGACCAGTGTGGGGCAGCCACACCTTCGGCTCTGTTTGCTGCTCCTCAGACTATGTCTTCGGGTTTGGAAGGAAGTGGCTGAGACCAGACTGGTCCGACTTTGGAGGAAAATGCTCTGGACTGTGGTGGGGGTGGTGGTGAGAACAGAAGACTGTGGGGGGTGGGGTGGGGGGATGTTTCTTAGCCTTCATCCCACCCTGACCACACCCACCCCCACCAGATGTGGCGCCTGAGGCCCAGCTCAACGGAGTGAAATGTCACTACTGTTTCGGGGATGAGTCAGCCTCATGTGACTCCCGTTTGCTCATGAACTGCACCGGGGATCAGACCATGTGTGTCACCCTCAACGGGACATGGAATGGAGGTAAGGGTTCCTTCCCTTCAGGCGGTACCTGGGGAGGCAGGCCTCTCTCCCACCTGCATGAATTAGAGGAATAAGTGTTGAGGTCCATTTGCACATGCATTCTGGTTACCTACTGCTGTTTCACAAATCACTCAGAAATGTAGCGACTTAAAATAATGGCCACCATTTTATTAGCTCTTCCAGTTTCTGTGGGGTGGGAATTGTGGAAGAGCTCAGCTGGATGGTTCTGAGGGTCTCATGGGATCCCAGGCAGAGGGTGGCTGGAGCTGGAATGCAGGGCACAGAGCAACTAGGGGCTCGCTGAGCATCTCACACCTGTAGACTCTGGGCCTTTCCAGTGTGGTTTCTCCGCACAGGGTAGACTGGGCTTCCCCACATCATGGCTGCTGCCACCTTTACAAGGTGACTGATGACTTTAAGCATGAGCATTCTAGCAAATAAAGTGGTGGCTGTGTGGTCTTTTATGACCTGGCCTCGGAAGTCCTATAATGTCATTTTACAGTGGTTGACACTGCCACAGAAGTCCATCTGGTTTCAAGGGGAGGAAGTGTAGACCTTCACCTCTTCGTGTACCAAAGAGTTTGTAGATGTATTTTAAAATCACCATTATGTGTTTGCAAATGGTTGGAACAGAGGCTGTTTGAGTGAAAGGCTTGAAATAGAACCACACTGACCAGAGGAGAGACTATTAAACCAACAAAGTGAAAGGGAGAAGTCTGGGCTTCTGCTTCTGGGAGAGTGGATCCCCTGCAGGGTCTTCCTACTACAAACAGTGGCATACAGGGAAGGTGTGAGGTTGGGGGTGGGGGGACATAGGTGGTGGGAGTAGTCTGCTGGGGGGGAGAAGTATTTTACCACTGCCGTGATATGCTGAAAAATGCTGGAATATGGTGATAAAAAGAAGCAGATTGACATTTAGTCATTATTATTTTTAAAAATTTTTATTTATTTGACAGAGAGAGTAAGAGAGGGAACACAAGCAGAGGGAGTGGGAGAAGGACAAGCAGGCTTCCTGCTAAGCAGGGAGCCTGATGTGGGACTTGATCCCAGGACCCTGGGATCATGACCTGAGCCGAAGGCAGATGCTTAATGACTGAGCCACCCAGGCGCCCCTATTATTATTATTATTAAAGTAAGCTTACGCCCAATGGGGGACTTGAACTCAGGACCCAAAGATCAAGAGTCCTATGCTGTACCGCCTGAACCAGCCAGGTGCCACTAGTCAGATTTATTGTTGTTTTTAACTGCTTCACAGAGAGTACACCTCCTTAGAGCTTGCTCCCATTCCTATCCCCCTTGGTAAGCCACTGTTTACAGATGAAGTAGATGTTATACAAAAAATATTTTTCCATGCGTTTGGGGGCATATAGGAAGTTAGGGGAATTTCCAAGTGTCCCCAAACAAAGTAAAAATCTGAGCAGAAATCAGAACAAGAACAGTAAGCAAACACAAAAAGCACAGTAGCCCTGGGAATAAATGCTGGTCACATGCTGCTTTGGATGACTAGGTCTGGGGTCCACGGCGTGGCTGGGGAGCTGACTCTTAGAGTCCCGCCTAAGCCAGGGACCTTGGAAGGTGACTGAAATGATCCCTGGTTGGTGGTACCATTTAGTTCACAGTATAAGCAAAGACAAATCCTTTCGAGTGAAAAGCCCCTGGGAGCACCCACCCCCCAAGATCAACATCAACCACATATGAGCTCACAAGTCAGAGCTCATGAAACGCACAAGGGAACAAGTCACCATGAGTGAGACCAGAAGCAACAAACAGGAGATGTGGACTCAGAGGGAGGTCAGCTCTTGTAATTATCAGATGCAGAACATAACTATATGCTACATATTTGAAGGAATAAAATTAGAATCACAAAAATGAGCAGACATCAAGAGATTTTAAGAAATGACCAGGCATGGGATGCCTGGGTGGCTCAGTCCGTTAAGCGCCTGCCTTCAGCTCGGGTCACGATCCCAGGGTCCTGGGATCGAGTCCCACACTGGGCCCCTTGCTCGGCAGGGAGCCTGCTTCTCCCTCTGCCCGCTGCTCCCCCTGCTTGTGCTCTCTCTCTCTGACAAATAAATAAAATCGAAAAAAAAAAAAAAATGACCAGGCAGATTTGGAAACGAATCATACAGAACTATCGAGAGAGATGGGAATTTTCAGAGAAAGTCTGAAAATTAAGGTGGAAAGGCTCTGGTTCTGAGTATCCCCTTGCAACTTCCCCCGTTTCTGCAGGTGGTCCCCAAATCTTGAAGGGCTGTGCTACCCCAAATGTGTGCCACCTACAAGTGAATACGACCCTGGGCCCGGAAGCATCTGGATTTCATCTCACCAGCAAGCCTAAATGCGACTATGTGGCTATTCCCACCCCACCAGGTGCCTTGAACCCTAACTTCCTCCGTTTCTACCTTCTCTGCCCTTCCCAGTTCCCACACACCCTTTCCAATCCTGTGTATTTCCAGGGTATCCACCGCCCCCATATGCCCTCAGAGAGCACAGTTACTCATATAAGAGCCTGAATGCACGGTTGCACAAACACACACACACACCACTTAGCACACCTAGAAGCAGAAAATCGTGCTGGCACACACCCACACACCCACAGACATCTACATCTATGTCCCAGTGCCCAAAACACACCGACAGAGAAGCACACATTTCTAAATAGGAGCATCCTGTCATGTAAATGAGATTAGACGCACAACTCTGTTTAAACAAGAAATCTTGTGGTCTTTTTTCTTTCCTTCACTTCCATGCTTGTAAGAGAAGACAGATTTGCCAACCGTCTTCTCTCGGCTTAGCAAAGAACATGGACAGTTAGTTTTGTCTTCCAGAAAAGAGAGATGCTAATTGAAATTGTGTTTACCAGGGCAACAGTTTTTTTAAGTGAGACAACTCAGCAGAATCAACAGACGTTTCAGAGGTGAGAAAGGCAATTTTCGAAGCTGGAGAGAGCAGCATTCCCTCAGCTCTGGGGATGCGGGAGACTCTTTTGTTAGAAACTGCACCGTGTGGGGCGCCTGGGTGGCTCAGTGGGTTAAAGCCTCTGCCTTCGGCTCAGGTCATGATCCCAGGGTCCTGGGATTGAGCCCCACATCAGGCTCTCTGCTCAGCAGGGAGTCTGCTTCCCTTCCTCTCTCTGCCTGCCTCTCTGCCTACCTGTGATCTCTGCCTGTCAAATAAATAAATAAAATCTTTAAAAAAAAAAAAAAAAGAAAAAGAAAAAGAAAAAAGAAACTGCACCGCGAAGTCAGATCTGCGATGCAGAGGAGAATCCCTTCTCCCCTTGGCTTCCTCAGATTACCAGCTGTTGGAGTTTTGCTTTTAAAAAAGTAAACAGTGGGTTAAATTAATGATTACAACGAAGAGGGAAAAAAAACAACCAGTGGACCCAGGAGCTCAAAATTTACACTATGACAGGAGAAAAGGCAAAACAGGGTAACTAACAACCAGAAGACAGGACATGGAATTTTTCCATATATGGTCCCTATGGACTTGCAACACAGCCAGGCGGGGACTCTCCGTTGTCAGGTCCGTGCACACAGACAGGTACAAGCGCACAGACATATAAAAGTACAAAATATACACAGACATGCTGAAACACTGTAGCAACATCTGTGGAGACATTAGCATCTGTACTCTAACATCTGTATCCAAGCAGCCTAAACCTTGCTGGGAACCCAGACACAGCCAGATGCAGAAACACGCTCAGACCCCCAAAACCAGCCTTACATGTATCCCCGTAAAGAGGTGCTCTGTTCACACAGGGAAGCATCCAGACCCCTTCTCACACAGGGGTCCGCAGAGCTGCACTTGAACATCCCCGCCCTGCCACAGACAGTTCCAGAACACACAAGAGTTCAACATAGGACACACAATCACGTGTGCGCACAGGGAAACGGACGTGTGTGCTTGTGTGTGCAAACTGCCTCATCATAGATGCGCACACGCAGCACATTTATATCTACGTGCCCAGAAATGTATACACGCGCGCGCACACACACATGCATACGCGCACACACACAGGTCATTCTCCAGTGGGCTTATCTTCCTCTCTCCCCAGGTCCCCCTGCAGCTGCGACTCTGACCAAGGATGAGGTCACCACCTGTTTCACCTGCTCGAGCCTCAATAATTGTGACACTCTCCTCTGCCCGGCGGACAGACAGTACTGCCTTCAGACCTCGGGCATCCTGAGTGAGTGTCCCTGGAGACGGGCTTGGCTGCAGGGCCCAAGGCACACCAAGACCTCTTGTTGCCTCCCACCACTGCCCACCCTCGCCCTGCCCAGTGTTTGCTGCCCTGACTCCAGCCACAGAGGCCAGAGGCAGGGGAGCCTGTGAGCTTAAAATCTGACCCGCACTGCTGCTGTTGTTTATGGCTGAAGAACAAATCAGCCCAAGACCTAGAGGCCTAACCAGTCACAAAAGAACTAATCCCATACAGCGCCTCTTATCTGAGACGCCTAGGGTAGTCAAAGTAACAGAATGGTGGGAGTTTCCATTTTACAAAATGAAAAATTTCGTGAGATGTGTTGCATAACAATGTAAATACAGTTAACACTTAAAAAAGCCTAAGAGGGTAAATTTTATTCTGGGGGGGGGGTTTGGTGGGAGAAAAAAATGAAAATGAAAATGAAATGAAATGAAAATGAAAAAAAATACTTTTTGGCTCAAATAAAACAACTGTTTCTCCCTGTTCTGCGGGTTGATGAGGTTCAGCATTGCGCAGAGAACCTGGCTGGGGCTGGAACGCTCAGTCCAGCCTCTCACCTTGCGGGGTCTCTGTGCCTGTGGTCGGTCATCGGTCAGTAGCCTCACTGAGCTGCCTTAGAGTATGGTGGCTGGTTCCGAGAAGGAAGAGGTGGGAAGCATGGGCTTCTTAAGAGAGAAGCCTAGAACTGGCCCCATGTCATTCTGGCCACAGTCTCTTGATGAGAGCATGTCACAAGGTTGGCTCAGATTTGAGGGGTGAGGAAACAGATCCCACCTCTTGGTGGGGGAGTGAGTGGTAGGGTAAGATACAGAAAAGCATGGGGGATGGGAGATTCGGTTGCAGCTATCTTGGTATCTAGGAAAACATTCTGGGCAAGGAGGCCCCTGTCGGTCTGCCCCATAAAGGGAAAAACTAGATTCTTCTGTAAACGGGAAGTGGGGGTTGAACTGGAAACTGGCTCTTCTCTGTCTTCTAGCAACATGAGTCGGGGTAGTAGGGAGAGTGTACCAGGCTCAGTGGTGGGCATTTCTGGGATCCTTGAGAAATTTCTGGCTAAGCCCATGAGGTGCTCATAGATAGGTCAGGAGACATCACAGCTACAAAGCTGCCCTGTTCGTTGGATCCCTGGCAGGAGAAGGCAGAGGAAGGTGTTCTGTGTCTTGATGAACAGTGATAGGCTTCAAGCGTATTGGGGTAATCTTAAGCAAAGTGAGAGGGTTTTGGGGGGTTTCTCGTTAGGGGCTGGCTCACGATCACCTTTCCTCACATGTGGATTGACTCCACATCTCTCCAGCTTCAAAGAAAGGTGACTCTGTTGTCTGGAGAAGTGGTTCCTGCGTGGTCTCCAAGGACTGCAAATTTGGCAGCTCTGTCTCTGCCTTCACCTACAGTGCCGACTTTGGCTTCCGGATCAACTCCACCTGTTGCCAAGGCAACTGCCAAGAACTCACTCCTCTCGGTACGCCGCCACCAGAAAGCAGTCACGAGTGGCTAAGGGTGGTGGTGGGGTGATTTTGGAGGAGATTTTGCCCCAAGTTGAGGAAGGCAGGCTGGCGGGACCATCCCCATTCCCCAGCTGCCTGAAGGCACCCTGACCCCAAGAAGGTCCTCCCGCTGTGGGAGAGTCTGTGAGTACAAGGAGGCCCTGGAGGTTCTGAGAGTCCTCCTGGCTGACTGTTGCCCTCCCCTCTACAGAAGTTTTGCCAACCTCACACACCCTGAGTGAGTTCCTGTGTCCCGCATGTTCTGGCGGCCATCCGGGGCCCTGCAATTCCTCCTTCTATGTGCAGTGTCCCAGTGGGGAGACGGAGTGTGTCCAGCTGGACCTGGTGCTTGTAGAAGGTAATAGATGTGTGTGTGTGTGTGCATGTGTGTGTGTGTGTGTACACGCACGTGTGTGCTTGAGAGTGAGCCTGAGCACGTCGGTTTTGGATTCGGGCATGCCAGAGTCGGGGGTCTCTAAGTCCATGAGACTTCTGGATGGGTACTGTCCAAAAGGAATAGAACGCAAGTCACATGTAGAATGTGAAGTTTCCAGGGGTGCCTGGGTGGCTCAGCGGGTTAAAGCCTCTGCCTTCAGCTCAGGTCATGATCCCAGGGTCCTGGGATCAAGCCCCACATCGGGATCTCTGCTCGGCGGGGAGCCTGCTTCTTCCTCTCTCTCTGCCTGCATCTCTGCCTACTTGTGATCTCTGTCTGTCAAATAAATAAATAAAATCTTAAAAAAAATAGAATGAAAAGTTTCCAAAGAGCCACATTAAAAAGTAAAAAGTAACAGATGAAATTAATTTAATATTTTATTTATATATATATATGCAACAGTTGTAATTTCAACATGCGGTCAGTATGAGAAATTATAAGCGAGATCCCTTACATTCATTTTTTTCCTGCTAAGCCTTTGGAATCTGGTGTGGATTTTATACACACAGCCCATTCCAGTTCAGACCAGCCACATCTCTGGTGTGCAGTAGCCATATGTGGCTAGTGGCTACTGTACTGAAAATTCTAGAACAGGGGCGCCTGGGTGGCTCAGTCACTTAAGTGTCCAATTCTTGCTTGCGGCACAGGTCATGATCTCAGGGTTGTGGGATCGAACCCTGTGCTGGGCTCCGCACTCAGTAAGGAAGTCTGCTTGAGGATTTTCTCCCTCTGCTCCCCGCACCCCGCTTGCACTCTCTCTCTCAAATAAATAAATCTTAAAAAAAAAAGAAAATTCTAGAACATAGTAAGTGCCATGTATAGTACTTCAGTGAATCCGAGACCATCATGACCACAAGGAAACATACTCTAGTTCAGGGCAAACAGAGACAAATACAGAGCGTGCTGTAAGGCTTAAAAAAAATTTTTTTTAATGGAGAGGGTCAAAGATAAATAAAAGAGTGAACACTTTAATAGGTCCCCTGTGAATAAATCCCCTTCACCCAACCCCAGTAATTATGCACTCGTGGCCAATGCAGTTTCATCTCCACCCCCGCCCCACATTATTTTCAATGCAACCTCAGATACCATCTCTCTTGAATCCTACAGATTTCCATACATTTCGTTAAAAGATAAGGACTTAAAAAACAAGCCCCAGTTGTGGTGAGGTGTTCTTTGTTAGTAAAATAAGACCGGATTGCTTTCATATCCCCCACCAAATCCCCAATAAACCAGTTACATTGGTATAGTTATATACAAATGTATCACATCGTGCCATCTTCCGTCATAAATATGGCTCTGAGGAGGCAAAGGAAGGAGAAAACTGTTCGCCAAGTGCGTTGGAGGGGTGTGTGCAATCGAGTGGCCTCCGGGGTCATTAATACATTCAGTCATTAATACATCCGGTATTGGGGCGACTGGGTGGCTCAGTGGGTTAAGCCGCTGCCTTCGGCTCAGGTCATGCATGATCTCAGGGTCCTGGGATCGAGTCCCACATCGGGCTCTCTGCTCAGCGGGGAGCCTGCTTCCCTCTCTCTCTCTCTCTCTCTCTTTCTCTGCCTGCCTCTCTGTCTACTTGTGATCTCTCTCTGTCAAATAAATAAATAAATAAATAAATAAATAAATAAATAAATAAAAATACATCCAGTATTATGAGCACTGAATACAAGTAAAAGAAAGCCTACAACATACATGTAAGGTACAAAGAGTAACAATGGAAGACGCGGAGGGACCAGGCCCCAGCCTGAGGACCCCAGCATTTTCTGGTGAGTTTTCCCGAAGGACAGGAGTCGGAGGACCTCCCTGGCCTCCAGGGCTGGCCCACTCGCACATTTCCTGTTGGATGGGACGGTCTTGTCTTTTACGAAAACTTGGTGTTGGTGATGCTGGCACATCCCTGGGCTCTGTCCGACCTGGGGAGACAGGAGGACCCATGGGACTGAAGAGAGTTGCAGGGAAATGGGCTTGGTCAGGGGCCCCCTCGAACCGCAGGCATGGGGATGGGGGGGCGTGGCACGCAGTGGCAGGTACGTGTGGGCACCGGGGACACCTGCCTGTGTTTGTCCTCATGCACGTTCTCCCCCGTGTTTCCACAGGTGGCCAGAGCGTGAGCATGCACGGCTGCGGCTCCCGGGACCTGTGCGGTCCCCCTGCCACCGAAGGGCTGCTGGAGCTGCCTGGCCACCAGCTGGCCCTCCCGCCGCACTGCAGCACCAGCCAGCGGGCTGTCATGGACTCCAAGTGCCACTCCGGTGTGCCACCCGGCCTCCGTCTCGCCCTGTCTGTGCTGCTGGTGGGCCTGGGTGCCGTGACCCTGTCCTGAGCAGGCCCGGCCTACACCACCTTTGCCCCGCAGCCACTTAACCCTGCTTGTGTTCCACATCGCTAGATGGCACCCTGGCTTCCCCCTACTTCCAGTATTTCTATGTCTGGAAGCTTCTGGTGAGAAAAGTCAAAACCAGAGGGGGTGGGTAAGCCACCTCCCTCAGACTAAGGGGTTCCCTAAGGCTAGTCCTCTTTCTTAACACCTGGGTCCCAAAGGCTATACCTCCTCCCTCAGACTAGGCTGTGCTTTCTCAGACCTCAGACTAGAGACAGCTCCCTGGGCCCCAAAGGCTAAGCCTCCTTCCTCAAACTAGGAGGTCCCCAACACCAGCTAACTCCCTCAGACTAGGGCTGTGTCCATTTTCCTGAGGATTGGGAAGCAGCTCCTTCTGTCTCCCTCTTTAGGCTCTAGCAAAGTCTGGGGCAGCCAAGATAGAGTTTGGGACCAAATACACCCCCTTCCCAGGGTTTTAGAGCACCCCTTCCACCCCCACCACAGGCCCTCTTCTGTCTGGGCTCAGTCTCCCTGCTGTCACCAAATCTGAATGAATCGCATCTCACAATGTCAAGTGGTTTGGGTTTCCTTCTTCTCCATCGCAGCCTCAAATGGGGCCCTGATGTGGTCTGCTCTCTCCTCTGGGGATGCCGGGACCCGAGGGGACCTCCAGATGATGGTGTCTGGGAGCCAGAGTGGGCATGAGAGCAAATGCTCAGTCTGGAGTGAATATCATTTTTGAGCCAGCATTGTACCCAAGGATTGAACCGAGAGGTAAAAATGGGGAACTCAGCGCGAGGCGGGAGGCCAGGAACCACCTGCTTTCCACTGAAAGTAATACAAAGTCCAAAAAAAGAACCGAAAGCATTCACTCCGTGCTAATTGGACAAACGTTTATTGATCACGTGCTATGCGACAAACAGTTCTAGACACCGAGGATACCTAGTAAAGAAAGTTCTCTGCTTGCGGGAGGGTTATGTTCTGGTTGCGGGGGGGACAGATAATAAACACAGCACAGGGAAGAGGAATGGGGAGGCCCACAGAAGGGGTGCGTGATGAGGCTTCTGGAAGGTGACCTCTGAGTGAAGACCCAAAGGGGGTGAGGCAGAGGCCATGCAGGTGTGTGGGGTGTTGATGGGGGCATTCCAGGCAGAGGGAACCGGAAAGGCAGAGGCCCCGAGGCAGCAGTAAGAAATCACTAATATATATCGAAACAGAAAGAATGGAGGTAGGGGTCCCCAGGGGTCATTAATTCAGCTGTTCAAAGGGGTCACTGAGAACCTAACTTGCTGTCCGGGCACCCTCAGCGTGCTGGGGTTTGGGTGATGGTGGCTGGGGCTCCAGTATCACAGCCTCATATGACCATACCCCAAGTGGAGGAGGGGGCCTCCATCCTAGTCTTCCCAGAAATCCTGTCCCCTGGCTGCCTTTCCTCATGCCCCAGGTTTTCAAGGGAACGGTAATCCTGATTGACTTCACCTAATCAAGATTCCGTCTCTGGGTTTGGGAGAGGCCCCCGCCTCTCATAAGGCACATGGCTGCCCCCAGATTCTGCACAGAATGGGGATTTTATTTTATTTTATTTTATTTATTTGACAGAGAGAGAGTGGTCGCAAGTAGGCAGAGAGAGGGGGAAGCGGGCTCCCTGCTGAGCAGAGCCCGATGCGGGGCTCGATCCCAGGACCCTGAGATCATGACCTGAGCCGAAGGCAGACGCTTAACCCACTGAGCCACCCAGGCATCCCACCACCCCCTTTTTTGTTTTTTGTTTTGTTTTTTTTTTAAAGATTTATTTATTTTAGAGAGAAAGCCCACAAGCAGGGGGAGGGACAGAAGAGGAGGGAAAGAATCTCAAGCAGGCTCTGACTACCCGCCGAGCCAACTCCAGGCTCCATGTCACCACCCCGAGGTCATGACCTGAGCTGAAATCCAGAGTTGGCCACTTCAGTGACTGAGCCACCCAGGCTGTGTGTGGCCAGGGCTGGGGCCACGCAGGAGGCACCATGGCCAGTTCCACGGATGCTGCCAGAAGCAGGAGTGGGGGAGGCGCGTTTTTTACCCTCTGACCTGGAGTTCTTCCTCTTTGCGAAGGTCAGGTGGCAAAGGAGCCTGGGAAATGTGGTTTTCCAACTCCCAGCCTCATGGTGACAGGCCAGAGAGGGGTGGATATGGAAATGAGGGACCACAGGTGAGGAACCATGACTTTGGGCCGGTCCCTTCCCCTCTCTCAGTCCCGGTTTCCTTGTCTATACCACAGGAATAGTAGTTGTTCTGAAAAAGTGAATGTATCTAGATAGTGCTTGGCAGGTGCTAAGCTTTCAGTGACGGTGGTTGTGTAGAGGCGGCCTGTCTTAGCTTGGGCTGCCATAACCACACACCACAGACTCAGTGACTCACACGTCAGACATTTCCTCACAATTCTGGAGAATGGAAGTGGGAGGTCAGGGTGCCAGTGTGGTGGGGTTCTGGGGAGGACCCACCTCCTGGGTTCCCGGGTGGACACTCCCTCGCTGTGCCCCCATGTGACAGAGACAGAGTGCTCCTTCTGGTCTCCCCGCTTTCGTGTGAGGACACGAATCCCATTACGAGGACCCATGCTCATGACCTCTTCTAAACGATCTCTCAGAGACTCCACTTCCAAATACCATCACCTTGAGGGGCTAAGGCGTTCACCTGTGAATTTTGGGGGGACACAAACATTCATTCACTTCCTAATCCTGCTGAGAGAGAAAAGGGAAGGAAGTCCAATGTGTGGTGAGTGCCGTGTCGGTGTTTCAGATCATTTATCTTTTTTAAGGCCCTACAGAGTGGGCATCGTAGACTGTCATTTTGCATATAAGGGACAGAGCCCTCTGAGTCTCCACCTCAAGGTCACCCATCAAGTCGCTGGACTCATCTGGGGCTACTGATTTGGGATTCCTGTGGACTGTAGGGTCAGTGGGCCCGGTGTTGAAGGATGGAGATGTCCTTGTAGGGAGTCTCCACACAGAATCCATCAGCCTCACCCACAGTGGACGCGCCGTGTGAGTGGGAAAGAACCGTGTTGTTGTAAGACGTTGGGCATCCCCTGGCCCAACCTGATTAGTCCAAAGATCGCAGAGGGAAAGGAAGGCAAATGTGGGGGATAGAGCCACGCATCTCAAAACCGTTGCCCTAGACAGCATCGTGGTTAAGCTCTCTGGACTCAGACCTGGGTTTGTAGTGTGGTTTTAGGAGTGATGTGTTGTGTGGCCTTGGGAGAGTCTCAGAGCATCTCTGAGCCCTGCGTTCCCATCTGGAAGAGGGAGGTAGTGACAGTTCGACCCCCCATTATTGTCAGGTGTGCCAAGACTAAGGCTTGGCACATCTTAAGCTTTCAACGGATGGAAACAGTCACCTCCTGGGGTGTTAATCATCGCGACAGCTGTACTACGTATTCTTTGTGTGAAAGAGACAATGGAGGCTCACAGGAGAGAGTCCTAGTAAGTGGCAGCCATGGGATTTGAACCCACATCTGCCTGATTCTAGAGGAGAAACTTTTGCCCCCATTAAAGACCCAGGACATGTCAAAACACACACAAGAGTAAATAGTACAACGAACCTTCAGATTTCTATCCCCCTCCTCTACCGCCTGTGTCAAAAATTACCCACATTCTGCCAGTTATGTCCCCTTTCCCTTCCTCTTTCTCCTTTCCTCCCTCCCTCCTCTCCTCCAAATCTTTCTCTCTTCCTCTTTCCTCCCTCCATCTGTCTTCTCTTCCTTCCGTGCTCCCCCCTCCCTCTTTCCCTTCCTGCTCCTACCCCTTCCTCCCTTCCTGCTCCTACCCCTCCTTCCTTCCTTCTGCTTTGTGCCAAGAAGTTTTAAAACAAATCCCAGATGTTGTATTTTCCACAGAAATACCTCATTGTGCATCAGAGCCTGCACGCATAACCTCTGTATTACGTGTCCTTCCTGGGAGGGAGAACAGACTGAAATAAAGCCGCTGACAGCTTCCCTGACCTGCCCATGTCCCTGTCCATTAGCAAAAGGCCCTGGAGTGTCCTGGCCTTCAGGGGAGTTCTCCCCTCACCCCTGGGGGCTGAGGTATTCTTCTCATGTCAGAAGTGCCTATCTCGATATGCAGATGGAAGTCGCACCGAAGAGAGAGACGGTGGTTAAGAGTGTGGACTCTGGGAGTCTCTGGGCGGCTTGGGTGGTTAAGTGTCTGCCTTTGGCTCAGGTCATGATCTCAGGGTCCTGGGATCGAGCCCCCCAACTTGCTCTCTGCTCAGTGGGGAGCCTGTTTCTTCCACTCCCTCTGCCCTTAACCTGCGCTCCTGTTGTGCTCACTCGTTCTCTCTCTCAAATAAATAAAATTTTTAAAAAAGATTTTATTTATTTATTTGACAGAGATCACAAGTAGGCAGAGAGGCAGACAGAGAGTGAGAGGGGGAAGCAGGCCCCCTGTGGGGCAGAGAGCCTGATTTGGGGCTTGGTCCCAGGACCCTGAGATCATGACCTGAGCCGAAGGCAGAGGCTTTAACTCACTGAGCCACCCAGGTGCCCCTAAATAAATAAAATTTTTAAGAAAAAAAAAAAAAAGAGTGTGGACTCTGGGGGCACCTGGGTGGCTCAGTAGGTTAAGCGTCTGACTCTTGATTTTGGCTCAGGTCATTATCTCGGGATCATGAGATAGAGCCCGTGTTGAGCTCCACACTGATCGTGGAACCTGCTTGTGATTCTCTCTCTCTCTTCCTCTTGCTCTGCCCCTCCCTGCTTTCTCTCTCTCAAAAAAAAAAAAAAAAAAAAAAAGAGGGTGGACTCTGGTACCAGCCTGTCTGGGCTCAAATGCCAACTTTGCCAGTTACTAGTTTTGTGACCTTGGGTGAGGACCATACGTGCACAGAAATCAGAATTCAATACAAGCATACAATAGCCTTTAACGAGTAACCTTGGGGAGGCTGAGCGCCCTTTGGGTCACATGGCCCAGATGTGTGTTTGACTCCCAAAGCCCCTTTCTTTCTGCACCCAGTATGGCCTCCTGTCTGCCTGGCTGGATGCCTGCCTTAAGATGGGGTGCAGAGGAGTCTGGGGTGGCGAGGAAGGAAAGAGACGTTTCTGTGAGATTGGAGGCCCAGGGGAGGCGGCCAGGATATGATCCACCTCAGCTGAGATGGGAGCCCACAGAGATGCTCAGGAAATGCTTGCAGGAAGAAATAGCCATCTGGTGACCGTGACCCTGGAGTCCATGGGGGTGGGGGGATGTGGGGGAGTAGGGTGGAGGGAGTCTAGCCTGGGCAGAGAGTTTAATTTTATTGTACGTTCCTACTTTTCTATAAGGGCACCTATGAGAGTACATTATTCAAGTTCTTCACATTTATTACAAATTACTTAAAACATACACAAACAAACACAGTGTAAGCAGTGCTTCTCAGCACTCAGCTGACAGGAAGCCTCGAAACAGCTTCAGTCCCCATCAGCCCCTTCCCTGACCACTGCCTTTCCTCCTTCCTCTCCAGAGATAAGTGCTACCCTGAACACCATACCTGTCATTTTGTGACAAATGCACATGCTTTGAATTTTTTCCCTTTTCCCTCCTCCCCCTCTTTCCTCCCCATAGACTGTCCCCAGGGAGAGTCCCCCTCCCTGGGATTTCATGTTAACAGCTTCCCGGAGCCCCTCGTGTTATTCTCGGAAGTCAAACAATCCCATACAAACATTTGATGCGTAAACACATCCAGATGCGTTCATATGCCTGCCTTATGCGAAGATACCTATACACGGACACATGCATTTTGGTATATAGGGGTGTTTTATGGGATATTGGGTCTTTAATGGGATATTGGCCGCAGCCTGCCTGACCTTCTCATGGGGGCACCTGATTATCTCTCTGCAGACAGACCTTGATTTCCAGCCCTCCCTCTTTGCCTATCACTGTCAAGAAACAGACCTGCCCTATCTCCCTGAACCTTCTCAGCAACATCTTGGGGTTTTGTGGGGTTTTTAAAAAGATTTTTATTATTATTATTTATTTATTTGACAGACAGAGATCACAAGTAGGCAGAGAGGCAGGCAGAGAGAGAGGGGGAAGCAGGCTCCCTGCTGAGCAGAGAGCCCAATGGGGGGCTTGATCCCAGGACCCTGAGATCATGGCCTAAGCCGAAGGCAGAGGCTTAACCCACTGAGCCACCCAGGCACCCAGGCACCCCCATCTTGGGGTTTTGACCAGTGCCATGCTGAGCCATATTGAAACCTGATGAAAAAGGCCCTGTATACATACTTTGGCTTCTTTTTTAATGTTTTTTTTTTTTTTTTTTTTTTTCCAGAACACTAAAGTAGTTGGGAAAAAATACTGAAAAAATGTAAGAGGGGCATATTAAAATTCACATTACTTTTAAAGTATTTTATTTATATCAAGAAAGAATTTAACATAATTTTATTTCAGTCAGTTAAAATTTGTTTAACATCATCATTTGGCCAAAAGAAACTGTCAAGCATGAAAATTCTCTTGATCGAAAATGTGATAAGGGGCACCCTGGGTGGCTCAGTCAGTTAAGTCAGTTAAGTTAAAATCCAGTCGTGATCTCAGGGTCATGAAATGGAGCCCCGTGTCAGGCTCTGTGCTCAGTGCAGTCTCCTTGGGATTCTTTCCCTCTTCCTCTCCCTCTGCCTCTGCTCCCTCCCACCACTTCTGTGCTTGCACGCACACATGCACATGCTCTCTCTCTCTCTCAAAAAAAAAAAAAAATTCTAAAACAAAATGTGATAAGCCAAGATGCAGATTTAAAAAAAAAAAAATCATTGATGAGTGCTTCCAGCAAAGCCAGGGGTGGACAGTTTTCCTTCTGCTTCAGGCACCAACATGGCTCAGCATGGTGCTGGCCTTTATTTAAAATTTTGGGATCCCCTTCATTAAAATATGGATTGGGGCGCCTGGGTGGCTTAGTGGGTTAAAGCCTCTGCCTTTAGCTCAGGTCATGATCCCAGCATCCTGGGATCGAGCCCCACATCAGGGCTCTCTTCTCAGCAGGGAGCCTGCTTCCTCCTCTCTCTCTGCCTGCCTCTCTGCCTACTTGTGATCTGTCAAATAAATAAATAAAATCTTTAAAAAATAAAATAAAATATCATGGATTTTTGCATTAATTTTTGTTTTTTAAAAAATATTACATTATGATATCATTTATCTCGATAACAGGTTTTTGGCACCCCCACCATATTTTGCACCCAAGGCCCGTGTCTCACTTGTTTGGCCCTAGTCCTGGCCCTAGTTCTAACCAAACTGTGTCACTGATTGCAGAATGATCCCTGCCTCATCCCTGTGCCCCTCTCATGACATTCTTCAAAAGGCCCTCAATGCTTTCGATGAAAGCAACAGGTAGCAGGTATATACATCCTCAGTGTGGTCTGTCATGAGATCTGGGCCCTGATTGCCTCTCAGACCTCATCTCCTAGCACTCTCTCCTCGGGTCACTCTGCCCCAACCACACCAGCCACTGGGATTCTCCCCCAGACACACAAGACTCAATTATGCCTCAGGACTTTTGCATATCCATGCCCTCTGTCTGGTATGCTCTTCCCCCTGACGTCCACGTGGCTTGTTTCCTTACTTCATTCAGACCTTGGCTCAAACAGAATGTCACCATCTCAGGCCTTCCTGCACCACTCTTTCAAAAATAGAACACTTCCTCCCACAAGTCACTTGGCTATTTGGTGGCCTAAAACAATGCTTGATTTCCCACAAGTCTGTCCCACAAGTGGGAAATTCTAAGCTCAGCTGCTTCTTCTGTTCCCATGTGGTAGCAGCTGGGGTGGTTCTTGAAGCTGCACTCATTTGGAAGTCAGTGGGGACCCAAATGTGCTGGGTGGCTTCTGTCTTCCCACGGGATCTCTCCAGCTGGGTAGGAGGACCTCTACTTGGTAGGTCACATTCTGAGAAAAAGAAAGCAGAAGCTGCCACCTCTTAAGCCTAAGCTTGCAAGTCCCAGCAAGTCCCTTCAGCTATATGTCATCGATCAGAGCAAGTTACAACCAGCCCAGGTTCAAGGAGAGAGGCCAGAGACTCCCACTCTTAGTGGGAAGAGTGGCATGTGCCAGCCAACATGTGCGGCCATAGTTACAGGCAACCAACCTGATCCTTGCTTTCTTGTTCTTTTTTCTTCTCACTGTTGATACTACCTTATTTTGGTTTCTTATCTTTATCTTTCAAAAAATATAAGCTCCACGAGGGTAGGGGCTGTCTGTATGTCAGTGCCTACAACTGTGTCTAGCCAGTACGTACTGGAATGAAGGAAGGAAGGAAGGAAGTAGGAAGTCAGTCCTTGGGAACCAACTTTCGGTTTCCTCAGGACTATGGTGACTGGAGACAAGGTGAAGACCACATGTGTCGACATTCCCAGGGAATTGCTTTAGGCTTTTGAAGAGACGCGGGGAGGACAGGGAGGGAAGGAGGATTGGGAGCAGTCAGGAGAAACGGGAGGAAGAAGAGGAGGCAGAGGACTGGGAGTTTTGTGAGGGAGGCAGGGCCTGGCACAAAGCAGGTGTTCAGCAAGTGTGTGTTCTGTGAATGAACGTCCTCCAAGAAGTCCGCCCTGACTCCACCCTCTCCAGCGCTGGGTCAGACATCCCCTTGGTTCTCACACTCATCCGGGGACTCCAACCCTACTTTACCCCTGTGGGTTGTCACTGTCAGGGGAGGGTTCTGTCTCCCTCGCTGGACTCCTGTGAGTCCTATGCTGGGTGGGTTCCGAACATCAACCAACAGGTCCTCGGTGCTCAGCAAGCATATGCTGTGGAAACCGCCCCCCTGTAGGAAAGGGCTGTCGCTGTCATTGCTGTTCCCAGCCTGGCAGACACAGAGTGGACACTCAGGAATCACCTTCATTGACTCTAAGACGCACTCCCCCTGCCCTGCCCCCACGTTTGGACAATTCTGAAATCAGGAAGAGTCACCGGGGATGGCACCTAACAGTCACCGTGGGCCAGGCAGTCATTGTGACGTAGCCGTCACTGCCTGAGGTGATAATGAGCTGCTTTTAATAGCATCGTCCCTGCTCCTGATGGCACGGGAGGGTGTGGCGTGTGGGAAAGCAGGGGTGTCCGCTGCTCAGAGGCAGAAGTGATCACAGCGTCAGACTCTGTGGTTAGCAACAGCTTAGCCAATTTATTTCCCTTGTATTTTCCTAGTAAGATACACCCACAAAGTGATGCACGATAAAAAAAAAGTCGGTACTTTCTACGTTAGTCTACAAAAAGTAAGTGTAAAATAAAAATTTTAAGTGACAAGGAAACGTCGTGTCAGACTTGTATTGCTATTTGTGCCCTTGTTAGGGAGATGGAAAATGACGCGGCTGACACCCAGTGACACCTTCGATCTGATTATACAGGGAACCCATGGAAAGAAGGAATGAATAAATGCGTTCATCTCATTTGTCTCTGTCTTCCTCTCGATCCCAGTCCCAGCTCCTGCGTTTTATGTCTGTCTGGGGATGACAGGTGGGAGAACAGAATTCTAGTCCCAGTTAAATGAGCTACCTCGTCTGACGGGCTTCCCACGGCGCCTGGCACTTTGGAAACACCCAGTCCGTGGGCGCTCTGCCTCGTGTGTGGCTGTGTCAGCCGCCCACAGCAGCCTGTGGGGCCTGTAAGGGCAGGGATGAGTTCGAGTCTCACCTCTGGACCAGTACAGGGACTTGGCTATTAGGTCTCAGCAGATGTTCTTGGAATGACCAAATAACCATGTGAATTACAGGGTAAATGGGAACTCTCTGTCGAATCAGGATCTTTGCACCAGCTAGTCCCTTGGCCTGGGAGGCAACTCCCTATCAGGCCATCAGGCTCACAGATCTCAGCTCAGCTGCCCTCTCTCCCAGGAAGCCCTCCCTGACCCCCAGGCGGGGTCAGGTATCCCCTTGGCGTTCCCACAGCCCTCTGGAGTCCTCCATCGCAGAGCTGGGTCATCACTGTCTGCAGATGGACGAGACTCCCACATGGGAGAGAGCCCAGGGGGATCTTGGTCACTGCTGCCCAGGCTAGTGTGATGAATGAGCAGGGAAGAGAAGGCTTGGCAGACAGGCTGCAGCCTCTCCCTGGCGGGCACTCTCAGGAGCAGGTAGTGGCGCCCCTGGCAGCGTGTCAGAGGCAGTTCGGCAGGTGTCCGGCTCTGTCTTGGCCCTCGGTCACCCCAGGCTGTGACAATCTCCCTTCCCTCTGACCTGGAGCCCCTGAGGGCAGAGCCTGGGGCTGAGCACTTCTGGGGCACTGGCTCGTGGCTGTCTGGGGCCTGGGGATCCGGAGCGGGGGCCGAACGAATGAGGCCCGTGAAGGGGGAGGTGGGCTCCCAGGGCCACGGCCCGTGCATGTTGTCCATGTGTATTGGAGTCTCTCGCGGCCGCAGGGCTGTGTGTGCCTGAACGTGTGTGGCTGCACGTCGGCCCGACTTCTGCTTTCCTGTAACACCTGTATTGGAGGGTCTGGGTCTCTGCTCTCCCTCTTGGGCTGGTGCGTGTGTCTGTGAATTTAGGGAAGAATCCAGGTCTGTGTGCTTGGTGTCTGGGAACGTCCTCAAGTATTTTTTCATCTCCTGACCTCCAGCTCCTTCCCTGTGCCTCCGTCCCATCCCGTGGCTCTGTACCTTCTCGTCCCCTCCATAACCGATGCCTCTGACAGGTCCTCCCCCAGCTCTCTCTGAGGTGGATTCTGGTCCATTCTGTCTTCCTGCTGGACTCTCCCTCTACTTTTTCTAGGGGAGTCTCTTTCCCCAACTCCAACTCTGCCTTGTCCTGGGGACCGTTGCCTCAGCCCGGCTTCTCATTCACAGTGCTCCCTACTTCCACCTCGCCATTTGTCACAGTGCTGCCACCTTCAGTGATCGAGAGGAAGCAGAGGAGGCAGAGGGACCGAGGGGACTGGGGTGTCACACTAGAGTTGGCACAGAGCTGGGATTTGAACGGGCTGGGCTGGGCAGGAGAGGACGTTAACGTGCGGGGCAAGGAGAGGCCTGGACACCGGATGGTGAACTGGGCTGTGGCACTGCAGGAGTCCTGGCCAGGACCCGGCAGAGCCGTGCTGGCAGTGACCTTGTGTGTGTTGCAGACCCGGCCTGTCCCCGCAGCCAGCACTGGCGAACCTAAGCCAGCAGCCTCAGAGCACGCACACCGTGGGACAGTAGGTGAGTAGATAGTGTGGAGAAGAGAACGTGAATGGCTTTTTGGGCAACAGTCCCCTGCAAGGAGAAGAAATAGAGGGTGGGTGGTGAGCAGGGTCAGGCCCTTGGATGTCAGGCGGCGGAGCTGGGACTGTGTCCTATGGGTGACGGAGAGCACAGAAGGGTGGTGAACATCTTGGTGTTATAAAGATCTCTCTCAGTCCCTTGTCGGGGTGGGGGGACTGAGGGCCCAATGTGACCAAGAGGGGGGCCGCCGGAGCAGCTGGGGGAGGGGGTCCCTGCCCCACAGTGGGACCCCGCCCCCTGACATCACTGTCACATTATTGCACTAGGGTTGGCTGACCAATAAGCTGCTGCTTGCTCTTATAATGGGTCCTAGCAACGGGTCTGACCTTGGGCTAACAGGAGAGGAGACCCCACCAGCGGGGAAAGTGTGAGGGGAGAGGGAGAGCCTGCAGGGCGGGTGAGTCTGGCTGGGCCCTGTGGGTGAAGGGAGGTGGGGGCTGCCAGGACCAACCCGAGCTCCCTGGCTGCCTGACCCTGGCTGCTGGGACCTGCCCCCGCACCTGCTATCCTCTCCTTGGGCCATATCCTTCCATGGCTCAGGGGGACAGGGTGCAGGGAGAGTGGGCATAGCACAAGAGAAATGTCCCCATCTGGGACGGGGGGTCAGAGTTGGTGGGAATAATGTAATAAGGACAAATTTCTGTGGGGGTTAGACAGGGACAGCCAGGAGGCAAAGAGGGAGGCAAAGACATGTAGCCGAACGGAGAGCTTCAGAGGGCTGAGGGAGCCCAGGGAAATAAGTTTGAATCCTGGCTGGGCCTCCGTGCAGGGACCTCACTTGTGTGGTCTGAGCGCCTCGGTCCCTCTGTCTGATGGGGACAGTGATCCCTAGTGTGAGCTTACCTTGGCCACTGGGGCAGGGCTGGGTGTTTAAGGAGAAGGACTCCCAGTGTCTGGGCATCCCCTCATGCCAGGCTCCGTCCACCAGCTGAACCCCAGAACTCTGGCCTAGGGCCAGACGGGTGAGCTCACGACCCTCACAGGCCGCCTTAGCCCCGTGAGATAGCAAGGGTGTCTTCTGCGGTACACTCAGAAGTCACACAGCTTGAAGTCACCCAGCTAGGAATGCTAACCAGGTTGATAATGCCTGCTCCCTGCTGTGAGCCAGGCACTGTTTCAAATGCTTTCTATGTATCAACTCACTTAACTCTCGAAGACCCGAGGAGGGGTTTGCTGTTACCACAGTGACTGGCCTCATCTTACAGATGAGGGGAAGGAGACGGAGTGTTTCAAGTCACTTGCCCCAGTCACTCAGCCCATACGTAAGGGAGCCAGGGTCTGAGCCTGGGTCTGGCTCCAGGGTCGGGGTCCCCCTCAGCACCCCTTCCCGCTGCCCCCAACGGCAGCAGGGGCAGGAGCAGAGTGTGCTTGGCCTGGGCCCGGGTGCTGGGCTTCCGCCCCTGGCTACCACATTTGTGCGGCCTGGTGCCCAATGAGAACACAGGCCCCTGGCTCAAGTATCTGTAAGAATTTCAGTCAGTGTCAGCAGAGCATTAAGCTGAGAGCTGAGCCTTCCGAGCCTGGGTCCCTGTGAGACCACCTGGGCCACAGGCGGCCATCAGGCCCTTTCCCTGAAGACTCCCAAGCACTGCAGGAGGCACTCGCTATGCCTTTTATGCAGAGGAACAGGCTCAGAGAGGTGCCTCGCTCTGCCCCAGGTCACACAGCAAGTCAGGGGCAGGGATGGGATGTGAGCCTGGGCCTGTGAGACCCCAAAGCCCCCCACCTCGTGCCAGATCTGTACCCGAATTTTTTGAGAAGGGGTGGGCCAGAGGGACTGCCCTTATGTCCTTGGTGTCTCTCTCTCCCTACCCTGCACCAAGGCCCAGGAGAAGTGAACGGCTCCCTTCTACCCCCGCAGACGCTGAGGACCACGCGTCCCGTGACTCTCCCCCAGCTCCCGTGCCCTCCGAACCGCTGGTCACCATGGCTACTTCAAAGTTGCCAGCAGTGCCCGGGGAGGAGGAGACCACCATCCTCATGGCCAAGGAAGAGCTGGAGGCCCTGCGCACGGCCTTCGAGTCGGGTGACCTCCCACAGGCGGCCTCTCGCCTCCGGGAGCTGCTGGCCTCCTCGGAGAGCATCCGCCTGGAGGTGGGAGTCACAGGCGAGTCGGGCGCTGGCAAGTCCTCCCTCATCAACGCCCTCCGCGGCCTGGGCGCCGAGGACCCCGGTGCGGCCCTCACGGGCGTCGTGGAGACCACAATGCAGCCCTCGCCCTACCCACACCCCCAGTTTCCCGACGTGACCCTGTGGGACCTGCCGGGGGCCGGCTCTCCGGGCTGCCCGGCTGACAAGTACCTGAAGCAAGTGGACTTCGGCCGCTACGACTTCTTCCTGCTGGTGTCCCCCCGCCGCTGCGGGGCCGTGGAGACCCGTCTGGCCTCGGAGATCCTGCGCCAGGGCAAGAAGTTCTACTTCGTGCGCACCAAGGTGGACGAGGACCTGGCGGCCACACGCACCCAGCGGCCGTCGGGCTTCAGCGAGGCGGCCACCCTGCAGGAGATCCGGGACCACTGCGCCGAGAGGCTGCGGGCGGCTGGCGTGAGTGACCCCCGCATCTTCCTCGTGTCCAACCTGTCGCCGGCCCGCTACGACTTCCCGCTGCTCATGTCCACCTGGGAGCATGACTTGCCGGCCCACCGGCGCCACGCCGGCCTGCTCTCGCTGCCCGACATCTCGCTGGAGGCCCTGCAGAAGAAGAAGGACATGCTCCAGGAGCAAGTGCTCAAGACGGCTCTGGTGTCGGGAGTCATCCAGGCCCTGCCCGTGCCCGGGCTGGCGGCCGCCTACGACGACGCCCTGCTCATCCGCTCGCTGCGTGGCTACCACCGCAGCTTCGGCCTGGACGAAGACTCGCTGGCCAAGCTGGCTGAGCAGGTGGGCAAGCAGGCGGGGGACCTGCGCTCCGTCATCCGCTCCCCACTGGCCAACGAGGTGTCGCCAGAAACAGTCCTGCGGCTCTACTCGCAGTCGTCCGATGGTGCCATGCGGGTGGCCCGCGCCTTCGAAAGGGGCATCCCCGTGTTCGGCACCCTGGTGGCCGGCGGCATCAGCTTCGGCACCGTCTACACCATGCTCCAGGGCTGCCTCAATGAGATGGCCGAGGACGCCCAGCGGGTCCGCATCAAGGCCCTGGAGGAGGACGAGCCGCCGTCTGAGGTCAGCCTGGAGGCGGCCGGCGACAATGGCGTGGAGAAGCGGGGCTCCGGGGAGGGGGGCTGCGAGGAAGCCCCGCTCTCAACCCGCCGGAAGCTTGGCCTCCTCCTCAAGTATATTCTGGACAGCTGGAAGAAGCGGGACTTGTCGGAAGAGAAGTGAACGTGCGGCCCCACCCCCTGCCTCACCCACAGACCAAGCCTTAACAAAACCAGCTTAACAAAGCCTGTGTGCTAGAAATCTGTGCGCCGAGGGCCTGAGCTTGTCATTGTGGTGGGGGGGAGGAGCGGAGGGGCCCCGGGAGGCCTGTGGGACACACTGAACCAGATGGGACTGGCTCTGGGTGGGGAGAGCTTCAGGGTGTGGACGGCAGGCCAAGAGTGCCTTGGTGGGAGATCTCTCCCTGGCCTCCTGGTAGCCAAGGGAGATTTGTGGGGCAACGGGACAGCCCGGCCTGGATCCAAGACAGGCATCAACTTAGTGGAGATTGGGGCTGGCAATGGTACTTATTTTTGCTGCCATCTTCGGTCCCTTTCCAGGAAGCCCCGCATCCCACAGGCCTCCTCTGGAGGGGGGAGGGGCAGCCAATCGGTGCCCAGGATGGGCACAATGGTGCCTGGCAACCTGTTAAACAGGGTGGGGGACACGTGGGACATCCTGGGCCAGCCCTGCTGCCAGTGAGTGACAGTGGGTGTAGGGGGCCAAGGAGTGGGGGGAGGCCCTACGGCTTTGTGCTGGCCTCCGTGGGGAGCCTGTGGTGGCGGGAAGGCTGGTGGGCCCTTTCTCTGCCCATCGGAGGAGAGAAGGGGCTGAGGGTGAATCCTTCCACCTAGAACGGGTCGTGTTGGAGAGCGTGCAGGTGTGTGTGTGGGAACCTGTGTGGTGATAAGCTTTCTAGTGTGTGTGTGAGTGTGAGGGGCCTGGGTGAGCGTCCAGGATTCTGATGCTGTGGGTCTGAGGTGGTGGGCAGCCCGCTGACTGGAGTTGGACCTGCCGTGTCTGCCTGGCCGTGTGGGTGCACGAAGGCTGGGGTTGTGCTGAAGGCCAAGGGGCCCCGAGCTGGGGTGACAGCGGGGGGTGGATGGGGAGACTCCTGAGAGATGCCCATGGCTGCAGGTGTCCCTGGGGGTGGGCAACATGGGGTAAGGGGATCTGTGTGTGCAAAATCAAACCCCGGGTGCGCACTTGCTCTGCCCTTGGCTCTTCGGTGGGAATGCAAAAGTGAACCTGACCCCTTGCTACACGCTCAAGCCCGACCTCACATGCCAAGTCAAGGGTCACATATTTAGAAAGTTAAAAACTACCCGATTAGGGACTCTGGACAGGACAGGGCTGCCCCTAGGGCTTCTGTGGGCTTGGACAAGCGGTCGGGGAAGGGCCGGATTTAGGTGCAGAGAAAGGTGAGTTTCCGGGAATTCACAAGAAGCCTCTGGCAGCTGTGTACAAGGCCAGTGGCAGAGCAGGGACTGGAGGGCAGGGGAGGTGGCCTCACCCCTAGGTACTCACAAATACCGCCTATGGATATTCCCAGATCTGGGGAGGGTTCATGCCTTATTTGGGGGCCTCAAATGACCTAGAACCTAGGAAACAGTTCCAGACAAGGAGGGGCCACTTTCCCCCGGAGGATTAAAGGGGGTGCCAGTCCTCTCTGCCGCAGAGCTCTGGGCTTTGCAACAGGACTCTTCCTTTCTTGGAAGGCCTTCCCATTGGCTCTGCCAGGACTACGTTTGGGTTCACCTGGACCTTTCTGCACTCAAGAGGGTGTGGGGATGATGGAAATTATAATAGTGGAAATGGAATAATGGAAATCCCAGACTTCCAGATATGAGGACGGGATGGTCCACTCCAAATCTGTTCTCAAAAACACAGCCCATATCCCTACACCTGGGCACCCTCAGACATCATCCTAAACACAGGACTCCTGGGCCCCGAGTGGCTGGGATGGAAAGGTCAGGCGTGAGTAGTGATGCTCCCCACAAGGGTCCTAAGGTTAAGACCCACGGGTCACCCTGTCCTGTCCTTTCTGCCGCCATCTCTCCCTTTCCCATCTCCCATCACCACCACCTCAAGCCCTGTTCTAGCTCAGGCCTCACCCTCTGCACCGGCTCCTGCCCCTGCCTCATCCCGCAAAGGCCACTGGGGGCGCTTTCAATGTCCACCACGCACCTCTCCCTTCCCTGTTGAAAACCCATTGCTACCCACAGAGAAAGACCAAGTGCAGCCTGATTCTCCAAGCTCTTCCCAAGCTGGCCTCCGAACCTCGTCGACAGTAAGACCCTGAGTCTTCCTAAAACAGAGCTGGAGGGCCCTGGGGAGTCATCGACCCATTTCACAGGTGAGGAACGGAACGCATGGGGGAAATAAAGGCTGCAGAAGGGGACAGGAGCCACCCAGTGTCACCCAAGTCCCTAGCATGGCTGGGACTAGTTGCTGTCCTGCGTTCCCAGTGTCAGCACTGGTGCCCCAGGTCACACCAATGAGGACTCCAAGGCTCAGAGGCTGGGCGGGGTGCGTGGAGGCGCGCACTGCGGTCCCGAGCAGATGGGGGTACTGGGAAGCCAGCGACAGTGGGGGCGGCGTCTTCACAGTGCTCCAGGCCCGTCCTGTCGAGTCTCTCTTCTTGGTGTTGGAGCTGCAGTGCCCAAAGAGGTCCTGCCTGGCTCACGGTGGGTGATCGGCTGCGCAAGGATGGGGTGGGGAGGCTGTATGGCAAAAGGATTGGAGGGGGACGGGCCACGTCCTGGCTCCAGGGCAGGCTGGAAGACATTTGGTGAGTGGCTTTTACCTCCCTGAGCCTTGGTTTCCTACCCTGCACAGTGGGGACTTCATCAAATGATGCTTAGAACAGTGGCTGGTCCCGGGTACACAGTGTCAGTGATGATGATGATGGGCCTGGCCCTTCATCACTGCCCTATATTGCTGATCACGGTGTTTGGCGCCCAGTAAATGTCATACAGCGTTACTTAGGCATTTTATTCTAGGGGCCCCTGGCTGGCTAGGGCAGAGGAGCGTGCGACTCTTGCTTGATCTCAGGGTTGTGAGCTCAAGCCCCACGTTGGGCAGAGAGATTACTTAAAACTAAAATCTTAAAAAAAAAAAAAATTTGAATTCTACCATTGTAAGACCCACATCCCATTCCCAACACTCCATGCACGAGCTGGGGGCCTTGGGCATCTGATTCCTCCTCTCACTTCCAAACGCAGATAGTCAGGGAATCAATCTCCCTTACTGGCTGTTGGGGTTTTCGGAGATACTCCAGGAGGAGAACCTGGCAGTGATGAATCAGAGTGAACTGAACTCAAGCATTTAGCACCGGGCCTGGCATATGGTTGCTCTCTCAGTACGACTGCCAGCGATGCCTCAAGTACTGGGGCATGCTGAGTGGTGAGAGAACAGAGGGCAAACGTTCCCTCACCTGTCCTGTTGAAGGTCATCGATCCTGAAGACGGACGCTTGGATGTCGGGGGGCCCATGGCGAGCAGAGTCTTCCCGTTGAGCCTCAGCCAGTCCAAGATACTGAAGCTATGGGGGGACAGCAGCACTCTAAAGGGAGTCTTCGAGACAGGGGACATGTCAGCAGTAGCCACCAAGCTCCAGGCCACCCTTTACTCGCTGGAGAATGCCAGGCTGGATGTTGGCATCACGGGGGACACGGGCTCAGGCAAGTCGACCTTTGTCAATGCCATCAGGGGACTGGGAGACGAGGGCCCCAAATCAGCCTACACGGGTGTGGTGGAAATGACGGTGGGGCCCACGCTGTACGCACACCCAAAGTACCCCAACGTCGTCGTCTGGGACCTGCCGGGCATCGGCGTGCCCACCTTCCAGGCGGGTGCTGCCGGCCCGTTACAACTTCTTCATCATCATCAGCTCGGAGAGCTTTGCGGCCCACCACGCCCAGCTGGCCCATGAGCTCCGGCAGTGCGGCAAGCGCTTCTACCTCATCCGCTCCAAGGTGGACGTGGACATCGCCGCCTCCCGCAGCCGGCGCCCCAGCACCTTCTCGGAGGAGAGGGTGCTCAGCCAGATCCGGGATGACTGCTGTCGGCGGCTGGAGGGTGAGGGGCAGGCGGGTGGGTTCGGGAGGGGTCACCTGCCCCTTCCCCTGCCTCTGCCAGCCAAGGCCCGAGGAGGGGAGAGGGGTCGTCCAATGTCACGCCGTGTGACCGAGCTGGGCCCCGAGGTGGGGTGAGGCTCACAGCTGCCATTCATTTCCTGAGAGTTGGCGCTCCTCAGGCATAGGTGACAGAGACCAATCACTTGCATTAAGGAAATGGGAGGCGCGATGGCTCGTGTATTTGCCAAGTTAGAGCCGTGCAAATGCTACGTGCCTGCGGGGGGGCCGGCACCTGTGGCTGAGGGCAGCTAGCGTTTAAAGGATTACCACAGGCACTGCTTCCATGCACTCACTTCACCGACCGGTTTCCCTAGGTGGTAGGTAGTTACCCCCTTGTGTGGTTTGGTAACTTGCCTGAGGCCATGCGGGGGGTTGGGGGGCAGGGAGCAAGGCTGGGATCCCGGGCGGCGCCCACATTCTCCAGCCGGGCGCTCCGTGCTCCTGGCAAGTGCTCGGCCTCCTCAGCAGCTGTAGGGACCTCGGGGCCTGCTCTGGCGCCAAAACGGCATGGTGCTCTTGTCTTCTGCAGCGGGGGGCCTGCAGGACCCCAAGGTCTTCTTGCTCTCCATGTTTGAGTTGGGCAAGTATGACTTCCACCTGCTGGAGATGATGGTGAAGGAGCTCGAGAGCCATAAGCAGCATGCGTTTCTGCAGGCCCTGCCCAACGTCTCGAAGCCCATCCTGGAGAAGAAGGCAGCCTCGCTGCGGCAACACATCTGGCTGGTGGCTGCGGTGGCCTCTGGCATCAACCCGAGCCCCGTGCCAGGTGTACGGGATGTGGTGTGTGACCTACACATGCTCATCGACTCCCTGCGAGGCTACCGCTGCAGCTTTGGGCTGGACAAGGACTCCCTCGCCACGTTGGCGGGGCAGATGGGTCAATCCCTGCACAAGATCCTGGAGGCGGCACAGGGCCCGGAGACCCAGGTCACCGAGGCACTGGTGGTGGAACGACTGGGCCAAGCCTCCCGGGATGCCTCTGCTTTCACCCAGGAGCTCCTCAACGTGCCCATCCTTGGCACCCTGGCCAACTGTGGCATCTCCTTCGCCACCTTCTACCAGATGCTCCACACGTCTCTGGATGAGGCGGTCAAGGACGCCCAGAGACTGCTGCTTCAGGCCTTCCTCAACGACTCCGAACATGAGTTCCCAGACAGATCCAATCCGTGATCCCAGCCCTGAGCCTAGGCCAGCTGGAGGTGGCAGCGAGGGACTGGGAGGATACGGGTTCTGTCCCCAGGCAGGATGGTGCTGGTGGGGAGGGAAAGAAACTCAAGCTCTAGCTCTCCTTGACTGAGCCTGTGTGCCATGTTTGTGGTTTTGAGCTCTGGGTTTCATGCCCTTTGGCCACTGCCCCCACCTTCCCTGCTCTGAACCCCCGCGTCAACCAGCAGTCCCCTGGGATGGAGAGGGAGCAGGCAGGACACGGGACAGGTAAGCTTTGACAAGGTAGGGAGGAACTCCATTGTCTAGCTAGAGAGGGCACTTTGGAAGGTATTGGCATAGGTCAGGGCAGTGGGGCAAAGGGTTCAGAAGCATTTCCCCTAAGAATACAGTGAATGTCACAGCTCAGAAACAGCCACTGAGAATCATCGAGGTTCTTGCCTAAGGTCTTCTCGGTCAGCAAGTGGCAGGGCCGGAGCCTGCCGTGGGTCTCATGCCCAAACCTTAGCCCCTCCCTCTTGGGCTACTCCTGACCCCAGTGTTTTCTTTACCATGTCCAGGATTCCCAAGACCAGGACACCAGGACTGTGTGAGTATGCCCAAGGGCAGGAGAAGGTAGGGAGACCAAAGGGGTATGGGGCAGCTGGCGGACAGACTCAGCTGGTGACTGAAACCAAGAGCATCCGTGAAGGGTGTGGAGCAGCAGGACTGGAGGGTCACGACTAACTGCGGATGGGTGGGCAGCAGGACTGGAGGGTCACGACTAACTGCGGATGGGTGGGATGGCCAGACCGATTTGGAGACAAACTTTGAGAAACACCAAGCTAAGACGTAACAGATTGAAACCGAGCAGATGAGGGCAGGGCCTATACTGAAGGGCATGGTGTATCTGACCGAGGGTCCGTTCTGGATTTAAAGGTAGAGACTACTTTTAATAAACAAGAGTAGGTAAGGTCTATGGGGAAAGGAAGCCACCATATTTAACCAACAGGAGGCACCGTGTGTAAGGGTAAGGTGGTGTTTGCATAAGGGTAGAAGCTGTTTCAACTCAGGGTAAATACTATGTTGAACTAGAACATGTCCTACTTTTTAACCATGTACTGAATTAGGTCCTGCATTTAACTAGGCATTTCACCAAAGGCAGTGAGTCTGAGTCTCCAACTGAACGCAGAGGACACGAGGGTGGAACTGCATTTAGCCAAAGGAGGGCACGGGATTTTCCTATCAGTAATACGGAGATGGGAGGCTTGATGTCACCCCAGGAAACAGAACAGCCAGCCATTCCTAGGGGCTTCCTCCTTAGCAAAAACTGGTTTCCATCTGCTCCTGACAACTCTATGACCTATAGTGGATGTGTCCCCGTGGGAAGGTCACTCAGGCTCTAATGGTGGCTATAGGTAATGTGCCCCCAAAGGCTGGGACCCCACTTTGCCCTGCTCCCACGACAGCTCGCCAAGGAGAGGGAAAAAGAGAAGCACCAGAACAGGCTTGCGTGATTGTTTTTATTCAAACCACCAGGTCTGCCCCAACGAAGAGCTCCCCAAGACCCTGCTGCACCTCACAGGAAAGGGCTTAGGGTCAGTGAGGAGGGACCTGTTGCTCCTGTCCCTGCAGAGGGAGGTCAAGATAGAACCTGGGATGCTTGGGGACCATTCAGACTATTCCCACTGCCTGTCCCTGCAGGGAACCGAGGATGGCCCACCCTGTCCCAGGTTGGGGTGGGATCTCAAAGTTGGCCCCTGAACAATACTCCATTTAGGGTGGGGGGCCTAGCCCTGGACACCTCATGTCTCTGGGCGAGAATGTCGCGGTCCCTCATCCATCAGGCCTGCTGCCACTCTCCACCCACTGGGGCGGGGGCAGGACACGTGTGGTCCCTCACCAACCATGGGGACCCAGAAGGGGGTTCTCTGCATGATGCTCCTTCCCTCGGCCTCAGGCCAGCAGGCGGCTGTACTCTGCCAGGGCAGAGGACTTTTTCACGCCGTCCCAGATCCGGGCAGCGTAGTGGAACCTGTGGGAGGAGGTCAGCAGTCAGCTGCCCCGGCTGCGGCCTGCCAGCCTCGCACTGACCTGGCCGGGTGGGAAGCAGGTACTGCATACGACCTGCACACCCTGAGACCAGAACCTCCCCGGCAGGGACGCAGGGAAGACGGCAATGCTGATGGGACTGGCCAGGTTCTCAGACCTCACGCCGGGTGAGCCACACCGAGGGTGCCTGGTCTGGAACCTAGGCCTCAAGCCCCAACTCCAAGTCCAACTCCGAGTCGCCCCACCCCACACAGTGTTGGCCTCCGTGGGTTGGGGTTCTAGAACTCCCTCCAGAGTCTTACAACGGTTAGTGTTAACAGCTGCGTGACCCTCGCCTCCCTGGGCTCTGCCACTGACAGTGAGAGGGAGAGCTCCCCGCCCCCTCGCCCTGCCCCCCCAAATGGCTGTGCTGCTATGTGTGCTCCCCAGAACCCCTCCTGGCCCCAGCTGACCGCAGACCCAGGGGAGCCACGCTAGAGGCTGCACCAAGCCAAGCTAGTTCTCCCTCAAATGTGTGGCTCCTGGAAACGAGATGATGCCGACCTGATGTGCAGACCTGCTGTGGGCTCTGGACACAGTCACACAGAGTTGGGGCTGGGGAGGCTCGGGGCTCTGTGAGAGCAGGTCGAGAAAGCCAGTTGGCAGAGAAGGAGTGAAGGTGGAGGCGGACAGTGGGATTGCGCCGTCCAGCGAGAGCTGGAAAATGCAGCTGCTCTGGGGACTTAACGGTGTCTTCTGGGAGGCCACACTTTCTGCCCTCAGGGCCTCAGAACAAACACTCCTCGAGCCTGACTGGGCTCACTGCTCCCACTCCTCACTGTCAAATGATACCTGGCCACAGCTGCTGTGACAGAGCTATGTGACATCTCCTGTCTCCAAGCCTAGATTTCCCCACTAGTAAAATTGGTGACAAGACTTTAACCCCGCTGGCTACTTGCAGGGGGGACTCAAGATCCCATGAAACAGCATGGCGCCAGGCACGGAAGCCGTCAGCGAAGTTTCCGAGAAGGAAACCGAGCTGTGGAGGGATCACTGAGACCTTCCTCTTGCCTGCACCACGCTGACCCCTCTGCCAAGAGCTCTTACCAGTTCTTCTCAGTGAGGATCGTGTGTGACAGCTGTGGCCGGGCCATGGACATCACCTGGCTCCGGAGCTTGCTCACCAAGGACTGGAAACTGGGGTGGCCCCGGTACCCAGGGAGCAGGGAGAAGAGCGGGCTGGAACCGGGTCCTAGAACGTTGAGGTGGGGAGGATAAGGGCACCAGCCTGCCAAGAGAAGGCCTTTCCTTTCTCCTGGTCACCCAGCACCCTGGGCTGGGACACCTGGAGTACCACCCTGTTCAGACCAGTCCTTCCTGTACTTCCACAACTTGGACACACGCTCCTAAGGCTCCAAGCACCTTAGGGACAAGCCAGAGTCTCCCCTCAGACCAGTGTGGGTCTCTACCACCCCAGCCCAGGGCATCCTGTGTCTCCCTCCAGACCAAGGAAGAACTGGCAGCCCTTGGACCAGATTCCGAGGAGGAACCGTACCTGCTCTTGGTGGGTTTTCACTCTCTGCTTCGCTGTCCATGAAGGGCACCAGGAACAAGTTGACCTCAGAGTCCAGGAAGTCAGGTGGGAGCCCAGGGAAGACATTGCACTGTAGCATGGACAGGGTACCTGTGGGAGAGAAGCCATCAGCCTGCAGGTATGATGCTCAGGGGCAGGGGAGGTACACGGATGATCTTCGAGCTAGGGGTAGGAGGCCAGTCTGGACGCTGGGGCCATGGGACTGCCAGCGTCGGGGTGGTTCAGGGACCCTCACCCTTGTAACGCAAGTGCGAGTGAGCCATGAGCTGGTCAATCATCAGGTGCATCTGTCGCAGCTTTCGAGGACAGAAGTCTTCTCGACGAGCTTTGTTCTGCAGGAAGACTGAGGGGCGGGAGGAGAGACGTGGTCCTGTGAGGCCGCTGGGGCTTGGCTGCGTGGACTTCCCCTCTCGTGCCAAAGACCTGCAGTCACCCCTGGGTTCAAAGCACTCGTAAATATTTACGTGACACGTTACTTTGCTTCCAGGCCCTGCACCAGGCCCTGGGGACCCAGATACGAGTCAGATGTGGTTTCTGCCCCCAAGGAGACCCCAGTCTGATGGAAAAGACAGAAGAGGAAGATAGGCACGGGATCAGGAGTGAGACGGGAAGGCACCAGGGGCTTGGTGAGACAAGAGGAAGCAGGAAGTCCCGGTCTAGGGCGGCATAAATGAACTAGATCTTTGTGGAAGAGCAGTGCATGGACAGAGCACAGCAGAGCGAGGACGGAGCAGGCAGTGTGTGTGGCTGAGGAAGGGTGAGCAGGGTGCCCGGGGCCACTCAGGTTAATGGCAACTCATTCCGAGTCTATGCTGGAGATGCCAGGGTCAGAGAAATGGGCAGATGTGGGTCCTGTCTGCAAAAAGTGCTCATTCTGATCAAGGAGCTGGAGCCAGAGCCAGACCCAGACTCAGGCTTTGTGCCCTTGGTGGCCAGGTGGGACCCTCAGAGGAAGGAGCAGCTACTCTGCTCTTTCTTCCTCCCAGCTCCCCACTTCCCCAGTGCTGCTGGTTTTCGCCCCTCATTTCTCCTCTGCCCACCCCTCCAGCCCCAGAAAACCTCTCACCCAGGTGGGGGTAGTACTCAGTGCCTTCGTCGGAGCCTGAGGAGCTGCTGGACTCATGGCTAGGGGACGGGGTGGACGGCTTCACCATCTCTGCTGTCTGGAGGAACCTGGGGTTTGGGGTGAGAGGTTGGTGCTCTGGCACCGGCACCCCCATCCCACAGCCTAGGGACAGGTCTCTCTCTGTGCATCTGGTAAAAACTACAACCACACTCAGAAAAATGAATACACACACAATTTTAGAGAATTCACAGACAACTCTCTCACACACCAATCCGTGGACCCATGCTAGATGTACGCATTTTTTAATGAGCTTATGCTGTTAAAAAATACTTACACAAAAACAAAACAAAACAAAAAAATTCTTCCATTTTTTAGAGCATTTATATGATCACAGCAAAACTGAATTAAATACAGGGATTTTCACAGACACCCAGCTCCCACACACGCACAGCATCTCCCCACTATCAACATTCCCACGGACCTATGACCTATTATCATCACCCAATGTCCCTGGTTTACACTAGGGTTTCCTCTTGGTGTTGTGTACAACCTCTTGGTCACGGGTCCACCACACAGTATTACAATGAATGGTTTCACTCTGTGCTCTGCCCTACCCGCCCCTCCCTCCCCTCCCAAACCTTGATCTTTTCACTTGTCTCCACAGTTTGGCCTTTTCCAGAATGTCATATAATTGGAATCATACAGTAGCCCTTTCAAACTGGTTTCTTTTACTTAGTGATATGCACTTAAGGATATGTACTTTCTCCATGTCTTTTCATGGTTTGATGTAATTAATATTCCATTGTCCGGATGTACCAGTTTATTAATTTACCTACTGAAAGACACACTGATGGCTTCTTAGTTTTGGCAATTATGAATAAAGCAGATTTGAGAGAGAGAACAGGTGCAAGAGAGTGCAGGAGTGGGAGAGGGGGAGAGAGAGAATTGTAAGCAGACTCCATGCTCAGCATGGGGCCAGATGTAGGGCTCGATCCCAAGACCCTGAGACCATGACCTGACCCAGAATCTAGAGTCGGACACTTAACCGACTGAGCCAAACAGGAGCCCCGGGAATACAGCTGCTTTGTAAACATCCATGTGCAGGTTTCTGTGTGGGCCTAAATTTCAATTTATGCTATTTTAAAATAACTTTTCCAAATATGTAAACAAAATACAACTGCTATCCGAGGTAAGGGATAATGGGACACAATAAAAAGCTACGGATATTCTCCTCACACAGACACATACTCAAGTATGTCATCCAGTTTCAAGGGGTTCGCCTGCCGAGAAGCCCACCGCTAGGCTCTGCCCCGTGCCATCCCGCGTCTATGCCCCCGTCAGAACGTGAACCGCACAGGGCAGTCTGTTTCATTCACACCTGTGTCCTCAGTGCCCAGAACAATGAATAGGATCCGTAAATGTTCAATATCTTTGTCATGTGAATGAATTCAAATACACAGTGGTATGAGGGGTAGTGTTTCAGAAATAAGACACTTAGATCTGGTCACAACGGCTAGATCTCCCACAAAGTCATTTTTACTGCTGGCCAGACCCACACTTCACCCCCACACCCAGGGTCATCTGTAAACGCTGAGCTTCTGTTCATCAGCTGCTTACCATGTACCAGGTACTATGCTATAGCGAACGCTTTGGTTTTCACTCACTTAGTCTGAATAAAACAATTTGCCTACGAGTAGCCAATGAAAAAGAAGGCACTCCCCTAGTAAAAGCTGGGGTTCAAACCCAGGGCTGCTTCACTTTGGAGACACCTGCTTCCCTTGGCTCTGCTCTCCCCTCCTCAGGAGCTCCCGCTCCTTCCTTCTGTCTGGGCCCTGTGCCCAAGGCGGCTGGCCTCCACACCACTACGCTCTGGGGCCTGCAGCCAAGAGGAACCCTCGTGCCTCAGGTTCTAAGCCAGTTCTGTCTTGGGGGGTGGATTTCTAGAACCTCCAGCTGCTTCAGGTAGACCTCCTGCCAGATCCCAACTCCTTCCCCCTCTTCTTGCCTGCCAGGGCACCGACAGAATGGTATGCATGCCTGCAGGGGACGGGCAAGATGGCCAAGCTGGATCCCGACGATGCTCTCCACTCAACGAACGTGCATTAATTATCTAGCTTGGGCCAGGCACTGTGGGAGGCACTGGGGCTCCTGGGGCGTACATTCTAATGGGGGCGGCGGACCATGAAGAGACCCACAATGTCCTGTCAGGGAGCGATGAAGGCAAATGAAGGAAAACATAGTGGGCTAAGAAGTGGGGACTTCAAACGACATGAGAGAGACAGAGACTCGCAGGAACAGTATTTCTGGCCAAGAGATGGAGGAATAGCCATGGAGTCACCAAGGCTTTAACGGAAGGAGCGAGGGAACGCGGTGAGAGAAAAGGTCAGTGAGGTGACTGGAACTGTACCGCAGAGGACCCTGTAGGCCATACTTGGGAAGGACTTTGGATTTTATTCTGAGTGATGTAACAAGTCAGTGGGGAGTTGTCAGCGTGTGTATGTATGCTGGATGGTGGTGACCTACTCCAGCTCACATTCTAAAGGGGTCCCCGTCTCTTGCCTGGCTCCCCCTCCCCACCCACCCGCTCCTCACCTGTACAGACTGAGGTCTGTGAACCAGTCCTGGACGACGATCACCACATGGCAGACCGTGAAGAGGAAAGCAGCAATCTGGAGTGACTGAGAGTGGGCAGGAAGGGACGACAGAGTTGAAGGTCCCCTCTGCCCAGGGCGGGGTCCCTGTTCCCAGGACTAAGCTAAGGGGGCAGCAGGGCAAGGGCCTGAGCCTTGAAGCACCTCCTGCGTGCCCAGGCCATGCTGGCTCTTCCTTTACGGCCATCCCTCAGGTAGGCAAGGTAGGAGTGACCACCCCCACCTCACAAAGGCAGGTAACGAGGCCTGAAGGGGGAGGAGGCAGGAAATGACTTTCCTGAGGAGCAGGGCCAGGAGGTGAGCCAGACAGGACTCTCAACGCTATTCTTTCCTACAGCTCTTTATGAAGCAGAAACTGGGTCAACCCATATCCAGCTCCCCATCACAGGCTGAGGGGAGGGGTGCGACCTCTCCTCTAGGACGGACTTGGCCCCTCACCTGCATCTCAACGTAGGTGTGGGGCAGGTTGTACTCTGGCGGCAACTTGCGGTCATTGTTGATAAGGTGGTCCAAGATGGAGGGACTCAGGATGGGCTGTAGCAAGGGAGACAAGGTGTCAGGAAAGGGTTGGTGGCTGGGGCTTTGAGGGTCGCGGCCACCCAAGTTCCGCACGTTGAAGGCAAATACCTCGCCTCTCTCAGGACAAAATGAGCTCAGGAACACGGGCAGTTTCTAATGAGTCAGTGCGAGTGAGCAAGAGGAGGTGAGAGCAGAATGTTTCAAAGCAAACACACTTCCCCCAGCCCTTTTACAAATTGTCACTGCTCTCAAGTGCCCCACGCTCAAGAGAACTCTCCTAGTGCTGCTAAACGTAATGTTGACTTAAGTGACAAATGTCCTTTCGAGTGTCCTTTTCTTCCCTTAGTTGTCTCAGAGGCTTTCAAAACTTCACTAAGATAATTACTTTGGTCTAAAAACAACGATTAGTGTGAAAGTTGGCGAGGATTTAAAAATTGCATCCATGGGTGTAAAACAGTCAGTAGTGAGTGAGCTCATCACCTTTTCTCTAAGGAACACTCCCTCTCAAAACCGTAAGGTTCAATCAGCTCGGCAGTCTTCTTGACTTTTTACGGACATGAGTGGAATTCTTTAAGAGGCTCTCCCACTGCTCACTTTCTCAGACTCCCAATGCTGCGTGCTCTATTCTGCCTCAACTCCCGTTCTGTTCCACGTGGGTCCCGGACCCAGCTCACAGTGGCTCAGTTGGTCCCTAGCACAGAGACGAGGCCCCTGCACAGGGCCTGGCTCAGATCTCACGCTGCATTTGTGGGTTTTCCACTCTCTGCGTCATCAATGCCTATGGGGACTCGAACTCTGTTCCATCAACACTCAGTGAGCACCAACTATGGGCCAGGCCCTGACCAGCAGAGCTGCTCCCTGAAGAGCTCCCAGCAGGTGGGGAGGGGGAGCGGTCCACATGCAGGGAGCTGTGATAGAGCAGTGCTGTGATGGAAGGTGCATGTGGCACTGGTGGGTGCTCGGAGGAGGGGAAGCCTCCTGGGAGGCTCTGCAAAAAGGCCAAGGAGAGAGAACTCATGATCATGACACCGCCAGTTAAGAGGAGGAAGTATGTACTTCATGTCCGGCACTGTCGTTAGGACTTTACTTGTCTTCGCTCGCTGATGCCTTACAAAACCCTACACGGTAGGCAATAGTATTCTTCCCACTTAAGAAAACTGAGGAACAGGCGGTTTCAGATAAAGGGAACAGACTGGGGACAGCCCAGAAGGAGAGAGATCATGGCCTTGTGGTGTGTGTGGTGGAGCTAGACACGCAGCAGAGAGGGCAGGCTAGAGTCCAAGGGAGGAAACTCCACAAGCCTTGAACACCATGCTAGGGACGGGGACTCTGCCTGAGGTCAAGGGAGAAGATGAGGAAAACCAAACCACCAGTCACACACATGACAGGTCAGCTCTAATGACTGTGATGGGCCTGAACACTATGGGACAGGTCCAATGCCAAGCACTCTGCTGGACTGTCCTACTAAATTCCTGCAATGACCTGGGAAGCTGAGAACAAATTATCATCCTCTTTTATAGACAAAGCAACTGAGATCTAGGTGGGTAGACACATGGTTCAAGTCACCCAACCCGTAAGAATTAAAGGCCAAATCTGAACATACACAGACCGGCATCAGGGCCCACACATTTAACCACTCTGCTAGAAGATTCTTTAGGCTACTGTGTGCAGGATGGATGGGAGGGGCGGGAGGGAAATATGATAAGAGACTAGATGCCAAGAAAAGACATTAGAATCATTCTGGGATGGAGCTGAATGCGGCACACGTTAGGGTGGGGGGTGGCGGAGGTTGGCACCTGTGTGTCCAGGAAAACGATCCGCTCTTGGGTAATAAAGAAGTCGATGCCACTGGTCTGGTTGCCCCCACGTTCCTTCATTTCGGCACTCTGGGCCCGGAAAACATACGCCCTGTGGAGAGGGGCAGGTGGGGTGCGTTAGAGGTCTGGTTCTTAGCCTTCGACACCTCTGGAGCACGACCCTGCAAAAGGAACGCGTGAGGCATGGTGCCCTGCCTGCCCACAAAGCCTTCCATCTGTGACCCCTGCTGTCTGGAGGCCTACATTTTATTACGCATGACTTCACCCTCATTGCTAAGGAGACCTGTCAACTCATTCCATGAAGTCAGTAGCCTGAGGTATTTAAGAGCAGAGACTTTGCTAGACTGCTGGGATTTCCAGTGCCAGCTCTGCCTCTTCCTGGCTAGGTGGCTTTGGGCAAGTCCTTCATCTCTTTCTCCTCCGTTTCCTCATCTATGAACGGGGATAACAACAGTCTCAAAACTCTTGGCGTTACGATGAGGCTAATGTACGGGAAGCCCCTAGGAACGTGCCTGATGCACAGTGATGCGTCTCTGGGAGCCATTAACTACCAACTGCACCTGCCACAGTCCAGACACTGCAGACACAGCACTGAGCCCTCCCCACCCCCAGGCTGAGAGGCCGTTTGGCTATAGAACTCGGTTCCCAGTTCTTCCCCTGTGAGGGAAGTCTCCCTCAGTTCCACCTGCGCTGGACGGGGAGAAGAGACCAAGCAAAGCAGGCAGAGCTGAGCCTTGCCCTAAACCAATTAAACTAACTTGGTCACATTCTGTGGCTCAGACAAAGAGATATCCTCTTTCAATCTGTAAAATCAGGGCAATGGTACCTAGCTCGCAAAAGGTACTCCCCGCCTCCCTGAGACGCTTAGTATGCTGTCTGACACAGAGCAAGGGCCTCCCGCCTCATGAACACTGCACTGAAGGCCTCGCATGCGTGTGGCAGCACGGACATCTCTGCTTCCGTGGAGCTCCCGGTCTACCTCGCAAATCAAGAGAAATCAGTAACTTCGAGAGGCTGGAAGAAGAGGTGTGAAGCCCTCTGAGTGGGGGTAACTCAGCTGGTAGAGCTGGGAAGGGATGCCATAAAAGAGGTGAATGACTACACCGAGAGAGAGAAGAGAGTTAATTATGCAACTTCAATTAAGTAAAAGGGGAGGTGCAGGGGGGATGGAGGACGGAAGCAAAGACTGTCCCAGGCAGAGGACAAGTGGTATGTATGAGGCATCAAAGCCGAGTACGGTGAGAGCGGACAAGGGGGCTGGGAGCCAGAAGGGGATATGCAGGCCTGTGAGACACAGTAAGGAGCTGTGGCTTTGGCTGATGAGCCTGAAGAAGCCCTGAAGACATTTAAGTGGAGAAGTGAAAGGACTGGATGTGGGTTTTAAAAAGCTCCCCCTTTTAGGGGAGGTCTCCCACTATGCTGAGGACCGTAGTGTGGAAAGAGTAGATGACAACTTACAGGCCCGACACCCTAGGCCACCCTTACCAACCCCCCCTTTTTTTTTTAAAGATTTTTTTTATTTGACAGAGAGAGAGAGAGAGAGCGCGCGTGCGCATGTGCACACAAGCAGGAGAAGGGGGAGAGGGAGATGCAGACTCCCTGTGGAGCTGGGAACCAGACACAGGGCTCCATCCCAAGACCCTGAGATCACGATCCGAGCCAAAAGCAGCCAACAGAGCCCCTCCCTTAACCTCTCTGACCAGGTTGCCTGTGACTTCCCATCTTGCTCACTCTGCTCCAGCCCCTCGGCCTCCACGCCGTGCTGCACACACACCAGGCAAGCTCTAGCCCCCGAGGCCAGCTTGTACCACTCCCTGGTTAGGATGCTCTCCCTCCTCCAAGTCTGCTTTTCCTCCATGTCCTGCTTGGGAGGCGTCCCCTGACCACTCGAGTTAGAACTATCATCTAGCACCCATACTACTTCCCTAGAACCCCTTCCCCTGTGGCTATCATCTTCTAACATGTCCAAGAACTTATCTGTTTGCTACGGACAGAGGTGTTTGCCAATTTTGTTTGCTGCTGTGTGCCCAGCGTCCAGAACAGCACCTGGCACTTCATTAGCACTCGATAAACACTAGCTCAACTGAACTAAAGCAGGGAGACCAGTAAGGAGGCTCTTGGCATCCTCCAGGGGAGGGGTCAGGAGACAGGAATGAAGAAGGGGAGAAGCGGATGAGTTCTTAACATAATCCAGAGACCCGATGGCAAGAGTTAAAATCAAAATCCACCATGCCACAGGTGGATGTGGCTCAAAAAAGACCAGCTAGGCCTGTAGAATTCTCTCTAGCTCAGGAATCTGAACTAGAGCTGGGGGGAAATTTCGCTGGCTGGGGGAAGCAGAGATGGAAAGAATGCTATCCAGAGCTGGGGCTGCTCCCCAGCGGAGCCAAGGTGAGCCGAAGTCAAAAGCGAGTAAGTTACAAGTTATAAGAGAGGAGATGGTGCGGACCTGGGAGGAAGGGCAACCCCACAGCTCTGGTTCTAGTGGATGTATATGCTCACAATAGTGGTTCTTAACTTGTTCTGGGTCTCCCTCAGACCCCTCTAAGATCTGGTGGAAACTGCAGACCCTTTCCTTAGAAGAAAAGCCTGACTGCCCATACGTGTAAAATTCTGCATTTACTGTTAGGAGGTTCATGGACCCCCTGATGCCGATCCATGGAATGCAAAGTAGTATCGCCTGTTTCATTAAAAAACCAAACCCCTGTATTTTTTAGACAATCCCAAGTGGCTACTACCCTTACTCCTTCCCCAGTTTGAGTCTTCTTTAATCAGACTGTGTATGGTCCCCCTCCTTCCTAGTCCCTGCCTTTCCCCCTTTCCTCCCCTGCCCTCAGTTTTGGTCCCTAGTTCTTAAGCTCCCTCTTCCCCTACATCCTCTCCTGTGACTTCATACTTTACTTCACAATCATCCCATCCTTCCTCAAGAATGCAGGACTGAAGTTGGTCTAGAACCCACGCCCGACATCTGGGTCTCTTTCCCCGTTCTCTTTACCAGGCCTTATCAACCAATATCCCGTGAGCATTTGCTCTGTGTCAGGTTCTTACTAATGTTTGCCTTCCTGATCTCATCCCTCAAAAGCCCACTTTACAGATGACGAAGTGAGATCTTGGGAGGTGAAGTAACCTGGGCAAGGGCAAACAGCTGGTGAGTGGCAGGGCTGAGAGACTGAAGTCAGCCTAAATCTAAAGCTGGGTTCTATACCATTCCTGGGGCAAGGGAGGGAGGGAGAAACAAGATTGGTTTCCCTGGAAAAACCAAAAGATTTAGTCCAGCCCCTAATCACCCTCATCTGACAAAGGCATGGAGGCCATGGGAGGTGAAACATTATCTCGAAGTCCTTTTGGCAACACCACTTGCCATACCTAGGCTCACCCTTCCCCATCCCAGGTGGGTGCCCACCTCCCTCCTGGTCTTCCACGTCCCTTACCTCTGGTCCTCCTCGGGAGTGTTGGCCGACAATAGTGACATGACCATGGACTTGCCTGTCCCCTGGAGGCCCAGGACACCAACCACCAACACGTCAGTCTGATCCAACAGGTACTGTGGGAAGATGAAGGACTGTGACCCTCATAAATGTGTCAGTTGCTAGAGTGGGAGTGAGACTGGGGTGGGGTGGGGTGGGGCAGAGACTTCCAGACAAGGCTGGCCTGATGAAGAAAAACTTCCATGGCTTGAATCCTGAGCTGGGCAAAGAGCCTGTATATGTATGTGGTGGCACAAAGAATAACTTCTGTCAGAGATCCCAAGTAGTGAAGAGCCTGGCATGGTCAAGAAACTGATAGGAGGGGCGCCTGGGTGGCTCAGTGGGTTAAAGCCTCTGCCTTCAGCTCAGGTCATGATCCCAGGGTCCCGGGATCCAGCCCCACATTGGGCTCTCTGCTCAGCAGGGAGCCTGCTTCCCCTCCTCTCTCTGCCTGCCTCTCTGCCTACTTGTGATCTCTGTCAAATAAAATCTTAAAAAAAAAAGAGAGAGAGAGAAGCTGACAGAAGATCAGTGCGGCTGGGACCCACTGGCTAAAAGGGGAACCTGACTTTGCTGAAGAGAAGGAGAAGGGTACAGGAATGAAGGACGGGTGGAGGAAGACAGGTCTTGTCACTGAGGGCTACTGGAGCAGACTCCTGCAGGGCTTTCGGCTTCTGGAAGGCCAGTAAAACATATGGAAGTATGAAAAAGGGAAGAGCGTGCAGGAAGGGGAGGTCAGTCTGTCCTGGCTCCTGTCTGTGGGATTTAAGGGTCCCAGAAAATCCTGAGGCCTTCACCTCTGGCCCACCAGTTCTGATGCCTTCCACCACCAGGGGGCGTGAGAGACACTCCTCAAGAAAAACAGGGAAGTCCTCAACTGGCTCCTTGGAATCACCTGGAGTTTTTTAAAGAAAAAAAAAGGGGGGGCAGCTAATCTCGGGCCTCACTCTAGCCACATTAGAGCAGAAAACCTAGGCCTAGCCCAGTTCAGTAAGGCAGACCCTGTCCACACATGGCCATTTAAACTTTAATTAAACGCTATGCTGGCCACATGTGGGGTATGTGGACTTGTAAGTGCCCACAAGCCACACCTAAGGAGAGTGGCTACCACACGAGATGGTGCAGATACACTCTCAACACTGCACAGCGTCCTACCTGAAGAGCAGGCCTGGACCCTGGCTTTTGTTCTGTTTTGTTTTAAAGCTCCCCAGTTGGTATTCATAAGACAGTGAACACAGAAAGGCAGCAGGCCAGGTAAGAGATGGGCCTGGCATGTTGTTTTAGTAACTCCAAGCTGCCGGAGAAGGAAAAGGGACACATCTGGGGGAATCTGGGCAGGGATGGCATGGGATGGGATGGGATGGGTCAGGTCTAGGGGGAAAAGCAGCAGAAGAGGAGAAATGAAGCCTGGGAGACCGGAGGCAGGGCAGTCCAGGAATGGGAGGTCTGAGCTAGAGCAGGGGCCGCTGTGATGGACAGGGAACCTCTGGGGAGTGAGATTCAAACCAGTTAACACTGGTTCAATATGGGTTTCACCCAGTTAGGAAGGGAACTGGAGCAGGGTCCAGGAGGCTGCGCTGCTATGGGATGGCGTCTGGGTGGCAGTGAGTCCCTCCTTGCCAACCAGTAACCAGCGGCAAACTATTTCAGTATTTTAACAACCAGCACAGCGGATCTAGTGGAAACCACTGCCATCCAGCCCTGGCTGAGGACTCGGATTCCTTCTCTCTCATTGTTGCAACTGCCGGAAAGCTGGCCAGGCTTGTACTGCCTGCCAAGAGGGTGGCGGTGGGGAGCGGGGTGGATGTGGCGAGATGTGGCACCTGGGGACGCTCAAGCGCGGAGACACGACGCCCCCCTCAGTACCTCAATGGCGCTGTCACACCAGTTCATCTGGTCGTCCACCAGCTTGATGCTGTGCTTCATGCGTTCTGGGGGCAGTAGTTTGGCCTGGCCCACGACCGCTGGAGACGGGGAGAGCAGGAGGCAGGATGTGGTGAGGCTCCGTGTGAGGGCATTCCGGCCCCCAACCAGATCCTGCCCGGGCCCAACTCACGGTCCATGGCTGCTGGTGCGGCAGTGCCCATGCCTCGGTTCTGGATCTGGTACACAGGCTGTGTGGGCCTCTGCCCCTCCTTTTCTCCCTTGGGTGGTGCAGGGGCTGCAGGGGGCGCAGGGGCAGTGCCCTCGGGGGTGGAGGCATTTGCTGCAGCCGCAGGCCCTTTCCCCTCTTCCCGCGGCTTCATGAGGACGATGGGCTTCTCCAGAGGGGCTGGGGCGGGTGGGGCAGCAGGGGCTGCTGGAGGTGGTGGCTGCTTTGACTATGGGAGAGAGAAGTTTCCAGTCAGTGGGAGGGATCCTTGCCCTAACTGCTCCCAGCCTCCCCTTCAGAAGATTCTTCCCCGCTCACCCGCTCTGCTGGAGGTTTTGAGAGGATGATGGGGGTTTTCTGCATGACCGATGAGCTTGTCTCTTCGCTGCCATCCTGTGGTGAGGGAGGGCAGTTACTCAGGAACGGCTCCCCTGGCTCCCCTGGGACACTCCCGAAGGACTTCGAGTGCCAGGTACAATTCTAAATGCCTTCATGTATCAACTTCTCAATTCCACCAACCCCGGGAGATAGATACGATTATCCCCATTTTACAAATGAAGAAACTGAGGTCCAGAGAGGTTAACTGCCTTGCCCAAGGTCACACAGCCAATAAGCAACGGAGTCAGGATTTAAGCCCTGGCAGCCTGGCTCCAGAGCTGCACTCAGTGGCCTCTGCCAGACAAGCCCAGGCAGAAGGAGCCAGGGCTCGGGAGCTCGATCTGGGTTCAAACTTGGCCCTGCCTTTTGCTGGCTGTGCGAACTTGGATAAGGAACAACCCTCACTTCAGCCTGCTTCCTCATTTGGCGAACAGGGATAGGAATTTCTTCATGGGACTCCCACAAGGTTGAAAGTAGATGAACTTGTAAATGGTCCACATGGCAGGAGCTCACTGCCTGCCGGCTGCTATCCTGCCCGCTCCTCCGCTCCACTGCTGTGCCTGCCAAGCCAGGGGCCTGATTCCCACACCTTACCCTTCTCCTGCTTCTTTCGACCCACCCCCGACCTGCTTAAATGGAAAGGGGAGAGATCTGAGTTTGAGTCTTGTTCTTTTCTGGCTCCCTGACGAACCTCAGGAGAGCCATGAACCTTCACCGGGTCTGTTTCTTCACCATATACTGGGGATACTGGCCTATGGTGAGGAATAAACAAAAGGGCACGAAAGTGTTCTAGAAAGAACAGTTGTGACAGAACTACAGGAGAGGCCGTGGGCCTTCAGAAGGCCAGGGAGGAGGGGAGGATATGTGGGGCCGAGGCTGTGAGGGCGGCGAGAAGATGGTGGACAGGAGATGTACTCAGGAGGTACAATGTCCAGCAAGGGTGTCGGACTGGCTTGGGGAGGGGGTGTCCAGCCAGGATGAGGCCGGATGGGCTGTCACAGATACTGGGAGAAGGAGAAATGCGAGGGAGCTGCTAAGATCAGCAGGGGACACAGAGGATGTGAGGAGTCCACTGACCAGTCAATGTCAAAGTCAGAGACAGACGAGAGACTCTGGAGTTGCTTATCCCCCTAGGAAGATGGTAACGTTCCCCAGGATATGTGTGGAAGGAAGAGAGACACTCTGTTCTCTCCTGTGCTGCAACCCAAGGGAAGGAACAAGCAAGAGCTGAGCTTACTGTGAAGAAATTATTCTTCATGTTTGCAGTTTTATGGTTCAGAAACTGGTCCCAATTGTCCCCTTCTTCCTCCCCCGACCCCCGCAACCCAAACCTCTCTCAGAGGTGGAGAAAGAACCTCAGTGGGGAGCAGGTTCTGGCAGTGACTCACCTAAGCACACGAGGGGAGCAAGGCAGGACTTGCACCCGTGCCGAGGCTCCGTAGTCCCAGCCCAGGACACTTGAGCAGAGAGAACAGGCTGGGCTTGGGCTCAGCTGGATCTGGCCTTGAGTTCTGGCCCCAAAGCTTACGGACTGTGACTTTGGGTTAGGTCTCTTCTCCTCTGAGACTCATTTTCTTCATTAGTGAAAATCAAACCTAGGTTCTACTTCATGGGGGTAGCTCTAAGGGTTCAGGAAGACCCCAAAGGATGTTAAAGCACTTCGCGCAGCGCCAGCATACCGCATGCCGCCCAACATGGTGACAGCTGCTGTTGTTAGGGGGCCCCTGGGTGGCTTCTGTTGGTCAAGCATCCGTCTCTAGATTTCGCCTCAGGTCATGATCTCGGGGTCATGGGATAAAGCCCTGCATTGGGCTCTATGCTCAGTGCAGAGTCTGTTTGTCTCTTCTCCCTCCCCCAACTTGCACGTGTGCTCTCTCAAAAAAAATAAATAAAATCTTAAAAAAAAAAAACCAAACCAAAAACCCAAAACAGCTGCTGTTGCTATACGACTCTTTAAAACATGAGCTTATGGCACCTCTCAGCTCAAACTCTCCAATGTCAGTTTCATTTGGCGAAATCCAAAGTCCTTTCCCAGGCCTCTCAGGTCCAACGTGATCTGGCCTGAGTTACCTCTCTGACATGATCTCCTGTCACCTTCCATTCTTCACCCTCTGCAGCCACACCGGCTTCCTGGCTGCTCCCGGAATACACCACACTTAGGGCTCAGGGCCTTCACATTTGCTCTTCAGATTCTGTTATGCTGTATTTCCTCACCTCTTCAGGGAGGCCCTTGCTGTCCACTTCATCTACGACAGCCCCCTCTTGTCACTCTCTGCCATTACTCCATGAAGCCAGTCAAGTTTTGTTCACAGAGCCTCAGCATCTAGATTAGTGCCTGGCACATGGAGGTGCTTAAAAAACATTTGGGGAACGAGTGGATACATGATGTTACCCTTGGGCCCACTCACTCACCCGTCTCTCTCTCTCCCATGGGGCAATGTAGTCCCTCTCCCGACCACCAGGCCCAGAGAGGTTCTGGGGGCCACCAGGGCCAGGCTCCTTCCACCGTCGCCGCCTCTCTATCCCATAGAGCCCAGGCTGACTGTGGCCAGACTCAGACATGGTTGCCTACAGAGAGAAAGAGGTTGATTTCAGGGTAAAGAGATGCTCTGCCATCTATCTGGCTCACTCTGGACTGTAAGAAGGCACTTTGTTTCCAGAGAGCTCTGTGGCTGTGGCAGTGACTGCCAGCTGCCTCTCAGGATCTACTCTTTTCGCACTTCTTCCAAAAAATATAAAATTCTCAGTTCTGAGCAGGGCACTTGGCTGTCCAGAACACACTTCTCAGCATAATTTGCAGGTAGGTGGTCATGTTCAAGTTCTTTCTGGCCACTGGTATGACACCAGAAGTGTGTTTTGGCAGCTTTCAGAAACTTTCCTTCAAGATACTAGCACATAACTTTTGCCCTCCTTCTGGCTGAAAGGAATGTGATGTGCAGGCTGGAGCTCAAGCAGCCACCTTAGGCTGGAAGGAAGGAGAGAAGGCGTGGTAGAAAAAGATTCAGAGATCCCCTATTAACCTTATATTGTCTGCTTCTGGATGCAGTGAGAAACAAATATACTTCTCTTACTTGTAGCCAAAACTATTCCCAACTATTAATCACTTTGCCCCAACATAAGTACAACTCACAGGGGAAGAGTCACATAAAAATGGGACATGTTCTTTCCCAAACTGCAGCAAAACATTTCCTTACACATCAGTAACATGATCCTCACTCTGACAACTACTGTTTTGATTATGGAATACTGGCATACACGGGGCATTCAAGGGCCTAATTTCATCTGGTGTCTCATCTGGCATCATCAGTCTGTTTACCTTCCATTTCTGATGGTCAGCTATCCCTCACACTCCCAAGGTCTCACCAGTGGTTAATCTAAGGTGTTATAAAATGTACTGCTACCCATATGATCCACCCTACCATTTAACTATCTTTATAGGTCCCTCTAGGGAGTTTCCCCAGCTGTTTACCCTTCCTCCTAGGGAAGTGTCAGAGTACTTAACAGTCTGTTTGCAAGACTGTAAGACCATTTACTATTTAGCTCACTGTTGTCAAGTTGGCAAACTGTAGCCTATGGACCCAATCAGGGCTGCGTTCTGTTTTTGTAAATATGTTTTACTGGAACACAGCCACGTCCATCAATTTATAATAGTTGCCTTCTTGACAGAATGGCAGAGTTGAGTAACTGAGACAGAGACACTATAGCCTGCAGCATCTCTGGCCCTTTACGGTTTGCTGACCCTTGCTTAGCGCTTAAGTGCCTGTGAAATCATTCTACGAATCCCCCCTCCCACCCAAGCAAACAGTGACTAACTGGGCCAAGTGCCGGATTCTTTCTCCAGAACTGCAGTGTTTACAGGATGTGGGAGTAATTTTGCTAGCCAGGTGGGGCTTGTCTAGCTCCTTTCTCCAAGTGCCTTCTCCGTCTGCCACAAACAGCTCTAGCAGGCCTTGGGCGACAGGAGGGCCAGGCCTGTTTACACACGCTTATGGAAAACGATCCACTCAGCACTTCAATGACTATTTACAGTCTCGGAGGGAGATTCCCTCAGAAATCGGAACTCCTCCCTTCCTTGCAATTAAGTGTTGGTTTACACATTATCCCGGACAGCCCCACACCCCCACCCAGTGCTTAAGTGTCTCTCTTCTTTCCTCAATGGGGATTCTATCCCAGCATCCGTTTAGACAACCAGAGGACCCTCTTCCCAGACTAAGCGTCCTCTCCCACGTTATTCTGGGAACTTCCACGGTACCTGCGTCTGCTTGACAGCTCTATGGGGGAGATCCCCAGAATCTGAGTCCACCTACGTGCAATTTGGGGACCCCCAGAATTTCCAGCCTCCTTTGAGGATTCTCCCAGAACGCCTGAAGCCAGTCTGTGTTCACAGAACTCTGACGGTGACCTCGCAGATGTCAGGAATCTAACTAGCCATTCTCCCGGCAGCTTCCTCAGCACTTGGGCATTTCTCCACATGACCCTTACGGGGACTCTCCCAGAACCCAAGTGTCTATTGGCAAATTCCTAATTCCCAACCCCATATTTATGCCCGCCCCCCGCCCCCCAGAACGTAAGGGCCAATTCACACTATTTTTCTAAGGACTCTCTGACACTCAAACACGTATATTTACAAGTTTGTATATGGGGTACCCTCGCCCCAAGAACTTATGAGTCTATTGATTACTCAGAGGGCATCCCCCATAATTAGGCACCTGCTTACAAGCCTCTTATGGAGAACCCTACAACTTAAGTTTCTCTTTACACAGTATTTGGAGGACCTCCTGGGCATATAGGGTCTGTTTGCAGACCCTCTGCGAGCGTGTTCCCAAAACTCAAGTTTCCCTTTACACGTTCTCGTTGGGACCTTTCCAATACTTAGACCCTCCCAGAACCCAAGCTCCTATTTACAGATTACTTATCGGTCTCCACCCCAAGCCCGCAAGCCCGGTATTCTAACGGTCGCTCTTCCCTCCCTACGCAAGTTACGCGCACCCGCCAGGCTTCCCAGCGACTGTTTAACGGTCGAAAAGGGGGCGGGGCCCCGAAATGCGCCCCACGCCCCGCCCCCTGCCGGCGCACGAGCCTCGCGCGAGCTTGAAGGACCCTTACCTAAGGCGGCTGCTGATTGGCTCTTGGGGCGCAGCGCTACGCGCGCTTTCCGTGACGGGGCTGGTGGGGGGGGAGGTTCCACCACAAGCCACGGACCTGTAAATGACGTCTGGGGGACAGGGAGCGTGGGGTAGACCGAGAGAACAGGCACCGGTCACTCCGGAACCGTTCTAGGAACCCCGGAAGCGGCCCCCAGAGAACGCGGGGCCGAAAGAGGAAGAGGAGGAAGTAGCGCGGGCGGGACTGAGCTTAAAGCAGGATCCGCGGGGTGGGGGTGCCGGCTTTGCGCATGCGCCGAGGGCTGGGCGCGGGAGAACTGAGCGTCAGCCTTGGGCTGAGCATGCGTCGTTGGACGTGGCTGGCCTCAGCGCGCTTGCGGATGACGGAGGGGAAGGAGGCAGAACTCCGCGGTTCCGCCTTAGTGCGCGTGCGCCTTTGTGGGGCGGCCCCTCTGTGGGAGTATAACTCCGAGGGCGAGAGGGCGGTTACTGGGATAAGTAGGTTCGAGTCCTGCCTCTTCAGTGGCCTAGGCTGTATTCAGTGGGGGTGGGGCGGAGGGGAGGAATTTCAAGGTCCTGGGCGCATAAATGAGAACACAGGAATGAATCGAAACTGGCGTGAGCGCTGGAGACTTCCCGCTCTGTAATGGGAGACAGATTAAATCATACATGGAAAGGGCCCAGGTCCGGTTGGACCTTGAAGCACGGCCAAGAGCACTCCAAGCAGAGGGAAAGGTCTAGACGGTCTCGCATTCCGAGTTCCCCCGGGGTGGAAGGTGAGGCAGCACCGATGGGCAGCTCAGATTCTGAAGGGATTTCGGGGCAGGGCCTATCGGGAGACGGGGACCGTGGGGAACCTCGGCGGCCGCCGCAGAGGAGGAGCCCAGGACTAAGGGTCGAAAATTCAAGACTTAGCCCGTAGCAGAGGCCAGTGCGCGCCTGAGGGGGAATACGGGGCCGAGCGCGCGGCCCGCGGAGAGCGCATGGGCAGCGTCTCAGCGCGGGCGGGAGGTTACCTCGGGGAGGAAAGTTCGCTCCAGAGGAGTGTGATTCATACATATGTCGGCGACTGGGGGGAATTTACCACTTTTCATTTGAAATCTCAAAGCGTTTTCTTATTTCTATTTGAATAGGGAATACAGGTACATTCTGACAGGTTTCAAGCAGCCAATGGGGTACACAATAAAAATAAGTCTCTTGCTCTGGTTCCCATATCCCGGTCCTAAAGCACCGGCTCCCAGTATCCTTCTGGAACTGCAGTTAAAGCATTGGCGTTAAGAGCTTGAGTTCTCATAAATGGGTGTTCACATATATGGCACCCGACCTTAACCCTGTCTGCCCGTTTCTAAAATGAAGCTGGCATCAGTGTTCAATGGATGAAAGTTCCCAGAACAGTGCCTAGTGCATAGTAGCTCTGTGTGTCTTGTTTTGTGGTTTACGATGGGAATGATAGTGACTGATTCTGAGCTGCCCTCTCCCCTCCAGGCCTCATCCCTGTGGCCATTTTCTCAGCACTTGTGCCAGGTGGAACTGTTTCCAGGCTGCCACAGGCTGGTTGAAAACACCAGTCACTTAAGTCGAGAGCCCTGTATAATGATTCTCCAGAGACTGTGAGTGTTTCCCAAAGACACACATGGCAGTCAGGCCGTCTGCATTCTGTTAGTCAGTGTCCCTCTTTAGCATCTTCATCTCAGGTGATTACCAGTTTTTCTTTCTTTCTTCCTTTCTTTCTTTCTTTTTTAAAGATTTTATTTATTTATTTGACAGACAGAGATCACAAGTAGGCAGAGAGAGAGGAAGGCAAGCAGGCTCCCTGCTGAGCAGAGAGCCCAACGCCAGACTTGATCTCAGGACTCTGGGATCATGGCCTGAGCAGAAGGCAGAGGCTTTAACCCACTGAGCCACCCAGGCACCCCCGGTGATTACCAGTCTTTCTTAACTGAATTTCTCAATACCAGAACACCCTCCATGCCGGTTTCACAACTCTGAGCAACCCTCAGGTGGAAATGACTTAAAAAAGGTAAAAGAATGGCCCTGACATTGGGCCTACTGTGTACCAGGCTGTGTTTTATATACGTCACTACAACCTTTCCCCTCCCCATTTATCAGATGCAGAAAATGAGTCCAAAAGAGAAGGTTCTTATAGAAGTCCACTAGCCAGGAAGCAGCAGGGCCTGGATTCAAATGCAGGCCCGTCTCACCACAGAGAAGCCCACATTTTTCCCCCTGACAACCGGCAGCCTGCCTAGTGGTGAGTCAATGGTGCAAACAAGCACCCAGAGACCTGCCTTTTTTATGTATTAGTGACATGGTTGTGTGGATGTACCATGCTTTAACCGTTTCCCTATTGATAAACATTTAGGCCGTTTCTGAACTTTAGCTCTCACATTTGCTGCAGTTAATATTGTTGTACCTCTGATGGTATGCTTATGGTAGTATTATCAGTGATATCTTGTTTGAAAGTGGAATTGCCGGTCCGGGCTTGGGAATGTTGAGAGCCATTGCCAAAGGGTCTATTCATTTCTTCATTCACTTCTCTGTTCATTTTATTCATCCATCTACTGAATGAGTTACGGAAGTCTAGTCAGCTGCCGACCATGGCTGTAGGCTAGATATCCTCCAGTGAATAGGAGAGAGCAGCTGCCCTCTAACAGCAGATCTTCTAGTAAAGCGGATGATGTCAGGTAGAAGAGACTTGGAAGGAAAAGTCAGGGTAAGGAAATTTCGAGTGACAGGGGTCAGAGAGTGACAGGTGGTCAGAGAGGTCTCTCTGAAGAGGTGATATTTGAGCAGAGGCCTGAAAAAAGGTAAGGAAATGAGCCATGTGCAGATGCTGAAAAACAGTCAGTGGAAAGACCCCTGGAGGAAGCAGGAGGGGAGCCAGCTGTTGAGAGATTGTCAAGGTGACCAGGTGACTAGAGCAGAGCCAGGGGAAGAGGGGAAGGATTGTTTAGGAATGGAGCTATGGAGAGGGGCCAGGTTACACAGGGTCTTGTAGGCCACAGTAAGGGCTTTGGAAGTTACTTTCCAAGTGATAGGAAGCCATTGGAGGGCCGCGAGCAAGGACCAGCATGTTGGAAGGTTTGTTGTATGAATATTTCTCTAGTGAACACCCCGAATTAATGACAGTGGTTGCTTGTGGGAAGGAGGGTCATAGACTCGTGGATCAGAGTTGTGAGGGCGACTGCTTAAGACTTCTGCATTTATGAGCCATGTGACTGTTTATGCACAAAATGGTTAAAGCACTGCTGGTTGCTGTGGGGAGGATGGCCTGCAGCTGGGCAGGCGTGGACACAGGCCATGAGGAAACCCATGTCCCTGCCTGGACGGGAGATGATGGTGACTCAGGAAGAGGGTTGTGTGAGAGGAAGCATGAATCAGGGATGACTTAAAAGTTATCCTAAAGGTTTTGGGTTTGACCAACTGGATGAAGAGTGATGCTTTTTTATGAAGATGGGTTAAGAGTCATCTTGATGGGAAACTAACAAGCTTTGAACTTACTCTGAGATACTCACTAGATATCAAGTAAGGAGTGACAGTTTGGGGGAGAAGCTAGGATTTGTAGATACACAGTGTTTACTGACTTTATGAAATTTTATTTTGTTAAAAAAAATTTTTTTTTGCTTTATGAAATTTTAAAAGCAAACACAAAAGTATTGTGGTGTAAAGAATTCTCACATACCCATCACTCAGTATTGATAGTCATTTACGTTCCATTTCTCTTGTTCTATTTTCCCCCTCCCACACATAAGCACAGTTTTTACTTGGAGTTTCCTTACTTTTTTAAAGCAAATCTCAGATGTCCTGTCATTTTATTTATTTTTATTTATTTTCTTTTAAGATTTTATTTATTTATTTGACAGACAGAGATCGCAAGTAGGCAGAGAGGCAGACAGAGAGAGAGGGGGAAGAGGGCTCTCTGCTCAGCAGGGAGCCCGATGTGGGACTTGATTCCAGGACCCTGAGATCATGACCTGAGCCGAAGGCAGAGGCTTAACCCCCTGAGCCACCCAGGCGCCCTGTCCTGTCATTTTATTAGCAGGTCTACCAGTATGCTCCATTTGGAGCTTTTAGTGTGTAGATGGTACTTAAAGCCCTGGGGTTGGCCGAAACCATCCAAGTCAATTGAGTAGACAGAGCAGAGGTTAGGCCCTGGGCCTCCCGCATCTAGGAATCAGGGGGAGGACCAGCACCCCAGAAAGGGGGCTGACAGGGAGTAGGAACGTCAGCAGAAGGGATGACCTGGAGCCAAGGGAACAAAGGGTTCTAAAGAGACAGTGATCAGCTGGGGATTAGAGGTCTGGAGAAGTTGTTAGGGGTAGGCGTGGGGTCCACCATGAAGAAAACATGGCTTTTGGGGCATCTGGGTGGCTCAGTCGGTTAAGCTCTGCCCTCAGCTCAGGTCATGATCCCAGGGCCCTGGCTCCCAGCTCCCTGGGGGGTTCTCCCTCTCCCGATTCTCCCTCTCCCTCTGTCCCCCACCGCCATTTGTGCTCTCTCTTTCTCACTCTGTGTCTCTCTCAAATAGTAAATAAATAAATAAATATATAATTTTAAAAAAAATGCTTTCTTTTTTGTCCCTGAGTCTAACTGTTAATGGAAACTTCTCAATATTGTAATACGCATTCTGTGAGGAAAAGTTTATGAGTACTTTTTTTTTTAAATTTAAAGATTTTATTTATTTATTTAACAGAGAGATCACAAGTAGCAGCAGAGAGGAAGGCAGAGAAAGAGAAGGAAGCAGGCTCGCTGCTGAGTAGAGAGCCCAATGCCATGCGGCTCTATCCCAGGACCCTGAGATCATGACCTGTGCCGAAGGCAGGTGTTTAACCGACTGAGCCACCCAGGTGCCCATGAGTACTTTTCCTCAGCTCTTTTTTGGTGAGATGGAGCTTAAGTATGGTCAAGTGCATAAAAGGCACAGACCTTAAGGGTATAGGTCAGTGAATTTTTACAAATCTGTATACTGATATAACTACTAACTAGGTCAGGGTAGAGGTCATTTGCAGCACCCCAGAAATTTGTTTGGCGCGTTTTCCTGTCCATTCCCCTGCCCCACATTGATCTGATTCTGGTCCTAGACAAGTTCTGGCTGCCCTTGAACTTCATATTAATGAAATCACAGAAGGTCTCCTGTGTGTCTGGTTTCCTTTGCTTTTTATGTTGGTGAAAATCTCCCATGTATGAAACGGCAATTGGTTCTGTAAGAACTTACTTTAAAGGATTTCTACCTCCTGGTTGTTTTACAATATCTAAAATCTGAATTTGAATCCCAGATGTTTTGTAGTTCAGGGAGTACATAGTGAACTCTAAACATAACACCGGATCTAAGGTTCTAAAAATTCTAGTGGGGTGTTGTGTTTGTTGTTTTTTTTAAGATTTTATTTATTTATATGACAGACAGAGATCACAAGTAGGTAGGGAGGCAGGCAGAGAGAGGGGAGGAACCAGGGTCTACGTGGACCAGAGAGCCCAATGCAGGGCTCCATCCCAGGACCCCGGGATCACAACCTGAGCCGAAGGCAGAGGCTTTAACCCACTGAGCCACCCAGGCGCCCCTAGTGGGGTGTTTTTAAGGTGGGAGACGGTTCGCTATGCTTCGGAACCGGGTCCTTAAGGAGGTGGGGGGGTTGCTGACAGAGGACAGACGGAGAGAGGAATTAGACTTGAAGCGAAGAGGGGCCTGTTCACCCTGGTAAAAGAAAAAAGAAAGGAAAGCTGTGCCATCCGACATCCCTTCCAGATTGTCAAACCCGCTCTTTTGCATTCTTTGTTGGCAGGTATTCCCCTCAGCATAAAAGCTCAAGATGGGTCCACAGTCTGGTGTTGATGTACATTGTAGGGCTTCCTTGGTGAACCATAATGAAGAAGTGGGTAAACGCTGGTGACGTTTGTTGTAAGTGGATGGGGCAAGAGGGAGAGGACAGTGGCGGGCAGCTACAGCAAGGAATGTTGGGGAAGAGGAGTCCCTGGCAGGAGCAGCTGTGATACTGTGATTTTTTTTTTAAGATTTTATTTTATTTTAAGATTTCTAGTTATTTATTGGTCAGAGAGAGAGCAGAAGCACCGAGAGCTACAGGCAGAACAGGCAGAGCAGGCAGAGGGAGAAGCAGGCTCCCTGTTGAGCAAGGAGCCCCACGTGGCCCTTGATCCCAGGACCCTGGGATCATGACCTGAGCCGAAGGCCCTTAACTGACTGAGCCACGGAGGCGTCCGGATACTGTGATTTGTTTCATGTATTTGGTATGCATCCCATCTCTGGCTCATAGTACCTAAAACCATTGGAATTTTCTGTGGTGAGAGCGGTAGCTGTGTCTTTTGTGATGTTAATGAGGTGGCTTTTGGAAAGTACCTAGGTAACCGAGGGCTGGGGGCTGATTGCCAGGGACCCAACCTTGTGATTAGAGATTAGAATATCCGGTCTGACCCTTGGCCTTTTGGGGGCAGGGAGAGGGGTGTTGGAGGTTGAATCAGTTGCCAGTGGCCAGTGATTTCATTAATGATGACCATGTAAATGAAGCCTCCATCAAAGGACAACCACCCCCACCCCCCGCCAAAACCAACAAGGACAGGATTGTGAGAGCTTGCAGGTTGGTGGACACGTGGAGATGTGGGGAGAGTGGTGCCCCTGGAGAGGGCGTGGTAGCTTCCACCCTTCCCCATACCTTGCCTGGGTGTCTCTTCCCTCTGGCTCTTCCTAAGTTTTATCCTGGCTTATAATAATTATTAATATATGATATATGAGGAATCCGGTAAGTAAAATGTTTCTCTGAGTTCTGAGAGCTGCTGTAGCAAATTAATTCAACCCAAGGGGGCATTTGTTGGAACCTGCGATCTGTAGCTGGTTGGTCAGAAGCACAGGTGTCAACCTGGACTTGCCACTGGCGTCTGAAGATTCAAGGGGGTGCAGTCCTGTAGGACTGAGCTCTTCACCTGTGGACTTGAACTCTGTCTCCATGTGGACAGTGTAGAACTGAGTTGAAGTGTAGGACACCCAGCCGACGGCTGAGAATTGCTTGGTGTGTGAGGGGGAAACCCACACACTAGAATTGGGTGCAGAATCATTAGCAGCCAGGATGGGGTTGGGGGAGACTGGAAGAGGGGTGGGGCTGGACCCTAAACAGCCTGAGACCTGTGGGTATAACACCATGCGATACTATTCGGCAGTGAAAAAGTGACCAGCCTGGATGGAGCTGGTGGCCACTGTGCGGAGCCCAAGAAGCCAGTACACACCAGCATGTAGAGCAGGGTTCAGAGTTGGGCACAAGAGGTCAGGATGGTGGTTACTGGGGATGGAGGAGGGTAGGGAGGGACGGGAGAGCTTTTAGGGGGCCGGAAACTTCTAGCTTGATCTGTGTGGTGGCTGCTTAGGTGAATAAATTCGTAATAATTCATTGAGGCTGCATTTAAAATGTGTGTGCTTTATGTAAAATGGGTCTCAATAAAAGAAAAAAAAAATGAGCTGAGCCAAGGAGCTAGACTTTGACAGAAGAGCAGGTGGGAGCCACGGAAGGGTTTTGGGCCAGGGCCAGACCCGGTCATATCTGAATGTTGGGAGAGTCCTCAGGGTCTGGTGAGGTGGGTGCATGAGAGGGGCCAGGGTCTGCCTCAGCCTCAGCTCCTGACTGGCTTTTTAGCCCTGGTAAGCCCCCACCCCACCCCTTTCTGGGCCTCTTTTCCCCATCGAGTCCTCTCATGGGCATGGAAGCAAAACAAGCATGGGAGGGAAGAAGCCCAGAGCGCAGTGAGACTGAGCTCCTTGACCGAGCGCTCTGGTTCATGCCTGCGTCCCGGCCCCCGGTGCAGGGCCTTCAGGAAGTGCAGATTTCATGAGGCGCAGTGCAGAATCTGCTGGGAGGGGGGCCTCAGGACCGATGCCCCGCTGTGGGGAACGGGAGCAGGTAGGCGGGGGCAGATGCAAGATGCTTCGGAGCAAATCTCCCATGTGTTCTCTTAGTTTCTTTCTCTCTCTCTCTCTCTCTTTTTTTTTTAAGATTTTATTTACTTATTTGACAGAGAGAGACACAGCAAGAGAGGGAAACAAGCCGACCGGGGGCGGGTTGTGGGAGAGGGAGAAGCAGGCTTCCCGCCCACCAGGGAGCCCGATGTGGGACTCGATCCCAGGACTCTGGGATCTTGACCTGAGCCGAAGGCAGATGCTTAATAACTGAGCCACCCAGGTGCCCCATTCTCTTAGTTGCTTAGTGAAGAGCCCCTTCTAACCAGTTCCTACCTCGTCTCAGCAGAAACTACCGTGGTAGAAGGTGAGGAGTTTGGGCCACCCCAGGTCTTCAGTGTTTTCATTCAGTTGATCTTCACTGAGGCCCTGCATGTGCCAGCCCTTGACATTGAAAACACAGTAGAGAACAAAAATGAAAATATGGTGCCGTGATCTCTGAGCTAATGAATGGGCCTGCTGGCTATGTGCTGGCGCTCTGGAGCCAAGCTGCCTGGGTCAGATCCCAGCCCTCCCTGCCCCAGTCTGTACGGTGACTGTGGGCAGGTTTCTTAAATCTCTCTCTGCCTCGGTTACCCCATACATAAAACGAGGCCACAATACCCACTTTGCCTCCTTTTAGAGAATTTATGAGGTCATTTATATATAAAGGGCTGAGCGTGGTGCTGGGCTCAAAAAATATTGTGATAAAGGGGCACCTGGGTGGTTCAGTTCAGTGTCTGCCTTCAGCTCAGGCCCTGTTCCCAGGGTCCTGGAATGGAGCCCCACGATGGGCTCCCTGCTCAGCAGGGGGCCTGCTTCTCCCTCTCCCTTTGCCGTCCCCCCCCCCCTTATGCTGTCTCTCTCTGCCAAATACATAAAATCTTTAAAAAAAAAAAAATTGTGATAGAGACAAGATTCACGGGACTGTGAGAACTTCGGAAAGGGCTCCCTAGAGAAGGGGACATCCAAGCTGAGGCCTAAAGGAGTGTGCCGGCGGCGGTGGGGTGTGACCAGGGGGAATAAGTTTGGTAGGAGATTGGCAACACTGCGAGGAGGGCTTCCTGCAGGGGGAGGGTGTTGGAAATGTCATCAGAGATCCCATCTAGTTCCTGTCTCCTCTGCTCCCAGGTGGGCTGGCGTCCAGAGGAAGGGCAGTCTGTGGCAGCGGGTGGTGCAAGCCCCAGTTTAGCTCTCAGGGCCGACGCATGAGGCTTGCTGTGGATTTGGAGGGAAATCTAAAGATAGCTCAGCAGAGAAGGATGACTCGAAGCCCGGGCTTCCCCGCAAATCGAAGGAAGCAAGGATGAATCAGCTTCTCAAAGTAGAATGAAGTGGCTGTGGGAAGTGAAACCTCAGTTGGAAGGCCTCAGTCCAAGGCCACTCTGTCTCTGACTCACCTCAGACAGGGCAGAAGGAGGGCTTAGCGCCAGGGCAGGCAGGCTGTGAATCAGGGGCCTGCAGCCAGATTCCCGGGCTCTAGACCGGGCTCCTCTTGAAAGCTCAGTTTCTGCATCTTTACAATGGCGTGGGGGAGGGCGGGAAGTCGTTGTGGTGAATTACAGAAGCCGGGCACACAGTAGGACCTTCAGAAGTGCCAGCCCCTTCCCTTTTCCTGTCTGAGTCGTAGAGGATAATGAAATGAGTATGTGGGGTGGTTTGGGGTTCTTGTTAGTCTCCTGATGGGTGAGTAGTCATCTAGGTTCTGGTGAGATGAGTGGGGGGGAGAGGGCAGCAGAAGAAACAGCAGCTGCGTGTTGTGTCTGAAAATCAATAGCAATAATAAAAATGATCAACTGTCTCTTGAGTGTTTGGTTCTTGCTAAATACCCGACCCTCTGTGCCACTCTCTGTTGCCGTCTTCACAGCAGTTCCATGGGAAGGTGGACCCATCTTAGAGGTGAGGTAAATTGTTCAGAGAGGTGAAGCCACTTGCCCAGAGTCACACAGCCAGTGGATGGCAGAGTTAGGCTTTGGACCCTGAACCAAAACCTGGGTTTGAAGCCCTTGCTCTTAGCCTCAGATCTGTGGGGTGGGGGCTGTTGAGGACTTCATGGCCTAGTTGTGGCCTATGGAGCTGGGAGGGGGACTTGGAGTAGGTGTCTGCTTTATAGATTGGGAAATGGACAGGGCAAAGGCCTTACGCTAGATGACCTGCCTGTCGGAAATGTACATATGTTTAGAAAGAAATAGCAGCTTCTTCTGGCTTTGTTGAACATTTATTACAAAGTTAAGAGCAGAGACTGATGAGCTGTACCCCCCCACCCCCTTCTCTGCACCAGATACTCTCTGCAGCTCTGGCAAACTGTGTCCTCCTGGACCTCCCGCCAGGGGGCGCTGCCTCCCGCCACCTCAGCCTCAGGCCCGGTTCCATTAGCTCGGCAATTCCGTGGTCACTAAGGCATCGCAGGATCCTGGACTCTGGGCCCCCAGTCCCCTCCTCCTCTGGGACCCAGGAGTCTCAGCCCCCAGGCACCTCCACTTCTAACTGAAAGCTGGAGGTCATCCATAGCAGCATAGTAAGGATGTTTTTTGTCCAGGGTATGTGGGATAGTAGTGAGACCATTTTCCCTTTTGGGGCAAGGGTTTGGGTGTGTGTGGCCACAGCCTTTCTCCTTGAGCCAGTGTCTCCTCAGTCAGTCAGTGAGTGAGACCACCCTAAGGTGGGGCCCCTTTGGTCCTTGCACTTGAGGTGCTTTATTCATAGGGCTGGGTCAGGAGTAGCAGGGACAGTGTCCTCCACCTCAATCCTGGGGAAAGTAGCTTGGTTCTTCCTCCATGGGTCCTGGGGAGACAAGCAGAGAGATGGATAGATGGGCCGGAAACCAGAGGGAGGGAGAGCAAGAGCAGGGATACTGAGGTGGAGACAGACAGACACCAGTGGACTAAGGGGGAAGAAAGAGGGTGGGTGTACCTGCCACCAAGAGACCAGGCATCTGGACAGAAACTAGGAACATGCCCAGGAACAGGCAGACAGACCATGCAAAGGAAGGGAGAGGGTATTGAGGGTCAGCAAAGGGGAGAAAGAATGTCTCCTTCCTCCCAGGACTGCCAGTCCAGCCCCAAACTTGAGTCCTCTCCTCCAGATAGGCAGAGCAGAAGAGAAAGAGTAGCATCATCTCCAAGGCCATCCCCTAGTCCTTTGGCCACAAGAGGTGCTATCTACAGGTACCATTTCTCCAGGATGTTTTTCTGCCTGAGTCCCAGCGGCCTCACCAGCTACGTGGCCTCCTGGCTTGGTTCTGGAAGCTGCCTCGACCCCAGGGCAGTGCTAAGCAGCTCAGTCAGCATGTCCAGCTTCCCTGCCAGGGCGTCCATCCGCTTCTCCAGGGCCTGATGTGAGCTGCTCAGACCCAGCTGCAAGTCACACAGGATCATGTGCATCTGGGCAGAGAGGGGGAGGTGGGAGGTAGCAGCAGGCCGAGCTAGACTTCCTCCTTATCCCAGCTGCCTGGCTCAGTGCTTTTCACACATGGTTTAAATCCTCTTAAAAGCCTGGGGAGTGAGGATTCCATTCCCATTTTTACAACTACGGAAATGGGCTTGGAACAGTTAAATGACGTGCCCAAGGTGGCTCCTCCGGTAAGGCCTAGCATTTGTGGAACTGATGAACGACTTCAGGATCCACATAAGCGCTTTCATCAGCTTCTCAGACTAGGAGCCGCAGCTTTATCCTCAAGGGTATGAAAGTGTGAGCTTTCTATGAGAATTCTTGAACTCTCAGTTTTTGGCTGGATAATCTTTAGAAATTATGACCTGCCAGTTCTGGCAGATCTAGGCCCCCACCTCCTCACTGAGACCTGCCGTGCAGTTTAGGGGCCCTGCATCTGTGACTGCTTGCCATGGCCTTGGTGCCAAGGGCCACTGTCTGAATTGTCTCGGGCTAATGAGAAAAAGCAAAGGCCGCTTAATAGGCAAAAAGTGCTGTGAGTCAAGCCAAGGGGTGTGATGTTACCATCCCCAAGCACCGGCCGAATCCGGTGGTCCCAGCCGGAGAACGGCAAGCGGAGTCAGCCCCGTGGCCCTGGGCCCCTCTTTGCAATAGCAGCAGAGATGGCCTTTTACTGAAACAATGTGCCCTGTCTGTGTCAGATTTGTTAACTTGTGTTTTATTGGTCTTGCCATTTGTGTTTGAACTTGGTTTGTATATTTGCTTTGGTTTTATTGCTGTCTAAGAGTCATAGTTGGAAGGAATTTTGTATCCGTCCGCATTAACTCGACAATAAAAATAATGTAAAACCAAACACTAAAGTTCTTTGTGCGATTTCTTTTTCTAAGGTTAAAAGGGATCGGTCCCCTCCATGAGTTTAAGAAACTGTCATATCATTCATTCAACCACAAACCTTTGTTGAACGTGTGTGTTTTTGCCAGACCCCTGCCAGTGTTCGTTACGCTGGGGCTGATGTCCCTGCCAGCTGCCCTGGCCTCCCTTTTCTTCCAGACCCTTCCTCCCACAGGATCCTGGTACCTTGGAGATGTCCACCATGGAGTTCACTTGTTCCCGGAGCTTTCTGTGTTTCAGTCGTACCTGGCGGAACCTGTGGGAAGAAGCTGGAGGTCAGAAGTGATCCCAGCTCGGGGATGGGCTAAGCGGAGGAGAGACTCACATAGATGTGGTCCGGTGAGGAAGGGTTGCCAGAGCTGAAACCCCCCTAAGCCCATCTCTTAGGTAGCGTCCCAGGTATCCTGACTGCCCCCCCCATACAGATTGGCACGGACCCACAGACACAGACGCGCAGGACAAGCCATCACAGAGTCACCGTGAGGTCTAGGTGGACATCTGTTCAGCGGGCCTGCATGCCGGTGTCCCAGCCTGGCTTCACACGCACATTCGTTGCCACACACCATGTGGAAGGGAGGAGATGCGAACAGAGGGAGGCCCTCACCTGTTGATGGCAGCCAGCAGCCTGCGCTGGTGCCTGCGGGCAGCCCCGCGCTCCTTCCTGCGTGTGTGTTTGTAAAACATCCAGGCCTCTTGCAGCACTCGGGCAGCTGATTCCTTCATCTGGGGGTGGGCACAGTGTCAGTGGAGGCAGACCCCTAGGGCTCTGGGAGGAGGAAGGGGTGGCGTCTGGACTCCTGGGTCTGAGGGAGGCGTGTGCCGTGGGTGCCATATGCCCATCCTCACCTCTTTGGCATACTGGATGTCCATCATGAAGTTGTGCACGTGCTTCTCTGCCTTATTAAACTCCAGCTTCCGGGCCACCACGGCCACCAGCAGGGCTGTGCAGCAGACCCCCTGTGGGCACAGCAGACACTATGACGGAGGGCGGTGGGGCTCCGGGGCCACCAGACTCCCTCCTAGAACCCTCCCAACAGCCACAGAAGGCAGGCCAGACCACCCCCGGTGGACAGATGAACAGGCCCAGAGAGGGGAATCGGGGTCCCACACACCCCGAGGGGGTGGAGCCAGGATCAGAGGTCATGTGTCTGAGTCCCACTTGTGGGTGTAGTGTTTATACCACCAGAATGCTCTTTTTTTTTTTTTTTTTAGATTTTTAAAAATTTATTTATTTGACAGAGAGAGAGAGAGAGATCACAAGCAGGCAGAGAGGCAGGCAGAGAGAGAGAGGAGGAAGCAGGCTCCCCACTGAGCAGAGATCCCGATGCGGGGCTCGATCCCAGGACCCTGAGATCATGACCTGAGCTGAAGGCAGAGGCTTTAACCCACTGAGCCACCCAGGCGCCCCCAGAATGCTCTTTTGTTAAAGGTATGATTGGAGAAGGGGAGAAGGGCTGATCTTGGGTAAGAGGTAGAGCTTGGGCTCCTTCGGGAGCCCTTCCTCCCCACTGCTCACAGCCAGTTAGCCATCAGGTCACTAAAGGTGTCCCTCCCCCTCCTTCCACCCCTCTGGCTCCTGGCCACTTCTGGCCCCGTCCTTTTCCTCCTGGACCATCTCCTGACCTGGACCTGAGGGAGATCTAACATTATAACCCTGCCCCCTTTACCCTACTGCCCCAAACTTCTTACCCTCACTTTCAGAGCCTTCAGACAACTCAGACAACTCAGCCTGACCTCAATCTGCCATAGCTTCCCGAGCATCTTGGTCTGAACACTCCCCGCTTCTCCCAAGACCTCTGAACCGCCAGCTGCTTGGTGGTACCTGCTGTTCTTCCCTGAGTTACAGTGAATTTTCTTCTGAAGTCTTCCCCTTCCCCAAAATGTGTCTCAGCTCAAGAACACTCTGAACAATTTACTGGTTATAAACACTGGTTCCAGGAACACTTGTGTCCCAAGCCCAGCTCTGAGCACGTTACTTAATGTCTCAGGGGCTCACTTTCTTCCCTATAAAATGGGCATGCCCTCACAGTATTACTCTGTGGGTTCCTTAAGTGAACACCTGGAAAGGGTTCAGCGGAGAGGCTGGCACAGAGTCTGTACTTTATAAAGTTACTTGTGATTATCCCATTGTGTCAGGGAACCTCCCTGCCAGAAACTGAGCTGTGAGCTCAAGTGCAAATTGCCTGATCTCTCTAGGTCTGTTTCTCCTTGTGTCAAATGCGGGAGGAGGTCCCAGGCAGCCCCGAGGGTCCCTGACCCTTTGGGAGTGTTTTCCTGGCTGAATCTCTGCTCCTCTTTCTTGGTCCCAAAGACTCACTCCTATGGGGAGGGGATCACACTTTCCCATTACCCCATCCATGACCAGTGGAAATGTAGCATATCTTTTCTAGGACAGCTTCAGGACTGGGGGCCGGCAGCCCTGGGTAGGCAGAGCCAAATCGCAAGGGGAGGTGAAGGCCAAGGCTTTGGTGCTGGGTCCTGGACGAGGATAGGGGCCAGGAAGGGGGAGCTGGATGCCTGGGTCTATGAAGGGAAGGTGGTAGATGTCTGGTTTCAGGAGGAGACCAACTCTGGGGAGCCTCTGCCTCATCCTTGACATGAGCTAGGGTGGGCAGCTGGATGCTTGCGACCAGTTACAAATGACAGCCTTCCGACCCCCACCCCTTGACCCATTTGCCAAGCATTTCCTATGTGCTGGGTGCTGAGACCCTATGTGTGGTTTAACTCATCTCAGGAACCCCATGAGGAATACATTAGTATCAGCATCCCCGTTTTATTATAGGCTTGATCCCAGCTTGGAAGGGGCAGAAGCAGGATCTGAAGACAGGCAGACTGACCCCACAGGCAGGCTTTGGATGAAGCCCTAATGGAGGCTGGAGACTAGGTTCCTGTGTCCTGGATAAGCTGGGAAACCAAGGGCCTGTGTCCTAGACTGAGAGGGTAAGGGGGTGAGGAGGAGGATGTCTGAGCCTTCATGAGGCTCAGAGTGGATTCCTGGATTCTGGAAGGAAATGGGGCTGGGAAGTCAGGGGCCTATGTTTTCCAGGGTGGTGAGTTCTAGGGTCCTAAGTTCCAAGGAGAACAAGGATTTAGGGGATGGGTTCTTGGATTTTGAAAGGAAATGGGGCTGTGGGTGTCCAGATACCCAAGTTCCTTGGGGGTGGTGTCCTTGAGTCCCTTTGTTGGCTCCATGATTTCTTTGGGCCCAAGAGATACGCAGTTGGGGGTAGGGGTGGGGTCCTCTAGGGGGCTGTACTCACCATGACTCCAGTGCAGAGACAAACAATCTTGCCCCACATGGTGCCTGGCACCACGTCTCCATAGCCAATGGTCAGGAATGTGATGGGGATCAGCCACAGTGTGTCTGAAAGGTGTCCGGTGGCATTAACGGCCTGCCTGTGGGGAAGGATGGGTTAGTTCTAAAACCCTACCCCAGGGCTTCCCTTGATGTCTGATATTCTCCTTCCTAACACACCCACAGTCCCCAGAAGCATTCAGAGAAAGAGTCTGTAAATTCTGGGCTTTGGAGAGCCTGCCTGGCTTCCTCTCTGCTATGCGAGCTGGGCAAATATGCTCAGCCTTTCTGGACTGTGGCATTTGAACCTGGATCCAGCCAATTCCAAGGCTTGTTTGGTTTTCGTTAGGCTACCAGGACTGCTGCTTTCTGAGCAGGTTGAGAGGTTGAGAGGGGACAGAAACCCAGCCCAGAGTCCTCTTGTCACACCCTGGCAGGGATCTGCATACACACAGAGGAAGGGGTGATTTTTTTTCTCTTTTCTTTTCTCTTCTCTTCTCTTCTCTCTCTCTCTTTCTTTCAGATTTTATTATTTTTTTAAATTAACCTCTACACCCAGTGTGGGGTTCAAACTCACAACCCCAAGATCAGGATTCAGATACTCCACCAACTGAGCCAGCCAGGCACCCCAGAGGTGCCTTTTTCTAATGTTCATAAAGATGCTTTATGGCCTACAGGTGGTCCTGACAAGACTAAAAAGGCAGGATCCTGCCCTCCCTTCCCCCCACTTCATAGAAGGGGACATTTAATTTGAGCCATGGAAGGGACTGAAAATCCTGATTTGTCTAAACTTGAGCCCACAGACCCCTTGTATAAGGGTCAGCAAGGAACGCTTCATTCGTGAGGCCCAAGACATGTCAGACCCACTACTCTAGTGTTTGGATGTGGAGACTGAATTTGCACTGTTAAGCCCTACTCCCCTCATCTGGAAGTACATTCAAGTTTGAGGACTTCTGCCCTGGGGTTGAGAAATTTGACCCCCCTTACCCACCCTCCCACTTTTCAGATGAGAAACATGGTGGCAGGAAAACAGAGCCTACAAGATGTATCAGTTAAAAATCCTGAAAGAGGGGTGCCTGGGTGGCTCAGCGGGTTAAAGCCTCTGCCTTCAGCTCAGGTCATGATCCCAGGGTCCTGGGATCAAGCCCCCACATCAGGCTCTCTGCTCTGCTCTGTGGGGAGCCTGCTTGCCCCTCTCTCTCTCTGCCTGCCTCTCTGCCTACTTGTGATCTCTGTCTGTCAAATAAATAAATAAAATCTTTAAAAAAAAATCCTCGAAGATTAGAATTGCTGGGGAGACTTCAAAGATGGTAAAATTTCACACCCATTTCACAGATGAGGAAACAGAGGGTCAGAGAGAAAGGATCTAAAGCCAGTGCTTGTCTTTCCCCACCTCCCTTCAAGAATCCTTTCCCAGGGGTGCCTGGGTGGCTCAGTGGGTTAAAGCCTCTGCCTTTGGCTCAGGTCATGGTCCCGGGGTCCTGGGATCGAGCCCTGCATCGGGCTCTCTACTCAGCGGGGGGCCTGCTTCCTCCTCTCTCTCTCTCTGCCTGCCTCTCTGCCTGCTTGTGATCTCTATCAAATAAATAAATAAAATCTTAAAAAAAAAAAAAAAAGAATCCTTTGCCAGATGTACTAAACCAGAGGTCCCAAACTTGAGCCGGGGTCAGAATGCCTTGTTAAAACAGACTGCTTGGCCCCCACCTGCCAGAGTTTTGGATTTGTTAGGTGTGGGTAGGGCCTGAGAATTTGGATTTGCAGCAGGCTCCCAGGTGACACTGCCAGTTCTGGAACCACACCTTAGGACCAACTGGCTAAGATTAATGTCACTTTCTTTATCTGTAAGAGAGAGGACCTGAGGCCCAGCTTGTGTCTGTCCAGTAGGCAGCCTGGAATCCTCCATCCATTCCCTGCAGGAAATTTCCTTCCAGAGCAGCCCCAAATCACCACCATCCCAGGATGGCGGGGAGCACCCCAGTGCATCTGTGCTAATTCAGAAAAGGTGTCCATATCCTCCAAGGAGGCAGTTGCAACCTTTGGCCAGGCCCCAGTACCTGGGTTTAGAGACTGAACAGGTGCCCCGAGACCTAAGACAGGACAGGTGTGGAAGCGGGGAAGGAAGGGCTTGCTAGGGTCTGTGTGTGTCTGGGGAGACTGGAGGCTGCAAGCGGAGGAAGGGCGGGAGCTGGCCCGTTGGTTCCTCCCTGCCCAGTGGATGAGTGCGGACCCCCGGGGGCAGCTGGGGCTGTGAGCGGCTTCTCCAGATGCTCTAAGTCCCCCCCACCCTTCACCGCAGCACCCTCACCTCTCAGCCACCGACAGCACCCAGGCGGTGGTGAGCCAGAGGCCAAGCGTGAGGCAGAGCAGCAGGCGACCGGGGTGCGTGTTCATGTACAGCTTGGCCACGAACCAGTGGCGGAAGCGGACCTGGTTGAGGGCGCCGATGCTGCGGTAGGACGCGTTGAGCAAGACGCCGCTGCGCAGGAGGACCGCGCGGGGCACCAGGTAGAGGCGAAGCAGCATGGCCAGCGACAGCAGCGCCTCGCCCTCATCCAGGAAGCCCGGCCAGGACTGCGTTGCCGCCGCCGTGGGCCCGGACCCCACACCCTGGGCGCACCGCGGACCCTGCACCGGCGCAGGATGCAGCGCGCACACAGCCAGCTCCAGCACGATCTGCGCCGCCTGCCGCCCGGTCAGCGCCACGCGCCAGTCCCGGAGCCCGTTGTCAGTCATGAACAACTGCGGGGAAGGGACAGACGGGGGAGGGGGTCACAAGAAGGTCAGGTGGCCGCCCGCCTGCCAGAACCAGGAGATAAGGGGGGCCGTCCACCAGGGTCAGGATGGGTGGGGTTGGGGAGGGTGGGGAAGGAGTGGGGCAGGGCCTTGAGGAGGACCTCTCTCCACTTTCTTCCTAACGCCCTCCCCCTCGGTTTCGGCCCGCTTCCAGAATTTCCTGTGTACCCCCACATTGTTCTATATATTGAAGGTACCGGTGCACAGAGCAGAAAGCCCTGCCTCCTGGGAGCCTACAGTCCTGATGCACGGAGCCACCTCCTCCTGTTTCTGGGGCCGGGGGAGTAATTAACTGAAAACCGCACCCCATAGCCAACATTTACAGGGCACTTTGAATGGACCAGGCACTGCTCTATCTGCTTTACATGTTATGACTCAGGGAATGCTCCCAACACAGTGAAATCGAAAGCATTTTACCCCCATTTTACAGGTGCAGAAACTCAGGCCCTGGTCTTTCAGCTGTGGCGGTACAGCTGAGCTACAAATCCAGGCCACTTAACTGTTTGACTAGTGATGATAATGTGTACTTTCTACTGAGCAGGTGCCACAGGGGGAAATGACTACACATGATGGGTAACCCCCATTTTATATACAGAGGTTTTGGGGGAAGGGGTAGAGGCAACAGGATCTAGGGATGTGGGGGATGGGATGAGGGGAGGGCGCTGGTGGAGAGTTGAGGGCCAGGATGAGACAGGACGTGGGAGGGGGGTGATGGGTGGAACGCCCCCCCACCCCTGGAGTCTAGGGGGTAATTGGCACAGAGGTGGGGAGCTCAGGAGTAGGGAAGGACCCTCAGGCACATAGCCTGGATTTCAGGTTACTTGGAACTGGAGTAGGTGGGGCCCCGGGCATGGAGGACAGAGATCTGGGGGGCTGGGCCTGGAGTGAGGCTGCCTGGGGGTAGGAGCTCTCAGCATCCATGGGCATGCAAGGGGGGACAGGGCTACAGGGGTGCATGGGACTGGGTTGCTCCAGGAGGCTCGGTCTGTCTATCTGTGGTTCTTCTCATCTTGGTGGGTGAGGGTGTGGACAAATGTCAGGGTGGAGAAACCTCATTACTCAGACCAGGAGGAGGAGGAGGGTGGAAAGTGTGAGCTGACAGGGAGCCGTGGGGGCTGGGGGGGAGTAAGGAAGGGGCCCAGGGGTGGGGCCTGCCCTACCTGGACCTCTTTGGCGTGAAATGCCACGATAAGACAAAGGAGCAAGAAGGTGGAAATGCTGATGGTGCATTTAACCAGGAACAGGGAGAGCGCCCACTGTTGGAAGGGACAGAAAAAGGGGTAAGATCCTAGGTTCCCAACTGGTCAGTCCCCTCTACCTTCCTCCCATAATGCCATCCCTTCTCAATTCCCAATTTCCTGGCCTCCGCCACCCATTCCTCCCTGCCTGTCCTCCCCCCACCCCCGTCCCTGCAAAACCTGGTTCCACCCAGTGTCTCAGTTTTGGGGAACTCTCAAAACCATCTGGTCCCCAAAGAAAGTGGTCTCTTCCTTCCCAGCCTGACAGCCCTGGCTCAGATGCCGGTGTGTACCCTCCTCTTCAGCCTTTCTCATAGGATCCACACCTGAGGGGAGACCTTACAGCTCACAGCCCTTTTTAATTCCCCCATCCCCTCCCCCACCAAAAATAGTTCCTCAGTTAGGGGGTGGGGGAGTGGGGAGGTCTAGAAACAGACATCTGGCCTCCAGAAAGTTCCCCGGCCCTTCCCTGACCACACAGCTGGTCCAACCCTGGAAAGCAACCTGCCTTAGAAGATCCTACCACCTTCCCAATTCCCCAAGAAGCCTAGAAATGATCACCCAATACTCAAGAATGAATGACACCCTCCCACCCCCCACCCCATCCAGGACACTGGGTCCCCGAGACCCCAGTCCCAGCTCTGAGGAACACCCCTGGGTCCTGGCCCCTGCATCTCCTTCCCCCTGCTCTCTCTCCTGGCTCTAAGCCCAGGGCAGATCTGGCCGGAAGCACATGGCCTCCAGAAACCACGGAGAGACTTTTTTTTTCCTCTCTCTTTGTGTGGCAATACCTTGGAGAGATCTAGAATTCTGGAAGAAGAGGTTTAGGGGGGCCTGGGACTGCTGGATCCCCTAGGAGGAGTGGGGAGGGGTCCCTGCCTGACAAATGTTGTGGGGGAGGGGGATCCACCTGGGCTCCCCTGCTGAGCTCAGCACCTGTTTCTCGGAAGATGTCTGCCAGCTCCCCCAGCAGGCCAGGGCCCCACCTCTGTGCAGGGGAAGAGGGCCAATTTCCTGCCCCAGGGGACCTGCCCCCCCAACCCTCCCCAAACAATGGTGCTGTTGTTCTTAGCCCTCCCCTACCCCCTTATCCTCCTAAGCCTCCCTGGTTCCCTGTCCCTTTCTTTAGTTTGTCACAAACTCCACTCCGCTAGACACACCCCCTGCCCACACGGCACCCGACTTCTACTTTGCTGGTTCCTCTTCCCCCAAACCCCTGACTCAGTCTCTGAAATTTCCCTGTCTCTGGGGATGCTTCTGTTTCAATCTCTGTTTATGTCTGAGGGTCTCCGTTTCTGTCAGACTTTCCATCTTTCTGTGTGTATCTCAACTTGGGGAACTCTGTCTTTCACTGTCTCTTACTGCATCATTGTCTCTGTCTCACACCGCCTTTGTCTCTCAGTGTCTCTGTCTCTCAGTCTCAGTCTCTCTCCACCCCTCCTCCTGCTGATTTCAACAGCTTGTTCCCCTGCACTTCCCCAGCTGGGCACCTGCCTCTCCTTCAGCCCCTCCCCACTGGGGAGCAGGTGTCTGCGTCCCTGCAAAATGGGCTCCTAAGACTGAGATGGCAGTGGAGAGGAGGCATGGATGTTGTCAAGGCCCAAGTAGAAAGGGGGTTGAGGAGGACCCGTAGGGCCACCTATCTCAACCCTTACCCCCAGTTTACAGATGGGGAAACTGAGGCCCAGAAAGCTGCAGCAGCTTTCCTAGAGTCCAGCTGCTGGAGACAGCAGACTGACAAATGGCAGAGGGAAGGAAGAAATGAGAGGTGAGAAGGGGGAGAGAGGGAGTAAAGAAGGAAGGACCCCCTGTCCCTTTCCATCTGCAGGGAGCTCAGGCCCCACCTCCCCTGCTGGGTGGGGTTCTGAAGCGTGGGAGCGGCGGGTAGGCCCTGGCCATGCTTCCTGTTGGCATGGGCTTCGGTAGCCCCACCCCCCTGTGCCCGCTGCCCTGGCCTCGGCTCCCAGGCCAGAGGAAGCTGGCCTGCCCTGACCCTCCGTGTGGCTCCTGGTCACTTTGGAACTGCGCTCCTCTGCCACCACCCCCAAATCCAAGCCTGAACCTTCCTCCTCCAGGAATGCCCCCCAACCCAGTCCTCACGTCAGCGTCCCCAGCCAACCCAATTCCACATCCCTTACCCTAGACAGTTCTCCAACCCCTCCTTTCCGGTTAAGCAACTCTGTTATGTCCTTAAACCACTGATTCTGACCCCTGTCCTCTATCTGCCCCATCGCTGCCCAGACTGAGGCTGGAATGTGCCGAGAGCCTGCTCAGACCTGTCCTGGCCCCACCTGTCCTTTTCCTCCCCACCGACTCTATCAGGCCCCCCTTCCCCCAAAGACGTTCTAAGCCTCCTTCAGACCCAGGAGCCTGGGCTCCCTGCCCCCTCCCCTGGGACCTAGGAGCCCAAGACACTGTACACCTACTTCTCCATTATGCCCCAGAATAGCATGCAGACCCTGGGGAGGCTGGGACTGATGCACATGGGAGGGGCAGGGGGCTGTTTCCCATTTCCCACCCCCACCCCAGCCAGTATTTTTGGTCTCTGCCCTCTGCTGGGGAGGCACTGGGTAAACCTGCGTTTAGATAAGGACCAAGGAGCCGCCTCCTAGTTGGAAGAAGTTAGCCTTTCTCCCCACCCTTCCTTCACTGAACCTGAGGCTACCCCTCCCCTGATCTCTTCTTGGGAGACTGGAGGATCTGGTCAGCCACCCCCTGACCTCAAGGGGTCCCGGGCTTCCAGGTGTCCCATACAAACCTTCAAAGACTGAGACACTGAGACCCATGTTCCCTTCTTTTTGCAGAGAGAGCCCTGAACATTTATCTCCCTTGGGCCCCAGGAGTCCAGACCCTCAGCCCCCTCCTCCTTCAGGCCCAGGAATCCAGACCCCTAGCTCCTCCTCCCTCAGAGTTAGGGGTTCAGGTCCCCTGGTCCTCCCCTCTCAGACCTAGGACTCCAGCCCCTCCTCCCTCACACTTAGGGTCCTGACCACCAGTCCCTCCTCCCTTAGACCCAGGAGTCTCAGCCCCCAGCCTCCCGTGGCCCAGGATAAGAGCTCCACTCACCGGGCACCCTCCGAACCACAGCATCTCCGCGTGCAGCACCATGAGTCCAATGCCAACTCCCGCCAGCGCTAGCGCCCAGCCAGCCAGCCACTTCTCCTGCTCCAGCAGCCGCTTTCGCCGCTGTAGGGCCCCCAGGCCTGGCACCAGCTCCCCGCCCATGGCCCCTGCGGTCTTGGGGCTCAGCCAGCTTCCTGCCCAGGGTCCCCCACCTCGCAGCACACAAAGGGCAGCCACTGTGGCTTGCAGGTCCTCGGCCTGCTCTGCTCCTCGCTCTGGGGCTCTTGCTTTGAGGCACAGAGGAGTCTGTGCCCTCTGGGGGTGGTGACGGCTGGGCAGGGCAGGGAGGGGCCGGCATGGCCCTTGGGCAGATTGAAGGCTCCCCAACCACCCTTCGCAGCCTGAGGAGGGACTGGGGTGTGTCTTGGGGCAGAGCAAGGAAGAGGCGTGCATCCACGTGGATGAAGACACATACTGGCACACAATAGATTTTGTCACACAAAACGGTCTGCCCTCTGTAACACACACCTAAACTCAGCCACACCCAGACACCACAAGACACCCGGTTACAAACCCTCACACACACCACGGCCGGAGACGGGACCGAACACACATGGGGCACACACCACAACCTACAGTGAGTGACTCACAACTCCCTGATGAGCTCTGCAGCCCACAGCCACACCCAGACACCACACAGATGGTGTGACACACGCCGGCACTCAGCACGGCAGGCAGTGCCCTGTGGCTCCCGTGACCACCCAAACCGTTCACGCACAGGCACAGAAAACTGCAATCGAAACTGGGACAACATCCTCTTGCCCAGACAGTCACCCCCAGGCTCTCTTGCTCCATTAGCACAACACACACCAACGGTTCCGCAGACATACATCAGGTTACTGAGTCACACCCACGTGCCGCACTCAACATCCCTGTGTGAACCATGTGCTAACGGCGTCCCAGACGTGATACACCTGTGCACTGGCGCCCAACACGTGTGGACACACAACATTTGGGGACAAACCATGGCAGTCCTCAGGCCCCCAGCACACAGTGAAACACACGCGGATGGCATGTGACAGGTCACACTCGCACAACGATCCACAGCACACACAGACTCACCAGGACATACAACACGCCCCAGCGCCCAGAGCCATTCAAACGTGTGGTCAGAACAGTGGGAACGGACACGTGTAGAGACCTGCAGTGCACAGCGACACACACAGAAACCCAAACAGCCCGGGATAGGTTTTGGTGCCTCACAGGGACACGACCTAGAATAGTAGCCCCGGGGGTGAGGGTGGGGGGCAGGGCCCCTGACATGGAAATGCAGCATCGCCTCTGACTGACAAGCCACAAATGGCACACCATATACTCCAACACACGTGGCCACACAAACACCGAGCGACACAAAACATGCTGCCAAAGTATTTCCCAACACTACCTTTTGTGAACACCCTGGATCACGTAAAACATCAGGTGGGACCCACTGACACAGCTGACACCTAAGCCTGCGACAACACCACACACCACACCAGGGGCTACCCTCCGCTGCGGCGTACTACATAGCCACACAAACACAGCACACTCTGAGTGTGGCCACCCAGGCTGTGTTCTCGGCAGGGAAAGGAGAGCCCGCCCCAAATGGACACAGCCCTGGGCATGACCCATAGGGTCACATCTCTGACTGACAGCTCACCTTTGCACCAAAAAGGCATGTAACAGAGACACAACACACAGTGATGGACAGAATAGCAAATGCAGTACAGGGTCACTCCCGGAGGGACACGCGGTGTGCTGGAATGTCACTGCGTGCAACTGTGCCGGAGAAGCACACGGGTCTGTGTGCCATACATGGGGACACAGACCCAAACTCTGGGGAGATGCCGGCCAGGTTACACTAAACACCTCGCACACACTGACCTCTGGAACACAGCCAGTAGCCAGGCAGGCACTACTCTAGAGGGAGCTCACAGACACGACCCCTCTCCCTCCCGTGTCAGATGTCAAGCAGGAACACGGACCCGCCAGCCACAGGGAAACGAGACACTCACGCACAGACATGTCTGGCAATGCACCAACACAGCCCACGCAGACACACCCGGAGACACCAAATCGCACACACACAGACACACCCGGTGACAAAAACACAACCCGTGCTGGTGCCCCGCCCGATCCGTGGCACCCATGTGATTCCCAGTCTGGGTAGAGAGTGATGGAGACACACCCGGGCACACCCAGACACACCCAGACACCATGCGCGTGCCCGCGGGGAGAGAACGCTGCTGCCGGCACCCTGGAGGCTGCGGCCGGGATGCCCCCCAGCTACCCGCCACCCCTGTGGCCTGGCTCTGGTCTCTCTGCACCTCTCAGGTTCTTGGGTCTTACCTGGGAATCCTCCCTCAGTCTCTCCTGCTCTAGAAGCCGCTGGGTCTGTGCTGTCTTTATCTCTGTCTCTGCCTTTCCCTGTCTCTCTTGTGCTCTCCCCCATTCCTTGACCTCTGTCTCTTCTGGCTCTGTCTCTCAGTATCTCTGACTCTCTCAGTATCTCTTCTCTCTCTCTCTCTCTGTGTCTCTCAGCCTCTTTGTTTCTCTGTGTCTCTCTTAGCATCTCTATCTCTGTCTCCATCTTTGTGTCCCTGTTTTCTATTTCATCCCCTCTCCTTGTCACTGTCTCTCTGTCTCCATCTCTGTCTGTGCTCTCTGTGTCCCTGCCTTTTGCTGACTCTAGGTCTCTCTATCTCTGCCCGTGACTCAGTTTCTCCGTCTCCATCTCCCTGCCTCCAGACCTCCCTTTGGACCTCTCTCTCTGGTTCTGCCTCTCTCTCTGGACCTCTCCATGCTTGTCTCTGCCTCAGCTGCTCTCTTCCATCCACCAGCACAGCTGGGGGCAGCCATGCCCTTTCTGGTTCCACCAGCCCCACTCAGGGACAGGAGGCCAGAGACACAGGCTGCCGCTGCCCGAGTCGGACGCCTCGAAACGGAGACTTCCAGTCACAGCCCCTGTGCCGCCATGCCTCAGTGCGGGCCCTAGTGAAAACTGATGGGGTGGGGGGAACAATCAGAGAGACTCCGAGGGGTGCAGCCAGGCGGGGAGAAGGAAGAGGAGGAGAGAATTTGAAAAAATCGAAGAGGTGGAGAGAAGAGGTGAAGGGAAAGCAGGCGCCGGGATCAGGACAGGGAAGTTAGAGCAGACAGAAGTTTCGTCTCCAAAGAGACCACAACTAAGAGAGAAAAACGGAGCGGAGGCTGGCCATGGGAGAGGCCAGGGTGGGCAGCAATGGGGTCACAGTGGGAAAGGCACTTGCCTCCAAACGGAAGTTCTGGGATGTGGGGGTCAGTCGGTAGGACACACCGCTCCAGAACCAGCTCCCTCCAGCCCAGGGAGGGGCTGAGCCAGGGGGTGGGGGTGACTCAGGGCCCCAGAGCTTCCTGTGACTCAGCCCTTGGTCCCAACCCTGAAGGGGGGAGTGGAGAGGGAGAGGGGTCTCTGTAAAAGAGGGGGAGGAGGAACACCAGAGGACCTCTCTGCCTAGGTTGCCCCCCTCAGAGGAGGGGGTGGGCTGCTACATGAGACTTTGAGGGGAGGAGGGGACTGGGGGTGTGGACTCCTGGGTCTGAGGGAGGAGGGGCTGGAGGCCTGGACTCCTGGGTCTGAGGGAGGAAGGCTGTGGGCCTTGACTCCTGGGTCTGAGGGAGGAGGGGCTGGAGAACTGGATCTTGGGGTCTGAGGTAGGAGGGGGTGGGGGTATGGACTCCTGGGTCTGAGGGAGGAGGGGCTGGAGGCCTGGCCTCCTGGGTCTGAGGGATAGGGGGTTGGGGCCTATATTCCTGGGTCTGAGATAGGAGAGGGGAAGGGGAAGGACTCTGGGTCGGAGGGAGGAGGGGCTGGGGGGATTTGAGGGGGGTGGGGCTGGATCACATACTCCTGATCCAGGAAGGCTAGAAGAACTGATTCCAAAGTCCCTGGGACTTTTCCTTGGCCTCGTCCCAGCTGCCCCACCTTCATCCCAGCCCCATCTCCGGGCCTGGAAAGGACCCAGGTGCCTTGGGGCCCAGCCGGAAGGGGCTAAGGACAAAGGGTTGTTTAACTGGGCAGGGTGGTGGAGGGGAGAGAAGAGGGTGTCTCAGGCGGAAAGGTCACTCGTCGCCCCGGGCTTGTGCAGGGAAAGGCGGGGCTGCGCCAGGAGGAAGACATCCTTCATGAAAGTCAGAGACTTGTGGAGGCAAATCCACCACGGCTGGTCTTTTTGATTTAGGCATTTGGAGGTTTCAGGGCATGGGATACTGCCACCTAACGGTGGCTTTGGGAACTGCAGGCACCTGCTTGTCCAGGCTAGTTTCCTGTCTGCGTATATTGAGCACCGACTAAGTGCCATGTCCTGGTGTAAGTATTGAGGGTGTAGTAAAAACAAAACAGACAAAATCCCTGCCCTCATGGAACTTCCATGCTAAAGAAAGTTTTGTGGTTCCGTCAATCTCTCTCACTCTGTCTGAGTCTTTGCTTCTGTCTCACTGGCCTATATCCTGGTCTTTGTCTTCAAGTGCATGCGTTTTTCTTTTTTCCTTTTTGTTTCTCTCTGTTTCTGTTTACTTTATCCTTTACATATCTCTATTCACCACCAATTAAAAATGAGGTATATTAAGTTCAATTAGCTAACATGTATTACATCATTAAAAATTATGTATATTATTTTAAGACATATATAAAATTAAATTATAAATAGTATGTAACTAAATAATTACATCTCACAATTTGGGACTCCACAGACCTTGGTTCGAATCTTGCCATGGCCACTGACTATTTTTGTGTGGAATATAGTACACGTACAGCCTGGGTTAGGGATGGACCTGTGTTCACGTCTAGCTCTGCAATCTTAGCTGTGTGTCCTGCAAAATGGGGATGATACCCATATCACAGGGATGCTTGAGAATTAGATGAATATCCACAGTACTCAAGACAGGACCTGGTATATATTTTGTTGTTGTTGTTTTTAGAGGGAGGAGGGGCAGAGGGAGAGAGAGAATCTTAAGCAAATGCCACGCTTAGTGCGGAGGGGGCTTCATCTCAGAATCCTGATGAGATCATGACCTGAGCTGAAATCAAGACTTGGACGCTTAACTGACTAAGCCACCCAGGCCCCCCCCTTGAGCTGGTATATGATAAGCACTTGGGGTACATTGTCTCTAAAACTGGCTGCCAGTGTCTCCTGTCTGTGCTGATATGTGGCTTCGGTCTGTCTGGTTTGTGACATCTTTGTTGCAGAAATCATGCTGGGCCAGCTCGAGGTCCAGTTGTTCAGAGAACTAGAAGCTTCCACTTTTGTTCTCTCAGAACTCTAAGATGACCATGCTGTGAGCAAGCCCATGGAGAGGCCTTGCAAAAGAGAGTCAAAGCACCCTGGCCCAAAGCCCAGTCTAGTCCCAGCTGAAGGCAGTGGCATGAGTAACCTCTGGAGAGGCGAGAAGAAATGCCCAGTCAATCCTCAGAATCTTGGGAAATAATATACTTTTTGTTTTAAGACACTAGATTTGGGACACCTGGGTGACTCAGTCAGTTAGGGGTCTGCCTTTGGCTCAGGTCATGATCTCAGGGTCCTGGGATCGAGCCCTGCATCAGGCTCCCTGCTCAGCAGGGAGTCAGCTTCTCCCTCTGCTCCTACTTGCCTCATGCTCTCCCTTTGTCTCAAATGAATAAATTTTTTTAAAAAAGGACACTAGATTTTGTAGTGATTTGTTACACAATGATAATAAAGATCATACCTTTTTGTTCACTTTTGTATTTGAAGTTTTCATAATAAAAATATATGTATACATATGAATATTATATAGTTGATCCTCGAGGAATGGGAGGTTAGAGGTACAGATCGCCCCACACAGTTGAAAAATCCACATACCACTTTTTTTTTTAAATATTTATTTATTTGACAGAGAGACACAGCGAGAGAGGGAACACAAGCAGGGGGAGTGAGAGAGGGAGAAGCAGGCTTACCACCAAGCCGGGAGCCCGATGCGGGGCTTGATCCCAGAACCCCGGGATCATGACCTGAGCCGAAGGCAGACGCTTAACGACTGAGCCACCCAGGTGCCCCCACATACCACTTTTGACTCCCTCCAAACTTAACTACTAGCAGCCTGGAACTACTAGTTCCAGTCAGCTAGTAGTTGACTGGAAGACTTATTGATAACATAAACCACTAATTAATGCATGTTTTGTAGGTTATATATATTATATACTGTATTCTTACAATAAAGTCAGTAGAGGAAAGAAAACATTAAGAAAATCATAAGGAAGAGAAAATGCATCTATAAGACTGTATTTATCAAAAAAGAAATCTGCGATAAGTGAATCTGCACAGGTCAAACCTATATTGTTCAAGGATCAACTGTGTAAATATAATGGAAATTGTACTTTATAAATTGCAGATAATATCATTTTGACTTTTTTTTTAAACCTCTGGATCTTTCTTGACTCTTTCTTCCTTTTTTTTTTTTTAAGATTTTATTTGTCGGGTTGAGAGAGAGAGAACGGGCGGGTGAGGGGCAGAGGAGAAGCAGACTCTCTGCTGAGCAGGGACCCTGATGTGGGACCCCATCGGGCGACTCCAGGATCACAACCTGAGCTGAAGGCAGGCGCTTAACTGACTGAGCCACCCAGGTGCCCCTTTCTTGACTCTTTTGATCTCTGTCTTTCATACTATCCTCTCTCTTTCTCCTCTATGTCTATTCCTATCTTGCCAAAACCTTTCCTGCCATTCTTCCCTCTATTTACCCTACTCTACCACATTGGGCTTCCTGCTGATCCTCAAACCTGCCAAGCCCCTTCCTGCCTCAGGGTCTTGGCGCTTGCTTGTCCCTCCAATCTCCTCATAAATCATTCTCTCACTTCAACCAGTTCTTTACTCAAATATAGTTTCTTTCATGACCACCTCTTTAAAAATGGTCCCCTCCTTCTCCGTAAAGAATCCTGTATTCTATTTAATTGCTTTGTCCTCATGGCACTTAGGATTCTCTAAATAATCCTATTTTCTTTTTTAAAAAAGATTTTATTTATTTATTTGACAGACAGATCACAAATAGGCAGAGAGGCAGGCAGAGAGAGAGGGGGAGGCAGGCTCCCTGCCAAGGAGCAGAGACCCCGATGCGGGGCTCGATCCCAGGACCCTGGGATCATGACCTAAGCCGAAGGCAGAAGCTTTAACCCACTGAGCCACCCAGGCACCCCAATAATCCTATTTTCTTATTTGTCTAATTGGGACAGGGATCTTGTTGTTCCCAGTGTTCAGAACAGCGCTGGCAGTAAGAGATGCCCAGTGGATATTTGTGAAGGAATGCTCTTATTCAATGGTACCGATTGGCCATCCTTTGACTCTACCTTCTTACCCTGTTCCACACTGTCCTGGAGATGGGAAGGATGTCATTTCTCCATTTCTCTGTCCTTTGTCCCTCCACCCAGATAGTTGAAGTTGCTGTCTGTGGTTCTGAGACCCAATGTGACAGATCTGTCCTTGGTGCTGATTAGGGCTCCCACTTCCATTAAGCTGGAGAGGTCAAACAAATCTTGCGCAAGGAGTGATGTGTGTCTGATCCATCCAGGCATCCAGGAACTTCTGCATCACGGAGAGAAGGCAGACATCTGCGTTCCAAAGGGAGGGAGTACCTGGGTCACTGTGTGTTCAGTAGATATCTGTCCTAACTATTTATGTGCTCATCTATTCATGTATACATACATTCATGTATATACTTTTTATTTTGGAAAACTTCAAAGATACAGAGGTGAAAAGACGAGTATAATAAACTGCCATGTACCCACTTAACAACGACCAGCTCATGGCTAATAACATTTCACCGCCACCCACTTCCTCACTTCCTCTATTATTTTAATGCAAATCCCAGACATGATATCATTTAATTATATGTCGTAGTTGAATTTGTTTCTTTTCATTGAGGTATGGCTTACACATTGTAAAGTTTGCAAATCTTAAGTGTACAGATTGACGCTGTTCTACCTGCGTATGGACATGTGTGACCAGCACCAAATCAAGCCATGGGGCATCCCTATTGTCACAGCAAGGTCTCTTGTACTCCCAACTGACACACCAGGAATGGTGTCTGACCTCTATCACCAAAGATTAAAAAGCCACAATATGGAAGTCCAAAGACCTGGACTCTGGCCTTAACTTTGCTGTTAGCGTTTTTTGGGTATAAAATGTACCATATGGGGGCACCTGGGTGGCTCAGTGGTTAAGCCTCTGCCTTCAGCTCAGGTCATGATCTCAGGGGCCTGGGATCGAGTCCCACATCGGGCTCTCTGCTCTGCAGGGAGCCTGCTTCCTCCTCTCTCTCTCTCTGCTTGCCTGTCTGCCCACTTGTGATCTCTCTCTGTCAGATAAATAAAATCTTAAAAAAAAAAATGTACCATATGTGCAGAAGTACATAACATTCAGAGGTATATTTTGGACAAATAATTGTATTGTGAATGCCCAAGAAATCAACCCGGACACCCAGAGAGAATACTGCTACTCCCCAGACTCTTCCTGGATGCCCCTTTATGGCAACATTCCCTTCCCAATTTCCAGAGGAAACCACTATCCCCACTTACAAGGAACTTGACTCCTCCTACCCCACAGCCCTCACACACGGTGCTTTCTTTGTTCTCCTTCTCTCCCCGACCCTTCAGCCCTATGTGGCCCCTGGCCCTTTGACCATGAGTGAGAGACCACCTCCTCTCTCTTCTCCCTGTCTCCAGTCTCACTCTCCCTGGTCTGTCCCCTGCATGGTCACAGGAACAGCTTCCCATCACTGGGCTTCCACCCTGCCTTTCCTCTGCTCTAAGCCCTTCCACTGATCCCCACTGGTTGTAGGGAAAAGTTCAGGGGACTTTATCTTCACCTGACATTCCAGATCCTTCAGGGACCCTGCCACCCTTTTCATCCTCATCCTCATTCCTCACACTGTATACACAAACCGAGCCTTTGTGAGTGCTGTCCCTTCTACCTAGAACGCTTTTCCCCCGGATGCTTTGTCAATTACTATTAGTTACTGAGACATCTGCTCAGAGATTAATTCCTGTCCATAGCCTTCCCCGGTCTTCTCCTTTGGAGCTCCCTTAGACCCTCATACCTCCTGCTTTACCACTCATGAGCCTCTGGGTTTTTCATTGTCTTCTTCCAGACCAGGGAGGCAGGGTTGAACCTGACTCATTACTGGGTCCCTGGCATGATCCAGCTCAGAATAGATTATGAATGTTTGCTGACTGTCCCTCCCTGCAGGTCTCTCTGTATCTTACTTGCTCCTGCCTTTGTCCCACTATCTTCTCACAATGTAGCACACATTTCCTGAGGCCTTGGCATGGGCTGGTCCCTCTGCCTGGATGTTGTCCCCCACTTTGTCCGCTTGATGACCTTCTACTCATCCTTCAGGACCCAGCACACGTTCTATCCTCTGTGAAGCCACCCTGATGTTTCATTGCCTCAACCCTCAATCAGAAGTTTCTTCTTTACCTGTTAGCCCTTCCAGCCCAAGATCCCTGATCTGTCTGGGGACTTATGGCCATCTGGTTGGTAGCCTGCATCCCCCACCAGACCAAGAAGTCCTCAAGGGTAGGAGTCACCAGGATTGCCCAGCACAGAAGAATGAATCACAAATGTTTGTGGACTCTCTCCTGAGATTACTTCTACTTCTGTGTTCTTTGTCTTTGAACTAGCTAGTCCCTCTCCCTGGAATGCTCTTCCCTTCTCTGTCCCTATGGCTTGCTTCAAGACCTGCCATCAGGTTCTTCTCTCTCTGGAACCAGCTTCATTACATCCCTCTCCAACTCTGTCTCCTTTTGTACATGCGGATCCCTCCGCCACAGGCTTGTGGCTGTCTGGGGGTGGACCTACCTCCCTCACCTCAGATTCGGAGCTCCTCCAGGCCTGGGAGTCACCTCTATGGCCCCTGTACAGAGGACCACGATGAATGATGGATGCCGATGTGTTTCAGAGTAGGTTTCGTGAATTGATGCTGTTCCCCTACCACCTTTCAGCTTCTGTTCCAAGACCCGTGTCTGAAGTGGTCATCTGTGTGTAAGTGGACACTTGGAGGATTAAGGGCTCTCCTTTCTTCTCCCACCTTATATAAACTTCCTCCCGAGGACTGCAGAATGTCTTCCCCTCCCCTGAGTGTTGCACACAGTGTTGCTTTTGACCAGGGACCTCTTTGTACAGTGAATGGAGTGTGGCAATGGGCTCATGCCCATGGATTTCACTGGTCTCACCTCATATTCCATCACCTAAAAGAAGCTGGCCTGAGAAAACAGTGGGGTGACTGAGTTATTGTTGCCCACTGGGAGTCAACACCCTGAAAGGATGGGGCTCCATCTTATAGGATACAGGATAAGCTTTGAGGTGATGAGCATTTAACAGGGCTGTCTCCCCACAGCCAGAGCACATGGGTCTGGGTATCAAAGGGTGGCGGGGGGTGTTTCCTCTCACTGTTACACCTACTGCCCACTTGCAGAATTTTTATTTCCTTTTCCCATGACCTTGAGCTCTGCTTGTTTGGAGGTCTTTGTTCCCAAGGAAAGAATGTTTCCACTAGAGGACACAGCAGTGGTTCCTCTGAATTGAAGGAGAGACTGCCACCTGGGCATTTTGGACTCCTCCTCATGCCACTGAACAAGTAGGCATGTCTGGAACCCAAAGCATTCTCAGGGACACTCCTTTAAATAAAGATTTTTTATTTATTTGACAGAGAGAGATCACAAGTAGGCAGAGAGTCAGGCAGAGAGAGAGGAAGGGAAGCAGGCTCCCTGTTGAGCAGAGAGCCCGATGTGGGGCTCGATCTCAGGACCCCAGGATCATGACCCGAGCCGAAGGCAGAGGCTCAACCCTTGAGCCACCCAGGCGCCCCTCTCAGGGACACTTCTTAGAGATTCCATGTCCAATAGTGGGGGGGAAAAAGGAAAGAAAAGAAAAACAGGATCACTAAGGATTTAGACCTTTCAGGAATGAGTGTTTGGGTCACCTGCCTAGTTTAAGGACACTCTTCAGCTGAGGGCAAAGGAAACTTGGAATGAGTAAGAGAAAAAGGAAATCATAATATCAACTATGGCCTTGTGACCAGTTACAAAAATGTGAACTATGGATACGCATGTTTTCTTCTTCACTTGTTTTTCCCCTCCATCCCTCCCTCTCTTCCTTTCTTCCTTTTTTATCTTTCCATATATCTATCATCTATCTACTAACTTCTTTGAATCTTGTCTCTTCTTTCCCTTTATTATTTCATATAAGGATTCATAGTGGGGGTGGTCCTGACGTTCATAAAAGAAAATTTGTTCAATAGCGTCCATGCTACGTCTCCACTGCCTTTTCCTTCTCATGGACCAGCTATTTCTGGGGGCACCGTGGCTCAGTGGGTTGGGCCTCTGCCTTCAGCTCAGGTCATGATCTCAGGGTCCTGGGATCGAGCCCCGCATCGGGCTCTCTGCTCAGTGGGGAGCCTGCTTCCCCCGTCCCCCCCGGCCTGCTGCTCTGCCTACTTGTGATCTCTGTCTGTCAAATAAATAAATAAAATCTTAAAAAAAAACCAGCTATTTATGCACTGCAATTAGGAAATAACAATAATTAGTTGTTGGGTGAGTAGTAAAAAGGGGTTAGATGACCACAGATCAAGAACACAGATGTATGTGAAGGGATAGGCAGAATGAAGGATGTGCAAATTTAAGTCCATTCAGTCAGAATGCAGATAGTAACAATACTAGAATCATTTGGGTAAGTCACAACCAATCAACACATTTCCTGGACTTATTCACTCAGGAGCTTCTTTTCATTTAACACATTACCTAACAGGCAAGGGTTCATGTCATGAGATGGTTAACTGAAGTCTTCTTTATCCCTTTGTTCATCAGTTGTAACCAAATAAGTAACTTCAAGAAAGGGGGTACGTTTTATTCCTCACCACCCCTCATTTGCCATTTCAGCACCAAGAGAGCATTTAAAATTTTTTTCAACCTTTTATGGAAAATGATATACATAGAGAAAGGACACAAATCATCAGCAAAGAGCAGGGTGAATTCTTGGATCAAGAAACACAGGACCAGGGGCCCCTGGGTGGCTCAGTCATTAAGTGTCTGCCTTTGGCTCGAGTCATGATCCTTGGGTCCTGGGATCGAGCCCTGCATTGGGCTCCCTGCTCAGCAGGAAGCATGCTTCTCCCTCTCCCACTCCCCCTGCTTGTGTTCCCTCTCTCACTATGTCCTTCTCTGTCAAATAAATAAATAAAATCTTAAAAAAAAAAAAAAAAAGAAACTCAGGAGAAGATCCCAGAAATCCCCTTGTCCCCTCTTTCAGTCACCGAGTATCCTGACTTCTTTTTTTTTTTTTAATTTTTATTGATTGGTTGATTTTAGAGAGAGAGAGAGAGTGAGCGAGCACACACACAAATGGGGAGAGGGGCAGAGGGACAGGGAGAAAATCTCATGCAGACTCTCCACTGAGCACAGAGCCTGACGCGGGGCTCAATCCCAGGACCTTGGGATCATGACCTGGGCTGAAGACAGTCTCCCTAACTGACAGAGACACCCAGGTGCCCCAGACACAGGGATCTTTTTAAAACATACACAAGATGACACACCGTATGATATTCCATTTATATGACGTTCAATATTAGGCAGAATTGATGTATGATAGAAGTCAGAATAATGGCTCCCTCCTGGTAGAAGTGCCTGTGAAGGGCTACGGGGAAGGCTTTGTGGACAGGGACAGGAAATGTTCTGTATCTTGATCTAGTGGAAGTTACACTGGTGTATACATGTGGAAAAATGGCACATTGCGCATTTTACTATGTTTTACATTTCAGTGAAAAAGTTATATATTATATGTAATTATATACATATAATTATATCTGTATAATACATAACATTATGTGCACACTACGTAAGACATAATAATATAGTCTACATATACTATTAGATGATATGTATTTATGTGAAATGTGGCATCTCCCTGCTATAAATTCTCCAATAGATTCTGTATCAGAATGGGATCAACCAGAAAAGCAGAACTAGCTGGAGATATAAAGATAAGGGATTTATGGCAAGGCTTATGTGATTGTGTGGGCTGGCCAGGCCAATTCAGAATCCACAGGGCAGGCTGGCAGGAGAGGTGGGCTGGAGCTCTTGGGCACCGGCAGAAGATGCTGTCCACAGGTGGATTTCTCTTTCAGGCAAACCTTAGCTTTGCTTTTAAGGCATTTTTTTGCTGGCTGACCCAGGCCCACCCAGGTGATCTTGAATAATCTCCCTTATTCATAGTCACCTGAGTAGGAACTATAATATCCACATCTACAAAATACCTTCGTACTTACACTGAGATTAGTGTTTGAGTGACTGACTGAGATGGAGCCTAGCCAAGTGGACACATCAGACTGACTTCAAATCACATTTGTAATAAAACCCAAAGTCTGCCTTCCACACTTGAAAGGTCAGTTTCTTGGGGCACCCGGGTGGGTCAGTAGGTTAAGTGTCTGCCTTTGGTTCAGGTCATGATCCCCGGGGTCCTGGGATCAAGTCCCATGTCAGGATCCCTGCTCAGCGGGGAGCCTGCTTCTCCCTCTCCCTCTGCAGCTCCCCCTGCTTGTGCTCTCTCTCTCCCTCTCTCTCTCTCTCCCCGCCTCGGTCAAATAAATAAATAAATAAAATCTAAAAAAAAAAAAGTCAGTTTCTTGAAGGTGGGGACTTTTGCCTGTTTCCTTCACTGTTGTATGCCTAGAAACTAGGACAGTGCCTGGCAAGTGGTAGGTGCTCAGTAAATGCGATGAATGAATGGATATTGACATTCAGCTTCTCCTTCCATGTCAGGATGTGTAGACCTCTAGAGCACACATCCCTTGACCTCACAGGAAGGTAGGAGCATCTCTGAGACGACTTCCTCTTCATTAAGGAAGTTAGAAGATGTGGGGATTGCTTTTGCCACTTACTCTGAAAATCACTGCCTCTGACTGGGTCCTGGGCAATTTGGCTGCCAAACGGGGATGAAAGTCCCTTTCTTGGGTGCCTCTCTGGGTCATTGGGAGGATCAAGTGGGGGACAGGATGTGGAAGGACCTTGTAAAGCACGGGGACAAGAGGACACATTGTGGGATCCCATGTTTATGTATACACATCTCCCTGCCCTGTGTTCTTTCCTCCCTCTGGATCTGTGTCCAGGCTGTCGCCTCCTCCTGGAATGCCCTTCCTCCCCCTTCTCTTTGCCAAGACCTCTTTATCCTTTAGGAGTTGGCTTAGGAATCACTTCTTCCGGGACGTCTCCTCCAGTCTCCACAGATTGGAGAATTTTTCCTCGTTCAGCTTCGCCTCAAGTGCCTTTCTGTCAAATTCATCAACACCTGTGTGTTTGGGAGGTAGCATTGCTTAGCGGCTAATGGGGCTGGGAGTCACACTCCTGGCTGTCCATTCACTAGATAAATGGACACGAGCACCTGCCTCACCTCTCATTTGCTCATGGGCGTTGTGATAATAGCCCAACTCATGCTGGGTGGCTGTTGTGTCCCAGGTAGTCCACAGTCATGTTATTAAATTCTGAACACAACCCCTGCAAAGTAGGGCTTGTCATTAGTGTAGGTTTTATTATCACCTCTGCCTTATAGGTGAGGAAACAGGTGCAGAGAAGTTGAGTAACTCACCCCAGGCTAGACGGTAGCGCTGGGATTTGAACCCATGCAGACTGGCTCCAGAGGGTGAGCTCCTAGCTCCAAGGATATGCTGCCTCTTGAAAATCTCGTGATGATACGAATAAAGACATTATTGTAGCTCCACACTGGCTCCAGGGGGAGGAAACTGGGTCCAGTGGGGTGCCAGAGTGTCACTGGTGTTCGGTAAGAGCCATTGTCAGGATGGCCCTTCATGTGGGCCAGGATGTGGCTGTTCCTCCCCACCCTGGGATGATGGGGACCTTTCCCAATTTCTCCCAGGCCTGCTGATCAGGTTTGGGCAGGGCAGGGGTAGGAAAGAGGGGGCGTGGTGGTGGCAGAGAGAGACAGGAGTGCAACTCTTGTGTGACACCATTTCCCAGTGAGCCACATTACAGAGGCTGAAGTTTCTAGAAGCGGGTGCGAGCCTGCCCCCAGCGAACTGTTCAGGAAGAGGCTGGAGGAGCTGTCTAAGGGAGGGGACCGAGGGGTCCTCCCAGAGTGCCCAGCAGCAGGGGGACCACGAGGAGTGGCGCCATGACAAGGGCTGCCTGGGAAGGGGCAGTGGCCGCAGCAGTGGTGAAGGACTGGGTCACAGAGTCCCTGTTGCAAAGGTGCCCCTCACAGCAAGAGCCCTGCAGGTCAATGTTGGTCCAGGGACTGGAGGTGCCCTTGATGGTGCAGGAGGGCCGGTGGCAGGTTCTGATGTACACAGGGACTGAGAAATTGCCTAGATGGGGGGCAGTGAGGAGGGGATCAGAACTGAGGGAGGCAGCAGTACCTGAACCTCCACCTCAGAGGCCAGGGCCACGACTGGGTCCTCAGACTTGCCTCTCCTCAGACTAGACCCTGCCTCCTCCCTCAGAACGGGGCATAGCTTCCTCCTTCAGAGGAGGCCATCCCTTTATCCTTCCAGATCAGGGCTCTGCCTCCTGTCTCAGACCCGAGCCATGCCTCCTTCCTCTGACCAGGGCTATGCTTCTCCCTCAAAGGAGAGCCATGGCTCTTCCCTACAGCCACGCCTCCTCCTTCAGACCACAGCAGTCTCCCTGTCAGGCCTGTCCGGTTCCTCTACCCTCAGGCCTGCCCTTCACACCCTTTGCCCAGGCTCTGCCCTGATCCCAGCCCCTCACCGACGGTCATTTTGCCATTGCCCTGGAAGCAGACGCTTTGGTCCTGGTGACAGTGGACCCGTCGAGACTTCTCTGGGGTGCAGTCCTCTGGGTGGATCCCCAAGCAGGCGTAGCACTGCAAGCCGCTGAGAGTTGGCGGGTTGGGCGCTGGCAAAAGAGCGTAGACACACACTCAGGTAATGGTTGCGTGGTAGGTCGGTCCTGTGGGCTGCGCACTGCGTCGCGTGCCGGCCTGGCCTGATTTAGGCGAAGGCTGGAAGCCCAGCGCTAGGGAGGAGGTGCCCGGTGGAGGCCACGCCCCTGCCCTGCCCTGGCGGGCATGGAGGGGCCGCCCTCTCAACCCACCCCGGGCCTTGCCCTCTGGCTCACCCGGGCTCAGATTGGGGATGGAGTCGTGGGTCATGAGGTCGGTGTTGCACAAGTCAGTGACGCAGCCTCGCACCACCGAGTAGTCCGGCGGCAGCGCATGGTCGTCGGACAGCATTCGGCCCGTAGGCGGGCCTGTCCAGCAGCCCTTCTGCACCATGGTCACCGAGGCGCGGTACCCTGGGGGGGCAGGAAGGGACTGGAGCCTGGTGCGCTGCTTCGTCCCAGCCTTCTTCCCCCTCTCCTCCTAACTTCCAGGCTCGGCCCCTCTAGGTTTCAATCTCTCCCTCCTCCTCCGCTCTTCTCTGGTGCTCACCTCGCCTCTCCCTGCTGCCCTTCCCTTTCCTCTCTCTTCCTGCAAACTCCATTTCCCCTACTCTCCCTACGCCTTTTCCCCTCACCAACCCCTTCCCAGCCCCCCACCCCCACGTTCTCCCCTCCAGTCTCTTCCTCAAGGCTCCCACTGTCTCCTTCTGCCCCACCTCACACCCCTCATCCTTCCAGGTCTTTCTCCCCTCCTTCCTCCTACCTCCCTCTACCTCCCCGCTCTGTCTTTACCTCTGCCCTTCTCTTGTCTCCAATCCCCACAAACCCTTGGCTCTTCCCCTCCTCCCTCTCCCTCCCTAATCTCTCATCCCTGACTCTGCCTCCAACCCTTGGTCTTCCGCAAGCGCTTCTCCTTTTCAAGGTGCCACTTTTTGTCCCTCACCAGTGTCCAGGGACAAGACAGCCTCAGAGCATCCATGGGGACAGGAGACATTGTGGAATTTCATGCCATTGAGGTCAAAGGGCCCGAAGTAGATGTGTTGAAAGTTGTAGCATTGTCGGGCCTGGGATGCTGCGGAGAGAAGCAGGGTGGGTGGGGTGAATGGAGCTCTGTTGGGTGGGGGGGGCAGGTGGGAGAGGATCCTGTTCCAGGAACTCCCCCAGAGCTCCCCTAGCAAATGGCAGTCTCACCAGCTGTGCTCTGAGAGGAGCCAGGCCTTGCTGCCTGGAGAACTAGGCATTCTAAGATTTAGGCCTTCACGTCAGTCAGGCTAGGTGGGCTGCCCTGATGCAGTGCGCAACCCATATGACTGTACCTCACAACCACTGCTGTGGTTGGTCATGGCAGTGTCTACTTCCTGGCAGACTAATGGCCTCTGTGCACCTGCCAGTCCAGTTTCCCTCCCTCAGCTGTTCAGGATCTCCACCCTCTTCCAGGAAGCACACTAAGATTAAATAAAGGAGGAAGTGATTCACTCCTGCTCTGCCTGTCCCTCTCCCAACTAAACTCAGGATGTCCAGCAGCACTAAAAGGCCGTGGGTAGAAATCAGACTCCAGCACAGGCAATGGGATGTGCAGTCTCGCACTACAAACGTACACACGGAGCCAGCCCCAGCAACACTCACATGAAACACTTAAAACACTGACATAAGCACCGAATAACAGGATTGACACAGGTTCATGCCAGTCTCACACCCATGCACAGAATATCCCCAGCATGCATGTGGAGTTCTGTCTTCGCACATAAAATAAGTGCCACCCAGACCCGCCCATGGAAACTCCCCCACACAAGACACATGCAAGATCATACCAAACACAAGAGAAGGATGTGGATACAGAAAAAAAACAACATGCAGAGATCCAGGGACATAAGAAGTCATACCCAGAGAAAGACAAATATGGCCTCAAGAATCATAGACACAGGACGCCTGGGTGGCTCAGTTGGTTAAGCCACTGCCTTCAGCTCAGGTCATGATCCCAGAGTCCTAGAATCGAGTCCAGCATCGGGCTCCCTGCTCCATGGGGAGGCTGCTTCTCCCTCTGACCTTCTCCTCTCTCACGCTCTCTCTCACTCTCTCTCTCAAGTGAATAAATAAAATCTTAAAAAAAAAAAATCATAGGCACACAAACAAAATCAGAGACCGCAATCCTGCGAAGTTACAGATACTAAAACGAGACCCACAAAAACATACAATTTTAAACCACAGACAGATCCAAGACAGACAGACATGCGCAGTACCCAGGCGCATGCGCATAGACACAAATGCCGGCCTGCCAGTCACAGGGCTCGACAAACACAAAGAGAGACGCAAACATGCAAAATTATATGCATGTCTCTTTTAAAATAAAAGAAAGTGAAACTCAAACAAAAACAGACCCAGAAGCATTTGTTCAAACACCTGTTCACACATGAAATCTGGTGCAGAGAAACATACGGGCACACACAGAAATCGGACTCTCTTCGGTGGATGGGCACACACACAGTGGGTGGGCCGCAGGCTTAGTTTCCTCCCTGGAGACACTTCGGTCCTGACATGAGTATGTCTCTGTCTTTTCCCAAACTGGGGGAAGGCGTTGCCTGAGGGTGAGGGCCAAAGTTCCCTGCTAGTTCTGGAAAGAGCCCCCAGGGTTCCCCAGAAGTACCCTCGAACAGAGGCATGTGGAGGATGCGAGGCTGCCGTGGGGGCAAGAGATGACTGATGGAGAACAGAGGAGAAGACACATGAGAAGGACATAGTCTCCAAGTGGCTCCTCCACCAAGATCCGAGGTCCAGGCCCCCAGACCCTCCTCCCTCAGACCCAAGGGTCCAGGCCCCCAGCCCCTCCTCCCTCAGACCCAGGAGTCCAGGCCCCCAGGCCCTCCTCCCTCAGACCCAGGGGTCCAGGCCCCCAGCCTCTCCTCTCTCAGACAGAGGAGTCCAGGCCCCAGTCCTTCCTCCCTCAGACCTAGGTGTCTGACCCCCTCACCACTTATTAACACTGTCTCCAAAAGTCTGGGTACCTGTCAGGCAGAACACAGCCCCAAAGAGGCAGAGCAGGATGGTTCTGGGGACTCCCATTGCCCGCTTGTGGAGCTGAGCTGAGACACCGAGGACAGCTCCTCCTGCTCTGATTTCGGTCTGGCTGGTTCTCCTTGCTGAGCCCCAGGCATTCTGGCTCTCCAGCCTCCTCGGGATTCCTCCACCCCCGCCCTTCCTGGTCTCCTCCTAGGTAATCATGATGGGGCCATGATGAAGTCCTCGGTGCTGGGAGTGGGATTGGGGTCTGGATTTCTGGGGCTGAGGGATGAGGGAGCTAGAGCACTATAACCCTTAATTTGGGGGGATTTGTTATTTGCAGGCTTTCTTGATTTCTCTTCTCTATGTCTACTGGAACACATATTCTGCAGAAACATACACACACACACCCTCCAGTGCTGGGGCCATGTCTCCAGACCCAGAGACACAAACATCACCTCCTCCTAGAAGCCTCTTCTGATCCCGATCTCCCCCTCTCATCCACCCACTCTTAGCCTCAGGCATCTCCCTGTCTCCCAGCCCTGGTCACCCTGGGTTGGACTGCATCTGTCTCCTCCATCAGGATGAGAACTCCTCAGAGGACTCAGGGATGTTTGCAGTGTATGAATGAATGAACCAATTAATGTACAGAGAACCAGAGAGAGACAGACAGACAGATGGAGAGGCAGTTAGACAGATGCAGAAAGACAGTCATACTCAGTGTGGACAGATGTAAATGTAGATGCCCAGACAAATCCAGACATGAAGGGGGACACCCTCATGAACAGAACATGCCCTTAATAAATGTTTATTAGATTAGTAAATGAATGAATAAGAAAACATTGGAGGATATAGAGACCTAGGCAAACAAGCAGAGGGACCCGGTATCCCCCGAGGACACAGATCCTTGTGGACACCCAGACACGGGGCAGTGGGGACATGCAGACGATGGCCCAGCAGGCAGCCGGAGCGGGGCAGAGACCCCAATCAGCACCTCCTGACCTGCCTCACTTCAGCCCCTTGGCAGAGCTGCTTGTGGGGACCTGCTGGGATCACACCCCTCCCTGCGCTGCACAGGGTGAGCACCAGGTCTGTGCAGAGACCTCAAGTCAGAGACCCTCGGGTGGATGGGATGGAGTTGACATAACAGCAGGGATCAGGATGGCCTCATGAGTCCCCTGAGCTTGACTAAATTTTACACAGCTTTCTTCCTGACTACAGGCCCCTGACCTCCCTTTCCTTAGGGACTGTGTGTTAGAAAAGTTGGCATTGCATATTCTTTCTCTGTCTCTTTGAAATGTAGATAGATCTTCTCCCAGCATCTCAGCAGTTTTGCAACCCTGGAATGTCTTTCTCAGGGACCTGGGAGCCATCCCTTTGAAAAGTCCTCATGGGGCGCCTGGGTGGCTCAGTGGGTTAAAGCCTCTGCCTTCGGCTCAGGTCATGATCCCAGGGTCCTGGGGGCCATCGGGCTCTCTGCTCAGCGGGGAGCCTGCTTCCTCCTCTCTCTGCCTGCCTCTCTGCCTACTTGTGATCTCTGTCAAGTAAATAAATAAAATCTTTTAAAAAATTAAAAAAAAAAGTCCTCGCTGAGAAAGAGAGCAGCGCCCACCCCTCCCCCACCCCCCCCGCCCCCCCCCATGTCCCAGGCTCTGTGGCAGGGTAGGAGCTGAACTTGAATAAGGGACAGTTAACAAATGGCCTTATCACAGAGAACAACACTTGGAAACTCAGAAATAAGTCAGTGCTGAATGCGTCCCAGCTCTTCCATCATCCACTGACACCCTGCCACTTACCTGTCCACACCTTAAAAACCTTCCCCTATCTTGTTTTGGTGGAGTGGGCTCAGTCTCTCTCCTCTATTGTCATAGGGTTTGTTTGTTTGTTTGTTTTGTTCCTTTAAGTAGCTCCACACGGAACATGAAGCCCAACAGGGGGCTTGAACCCATGACCCTGAGACCAAGACCTGAGCCAAGATAAAAAATCAAATGCTTTTTCAACTGAGCCACCCAGCAACCCTGCCAAATGGAATAAAGTCTTCTGTGCCCTTTTAACTTTGATGAAATTTTTCAATGACAGCAGACACCCAGGCAGTGTGGACACACAACACATTCTGAACTCTCATAGGCATGGTCACCCTCTTGCCAAATCGCTGTCCCTCCCATCAGGCATCACTTCCTCGGACCTGTTTTGTATCCAAATTCTTCTTCCTGCTGCTCCTGTTCCTGGCCCAGGCTCTCAGTCGGGTGCGGGCCACACAGGAGCAGGGTGGAGCTAAGGGCCCCTGGAGAGCAGAGACAGGCCAAGGAAGGAGCTGGGTTTTCTGAAGCCTTTGTGGAAGGTAGAGGTTTGGGAGGTGTTCACATTGGTACACGGTTTCAGAGATTGAGGCTTGAAGAATCGTCAGACCGGCCAGTTTAGCATGTGAGTGTTTGTGTGTGTGTGAGAGTGTGTGTAAGTGACTGTGTGAGTCTGTGGCTGTGTGTATGTGATTCTGATTCTGGTCACTTTTACGTATCTTTGGAGGCTGTGAGATATTAGGTGGGAAGCTCTCCATTGCAGGAGGTAATCAAGGGGAGAATGGCGATCTAGGTCTGGGGATTGGGGCAGGGCTCTTATATCCACAGGGGGCTATACAACAGGAACTCTGAGCCCCCTGGGAACCCAGGGATTTTTTTTCCCAGTAATTAAATTTTAGTGACCAAATAATTAATTATTTAAGAGATTGGGAGGAATTTGAGGTTGTTTGGTGGTAGATATTTTTAAAACTTTTTGCTGTTAGGAATTTTCACATACACAAAACCTACAGAGAACAGCATGCTTGCCACCAAGATTCAGCAATTTTTAACTTATCACTGATCTTGTGTTATCTTTTCTTCCTTTGGTGCTTTTAAGGGCATTGCACTGGATTCCTGCATTATTTTGCCCAAAATATTAATTGCATTTAAAACACCATTTAAGGGACGCCTGGGTGGCTCAGTTGGTTGGACGACTGCCTTCGGCTCAAGTCATGATCCCGGGGTCCCGGGATCGAGTCCCACATCGGGCTCCCAGCTCCATGGGAAGTCTGCTTCTCCCTCTGACCTTCTCCTTGCTCATGCTCTCTCTCACTGTCTCTCTCTCAAATAAATAAATAAAATCTTTAAAAAAAAAAACAAAAAAAACACCATTTAAGAGTAGATGATTTTCAAAGTGCACCTTTGGCTTATGTTCTGAGTTGCAAATCTTCATGAATGTCATGAGCCATTCCTGAAAGGGTGCCGTTTGCTACCTCACATTGAATTCCTAATATCTACAGGTTCTGTTGAATGCCTTAGAATGTTTTCGGTTGTTTTCCATAAGCTTCCAGGCACCTTCCCCTTTTCATGCACATATGCAAATACCTGGCCTCTGAAATGACTCCCCCCCCCAGATTTGGTTTGTGTAAGCAGTTTAGTAAATGTGCCATCACCTTTCTCCCCGAGGTGGACAAAATTCCCCAACACGTTTACGTACAGGAACAGGAGCAGTCGTGAAACCTGCCCATCTAGCAATAATTATTAACTGATTCATTAACTACAAGCAGGCTTTGTAGCCAAAATAATTGAAAAATATTTAATATTCCTTATTCAAAGTGATTCCATTAATCAAACATGCTATGATTGTAATGACTATTTAAATGCCATCCCCTAGAAAATGTGTAACACCACATGTGATCAATTTTTTTTTTTTACAAGATTTATGTATCTGAAAGAGAGAGAGCATGCATGCACAAGTGGGGGCTGGGGGTGCGCAGTGGGAAAGCATCTCAAGCAGACTCCCGCTGAGCATGGAGCCCAACAGGGGACTGGAAGGGGGGCCCAATCTCATGACCTTGAGATCATGACCCGAGCCAAAATCCAGAGTCAGAAGCCAACCAACTGAGCCACCCAGGCACCCCTTAAGGCCAATCTTTATTTCTGCATAAGTGTGTTTCCGTAAGTTGTCGGAACTGTGGGCTTTCCCTCTGGAGCCCTAGTCATTGCCTTTTCAGAAATGGAATCATGGACATTGTATGCCAATGTTTTCTTTTGTTATTTCACACAGATGCTGCCCATAGCATCAATATATATATCTTTATATCTGATCTTATTTATTTTTACAGTTCAGCAGTGTGAAATATAGTATTCACACAGTTGTGCAACCCATCTCCTGGACTTTTTCATCATGCAAAGCTGAAACTCTAGGCAGGCCCGGTTTTGGGGGCCACCTCGGTCCCTGTTGTTACCTAAATTGGGGGAAGGGGTTCCCTGAGGATTACCAAAGTAAGTGTACGATACAGTATTGTCGACCATAGGCACCCACCACCCCCTCTACACGTTCTCTTTTTTTAGTTTAGTTTAGTTGTTGTTGTTTTTTTTTAAGTAGGCTCCATGCCTAGTGTGGAGCCCAGTGGAGGGCTCCAGCTCACAAAAAGAGATCAAGACCTCAGCCAAAATCAAGAGTTGGTGCTCAGCTGACAGCCACCCAGGCGCCCTTACACATTCTCTTTCAAGTGTGTTTTTTCCATCTCCAGAGAAACAGATTAATTACAGCATCCTTTGAGATGAAATAAAGTTACCTGTATCTGGTCATTTATTCCCCAGGTGGAAGAATCCATGTGAAGTGATGTTTCCGTCTGCCACTATGTTTTTCAAAAGATAAAATTTCTTGGGGGTGCCTGGTGGCTCAGTCCGTTAGGCTTACATCAGATCTTGATCTCAGGTTCCTGAGTTCAAGCCCTTTGTTGGGGGTCCATGTGGAGTGTGGATCCTACTTTAAAAAAAAAAGTTAAAATTTCTTATTTAAAGTGGATAATTTTGGGGCAACCCTCTTGGGTCCCCTCCCTTTTTGGGAGCTTTGTACTACCAATAAACTTTGCTTTGCTGCCCACCAAAAAAAGAAAGAAAGAAGAAGAATCATTTTTAAGATTTTAAATGTTTAATATTCAAACACTGACATTTTGGGGTCCCTGGGTGGCTCAGTGGGTTAAGCCTCTGCCTTCAGCTCAGGTCATGATCTCAGGGTCCTGGGATCGAGCCTCGTACAAGCTCTCTGCTCGGCAAGTAGCCTGTTTCCCCCTCTCTCTCTGCCTGCCTCTCTGCCTGTTTGTGATCTCTCTCTCTCTGTCAAATAAATAAATAAAATCTTTAAAAAAATCTTTAAATTTAGGAGTCTGATATCTGAATTAGATCAATAGATTGGCAAAAAGCATATTAATGAAAGGATTCTTCATCTTCTTTCTTCCACTTATTTCTTGAAATTTTTCCTTCATGGATTACTAAGAGTTAATTATTATATAGTAATTCATGCCAAGTGAAAGGATGTGTGGACTTAAATTTGGAACTCAATAATTCTAGCCTGAACAGTAAATTTATGTCAATCATTAATGGTTCTGTATTTAGCTACATTCTGCTGAAATAATCTCTGTGGAATTTTTCTTTCTCCCGCTACCTTGTTTTTGCAAAAATTTATTCAATTATCCAATTAGTTTTATTAGCTATTAAAGCAGTGAGCTTTCTATTTTCCAATCCTGATTATTTTTCCTTCTTGATAGATGTCAAGTAGGGTTAATATTTTACCCTAGAATCTTAACATCTTAAAATAATATGTAGATGACAAGTCATTAAATTTTAATAATAATTTCTATACTGATGAAATTGTTAAAGCAATAATAAACAACTGGTATAATAATATAATTAACAAATTATTGAGTAATACTCTTCAATTTCCACCCACATACATTCTTTGTGGATTACTAAGAGTAATTAAGTATTAATTATTATATAGCGATTCATGCCAAGTGAAAGGATGTGTGGACTTAAATTTGGAACTCAATAATTCTAGTCTGTACAGTAAATAATTAGAAAATATGAACTGCAATATGAAATATTAAACGTAGTCAAAGTGCAGACACCAAGAGGGACTTTTTTTTCTCATTAAACTTTTGTTTTAATGGATCTCAAAATTCTGTGACAGATTTTTGGTCATAGTGTTTTCCATTAAAAAATACTGATCCTGGGGCACCTGGGTTGGTTAAGCATCTGCCTTCAGTTCAGATTATGATCCTGGAGTCCCAAGATCAAGGCCCACACTGGGCTCCCTACTCAGCACAGAGTCTGCTTCTCCTCCCTCTGCTGCTCTCCCTCTCTCTCTCCGCCTGTCAAATAAAATCTTAAGAAAAAAAAATGATCTTAGGGATGCTCGGGTGGCTCAATTGGTTGAGCTTCGGACTCTTGGTTTCAGCTCACGTGGTGATCTCAGGGTCATGAGATTGAGCTCTGGGTCAGGCTCTGCCCTCAGCAAGGGGATTTTCCCTCTTCCTCCACCCCTCCCACTAGTGCTCTCTCTATTTCTCTAAAATAAATAAAATCTTTTTAAAAAGATAAAAATTCTTTCATAAAAAAGGTACTCCTTTTAAAAAAAAAAGCTTTTATTTATTTATTTTTCTGAGAGAGAGAGAGAGAACAAGCATGAGCAGGGGGTAGATGGAGAAGCAGTCTCCCCACAGAGCAAGGAGTCCAATGTAGCACTTAATCCCAGGACCCTGAGATCATGACCTGAGCTGAAGGCAGCTACCTAACCAACTGAGCCACTCAGGTGTCCCAAAAAAGTACTGATTTAAAAAACTAATAACTTCAGGGGCACCTGGATGATTCAGTCCATTAAGCTTCTGACTCTTTATTTCCACTGGGGTGGTGACCTCAGGGTGGTGGGATTGAGCCCCTCAATGGGCTCTAGGCTCAGTGGGGAATCTCCTTCTCTCCAACTTTTCCCTCTGTCCTCCCCCCACAAAATAAATACATAAATCTTAAAAAAAAAACAAAACTAAACTAATGACTTTAAACTGTCATACAAAACAGTCCAATGGCCTACAAAGTCTGCTTCTTCTCCCTAAGATCTTTTTTTTTTAAAGATTTTATTTGAGGGGCGCCTGGGTGGCTCAGTGGGTTAAGCCGCTGCCTTCGGCTCGGGTCATGATCTCAGGGTCCTGGGATTGAGTCCCACATCGGGCTCTCTGCTCAGCAAGAAGCCTGCTTCCCTCTCTCTCTCTCTGCCTGCCTCTCCGTCTACTTGTGATCTCTCTCTGTCAAATAAATAAATAAAATCTTTAAAAAAAAAAGATTTTATTTGACAGGCGGAGAGAGAGAGGGAGAGCAGCAGAGGGAGGAGAAGCAGACTCTTCTCCTTTCCTTTTGAAGACTTTACGATCTATTGTTATCATTAACCAGTCTTTTACAATTGAACTTGAAAGGTCAAGTGACACAAATTGTTCAGAGGCTGATCTTCCACCACTGGTTAAGATGGGGATGGCAAGTATTGGGAATAATTAGCCTCTGAGCCTTCTGGGCAGACTTGATGACCTTACCAGCTCCAGCTGCCTTCTTGTCCACAGCTGTGATGACACCCACAGCAACCATCTGTCCCTTGTCATGAACAGTTAAACAGCCCAGAGGACGATAGTCAGGGAAGCTCTCAAGCTGCATAGGTTTGCCAGGAGCGACATCAACAATGGCAGCATCACCAAACTTCAAGAACTTGCGACCATTTTCCAGCTTTTTTTCCAGAATGACAATCTATCTTCACCTTCAGCTCAGCAAACTTGCAAGCAGTGTGAATTGTGTGACAATCCAGCACAGGTGCATATCCAGCACGGATGGGCCTGGATGGTTCAGGATAATCACTTGAGCCATGAAATTGGCTGCTTCCTCCAATGGGTGGGTCATTTTTGCTGTCACCAGCCACATTGCCACGATGAATATCTTTTTTTTTAAAGTTTTATTTATTTATTTATTTGGCAGACAGCGATCACAAGTAGGCAGAGAGGCAGGCAGAGAGAGAGGAAGGGAAGCAGGCTCCCCACCGAGCAGAGAGCCCAATTCTGGGCTTGATCTCAGGACCCTGAGATCATGATCTGAGCCAAAGGCAGAGGCTTTAACCCACTGAGCCACCCAGGCGCCCCAGCCACGACAAATATCTTTGACAGAGGTTTTTTACATTGAAGCCCACATTGTTCCCAGAAAGAGCCTCATTCAAAGCTTCATGGTGCATTTTAACACATTTGACTGCATTTGTAACATTGACTGGAGCAAAGGTGACCACCGTGTTGGGTTTAAGAATACTAGTCTCCACTTGGCCCACAGGGACAGTATCAATACCGCCAATTGTAGATGTCCCAGAGGGGCAGACACCAGTGCTTGTCAGTTGGACAAGTCGATGGCAGAATGCAATCCAGAGCTCTAAGCAGCATGGTTCCACTGGCATTGCCATCTTTGCGGGTGACTTTCCATCCCTTGAACCACTTAGCACTTGGATCCTGCATGTTGTCACCATTCCAATCAGAAATTGGCACAAAGGCTACTGTGTTGGGCTGTAGCCAATTTTCTTAACATAGGCGCTGACTTCCTTAACTATTTCTTCATATGTCTTCTGGCTGTAGGGTGGCTCAGTGGAATGTATTTTGTGAACACCAATAATTAGTTGATTCACACCCAGTGCATAAGCCAAAAGGGCATGCTCACGGGTCTGCCTATTCTTGGAGACACCAGCTTCAAATGCACCATCACCAGAAGCAACAATCAGGACAGCACAGTCAGCCCGAGATAGATCTGTAATTACGTCTTTGATAAAGTCTCTGTGTCCTGGGGCATGAATGATGATCACATATTACTGGTTTCGAATTTCCACAGGGAGACATCAATTCGCATTTGCGTTCACCTTTCAGCTTATCCAAGACCCAGGCATACTTGAAGGAGCCCTTTCCCACCCCAGCCTCCTTTTCAAAATTTTCAATAGCTCTTTTGCCGATCCCACCACATTTGTAGATCAGATGGCCAGTAGAGATAGACTTACCTGAATCTAGGTGTCCAATGACAACAATGTTGACATGAATCTTCTCCTTTCCCCTTTTGGTTTAAATGCAGTGGTGGTTTTCATGACACCTGTGTTCTGGCAGCAAAGCCATCGTGAAAGAAAAGGGACTTTTTTTTTTTTTTAAGATGCTTTGCACATCAGGTGAAAAGCAAATCCTTGTTCTGAAGTACAGGCTATTTTAGATAATATGAAATCAATAAGTTCTTCCCATTTTCTTTCTCTTTTGTGTTTTTAAAAATTTGTTTTTATTCATTTTTATCCTTTTTTTGAGGTATAATTGACATACCTTATATTAGTTGCAGGTATAACATAATGATTCAATATTTATGTATGTTGCAAAATGATCACCACGATAAGTCCAGTTTACATGTGTCACCATACAAGGTCCTTAGATTTTCAAACTGATTTCTCTGTTAAGTGGAAGAATGGAAGCTGCCAACCATGTAGGCCGAGACACTTTGCTGCCATCTGCTGGAACATGATCGCAATATATTATAAATAATTTACTTCGCAGTCAGCAACAGAATAATACAATACACAAATATTTACAAATTTTTTCAAGATAATAAAGATATGAATGGCACATCCTTACATCTAGTACTCTTGTGCAGTGTCCAACATAAACAACTGTACATGGTGACTATGGAAAGCTACACACAGATGGGGGCAGGTGTGGGAAGAGGATTGGTTTATTGGTTCATTGCTTCAAAGTGGAAGACAATCAGAAAGCTTCTAGGAAGAGATCCACAGACATGAGCAGCAGGACTTGGGAATTAGAAAAGAACAAATTTTAGGACCATCAAAAGGGATGTTTGAGGTCAGGGGTAGGCAATCAAAGTGGAAGGAGTTGTTGGAAGGTGATTAGGTATGGGACAAGAGACCAGGCTCTGCCCTGCCTTTACTGTGTGTCCTTAAGACACACCTTCCTCTTCCCTGAGTTCTTTTGCTCCCTTCAGCTGTAGGAGAGGGGCAGGAGTTGCATGCACTGTGGGAGCCCTGCCCTCTTTGACCTTCCAGGTTTCTGAGAACTAAAGAGACTGGGATCTCCAGGAATGGGTAAGGATGAGGGGTGGGACCATGGTTCTCATTGTTAAGAGAAGGTATGACTGAACTTCAGGGGGGACTTGGCCATATCAGTGTATACACCCACTCACAGTCTGCAGTGGTGTGGGGAGGGACCAGAAGAGCTCAGATGAATGCCAGCAAAAGCACTCAGAAGAGTCTCCCTGGACCCCTGGATCCCTCCATTTCTACACACAACCTTCTGAGTGTGCCAATATCCTTCTATATTCCAGACTTCTCTGCCTTTTCCAAGGATCTCCATTTCCTTCCCTTTCTCTGCCGTTCAACCTCTCTCCCATCATAGATTCCCTCACTTTTCCTACGTCCCCCATCTCTTTTCCTTTGCTTTCCTCCAGCTTCCAACTGTCTCCAAGCTGACTCTCCAGTTCCCCTCTTCCTTTGCCTCTCATTTCCTGGCCCTTCTTTCCTGAGTCCATTCCACTGCCCCCTGCCTGAGGTTGCCAGATAAAATATAGGATGCAAATTTAAGTTTGAATTTCTAGTAAACAGCAGATAATTTTTAGTGGAAAGATGTCCCAGATATTTTATGGTACATACTTACAATAATTATCCGAATTGCAAATTTTATGTATTTTTTTAAAGATTTTATTTACTTATTTGACAGAGATCACAAGTAGGCAGAGAGGCAGGCAGAGAGAGAGGGGGAAGCATGCTCCCCGCTGAGCAGAGATCCCAATGTGGGGCTCGATCCCAGATCATGACCTGAGCCTAAGGCAGAGGCTTTGACCCACTGAGCCACCCAGGCGCCCTGTCCTGTATTTTTTTTTTTAATATCTTGTATTTTTTAAGAGTTTTTTTTTTTTTAAGTAATCTTTACACCCAACATGGGGCTCCAACTTGCAACCCAAAGATTAAGAGTCACATGCTCTACTGACTGAGCCAGCCAGGTGTCCTGGTGTCCTGGATTTTTATGTGTTCTATCTGGCAAGTCTACTCTTGCCTCTCCCCGACTTTCCTGGCCATGTTCACTCCACCTCGGCTGGTCTCCTTGGAGACCCTGCAGCTCTCAGGCAGGCAGTCCAGGGCTCCCCCACCCCAACTCTGTCCAGCTTAGCTCCTCACCGGCCACTCTGGGCCTCCTCAAAACTCAGCAACGAGAAAGAGTTTTCACCAGACAGTGCAGGGGACCTACAGGACGCCACACAACTCTGTAGCCAATATTGGTTCTGTTTGGTTGCTACCAGGGCATAGTCATTGCTCTACAGTTTATTCCTTCAATACATTTGTTTATCCTTAGGTCTTTACCACACTGACTTAGTAGCTTTAGAATAAGTCTTGAAATAAAGTGGTTAAGTGTTCCTCCTTTTTCTTCAAGATCATCAGGTCTACTCTAAGCCTTTCCATATAAACTTTCAAATTATCTTGTCAACTGATATTTTAAACAGCTGGCTGGGATTATTATTGGAATTGTGTTGAATCCATAGATTCATATGGGGGGAGAATTGATGGGCTAACAATACAGAGTCTTCCAGTCCATAAATATATCTTTCCCTTTATTTATGCCTTCAATTTTTCAGTTTTAATAGCATTTACTGTAGACCTTGCACATATCCCATTATATTTATTTTTAGATAATTTAGTTTTAATGTTTTTAACTGAATTATAATTGATATACAGTATTATACAAGTTTAAGGTATATAAGATAGTGATTCAATATTTTTATATATTATGAAATGATCACCATGGTAGGTCTAGTCACCCTCTGTCACCAAAGTTAATACAATATTATTGACTGTATTCTCTGGGCTGTATATTACATTCCTCTGACTTGTTTATTTCAACTGGAAGCTTATTTTAACTGAAAGTTTGTACCTCTTAATCTTTTTCATCTATTTCTCTCCTCTCCCCTACCCTTTGGCAACCACCAGTTTGTTCTCTGTCTCTACGAGTTTGTTTCTCTTTTGTTTGTTTTGTTTTTAGATTCCACATATAAGGAAAATCACGTGGTATTTGTCTTTTTCTGTCTGATTTATTTCACCATACTACCCTGTAGTTCCATCATGTTGTCACAAATGGCAAGATTTCTTTTCTTTTCTCTTCTCTTCTTTTCTTTTTACAGTTGAGTAATATTCTGTTCCATATACCATATATTCTTTATCCATTTATCCATTGGTGGACACTTAAATGCCTCCATATCTTGGCTATTGTGAATAATGCTGAATTAATTTAGGGGCACAAATATCCTTACAACTTAGTGTTTTTGTTTTCTTTGGATAAATACCCAGAAGTGGAATAGTTGGGTTATGTGGTAATTCTTTTTTCAGTGATTGTATAGTAATTCTGGTTTTTAAAAATTTTTTAAAAGATTTTATTTATTTGACAGACAGAAATCACAGGTAGGCAGAGAGGCAGACAGGGAGAGAGGAAGAGAAGCAGGCTCCCTGCTGAGCAGAGAGCCTGATGCGGGGCTTGATTCCAGGACCCTGGGATCATGACCTGAGCCAAAGGCAGAGGCTTTAACCCACTGAGCCACCCAGGCACCCCCATATTGCTTTTCATAGTGGCTGCACAAATTTACATGAATTTACTGTTACTACCAATAGTGCACGAGAGTTCCCTTTTCTCCACATCCTTACCAATACTAGCTATTTCTTGTCTTTTTGATCCTAACCATTCTGACATGTGTAAGATGGTATTTATGGTGGCTTTGATTTGCATTCGCCTGATGATAAATGATGTTGAACATCTTTTGATGTGTCTATTGGCCATCTGATGTCTTCTCTGGAACACTGTCTGTTCAGGTCCTCCACCCATTTTTAATCAGGTTATTTGTTTTTTGCACTGAGTTGTACGAGTTCTTTATATATTTTGAATATAAACTCCTTCTTGGATATATAATTTGTAAGTGTCTTTTCCCATTTAGTAGGTTACTTTTTCATTTTGTCGATGGTTTCATTCACTGTGCAAAAGCTTTTTAGTTAAATGCAGTCCCACTTGTTTGTTTTCGCTTTTGTTGCCTTGACATGAGGAAACAACCAAAAAAATATTGCTTAGACTGATGTCAAAGAGCTTACTGTGTATGTTTTCTTCGGGGAGTTTTATGATTTCAGCTCTTACATTTAAGTTACATTTTTTAGTTTATTTTGGTATATGGTGTAAGAAAGTGGTCTGGTTTCATTCTTTTGGATGTAGCAGTCCAGTTTTCCCAATGCCATTTGTTGAAGAAACCATTCCCCCGCACCTCCTGCATTGTATGTTCTTGCCTCATTTGTCATAGATTAATTGACCATTTAAGTGTGGATTTATTTCTGGACTCTCTATTTGATCCATCAATCTATGTGCCTTTCTTTGTGTGTGTGTCAGCACCACACTGTTTTGATTACTATAACTTTGTAGTACGGTTTGAAATCAGGGAGTGGGATATTTCCATCTTGGTTCTTTCTCAAGATTTCTTTGGCTATTCTGGATCTTTTGTGGTTCCATACAAATTTGGGGATTATTTGTTCTACTTCTGTGAAAAATGCCATTGGTATTTTGATAGGAATTGTATTGAATCTATAGGTTGTTTTGAATAGTATGGACATTTTAATAATATAAATTCTTCTAATCTATGAACATGGTATATCTTTTCATTTACTTGTATTGTTTTTAGTTTCTTTCATCAATGTCTTATAGTTTTCAGAGTACAGGTCTTCCATCTCCTTGGTTAAATTTATTCCTAGGCATTTATTTTTTTCAGAAACAATTGTAAATGGGATTATTTTCTTAATTTCTTTTTTTTTGATAGTTCATTGTTAGTATATGGAAATGAAGCATATTTCTATATATACTAATTTTGTATCTCACAAGTTTACTGAATTTATTAGTCCTAATAAGTTTTTCTTTTATAGAGTCTGTTAGGTTTTATATATATAGTATCATGTCATCTGCAAATAGTGACAGTTTTACTTCTTCCTTCCAATTTGGATGACTTTTATGTCATTTTCTTGCTTAATTGATGTGGCTAGGACTTCCAGTACTATGCTGAATAAAAGTGGTGAGAGTGGGTATCCTTGTCTTGTTTGTGATTTTAGAGGAAAAGCTTTCAGCTCTTCACCATTGAGTATAATGTTAGTTGTGGGTTTGTCATATGTGAACTTTATTCTGTTGAGGTACATTCATTCTATATCCATTTTTTTGAGAATTTTTGTTATAATGGATGTTGAATTTTGTCACATGTTTTTCCTGTATCTATTGAGATGTTCATATGATTTTTTATCTTTCATTTTGTTAACATGGTGTATCAGATCAATTGATTTGTGGATGTTAAACCATTCTTGCATTCCTAGAATAAATCCCACTTGGCCATGGTGCTTGATCCTTTTAATACATTGTTGAATTCAGGTTGCTAATATTTTGTTGAGAATTTTTACATTTATGTTCATCAGGGATATTGGTGGGGTTTTTTTTTGGTGTGTCTTTGTTTTTAGTATCAGGGTAATGCTGGCTTTGTAAAGTGAGGTCGGAAGTGTTTCATCTTCAGTTTTTTGGAATAACTTGAGAAGGGTGGGTATTAAGTTTTCTTTAGATATTTAGTAGAATTCATCTTTGAAGCCATTTGGACATGGACTTTTGTTTGTTGGGAATTTTTTAAAAATTACTGATTCATTTTCACTACTGGTAATTGGTCTATTCAGATTTTCTTTCTTTCCTTTCTTTTTTTTTCTGTTTTTAAAAGATTTTATTTATTTATTTGACAGACAGAAATCACAAGTAGGCAGAGAGGCAGGCAGAGAGAGAGGAGGAAGTGGGCTCCCCTCTGAGCAGAGAGCCTGATGTGTGGCTCAATCCCAGGACCCTGAGATCATGACCTGAGCTGAAGGCAGAGGCTTAACCCACTGAGCCACCCAGGCACCCCCTTCCTTAAAAAATATTTTATTTATTTATTTGAGAGAGACAGAGATAGTGACAGAGATAGTGAGAAGGAGCATAAGTGGGGAAGAGGAGAAGCAGGCTCCCTGCTGAGGAAGGAGCCTTATATGGGACTCAATCTCAGGACCCTGAGATCATGGTATGAGCAGAAGGCAGGTCCTTAACCAACTGGGCCAACCAGGTGCCCCTTGTCTATTCATATTTTCTACTTCTTCATGATTCAGTCTTTTTTTTTAAGATTTTATTTGAGAGAGAGTGAGAGAGAGAGAGAGAGAGACAGAGAGACAGAAAGCATGAGGGGGTGGTCAGAGAGAGAAGCAGACTCCCACTGAGCAGGGAGGCTGATGCGCGACTCAATCCTGGGACCCCGGGATCATGACCTGAGCTGAAGGCTGTTGCTCAACCAGCTGAGCCACCCAGGTACCCCATGATTCTTGAAAGATTGTATGTTTCTAGGAATTTATCCATTTTTCTAGGTTGTCTAATCTATAATTGTTCATAGCATTTTCTTATGACCCTTTATATTTCTGTGGTATTGGTTGTAATTCCTCCTCTTTCATTTCTGATTTTACTTAGGCTTTTTTTTCCCTTGATGAATCTGCTAATGGTTTGTTGCTTTTGTTTATCTTTTCAAAAACCAGCTCTTAGTTTCATTGATCTTTTCTTTTCTTTTTTTAAGTTCCTATTCCACTTATTTCTACTCTGATCTGTTATTTCCTTCCTTCTACTAACCCTGGGCTTTGTTTTTTCATTTTTACTCAGTTCCTTTAGGTGTAGGTTTAGATTGCTTTTTTGAGATTTTTCTTGTTTCTTGAGGTTGACCTATATTTAATTATGAACTTCCCTCTTAAAACTGCTTTTGCTTCATCACACACAAAAAATGGAAAATTGTTTCCATTTTCATTTGTCTCAAAAAAGTTTTAATTTCTTCTTTGAGGGTAGCTCAGTCAGTTAAGTGTCTGCCTTTGGCTCAGGTCATGATCTCAGGATCCTGGGATCAAGTCTGACATCTGGCTCTCTTTTCAGTGGGGAGTCTGCTTCTCCTTCTCATTCTTCCTCTGTGTTCTCCCTCTCTCAAATGAATAAGAGCAAGAGAGAGGGGGAGAGAGCATGAGTAGGAGGAGGGGGAGAAGAAGATTCTCCACTTGAGCAGGAAGCCCAACGTAGGACTCGATCTCAGGACCCTCGGGTCATAACCTGAGCCAAAGTCCGACACTTAACCAATGGAGCCACCCAGGTGCCCCATAATAAAAATCTTAAAAAAAAAAATTTGCTCTTTGATTTCTTGGTTGATACATTGGTTGTCTAATAGCAAGTTGTTTAGTCTCCATGTGTTTTTATTTTTTCCAGTTTTCTTCTTTAAGTTGACTTCTGGTTTCATACCACTGTGATCAGGGATGCCTGGCTGGCTCAGTCAGTAGAGCATGCAACTCTTGATCTCAGGGTTATGAGTTTGAGCCCCATAATGGGCATAGAGCTTACTTCAAAAAATAAGATAAGTTCATACCATTGTGGTCAGAAAAGATGTTTGATATGATTTCCATCTTCTTAAATTTATTGAGACTTGTTTTGTGCCCTAATATGTGATCTATCCTGAAGAATATTCCATTGGATTTGAGAAGAATGTGTATTCTTCTGTTTTGGGATGAAATGTTACACACACACACACACACACACACACACACACACACACACACAGAGTCTATCTAATTTTTTTTAAATATTTTTAAAAATTTTTATTTATTTGACAGACAGAGATCACAAGTAGGCAGAAAGGCAGGAAGAGAGAGAGAGAGAGAGAGGAAGGGAAGCAGGCTCCCTGCTGAGCAGAGAGCCCGATGCAGGGCTCGATCCCAGGACCCTGAGACCATGACCTGAGCCAAAGGCAGAGGTTTAACCCACTGAGCCACCCAGGTGCCCTTGGTTAAATCCATTCAGCCACTCGGTGTTTTTTTAATTGGATAATTTTATCCATTTACACTTAAGATAATTATTGATAGATATGTACTTACTGCCATTTTGTTAATTGTTTTCTTGCTGTTTTTGTAGTTTCCCTCTGTTCCTTTCTTCTTTTTCTCTATTTTCCTTTGGTTTGATTGTTTTCTTTAGTGGTTTTTTTTTTAAGACTTTATTTATTTATTTGACAGAGGGGGAGAGAGAGAGATCACAAGCAGGCAGGCAGAAAGAGACGGGGAAGCAGGCTCCCTGCCGAGCAGAGAGCGTGATGCGGGGCTCAATCCCAGGACCCTGAGATCATGACCTGAGCCGAGGGCAGACTTAACCCTCTGAGCTATCCAGGCACCCCAATTTTTTTTAGTATTATGTTTACATTCCTTCCTCTTTTTCATTTGCATATTTACTATGATTTTCCTTTGTGGTTACCATGAGGTCCACATATAACATCTTATGTATATAGCATTCTCTTTTAAGTTGATAGTGACTTAATTTTGAACACATTCTGAAGCTTTATATTTTTACTTCACACCCCAACATTTTGTTTTTGATGACATTTTACAATTTTTTATGTACTCCTTCACTAATTATTGTATTTTAAATTAATTGTGCTACTTTTGTCTTTTACCTTTCATACTTGATTTGTAAGTGATTTATATACTAGTTTTATTATTTATTTACCTAGTCCAGTGAGATTTTTTACTTTTGTATGTTTTCTTATTATTAATCAGTGCCTTGATACCATGAATCATGATATCAAAGAAATAAAGGTTATTTTCCTAAATTTTACTGTGAAAAAATTTAAAGGTGCAAACATTTTGAGATATTGGTTCGATGGTTATTTATATATCTACCATCTAGATCAAAATTATTAACATTTATAAAATTTGTTTATCTGTGTTTCTATATCTGTTAGCTTTTGATGTATAACAAATTGCAAACAGAACTTAGTGGCTTAAAACAACGAGCATTTTATCTTCTGGGATAGCTTGACTTGACCCATCTCTCTTAGGATCTATCATGTGTCTTTGGTCAGCTGGTGGATTGGATTGTGGCTGGATGATCTAAGATGGTCTCACTCACAAGACTGGTGGTTTGCTGGCTGTCATCCAGGTCTCAGTTCTCCTCCACATTGCCTCTCATCCTCCTGCAGGCTAGACAGGACTTCTTTCATATGGGAGTGGCAAGTTTCCAAAGGGCAGCAAGAAATGGCAACTTCCAAAAAATGTGTGCTTTTCATGCCTCTGCTCAAATTATGTTTGCTAACTTGTCCCATTGGCCAGAGAAAGTCACAAGGCTAACTTGTCTGTGTGGAAGGGCAGTAACAAGGGTATGGATAGATGGAGGTGAACACTTTGTGGTTGTTTTTTCTACCTATTTATGTATCTATGTATGTATCTATCTATCGCTAATGAACCATTAAAAGAAAATGACAGATATCATTTTGCTTCACTCCTAAATAAAAGTCCTGGAGTAGGCAAGCAGTCTTTTTCCAATGTCACTCACCTTTTCCCTCTCTGTGGGCTATTGCCCCCCACCCCTGAGCACCATTTTTGAAAAGCTAAATGGCTAAATGATTTGAAGACACACACACCACTCTGTCATAGGACATCTTTGCACTGCCGTGTGCAGTCATGCGTATGAAGCGAGACAGTCTCTTGAGTCTATCACGTGCACAATGTTCACACAGAACCCCTACATCATGTCTGTGCCTCAGTCATGGAAACACACCCCCGCCCTGTCCCATGCCTGTTGCTCCATCAAGTACGGCCAGAGAGACACCCTCTCCCTCGAGTCTGTCACACCATCACCTCCCCAAGCTGCTCGTGTTCACCTCCAGAACCTCTTTCCTTCTACCCCCACCGTCGGCCGGGGTCAGAGTTCCTAAAGCCCTCTGTGCCTCAGTCGATTTCTTCTCATTGAGAAGCCTTGCTTCTCATTCCATTTCTGCTCACACATGGAACCCAAGAACCCTGAGGATGCTCTGGAAGACCTCAGAGATTCATGGTTTTTCGGGCCCAGTGACTTATGGGAAAAGTAGTCCAGTGCCCAGAAAACCCAGAGACTACGGACATTGGACGACCCCGCCTCGGGAGTTTCTGGTAGTTGTAGTCGGCCTCCTAGTGCGCAGGCGTAGGATTGCACCAGCCTTGCACCGTAGAGTACTGCGGCCTGGGGTCCTTGGGTATGCGTCCAGAACTAATGTTGGTAAGGTGGGGTGTTGTCTGTGGTGGCCGCTGAGGTGTCCCAGGTGTTGAAGCAGTGCTGGGAACAAACACCAAAGACTGTGTGTGTGTGTGTGTGTGTGTGTGTGTGTGTGTACGCGCCTAAGTGCCTGTGTGCATCAGACGATTGAGTAGTGGTAGGTAGATGCAGTGGCGTGCAGGACCTAGTTCCTACTGGCAGATTCTCAGAAAATTTGAAACTTGTGTTAAACATAACGGTTATTTTAAAAATATGTAAATGTAAATAAATATATTAAAAACTAAGATAACAGTCAAACGCATCACTTTCTTATTATTTTATTATGTATGTGCTTGAGATTAAGTCTACAGTGTCTGTATGGCGGAAATCCTCTATCATTATGTGCTACTGCACATCCCTTTCCAGTTCTATCTTCAGTGATACCATTTTGGTAGCTAGAAATCGACCATAATGGGACTGTTTACATTGTGGGAATTGACAGTGACTACAAATCATTGTTTTTGTGTGCTTGATTTATTGTTTTTATTGATTGGGGGTGGGGGAGTTCTCAAAGTGCAACCTCTTATTCCTAAATGTCCCTCTAGCGCCCTCTTCTAGTAAAGTGTACTGTTGTGCTCACTTTGAAGGAGAAATACCGTAATTACTTTGTTTATCACAGAGCGTATCTTGAAGCATGCATTCGAGGCTGAAGCAATAAATTGGTAAAAGAAACAAATGACATATACCACGTTTACACTTGTAAGATTTCAAAGACAAACAGTATGCAATATTGTTCAGAATATGGGAAAATGAGAACTCTCATAGATAGCTGTTGGGAATGACTATGGCCTTTGTACAATTGAGTAGTAGCTATCACAATGTCTGAAAGCAAACCCCTAACAACAAATATTTTTTTTAAAGATTTATTTATTTCTTTGAGAGAGAGAGAGCACGAGTGGAAGGGGCAGAGGAAGAGGGTGAGAGAGAATAACAAGCTGACTCCCTGCTGAGCAGGAGGGGAAGTTGGGGCTGGATTCCACCCATGGAGATCACCACCTGAGCTGAAGTCAAGGGTCCAGCGCTTAACCAACTTCCACCCAGGCACCCCATCCAGCGTTTTTATAGATAAGAATATAACCCACAAAAATTCTGACTCGAAGGAAAAAGATGTGGTTACAACGATGCTTACTGAAGCCATATTTGTTAGTACTGAAAAACTGAAATCAATCTCAGTGTTTATTTTTTGAGGAATTGTTAGTTTGTGCTGACTAATATGAAAGCTATTTGTGGCTTAAAGATAAGAAAAAAATATAGGTAAATTAAATTTGATAATATATAAAATAACTAAGGAGTCATTAAAATTATAATGTAGAATTACTCTGCCCAATCTGGAAGGATATGCAAAAGATATTAAGAAATGGAAAATATTGGTTACATGAGAGTATGCAAACTGTGGCTATAACTTTTGAACAAAAAATACACAAGAATAGATATTGACGTTTTAAACATTTTAAAGGTTATTTTATAAAACTGAACTCTGGCTAATTTTAGAACATTAATAATAATCTCTCAACTCTGTTTCCTCACCATTAAGTGGAATAATAATTTATACTGTGCAGATTTTTTTTAAAGATTTTATTTATTTATTTGACAGAGAGATCACAAGCAGGCAGAGAGGCAGGCAGAGAGAGAGGAGGAAGCAGGCTCCCTGCTGAGCAGAGAGCCCGATGCTGGGCTCGATCCCAGGACTCCGAGATCATGACCTGAGCCGAAGGCAGCGGCTTAACCCACTGAGCCACCCAGGCGCCCCTGTGCAGATTTTTTTATTATGTTATGTTAGTCACCATATAGTACATCATTAGTTTTTGATGTAGTGTTCCAAGATTCCTTGTTTACATATAACACCCAGTACTCCATGCAATACGTGCCCCCCTTAATACCCATCACTGGGCCAGCCCATCCCCCGTCCCCTCTCCCCTCTACAACCTCAGTTTGTTTCTCAGAGTCCACAGTCTCTCATGGGTCATCTCCCCCTTTGATTCCCCTCCTACATTTTCCCCTTCTTTCTCCTTATGTCCTCCATGCTATTCCTTATGTTCCACAAGTAAGTGAAACCATGATAATTGACTTTCTCTGCTTGGCTTATTTCACTCAGCATAGGTTTTTTAAAAATATGTGTATGCTTCATTTATTCTTACTGGCATAATGCTGGAGAATAGTACCACAGACAGGTTTTCTGTTTTTGTTTTTGGCTTGAACTTTACCTAATTCATGTGGATCACATGTCACTGGATCTGGCATGTGGTAAGCACTCATATAATTTTCTTAGAGCACCCCCGTCAACATCTACCCTCACCAAACCCCTGGGCTTGCTGGATCGAAACTATAATACTGCTCGTCATCACTTATCATCAAGGAAATGCCAGTCTAACCCCAACCCTCACACCTGTCAGAATGGCTAAAATTAACAACACAGGAAACAGTTGTTGGCAGAGGTTGTGGAGAAAAGGGAACCCTCTTGCCCTGTTGGTGGGAATGCAAATCCACAGCCACTGTGGAAAACAGTATGGAGGTTTCTCAGAAAGTTAAAAATAGATCTACCCTATGATCTAGCAATCACACTATTGAGTTTTTACCCAAAGAATACAAGACCACTAATTCAAAGGGATATGCACACCTCAATGTTTATAGCAGCATTACATACAATATCCAAGTATGGAAGCAACCCAAGTGTCTATTGATTGCTGAAAGAGATGTGGTAGATATATACAATGGAATATTACTCAGCCATAAAAAAGAATGAAATCTTGCCATTTGCAATGACATAGATAGAGCTACATATGATTTCACTCATATGTGTAACTTAAGAAACAAAACAAGCTAAAGGAAAAACAGAGAGAGAGGTAAACCAAGAAACAGACTCTTAAGTATAGAGTACAAACTAATGGTTAACAGAGGGGAGGTGAGGGGATGGGTTAAATAGGTGATGGGGATTAAGGAGTGCACTTGTGATGAGCACTGGGTGTTATATGGAGGTGTTGAAGCTCTATATTGTGCACTGGAAACTAACATAACACTCTATGTTCACTGAATGGAATTAAATAAAAAGCTTAAAAAAGCTACTGTGATTCTTTCATCAAAGAAGGAGATGGCTGTTGGGTGGGACACCACCAGTAACTGCCACACTGCAAAAATCTCCTTCACATGCAAGGAACAGAGAAAGACGTGTCAGACCTGGAGGAACTTAGCAATTATGCCAACCACCTTAACTGTCTGAAGAAACTCTTAGGAGAAAGGGTGCAGCCAAATGATATTTAAATCAGAACTAAGATTTCAGGTGAACAATGGTCAGTGATACTCCTGTACCTCTGACTTTTCGGTTCCTTTCAAAGTCTCCAAGATCTTTCCTTTTTTAGGCCTTTGCCATGCCAGGAATTCTCTTCTCCCTGTCTGTGTCCGAGGCCCTCATTCTCATCTTTTGAACTGGAGCTTAATTATTAATTTCTCTTACTGGCCTTCCTTATACCCATATTTAAGTCATGATCACCTACCAGTGGTTCTCAAAAAACCCTCTTCTTTTTGTTCTTGTCACTTCTTATCACATGGGTAATTTTATAGTTTTTATATTCCAATTATTCTATGTGTCTGGTCAAATAAAATGTCCATTAGGGCAAGAATTTTGACCCTTTGATTATTCATCGATAGCAGGCATCAAAAAACTATGGGCCCAGGCCAAATCTGGTGCACCACTTGTTTTGTACAGCTAATGAGGTTAGAATAGTGGTTATTGCATTTTTAAATGATTGAAAAAAAGAAAGATGAACAATATTTATGGACAGTTGAAAGTTATAAGGTTCGATTTTTTTGTCCATAAATAAAGTTTTATTGGAATACTGCTACAGTACCTTGTATACATTTTGTCTGTGGCTGCTGTCCCACTGTAGTGGCAGAGTTGAATAGTTGTGACAGAGACCTTTTACAGGAGAAGTGTGCCAACTCCTGCTCCATACTAATTATTGAGATAAATACCTGGTGGATAATGGAATCTATTGGTCCAAATTCAGTGTATCACTTAGACATCAGTCATTTACCTCAAGAGCTGGACTTTAACAAGCAATCACTTTCTTCGGTAGTGGGAAAATAAGACGTCTCCATAGGGCTAACAGGCAAAGGGAATCCCTGGCTGGTGAAAAGTCAAGTTTGCCTCAATTGGTCAGACACTAGCACAACTGGAGGGATGTGGTGAATCGATTTTGAAGTTGGAGGAGGAGACACTGGTAAGTGGAAATGTCAGCATGGGGACATGGGGGTTTATTACTAATCCTTTACCTCACAGGTTCTGCATTCAAGCCATGCAAATCCCCTCTGCACCATCCTTAAGACAATATCACAGGAAAGTTTCCCTACAAGGTACAATTGGTCTCCGGATTTTTCTTACCCAACTATTGCTCATGTTATTTATTTGTCTTTTTACTGGGGCCAGCAGTTCCTCAGGGATATTATCGATTCCCCTTGCAGACACTGTCATTGCTACCAGTAACATTATAATTGCTACACTGGTGGGAAATGAGATCATGATGTTTGTAACCTTAAATTTGGGGTCAGGTGCTTTCTTACACTCTCAGGCACATACACTCGTGGTGACATGCTCACCGTCCAGATATCAAAGATCTGCTTGGTGAGTTTTTCTTTCTTTTTCCTCCTCTTAGAAAATGTTAGAAAAAGTGACTTTCAGTGTTAGAGCTTTATCTTGGAATCCTAATATGCTTCTACCTGGGAAGGATGGAGTGCTATATTCCATCTGAAGATTCTAGAGAAATGTGTAGATCCTCAGGAGGACACTAATATGTCTTATGTTTGTACTGTATTTAGAGTTATTCTCTTTCCCTTCCTTTCATTTTTGTTCTTGGCTTCCAGAGAATTCCTGGCCAGCCTTTCTTACTATTAACTTGCCAGAATGATCCTTTTTCCCCTTGCAACCTTTTAAACACTTTCTTTAAAATTGGGGACCACAGGGATAGTATGAGGAATAAATAAAATAACATACATGTCTGGCTTTAAGCATGGACATAGAGACCACAGGTTCATTTTTTCTTGTTTTCTTAGTGGTCAAGGCTGGCTTCAGAAGAACATTCGTAGAGAGCCATCCCTTTGGGTGGTGCAAGGAAAAGGCATAAACCATATTCTTCTCAGGTTCTTCCTAGGTCCCATGAAAGGAATGTTAATTGTTGAATCTCAGTATATCTATATATATATCTATATCTATATATCTATATATCTATATATATCTATATCTATCTATATATATATATATATATATATATATATATATATATATATTCTATATATCAGTCTATATATCAGGAGAGATATATCCCTGAATTTATTTCCCAGAATCAGTAATGGACATAAAGCTACCCATTGACCACATCATCAGTGCTGAGCCAGAGTCATAAATGGGCCATGACATTTAGACAGGAAATCCGGAGTTTGGGCTCTAATTCAGGTTAATTCCCTCCCACACGCTCAGGTCTGACCCTACCCTGTCCTTGGTGTGACAGAGGAAATGAATACAAGAAAATGTGCCATACAAGGGCAGGGCCCAGAAAAGAAACCAGCAAAGAGCGCATTGAATATTGGACTATTTTCAGCATCAATTGTTGGTACTGGCAGGAGCCATGTGAAGGTTGCCACCGTGCTTCTCCCCACCTGGCTGAAGACCAATGCCTAGGGGCACCTGGGTGGCTCAGTGGGTTAAGCCTCTGTTTTCAGCTCAGGTCATGATCTCAGGGTCCTGGGATCGAGCCCCACATCAGGCTCTCTGCTCAGCGGCGAGCCTGCTTCCCCTCTCTCTCTCTCTCTGCCTGCCTCTCTGCCTACTTGTGATCTGTCTCTCGTCAAATAAATAAATAAAATATTTAAAAAAAAAAAAGGCCAATGCCTAAAGAAGGGAAAACCTTCCGTACCTTGGGGCTGCCTTTTCTACCTATTTGACTTCCTGCTATTTCCTCCTTAATGACCGACTCACTTCTCCTTTCTTGCCCTTACATATAGTGCTCTTTTTTGGCAAAGGAAGCCTGGATCCTAAATATTTGGCTGTCCATGTTCTTATTCCATATTAGTTTCATTATCTCATACCTAGTCTTCTTTCTCCACACTAGACTTGTTTCTAATAACTTTGCTTAGTCATCATAACACATTGGAATCTAGGGGCTTATCACAGAGTCTGCTTTGGTGTTTATGACTCCACACTCTTCAAAGCCAGATTGAAGTGGGGACCCCTTCAACATGGCTGGTGTACCCATACCCCAGCACCTTTGAGTGTTGGCTGTTAAAGCCTCACACGGGCACCCCTCTCAGAATTACCTTAGATGCAGTGCAACCCCCCTTACAATGTTACCTGAATGGCCAGTGGCCAATGATGGCTGAAATGGAGTCTGCAAGCCCAGCCTGTTGCCTCAGTGAGACAATAACTATGCTGCAGGGTGTGTACCAGGCCCCCCGTGGAATTTGGACAAGACCACATCCTTGCTTAGCCTCTTTCCCTTGCCCTACCTGCCTCCCTCCCTCCTCTCTCCTGAGAGTTCTTTCTCACTAGAACACTATGGAAGCTTCCCCATCTCAGGCTCTGCTCCAGGGAACTGGACCTAAAAGAGCAATTGTTTTATTTAATAATGGACATGAGGCTCAACAGAAAAGACATAAGATCTCAAATCTGAGCTGCCAGCATCGGATATTCATCAAAGACACCTCTGAATTAGAGTGTGGGGTCCCTTCAGCACCAAGTGCTTGGGGCTGGACACAGGAAATGGGAGCTTTCCCAGTGTGCCATTATTCCTGAACCCTTGGAAATTCATTATTTCCACTGAGAATGATACCCTGCTCTCTCTCTCTTTCTCTAAAAAAAGTAAATTAATAAATTAATTAAAAAAATAAAGGCCTCATTCTTTAATATGGATCAGCCAAAGACCAGTAGGCACTTGAAGAACTATTCTACCTTGAAAGAAAAACACAAAGACAAACTGATGGGAGCAGGGGAGGGATAGTAACATGGAAAAAAAGCATATTAAGGAAGTGGAATAAAGTTCTACAATTTGTAAGTAATATTGTTGATGAGATATGAATTTATTGCATGCATAAGCAAGAGTAGGACGCTATTAAAATGAATGATAGAAGACTAAAAGGACCTTTTGGGAATTAGGACCATGACAGAAGAGATAAAGTACTCAGCAGAGTGGGTAGAAGGTCATACGGAGCAACCTCTAGGAAACTGAAAGAAGGGAAAAGAACTTAGAAACACCAGGAAAATAGCAAAACTTTTCTGGTGGTGAATATCTGAATAATAGATATCCCTAGGAGAAAGAGTATAAACATGGAGAAGAGAATAATATCAAAGAAGTTAATACAAGATGGTTTGTCACATCCATTTGCAGACTAAAAGGCTCACTTGTTTAATGTATTTGAACTAAAATATGCTAATATATAAATTTTAAATATAGAGAGAATAATACTCTCTAACTCCATCCATGTCATTGCAAATGGCAAGATTTCATTCTTTTTTATGGCTGAGTAATATTCCATTATATATTTCACTCATATGTGGAATTTAAGAAACAAAACAAATGAACATGGTAGGGGGAAAGAAAAAGGCAAAGAAAGAAACAGACTCTCAACTATAGAGAGCAATCTGATGGTTTGTTTGGAGGGGAGGTAGGTAGGGGGATGGGTTAAATAGGGGATGGGTATTAAGGAAGGCACTTGTGATAAGCACTGGCTTTGTATATAAGTGATAAATGACTAAATTCTATACCTGAAACTAACATTACACTGTATGTTAACTAGAATTTAAATAAAAACTTGGAAAGAGAAAAAAATATTGGAGAGAAAAACAGATTCCTAAAGATTCTGGAAAGCAAACAACAGGTCATATTCAAAGGGAGAAAAATAAAAATGGCTCAGATTTCTAAAGAAAAGAAAACAACACTGAAAACTGGAAGGCAATGGAGCAATGCTGCCAAACTTCTGAAATAATGATTTCTAAACTAAAATTGGATACCTGTCAAACAAAACTCAGGGATGAGTGTATTTTTTTTAGAATAGAGATATTTTCAAGGAAGGCAAGTTCTCAAAATGTTCTGTTAATGCTTTTCCAGGAATTACTGAAGGCCAAATTCTGTAAAGTAAGTAAGTGAAAAAGAAGACAATATGGACCCCCGGGAACTGGAGATTCAACCCACCAGAAATGCTAATGAGATCTGTTCAATGACAGAGAAAGGCAAACCTAGGTTAACCACTATCCAGCCAGCCTAGAGATAACACAGTCAAACTCGTGGCAGAGGCTTGTATTGAAGAAGAAGATTAAATTGATAGAATTCCTGATGTGTTCTATTGAAAATTTGGGAATGAATAAATGTTTGTACACAGAGAAATCAAGCATATTAAAATACATTAATTCTAATTTGGGGAAATTAAAATTGGTATGAGAATATAAATGTAACATGAAACCTCCCATGTTGAGCAATTAAGTCATAATAGGTGAACACTGATCATTTATTTGACAAAAATATATGTATTTAAGCTAGTGTGGAGGGTTTACTTGCTATTATGTCAAATGCATCTCTAAATGATACACTGGCAAATATAATTGAAATATATTAGTAATGCTTGACCCCCAGGCTCAGTCCTGTGAGCTGGATCGGGGAGCTCCCTGTCTCCACCTCCACATCCAGCAGAAAGTCGTTATGTGACTAACACATTTTTATCAGATTTACTCTGATTTACACAGAGGAATGTGACTGTGTATGTGGAAATGATGTGCACTGCCAAGAAATGTGGATTTAGTTTCCAGCCTCCAGCTATTATCTTCGAGAATAAAATAGGGGACAAGTCACCAATGCATCATGCCAGTCTGAAACTTTTCAAAGTTTTCAGATTGCAGCAGAGCTGCTGAATAATTAAAGAATAATCCAGAACACAAGAATGACCTGGAACAAGTATCCCTGAGACAGCTAGAGAAGTTATTCATTTTTTTTTTACAAGGTTACTTGTGGGGGCAAATTCTGGCAAAAACAGTGGGACAACTTCAACAAGAAACAACCATTGATCCTGTGGAAGACTTGAACAAACTAGATGACAAGGAACATGCCAAAAGAAAGAGCGTAATGGATGAACTTTTTGAGAAAAATCAGAATGATGATCCAAATTTTGTTTATGATGTTGAAGCTGAGTTCCTACAGGATGAACAACTACAGTCTTGTGGCTTGGGCACAGAGACAACTGATGAATTCTGATATAAACAACTCAAAAAATTTATTGTGCTAGCAGAAAATCTATACAAATAATGTATAAATATGATTCTAGAAAAATCTGTAAGGAACACTAAATGTACATGTTGGGTCATGTTTGGATTGACCTTGTTACTTTTCAAAACCAGGACATATGGAGTATCTAGTATGTAGATGCATGAAGAAGTCAGGGAAAACTGAATACAGGAATCTGCCTGTAAGGAGTTTACAATCTAGGGATGCCTGGGTGGCTCAGTCTGTTAGGCGTCTGTCTTTGGCTCAAGTCATGATCCCAAGGTCTTGGGGTCAAGTCCCACATCAGGCTTCTTGCTCAGTGGGGAGCCTGCTTCTCTCCCTACCTGCCATTCCCCCTGCTTTTGCTCCCTTTCTCTCTCTCCCTCTGACAAATAAATAAATAAAATCTTTAAAAAAGGAAAGTGGATTGATTCTGAGGTTCAATTTACCGTATCCATTAAAATAATCAAGAAAAGCCTAATCTAGGAACTAAAGTATGAATGTTACAGTCTATTAATATAATTCACCATATCAATTCTGAAAGTAAAAATTTAGATATATATCTCTATAGATTATTTTTTAAAAATTCCAGTATAGTTAATACAGTGTTTTATTATTAGTTTCATGTGTACAATATGGCAATTCAACAATTCTATACAACTCAGAGCCCATCATGGTAAGGGTACTCCTAATCCCTTCACCTATTTCACCAATCTCCCCACCTACCTCTCCTCTGGTAACCAACAGTTTGTTTTCTGTTTTTTGGTTTGTCTTTTTTTTCTTTATTGTTTGTTTCTTTAATTCCACATGTGAGTGAAATCATATGGTATTTGTCTTCCTCTGACTGACTTATTTCACTTAGACTTATACCCTTCAGATCCAACCATGTCATTGCAAATGGCAAGATTTCATTCTTTTTTGTGGCTGAGAAACATTCCATTATATATAGACATAACCTCTTCTTTATCCATTCGTCTATTGATGACCACTTAGACTGTTTCCAATAATTTGGCTATTGTAAATACTGCTCTAATTAACATAGTGGTGCATATATCTTTCTGAATTAGTGTTTTCATGATCTTTGGGTAAATACCCAGTAGTGGAATTACTGAATGATATGGCAATTCTATTTTTAATTTTTTGAGGAAACTCCATACTGTTTTCCATGGTGGTTGCACCAGTCTGCATTCCCAACAACAGTGTACAAGTGTTCCTTTTTCTCTACATCCTCACCAACACTTGTTGTTTCTCATATTTTTTTTTATTTTAGACATTCTGACAGGTGTGAGGTGATATTGTGGTTTGATTTGCATTGCCCTGTTGATGAGTGATGCTGAATATCTTTTCATATGTCTGTTTAACAATTTGTATATCTTCTTTGGAGAAATGTCTGTTCATGTCTTCTGCCCATTTTTATTTTATTATTATTATTTTTTTAAATGTTACATGCTATCAGTATTATTGCCGTCATTATAATCCTTACTTTTCAGGGAGCCATACAGACATGTTCAGGGGTATGGTGAGACATATATTAACATGTTTTTTTTTTAATAAACATATAATGTATTTTTATCCCCAGGGGTACAGGTCTATGAATCGCCAGGTTTACACACTTCACAGCACTCACCATAGCACATACCCTCCCCAATGTCCATAACCCCACCCCCCTCTCCCGACCCCCCTCCCCCCAGCAACCCTCAGTTTGTTTTGTGAGATTAAGAGTCACTTATGGTTTGTCTCCCTCCCGATCCCATCTTGTTTCATTTATTCTTCTCCTACCCCTCTAACCCCCCACGTTGCATCTCCACTTCCTCATATCAGGGAGATCATATGATAGTTGTCTTTCTCCAATTGACTTATTTCACTAAGCATGATACCCTCTAGTTCCATCCACGTCATCACAAATGGCAAGATTTCATTTCTTTTGATGGCAGCATAGTATTTCATTGTATATATACACCACATCTTCTTTATCCATTCAGCTGTTGATGGACATCTAGGTTCTTTCCATAGTTTGGCTATTGTAGACATTGCTGCTGTAAACATTCGGGTGCACGTGCCCCTTCGGATCATTACGTTTGTATCTTTAGGGTAAATACCCAGTAGTGCAATTGCTGGGTCATAGGCTAGTTCTATTTTCAGCTTTTTGAGGAACCTCCATGCTGTTTTCCAGAGTGGTTGCACCAGCTTGCATTCCCACCAACAGTGTAGGAGGGTTCCCCTTTCTCTGCATCCTCACCAGCATCTGTCGTTTCCTGACTTGTTAATTTTAGCCATTCTGACTGGAGTGAGGTGGTATCTCATTGTGGTTTTGATTTGTATTCCCCTGATGCCGAGTGATGTGGAGCACTTTTTCATGTGTCTGTTGGCCATCTGGATGTCTTCTTTGCAGAAATGTCTGTTCATGTCTTCTGCCCATTTCTTGATTGGATTATTTGTTCTTTGGGTGTTGAGTTCTTTATAAGTTCTAAGTTCTTTATAGATTTTGGACACTAGCCCTTTATCTGATATGTCATTTGCAAATATCTTCTCTCATTCTGTCAGTTGTCTTTTGGTTTTGTTAACTGTTTCCTTTGCTGTGCAAAAGCTTTTGATCTTGATGAAATCCCAATAGTTCACTTTTGCCCTTGCTTCCCTTGCCTTTGGCGATGTTCCTAGGAAGACGTTGCTGCAGCTGAGGACAAAGAGGTTGCTGCCTGTGTTCTCCTCAAGGATTTTGATGGATTCCTTTCTCAGATTGAGGACCTTCATCCATTTTGAGTCTATTTTCATGTGTGGTGTAAGGAAATGGTCCAATTTCATTTTTCTGCATGTGGCTGTCCAATTTTCCCAACACCATTTATTGAAGAGGCTGTTTTTTTTCCATTGGACATTCTTTCCTGCTTTGTGGAAGATTAGTTGACCATAGAGTTGAGGGTCTATTTCTGGGCTCTCTATTCTGTTCCCTTGATCTATGTGTCTGTTTTTGTGCCAGTACCATGCTGTCTTGATGATGACAGCTTTGTAATAGAGCTTGAAGTCCGGAATTGTGATGCCACCAACTTTGGCTTTCTTTTTCAATATTCCTTTGGCTATTCGAGGTCTTTTCTGGTTGCATATAAATTTTAGGATTATTTGTTCCATTTCTTTGAAAAAAATGGGTGGGGATTTTGATAGGGATTGCATTAAATGTGTAGATTGCTTTAGGTAGCATGGACATTTTCACAATATTTGCTCTTCCAATCCAGGAGCATGGAACATTTTTCCATTTCTTTGTGTCTTCCTCAATTTCTTTCATGAGTACTTTATAGTTTTCTTCTGCCCATTTTTAAATTGGATTATTTGTTTTTTTGTTGGTGAGTTGTATAAATTCCTTATATATTTTGGATAGTAACCCTTTATTGGATTTATCATTTGCAAATATCTTCTTCCATTCAGTAAGTTGTCTCTTAGTTGTGTTGATGGTTTCCTTTGCTGTGCAGAAACCTTTTATTTTGATGTAGTCCCAATAATTTATTTTTGTTTTTGTGTCCATTGCCTCAAGCAATATATCTAGAAAAATGTTGCTATGACTGATGTCAGACTGTGCTCTCTTTTAGGATTTTAATGATTTCAGGTCTCACAATTAGTATTTAATCCATTTTGAATTTATTTTTGTGTATGGTGTAAGAAAGTGGTCCAGTTTCATTCTTTTCTATGTAGCTGTCTGGTTTTCCCAAGACCATTTGTTGAAGAGATGTGTTTTTTTCCCATTGCATATTCTTGCTTCCTTTGTCAAAGATTAATTGACCACATAATCATGGGTTTAGTATGAGGCTCTCTATTCTGTTCCTTTAATTTATGTGACTCTTTTTGTGCCAGTACCACAGTATTTTTATTATTACAGGTTTTTAGTACATCTTATCTGGGATTGTGACACTTCCAATTTTGTTCTTCTTTCTCAAGACTGCTTTGTCTATTCAGGGTCTTTTGTGGTTTCATACAAATTTTAGGATTATTTGTTCTAGGATTATTTGGGTAGTATGGACATTTTTAACAATATTTGTTCTTCTAATCCATAAGCATGAAAAAATCTTTCTGAGAAGGGGCAGATGGCTGAGGAGTAGGGACCCTATTTCAACCAGACCCCTGAATTGAGCTGGATATCTACCAGACCACTCTGAACATTCATGAAACATCCTGAGATGTAAGAAGATATCTGTTACAATGTGTCATTCAAAGCCACCATTTCCTTTTTGATTTCCTGTTTGGATGATCTATCCTTTGATATAAGTGGGGTGTTAAAGTCTCCTATTATTATATTACTACTGATTATTCCCTTTATATTTGGTATTAGCTGCTTTAAGTATTTTGGTCCTCCCATGTTGAGCACATGAATATTTACAATTGTTACATCTTCTTGTTGGATTGATCCTTTTATAATTATGTAGTATCCTTTGTCTCTTATTATAGTTTTTTTTTTAAGATTTTACTTATTTATGATAGAGAATACAAGCAGGGGGAGCAGCAGAGGGAGAGGAAGAAGTAGGCTCCCTGCTGAGCAGGTAGCCTGATATGGGGCTCCATCCCAGGACCCTGAGATCATGACCTGAGCCGAAGTCAGATGCTTACCTCACTGAGCCACACAGGCACCTCTAGTCTTTAGTTTAAAATCATTTTGTCCAGGGGAGTGGGGCCAAAAAAGTCTATTTTGTCCAACCTAAATATTGCTACCCCAACTTTTCTCTTCCATTTGCATGGTAAATAAATGCTTTGCCATCTTTTCAGTATCAATCCACATCATGTCTTTAGGTCTGAAATGAGTCTTTTATAGGCAGCATATAAATGAGTCTTGCTTTTTTTTTTATAATGGAGACAGAGAAAATATTTTATTAAATAAAAGAAAAATAAATAGATTCTACAAAACAAAAAGATGGATTCTATGTAATAATTACTATCCAATAAAAATATAATGGGAAATGACACCTCACAAGAACACAATTTTACAGTTATCATTAAGAGGACAGGCATCAAATGAAATAGATTAAATGCTTAGTACTGACACACATGAGGTGATAGAGCCATTATGATGTGCTCAATTCTGGCATGTAAGTCTACAAATTGTAGTGGAAGAATACATCTTTCCACAAAACCAGATGCTCAGTATGCAAACTACACGTCGTAAAGACCAGAGATCTCAAGATAATGTCTGTATTTAAGTTATTTCAAATAAACAATATCCACTTTATTTTTTTTAAGATTTTATTTATTTATTTGACAGAGAGAGATCACAAGTAGGCAGAGAGGCAGGCAGAGAGAGAGAGAGAGAGAGAGAGAGAGGAGGAGGAAGCAGGCTCCCTGCAGAGCAGAGAGCCCGATGCGGGGCTCGATCCCAGGACCCTGAGATCATGACCTGGGCCGAAGGCAGAGGCTTAACCCACTGAGCCACCCAGGTGCCCCCCACTTTATTTTTTAATCCATTCCCTCACCCTATGTCTTTTTATTGGAGTGTTTGGTCCCTTTACAGTCAAAGTAATTATTGATAGGTATATACTTATTCCCTGTTTGTTACTTGTTTTATGGTCGTTTTTGTAGTTATCTGCTCCTTTCTTCTCTTGCTCTCTTCTCTCATGGTTTGCTGGCTTTCTTTAGTGATATACTTGGATTCCTTTCTCTTTATTTTTATGTATCTATTACCAGTTTTTGATTTGTGGGTACCATTGGGTTTATATATAACATCTTAGGCATATAGCAGTCTATATTAAGTTTATGGTTGCTTTAGTTTGAACCCATTCTTTACTCTATGCCCTCCTCTATTTTAGGTATATGGTGTCATATTTTACATTCTTTTATATTGTGAATCCCTTGACTGATATTTATAGATATACTTAATTTTACTTTTTTGTGCTTCCTACTTTTCTTACTCCTGCTTATGGTCTTTCCTTTCCACTCAAAGAGTCCCTTTTAACATTTCCTGTAGGGCTGGTTTAGTGATCATGAATTCGTTTAACGTTTGTCTGGCAAACTCTTTACCTCTGCTTCTGTTCTGAATGATAGCCTTACTGGATAGAATATCCTTGGCTGAAGGTATATTTTTTTTCAGTACTTAGATTGTATCACACCTCTCCCTTCTAGCCTGCAAAGTTTCTGTTGAAAAATCAGCTGATCACCTTGTGGGGTTTCCCTTGTATGTAAGTGTTTTCTTTTCTTTTTCTGCCTTAAAAATTCTCTATCACTTTTTGTTGTTGTTGTTGTTGTTGCAATTTTAATTACTGTGTATCTTGGTGTGAGCCTCCTTGGGTTGGCCTTTTGTGTCTCCTGGATCTGGATTTCTGTTTCCTTTCCCAGATTTGGGAAGTTTTCAGCTATTATTTCTTCAAATAAATTTTCTGCCCCTTTTCCTCTCTCTTCTCCTTCAGGGATCCCTATAATGTGAATGTTACTATGCTTGATGTTGGTTGAGTCCCTTAGTCTATTTTCATTTATAATTATTATTTTTTCTCTCTCATGTTCACCTTGATTGGTTCCCATTTCCCTGTCCTTCAGGTTGCTAAGCCATTCTTCTGTTTCATATTGGTGATCCATTGATTATTCTTTTTTTTTTTTATCTCCACATGGTGGACTTTCTCTGTATGTCTATGTCCACATTCCCCCATTTTAAAAAAATGTTTATTTATTTATTTGGCAGACAGAGATCACAAGGAGGCAGAGAGGCAGGCAGAGAGAGAAAGGAAGAAGCAGGCTCCCTGCCGAGAAGAGAGCCCGATGTGGGGCTTGATCCCAGGACCCTGGGATCATGACCTGAGCCGAAGGCAGAGGCTTTAACCCACTGAGCCACCCAGGTGCCCCTCCATTGATTATTCTTGCCTAAAAAAATTACTACCACAGTGATTGTCAAATTGTGATATTTTTGAAGTTTCTCTTCCTTTCTACATTTATTAGTTTGAATTCTGCTGTATAGAAAAGTGTTAAAATTGATATAATATAATGATATAATATGAATAAATTACACTTATTTATAGTAACATAGGCTCATGGGTTCTTATTTTGTTCAGTGTATTATAATCCATTATTATCATTATTACAAATGGTCCCAGGTGAAATTAGTGAGGGTCCCTTCAAGCTGGCTTCTCTTGGAGTATACCCTATACTCCTTGAACACCACCTTCTTTACTGACACAAGATGTTCTAAGCTCATCTTGTGCTTTTCATGGTCAAGGTCTGGAGATAACCATTTCTTTATGAGTAGAGAATGATATTGAGAAACTAAAATCTGGGTGCTTAAGCTCATTACTATAGGTGGGGGTGGGTGGCACTAGTTCAAGAGGTAAGAAATATATGTATATATATACCTGTACCCATATATACATGGTAGAAACCATGAGTTCATACCAAAACCTCCAATTCCAATACATTATAGGGTTTGTTCTAGCTTTCCTCTCTTTCATATTTGTAACTCCCTTCTCATTCCTTGAAAAATCTGGCTCCCACTATCTCCAATATGTTTGTTTATTTGGAAAGTTCTCCTCTAAGTGAGTGACCTTTTGACCTATGCCACTTCTACCTCCCATATCAACAGTGGCCTTATCCACTCAGTCACCAACCTGGGATGCCTTCTCTCTTTCTTCCTACTCAGATGCTGTCTTTACATGGGCACTGATCCTGCACTGAGCTGGGTCATCATCAGCCCTGTCCCTATCATCCTTTTCTACCAGATCCAACTAATGGATTTTGGACTGAGAAAGGGAGGACTGACTATTTAATATTAATAATTTACTGTTGATTATGTATGTGTGAGAATATAGTGATGAACTTATATTTTTTTATAAAGAATCCTTAATTTTAAGAGACACTGAAATACGTATGAGTGAAATGTGTTGGATTTTCTTCAAAACAATAAAGGGTTGGGAGAAGTGGGTGGGGGTAGAGGTAAAACCAAATTGCTTATAAACATAATTATTGATGCTGGTGGTATGTACATGAGGGTTCATTATACTTTTCCATAACAAAAAATATTTTTTAAAAGCCAATAAGCAAATTCCGCCCCCCCATCATGTAGTCCTCAAAATTGTTGTGGTTTTTCTTTTGTTTTTTCTTCCATTTGAAATATAACATTCTAGCAAATATATGAAAAAAACTATACTTTGGAATATTGTTTTGGGTGTAGTTTTATAAAGAATTGAATGGCTCTAAATTTGAGTGTTTACATGCAGGTTCAGGGCAATTCTTTCATTAATCTAAGTCTTTTAAAAAGTTTCTTTCAAAAACAATATATTTTCTGAGGTTCCTGCTCTCTGCAGCTTCCTGGCTTCTGGGGCTTCAGTTCCAGTTAATCCAGGGCTTCTCTGTGTTGTACTTTCTGCTTGCCTTGTAATTCCTGCACCTCTTCAATTCCTGTTGCCTTGCTACCTTGTGGCTCTTACAGTCATATCACTTCTACTGCCTCATGGATCTTGTCTGTTCAAGCCTTCTGCTGCTATGTGGATCTCAGATTCAGGACTTTCCCTCATGGTTTCTGTTCCTCATGGATCCTGCTACATTGTGGCTCCTGTTGCTTCATGCTTATTTCCTTTTGGCCCACTCCTGTCTTGATGCTTCATCACTTTCTGCTGCTTTGTGGTTCTGCATGCTCATGATATGAGGCCCCCAAAGGCCAAAGGCAAGCAAGGAGGGTAGCAGCGGGGGGGAGGAGGTAGTAGTACTAGGAGGGGTATAAATACAGCCAAGAAGTTGAGTGACCATTTTGGGAAGCACTAGAGAAGGGAGCAAGAGATGCCCACAGCTGAGGGGGTGACAAGATAAGCCAGGCTTAAGAGCTGCTTTGGATTGTGAGCGATTTTCAAGTTTCTGTTCTTGCATCAGGCTGCCTGCATAGCTGATTTTGTCCTCCTTATTTCCCCGTGAATGCTTCAATAAATCACCATCACTAAAAATGAAGAAACAAATAAATGAAATAAAAAACATGTTTTATTTTCTTAATAGAATTTCTATTAGCTTATTATTTTTTCCTTAGGTATTTTATATTGCAACTGTTGTAGCAAATTAACTTTTCCCCCTAATAGTTTCCTGCTTATAGTAGAAACTTTCAATTTTGCTACTTGATATTTGACTGCCACTGATTTTTTTTAAAGATTTTATTTTTTTGACAGAGAGAGAGAGAGAGAGAGAGAGCAAGCAAGTAGGCAGAGTGGCAGGCTGAGGGAGAGGAAGGAGCAGACTTCCTACTGAGCAGGGAGTCTGATGCAGGGCTCGATCCCAGGACCCTGAGTTCATTACCTAAGCCACCCAGATGCCCCATGCCACTGAATTCTTAATAATTCTAGTTGTTTTACTTGGTATCCTTGTTTCTTTTCTTATCTTTAAAAAAAGATTTTATTTATTATTTATTTGAGAGAGAGAATGAGAGAACATGAGAAGGGGGAGGGTCAGAGAGAGAAGCAGACTCCCTGTTGAGCAAGGAGCATGATGTGGCTGTCTTATGGGCTGGAATTTGTCTTTTTTTTTTTTTTTTTTTTTTTTGTCAGAGAGAGAGGGAGAGAGAGTGAGCACAGGCAGACAGAATGGCAGGCAGAGGCAGAGGGAGAAGCAGGCTCCCTGCCAAGCAAGGAGCCTGATGTGGGACTCGATCCCAGGACGCTGGGATCATGACCTGAGCCGAAGGCAGCTGCTTAACCAACTGAGCCACCCAGGCGTCCCTTTTTTTTTTTTTTTTTTGGAATTTGTCTTATCTTAGGGCGCTAATGGGGAGAGAACATACTTGGGATGTCTCCCGGTCATTGAGAACAAGGGAGAGAGGATAGCTTGCTGTTATAGAACCAGACAACTTGCATTACAAAAACATATACCACAGTGTGCAATATACTCCTATAAAAGAAACTGGCAAGACTCTCTAAGAAATTGCACACATCGTCTCAGAGAAGTTGTATCCCTCCAACAAAAGGTTTCAGAGGCCTCCAGAATCTCTCACCAGGCTTATTGGCAAGGGTCTTCTATATGAAGCCAGTCCATAAAGACTGGAAAAAGTGGTAGTCATCTGAAATGCATAGATCTTAACATAAAGTTATGATACATATAAAGAAATAAGCATGGCTCAAACACAGGAGCAAAATAAATCTCCAGAAATTGATCCTAAGTATATGACTTACCTGAAAGATAGTTCAAAATAAATCTTGCCATTTGCAATGATATGGATGGAACTAGAGGGTATTATGAGAGCGAAATAAGTCAATCAAAGAAAAACAATTATCATATGATCTCTCTGATATGAGGAATTTGAGAGGAAGGGTGGGGAGTTTGGGGGCTAGGGAAGGAAAAAATGAAAAAAGATGGTATCAGGAGGGAGACAAAGATAAGGGACTCTTTTTTTTTTTTTAAGATTTTATTTATTTATTTGACAGAGAGAGATCACAAGCAGGCAGAGAGGCAGGCAGAGAGACAGGAGGAAGCAGGCTCCCTGCTGAGCAGAGAGCCCGATGCGGGACTCGATCCCAGGACTCCGAGATCATGACCTGAGCCGAAGGCAGCGGCTTAACCCACTGAGCCACCCAGGTGCCCCAAGATAAGGGACTCTTAATCTCACAAAACAAACTGAGGGTTCCTTGTGGGTGGGGAGGTAGGGAGAGGATGGTTGTGTTATGGACACTGGGGAGGGTATGTGCTATGGTGAGTGCTGTGAAATGTGTAAGCCTGATGATTCACAGACTTGTACCCCTGGGGCAAATAATACATTACATGTTAATAAAAAAAAATTTTAAAAATAATTCAAAATAACTACCATAAAGATGCTGTACATGCTCAAGAAAATCATGCACAAACAGAGACAGAAATTATATATATGAAAAAAGAACCAAACAGAAACTTTGGGACTAAAGAACACAATAATTGAACTAAAAAATTCACTGGAGGGATTCAACAGCTGCCTTGCTCAAGTAGAATAATCAATGAATTCAAAGAAAGATCACTTAAAATTATGCAGTCAGAGAACAGAAAGAACAATGAAAAAAAAAAAGAGTGAAGAAAGCCTAAGGGACTTACAGAATACCATAATGTGGACCAAAATATGCATTATGGGAGTCCTCAAGAAAAAAGGAAAGAGAAGGGGGCAGAGAACTTATTTAAAGAAATAATGGCTAAAAACTTCCCAAGTTGGGGAAAGGAAATGGATAGCAGATTCAAGAAGCCCCTATAGGGGCTCTCTTCAACTAGGATGAATCCACAGAAATCCACAGTGAGATACATCATAGCTGAGCCTTGAACAACATGGGGACTGGGAGCACTGATTCCATCTTTTCAAAATACAGTAAAAAAAATCTGTATATAATTTTTGACTCTCCTTTAAACTTAATGCCCATTATTGACCAGAAGCATTACTGATAACATAAACAGAGGATTAACACCTATGTTGTATGTTATCTATATTATATACTATATTCTTACAATAAACTAGAGAAAAGAAATGTTATTAAGAAAATTATAAGGAAGACAGGTGCCTGGGTGGCTCAGTCAGTTGAGAGTCTGACTCTTGATTTTGGCTCAGGTCATGCTCTTGGAATGGTGAGATGAGCCCGTAAGTTGGGCCCTGCACTCGGTGTGGAATCTGCTTGGTGTTCTCTCTCTCCCTCTCCCCCTGTTTGTGCACTCGCTCTCTCTCTCTAAGGTAAATAAATAAATCTTAAAAAAAGAAAATTATAAGGAAGACAGAATACATGGACAGTACTGTACTGTATTTATATTTTTAAAAATCTGTGCATACATTAACCAAACCAAAAGAAAATTATAAGGAAGACAGAATACATGGACAGTACTGTACTGTATTTATATTTTTTAAAATCTGTGCATACATTAACCAAACCCATGTTCTTCAAGGGTCAACTGTATAATCAAATTGTCAAAACTCAAAGACAAAGAGAATTTTGAAAACAGCAAGAGAAAAGCAGCTTGTTATGTATATGGAAAACCCTAAGACTCAGCAGATGCTTTGCAGACCAGAAGGGAGTGGGATAATATATTCAACATGCCAAAAAGAAAATGCCAATCAAGAACTAATATATTTTTAACATCCATCAAAAATGAAGGAGAAATAGACTTTCCCAGAAAAACAAAAGCTAAGGGACTTCATCACTGCTAGAGCTGCCTTACAAGGAATGTTAAAGGGATGCTTCAAGTTGAAATGAAATGACGCTAAATAGTAATATTAAAGGGTATGAGGGGTGCCTGGCTGGCTCAGTTGGTGGAGCATGTGATTCCCAATCTTGGGATTGTGAGTTCAAGCCCCACACTTGGTGTAGAGATTACTTTTTAAAAAAATGAAAATATAAGCTCACTGTTAAGTACATAGACAAACACAGAATATTATAAAACTGTAATGGTGGTGCATAAATCACTTTTAATTCTGGGTATAGAAGTTAAAAGACAGAAGTATAAGAAACTATAACTACTAAAACACGTTAATAGATGAAGAATATAAAAAGACAAAATTCATGACATTAATAACATAAAATGTGAGGGGAGAGAAGTAAAAGTGTTAAGAATTTCTATGCAGCTGAAATTAAGTAGTTGTCAGCTTAATACAGATGGTTATAACCACAAGATGATTTATGTAAGCCTCATGACATCCACACAGGCAATACTGATAGAAGATACACAAAAGAAAATTTGAAAGAAATCAAAGCATGACAGTACAAAAAAAAAAAAAAAAATCCCTGAAGCACAAAGGAGACAGTAAGAGAGGAAAAGAGGGAGAAAAAAGGCACAGGAAAAACAGAAAACAATTAACAAAATGATAACAGTAAGTCCTTCCCTAACAATAATTATTTTAGATATAAATGCATTAAACTCCCCAATCAAAAGATAATATAGTAGCTGAATGTATAAACATCATCCAACTATATGTTGTCTATAAGAGAGTCATTTTAGATTTAAGGATCTGTATAGGCTGAAAGTGAAGTATGGAAAAAGACATTCCATGCAAATAGTAGCCAAAAGAAAGCAGACATATCAATCATATTAGACAAAATGGATTTTAAGTAAAAAATTAAAGCAGGACATAAAAATACAAAGTGAAAACACCTGAAAGCCTACTATCTTATGATAATAATTCTTAGCATTTTTAAAACCATCCTTTAACAAATATACAAGTAAATAACAGATGTATGTATTTTATATTTTTAATAAGAACTTTATACTTTAACAAGAACTATACTTTTTTAAATTTAATTTTTTATTTGACAGAAAGAGAGCACAAGCAGGCAGAGTGGCAGGCAAAGGGAGGGGAGCAGGCCCCCTACCAAGCAGAGAGCCTGATGTGGGGCTCAACCCTAGGACCCAGGGATCACGACCTGAGCGAAAGGCAGCCACCCAACTGACCCAGCCTCCCAGGCACCCCAAGAACTATATTTTTAACAAGATCTTCACTGGTTACCTATCAGTTTCCCTTTTGTACATACATCTTCACAAGTTCCTATATTCCCTCTATGTAGAACATGTTAAGATTCTGGTGTGCCTATCCCACAGCTTTCTCCATGTTTATACAGTCACATATATATAAGTACACAGTTACATATTCAATTCCTATATCAAAATGTTTTTATTTTTTTAATTTATTTTCAGCATAACAGTATTCATTGTTTTTGCACCACACCCAGTGTTCCATGCAATATGTGCCCTCTCCAATACCCACCACCTGGTTCCCCCAACCTCCTACCCCCCCGCCCCTTCAAAACCCTCAGATTGTTTTTCAGAGTCCATAGTCTCTCATGGTTCACCTCCCCTTCCAATTTCCCCCAACTCCCTTCTCCTCTCTAACTCCCCTTGTCCTCCATGCTATTGTTATGCTCCACAAATAAGTGAAACCATACGATAATTGACTCTCTCTGCTTGACTTATTTCACTCAGCATAATCTCTTCCAGTCCCGTCCATGTTGCTACAAAAGTTGGGTATTCATCCTTTTTGATGGAGGCATAATACTCCATAGTGTATATGGACCACATCTTCCTTATCCATTCATCCGTTGAAGGGCATCTTGGTTCTTTCCACAGTTTGGCGACCGTGGCCATTGCTGCTATAAACATTGGGGTACAGACGGCCCTTCTTTTCACTACATCTGTATCCTTGGGGTAAATACCCAGTAGTGTAATTGCAGGGTCATTTGGAAGTTCTATTTTTAATTTCTTGAGGAATCTCCACACTGTTCTCCAAAGTGGCTGCACCAACTTGCATTCCCACCAACAGTGTAAGAGGGTTCCCCTTTCTCCACATCCCCTCCAACACATGTTGTTTCCTGTCTTGCTAATTTTGGCCATTCTAAGTGGTGTAAGGTGGTATCTCAATGTGGTTTTAATTTGAATCTCCCTGATGGCTAGTGATGATGAACACTTTTTTCATGTGTCTGATAGCCATTTGTATGTCTTCATTGGAGAAGTGTCTGTTCATATCTTCTGCCCATTTTTTGATATGATTATTTGTTTTTTGTGTGTTGAGTTTGAGGAGTTCTTTATAGATCCTGGATATCAATCTTTTGTGTGTACTGTCATTTGCAAATATCTTCTCCCATTCCGTGGGTTGCCTCTTTGTTTTCTTGACTGTTTCCTTTGTTGTGCAGAAGCTTTTGATTTTGATGAAGTCCCAAAAGTTTGTTTTCGCTTTTGTTTCCTTTGCCTTTGGAGACATATCTTGAAAGAAGGTGCTGTGGCTGATATTGAAGAGATTACTGCCTATGTTCTCCTCTAGGATTCTGATGGATTCCTGTCTCATGTTGAGGTCTTTTATCCATTTTGAGTTTATCTTTGTGTACGGTGTAAGAGAATGGTCGAGTTTCATTCTTCTACATATAGCTGTCCAGTTTTCCCAGCACCATTTATTGAAGAGACTGTCTTTTTTCCACTGTATATTTTTTCCTGTTTTGTCAAAGATTATTTGACCATAGAGTTGAGGGTCCATATCTGGGCTCTCTACTCTGTTCCACTGGTTTATGTGTCTGTTTTTATGCCAGTACCATGCTGTCTTGGGGATCACAGCTTTTAGTAAAGCTTGAAATTAGGTAACGTGATGCCCCCAGTTTTATTTTTGTTTTTCAACATTTCCTTAGCGATTCGGGGTCTCTTCTAATTCCATACAAATTTTTGGATTATTTTCTCCAGCTCTTTGAAAAATACGGGTTGAATTTTGATCGGAATGGCATTAAAAGTATAGATTGCTCTAGGCAGTATAGACATTTAACAATAACTATAAACTTTAACAAACTATAACTCCCAAAATTGAACCAGGAAGAAATTGACAACCTGAATAGACTGATATCTAGTAACGAGATTGAAGCAGTGATCAAAAACATCCCAAAAAACAAGAGCCCAGGACCTGATGGATTCCCTGGGGAATTCTACCAAACTTTCAAAGAAGAAATAACACCTATTCTCCTGAAGCTGTTTCAAAAAATTGAAGCAGAAGGAAAACTTCCAGACTCTTTCTATGAAGCCAGCATTACCCTGATCCCCAAATCAGGCAAAGACCCTACCAAAAAGGAGAATTTCAGACCAATATCACTGATGAATATGGATGCTAAGATTCTCAACAAGATCCTAGCAAACAGGATCCAACAGCACATTAAAAAGATTATCCACCATGACCAGGTGGGATTCATTCCTGGGCTATAAGGATGGTTCAACATTCGCAAATCAATCAATGTGATAGAACAAATTAATATGAGAAGAAAGAAGAACCACGTGGTCCTCTCAATTGATGCAGAAAAAGCATTTGACAAAATCCAGCATCCGTTCCTGATTAAAACGCTTCAAAGTATAGGGATAGAGGGAACATTCCTGAACTTCATAAAATCTATCTATGAAAGACCCACAGCAAATATCATCCTCAATGGGAAAAAGCTTGCAGCCTTCCCGTTGAGATCAGGAACACGACAAGGATGCCCACTCTCACCACTCTTGTTCAACATAGTATTAGAAGTCCTAGCAGCAGCAATCAGACAACAAAGAGAAATAAAAGGTATCCAAATTGGCAACGAAGAAGTCAAACTCTCTCTCTCTTTGCAGATGACATGATTCTTTATATGGAAAACCCAAAAGACTCCACCCCCAAACTACTAGAACTCATATAGCAATTCAGTAATGTGGCAGGATACAAAGTCAATATACAGAAATCAGTGGCTTTCTTATACACTAACAATGAAAATACAGAAAGGGAAATTAGAGAATTGATTCCATTTACTATAGCACCAAGAACCATAAGACACCTGGGAATAAACCTAATCAAAGAGGTAAAGGATCTGTACTCGAGGAACTATAGAACACTCATGAAAGAAATTGAAGAAGACACAAAAAGATGGAAGACCATTCCATGCTCTTGGATTGGAAGAATAAACATTGTTAAAATGTCAAAATGTTTTTAAATTTCATCACAGACACACTAATACTTATAACTGATGAGGAATATATCAAAATAACAGTAAACAATTATGTAAATATAATTCAGTTTAAGAAATACAATACATGAAATAACTTTTCTTGTTGTTAGAACAACTCAGCAAAATAAAATTCTGGTTTCTTGTTGGACAACATTGTTCTACACATACATCAAACAGGCCAAAGAAAATAAACAGAAACTTCACAGGCAAAAAAGGGAAAAAAAGAAAAAATTTAACTTTGGCCTTTTCAACCATCTCATAGAAACCAACTACTTATAGTACAGCTAAGTACATACACACCAAAAAATTATTGGAATGTTTGGAATAAGATTTTCTTATTGCTGTTTTGCTTTTTTTAAAATGGTTTTATTTTCTTCTTTGAGATTATAATGAACATGGCCATACCACAAGTCAAGTCAGAAGTGGGGCAGAGAATGCTCACAAGGCTAGTTTTGTCATCTGTGATCACTAAAAATGGCTGACCCCTAACAATATGTACAAAAATATAAATATAAAATACCATGTCTCCTTTTAAAATACTTTTAAGAAAAAAAGCAGGGCCTTGGAAGTTTTGGTTCTTTTTTTCTTCCCTGTTGTAGATTCCTGTGTGGTTTTGCATTGGTGGAGAGTGCGTGTGTCATCTGTAGGTGGCACTGCCCAGGTGGGGTATGGGTGGGTGGGACTCTCCACTTCAAAGTGACCACGTTTAGAGTCTGAGATGGGAAATGGGGGTGTGGTGAATAGGATAAAATTTCTATTACAATTTCAAAAGAAACCCCCAAATGTCCTGAGGGGGAAAATGTTTAAATGCTGTTAAGTTTAACTTTTCCTTTTTCACTGTCCAGAAATCCTCATAGGTCTTCTGTTTCTTAGAGTCAACTTTGCCATCCTCATCATCTTCTGCCACCTGTGTTCATAGCTGCCTAAGCCTCCCCATCTTCCTATCACCTTCCTATTCCCCTCCTCTTCCTGCTGCACCATTTTACATCTTCTTCATCTTCCTTGTTGGCCTCCTGCCCCCCATTTTCCTCATGAGCCTTCCCATTAGCAGGTGCGTCTCTTCTATTCTCTGCCTTCTCCACAATTCTCCTCTAAGTCCTTGGTGGTGATCTCGGAGCTGGTGTCTACAGTTGTCTTGGACATGACCTGGCACACTGGTGATCTGAAGCTCTGGGTTAAAAAGAAAGCAAGAGTTGGAGGACTATGGTGATAAAGCTGCCAGAGTCTGGTGGTGCAAGAGGTGTGCGGCAGAGTTGGTTACAATGAACCCGGAGCTGGACCCGGGAACAATGCAAAGATGGCTTTTTGGAGCAGCCGGTGGGGTTATGAAATAACTCTGAATCCCTTTTGCAAACTTATCTTTTCCTGTTTCCTCCTCTCAGAACTTACTACATTCCTGAATTTTATTTACCAATCCTTGTTTACCATTATCTTCCACTTAAGCACAAAGTATAATTTATTTTGCTTCTTTATAAAATTTCATGAATGGAACACTCTGTATATATATTTCTATGGCTCATTGCTCATCACATACTAGATTCAGTAATTTTCGCTGCTGTGTACTATTCCAATGTAAAGGTACTCCACACCTCCTTATCCATCCTACTTTTTATGGGCATGTTTCATTTCCAGATTTGTTACTGCAATGATATTAGTGAAACCAATGTAACTGTGTTTGGTGACAGGGAAAGCATTTCAAGGATTTTTAAGCAATGATGAAACCAGTTAGGAGGAAGCAAAGGAGAGACTTTTGGAAGAGAAACAACAAAAAGAAAAGGTCGGAAAAAAACATTTCCCCCCTCAGGAACACTTGGGGGTTTCTTCTGAAATTGTAATAGAAAAAGAATTTTATCTTCTTTCCTAATACTACGTCCATTAGCTCTTCATCTACTTTTATCTACCATTTCAGATCTGAAGAAAAAGTGTCAGAAATGTCAGAAGAAATACAAATATTTAGGTTCAAAATTGCCAACTGCAACAGAGAAATCAGGCACTGTTCGGGAAATGGTAGCCTGGTTTTTGTATAGTCAGAATATAACACAATGTAATTATCACTTTTTGAATAAGACAAGTAGTGTTCTAATGGACTAATTATGCAGTCTCAAACAGGTTCCTTGCTTTGCCTGACCTATATACTAGAACATCTGATCCCTTAATGCTGGGCTCTGCTCTAAACTACCTGCTTCCACAAGTAGGAAATTATTTCCTTAGTCTAGGGTTTTCAAAGTTATCTGGTTAAGTAACCTTAACATTACCGAAGACTGGAAATCTACAGAAGCCACTCCATGACCGCATGTTACTTTGATTTATTCTTTCTTTTATCTTTTTAAAAAAGATTTTATTTATTTATTTGTCAGAGAGAGAGGGAGGGAGAGAGAGAGAGGCAGGCAGAGGGAGAAGCACGCTCCCCACTAAGCAAGGAGCCCCATGCAGGACTTGATCTGAGGACTCTGGGATCATGACCTGAGCTGAAGGCAGACATTTAACTGAATGAGCCACGCAGGCATCCCTATTTCTTCTTTCTTTAAAATGTTGATTTGCGGGGCGCCTGGGTGGCTCAGTGGGTTAAGCCGCTGCCTTCGGCTCAGGTCATGATCTCAGGGTCCTGGGATCGAGTCCCACATCGGGCTCTCTGCTCAGCAGGGAGCCTGCTTCCCTCTCTCTCTCTGCCTGACTCTCTGTCTGCTTGTGATCTCTGTCTGTCAGATAAATAAATAAAATCTTAAAAAAAAATAAAATGTTGATTTGTAGTCTTTCTGATAAAACAGCACTGATCCATTATAAAATATCATTATAAAATCATTTGGCAGATAAATTGCAAATATTTTTATGCATATTAAATTTGATGCTACAAGATGTAATAATACTGCTACTCTATAGATAATGAAACTGTAGAAATAATGAAACTCACAACAACAGTCATATTTATTCAGGTATATATAGTAATTGGCAGTCAGGTAATCAAGTTAACACATACTAAGCCAGTTTTTCAATCTCAGATGGACAGCGATCTACCTTCATAATCATCATACTATGCACACAAAAGAAAAGTTTATTAAAAAACGCACAAATATTAAGTCGTTCTCGGTTACTGATATTAACACACAATGTCACACATCTCATCTCTCAGTTCAAAGAGACCTTTGCATATGATCACAATATCAATCCACGACCATGTATTGTTACTTTTCAACAGTGGTAATAATCTGTAACACAAAGCGCCTTACATCTAAGGAAACAAAGATTCACACAAGCACAAACTATCCCATGAATATAAACAACTCCACTTAAGGTCCCACTCGCCAGATTGGACCCACAAACTCACCTGGAGGAAGACGCACCCATCTGTTCAACTGCCAGACCCTGCTCCAGTCTCTCATAAACTAGATAAGCTCGTGGTCTAACTTTTTCAAGAATTTTTAGTGGCCATGAGGTGAGTGAGGTGTCAGGCACAAATTTTAAGGAAGAACTCACTTTCAGGGTTGTTTAAGTATAAGGTTGTATAAGTCAGTACTTACATAACTCTAATAGTGAGTACCTTCTTAAACTTTGTGCCTTAAGGTTATTCCCATGGACCTTACTTGAGACGTTCCGGCTCACTGAAGCCTAAGTCCCTGGTCCCTTCTCATCTCCACCTTCTCGGGAGTCCAGAATGCGTTCCTCAGCCTTCCTTGAGAACCATTCATCAAAGACCAAACCATTCATCAAAGATGTTGACAACACCATAAAAGACAACTGAGCAGCAAGGCCCGCGGAGCCCGGACCTGCAGCAAAGACTAGAACAACTCCAAATTGACTTTGGAAAAAGCGCCTTTGCTACGCGAAGCCGAGTTGCATGCTGGGAGCATTCTGAGGATCCAGGGTCCCCACTCCTGAGTATTTGCCCACGGCGGACTACATTTCCCAGAAGTCTCCGGGCACAGGTCTTTTTCTGGGCGGAGCGAGTTTGCTGGCGGAGAGCTCTTTGGGTGGCCAGGTTCCCAGCCTCCGAGGACTTCCCGGCTTTTATTTCCCATAAGTCTGTGGATCCGTTTCCGGTGTCCTGAAGGTTTTTGGACTCGGCGTGATGAGTTGCTGGCGTCGGAGGAAGTAAACAGCTCCGGGTCGGAACCCGCAGGGAGGGTGGGGGTTGACTCCGGGAGGCTCCCGAGGTGAGGAGGCCGGGCTTGCGGACAGGGCGTGTCGCGTTTGGAGCCTCCAGTCTGTGTGCGCGCGAGCGGCTGAGAAGGATGGTGTGTGACAGACGGCGTGGCAGGACCGGGGTGTGTCTCCGTGATGGTGTATGCGATTGGGAATGTGTGACGGGGTGATGAGCTGCGTGGCCTTGTGGTTTTGCTTTGGCTGTGTGCTCCAAGTTTCCTCTAGACTTTCTTTGGGCCTGCCAAAGTGAAGTGACCGCAAGAGAAAGAGTCCTTCACTAAGCCCTAGAGTGAACGTTTCACGCCCGAAGGCGTAGGTCCAGTCTTGGGATGAGCATTGTACATCCAGAAGTGTCCTCATGACATGCCACTAGGAAGACGTGATGGGGAGGTTCCAGGGATAAGATTCCTGGAAGGGGCGCGTCCCTGGGAGCCAGCTCCCTGTTTCAGAGCCACTGCGACCAGACCTCTCTCCCCAACAATTGCTGTCAACCCACAGAGAGATTCCAGTGTTCCTTTTCAATTCCATTTGGTTTCGTGTGGATGAAGGCAGATATGGCTCTAGATGGCGTTTTGGTTTCCCGTTGTTTCTGTTTTGTGTGTGTGTGTGTGTGTGTGTGTATTTTTGCTACCTCTGTGCTCCAAGCAATGCTGGTGTCTCATGATTCTTTTTTCTCCCACCGCTGCTGGGTTTCTAAGAAGGACCCTGAGGAGGAAGAAAGAATTGTTGCATATTTTGAAATCAAGGTTCAGGTGAGTTTTTGTTTCTCTCTCTCTCTCTTTTAAAGACAGTTACTTTTGTTTTTAGATCATGAGAATATTTGCTTTCCTTGGCCTGCAGTATCACTGGTAGTGTCTATCCTGAGTTTTCCTTCTAGTGAATGACCCACCGTGCTGATGTATCTCTCTTCTTGGTGACCCTCTCTTGCCCTTATTCTCAATCAATAGCTAGCTGTTCAAATGGCAAATTATTCAAATCCTTGGGTGCATTCTCCTTTCTGAACATGCCGATGGTGTAGAAATACACCTCCTAGATTAGTGTTAGAGTTTCATTTTAGACTATGATTACTTAAGGAGATTGTATTTACTTGGTATCATGTGCGAACTGTTTTGTGTCTTCTCCACAGTCATGATTTTTAGATCAAGGCAAGGTAGGAGGATTGTTTCAGTTAATAAATGACAATGTTTTAAGGCTTTTAGGAGGTGGGGATGTTATTGGGGTTTGAGCATAGGGGTTTGCTGTTTGCACCAACAAAGACAGAGACATTCAGTTAATCTTCAGGTAGAAATCTGTAACATTGCTAGACATGAGTTATTTCAGGTCCCACTTTGTGAGTGTTGTAGAGGCAGTACTGTGTTATGGTTAAGAATAAGGCTCTGGACTTAGAGCATCTGTATTCAAATCCTGGCTCTACATGTTACTAGCTCTGTGAGCTTAGGTGACTCGGGCTCTCTGTGTCACATCTACAAAATTAAGACAAAGTAATGCCTATCTCATGGGGGTTATAAAGATGTAAAATGAGTCAGTGCATGTAAAGCGCCTTAGAACAGGGATGCCCCATGATACAGGCTTAGTGAATGTTAAGATTTGCTGTTACATGCTGATTCTGGATCATTTCACATCAACTTTCCATAACTGAAATTTGAAGAGAAATATGAAGATGATTGTGATAGGTGCTTGCAAGTTTAAAAAAGTGACCAGATGCTCAAATGGTCTAGTACAGGATACCTTAACCTGAGGTCTTGTTCCATTTATGAGCTGCCATGCAAACCCCTTGAAATTGGGGAGGATTTTTGTAAATATTTGTGAATTTATTTTTCTTAAGTGAACAAAATGTCTGTAATTTCATGAGCTTCTTAAGTGTAGATGACATAGAAAAGGTCTGGTTTCATTGATCTGGAATGAAGATTTAATAGATGGGAAGGAACTTATAAAACTAGGGTCCAGTGATAAAGAAACAGTTAAGTAAATTGCAGTATATCCTGTAATGGAATAATGTGCACCTAATAAAAATATGTTTATAAAGAATCAAAAGAAGGAAAAATGTAAATAATAAAATATTAAGTAATAGTTGTAGTTACGAACAAATTCCCCAGGAATATTATGAGTTATATAAGAATCCCATTCAGTAGAGAGAGTTTTGAAAGGCATTTTTCAAGGATTGTCTCCAAAATGTTTTTTGATTTGACTCTTCAGTGAAGAATTAGAGAGGTGTAGCCACACCTGTTGAGCGTCTGTTCTTACCAAATGTCATTCTGCTTAGGTGCATATATTTCCTTCCTCAGACTTTGAAGGTGACTTACATAATTCATGTTCATTATGGGGGAATCTTTTTTTTTTTAAAGATTTTATTTATGTTTGTGAAAGAGAGAGTGGAGGGGCGAGCATGAACGGGGGGAGGGTCAGAGGATGAAGCAGACTCCCCCCTGAGCAGGGAGCCCCATGAAGGACTCGATCTCAGAATCCTGGGATCATGACCTGAGCCAAAGGCAGATGCTTAACTAACTTAACTGAGCCACCCAGGCACCCATTATGAGGGAATCTCTACAGTGAAAGTGTCTCAGTGTTATGGTGAGCTACAGCTAGAGATGTTCAACAGCGGGTAGGTGTACTTTGTTTATGGCCCACTGATTTTCGAAGCGTTGGGTCTGTTTTTGTTTTTGGTTTTTTTGGTGGGGTTTTTTTTTTTTTTTCAGTTTTATTAATGACTGAAATATGCCCCTTCCCTATTATTCAATTTTTCATACTTGGAACTATCTTTATATTTCTGATTATGGAATTAAAACAGGTTTGTTGCAAAAAGTTCAGCAATCCAAGAAACATAGAGAGATGGAAGTTAAAATTACATCCTCTAAAGTTAATCAATTCTTAATATTTTGGTGTGTTTCTGTTTAAAATTTTTTTCCCTGTGAAACTATGTGTCTGGTTTTGTTTCTGCAGAATAAGATAACAGTAGTGGGTGGTAGAGTTGAGTTGAAGATTCTTTAGCTCTTATTTTGAAGAAGAAATCCAGCCCAGATGTGGGTTTTATTTTAATCTCAAATATGTAGAAAGAAGAAGGAAATGTCAGTGATTTCTTACTTAAAAACCCATCAGGTCATGATCCTGGAGTCCCAGGATCGAGTCCCACATTGGGCTCCCTGCTTGGTGGGGAGTCTGCTTCTCCCTCTGACCCTCCCCCTTCTCATGCTCTCTCTCTCTCTCTCAAATAAATAAATAAAATCTTTAAAAACCTATAGTATTCACAACTTTTAGGAGTATAGAAACACCTTTTTAAAAATTAGAAGGGCCACAAAGACAGACTTTCAGAATTAGATTATTTTAAAGGTTACTTCCGTAAAAAAATAGTGATAATTTCTAATGTATATGTTCTGTCTTATCAAAATCTATTTTATAGGGGCACCTGGGTGGCTCAGTCAGTTAAGCATCTGCCTTCAGCTCAGGTCGTGAACCCGGGGTCCTGGGATCGAGTCTCACATTGGGCTCCCTGCTCAGTGGGAAGTCTGCTTCTTCCTCTCCCTCTGCTGCTCTTTCTCTCTCTATCAATTAAATAAATAAAAATCTTAAACAAATGTTTAAAAAATCTACTTGATAAATAATATTTCCAATGACAGATAATAATACCAGAAGGTAGAATAAGAAGGTTATAGTTACCAATATCCAAATAAACCACCAATTTGCACAGAAAAAGATTGAGTCTCTGGTTCATGTTCTTCTTGGCACCTAATTGGGTTGTATTTTCTGAGTTTTATGATGCTGAGCCCTGTCTCTGTCTGCAGCTTCTGGCAGGAGGAGCTATCTCCTATATATCTTTCTGAGAACCTGTTTCGCTTATGTTGTTATTAAGGAAGAATTGGAGGCTCAAGGCTGGGCTGTGAAGCTTTAGTTAACTTTGTAGGAACATGGGCCTTAGAAGCGCAGATTTTATTATGAAAAAATGGAAAGGTGCATTAACTGTCATTATAGTAGAATAAAGGACAGTAATCTTCTCCGTCTCTAATAATGGCCAAAACTTATATTAAGTAATTATTGTACACCCATTGTTGTTGTTTTGAGTAATTTCTGCACCCATTGTGGGGCTCGAACTCATAATCCTGAGATCAAGAGCCATGTGCTCCTCTGAAGGAGCCAGCCAGGCACCCCTATTGTATACTAGTTTTTTTTTGTGTTTTTTTTTTAAGATTTTATTTTTTTATTTATTTGTCAGAGTGAGCACAGGCAGACAGAGTGGCAGGCAGAGGCAGATGGAGAAGCAGGCTCCCACTGAGCAAGGAGCCGATGCGGGACTCGATCCCAGGACACCGGGATCACGACCTGAGCCGAAGGCAGCGGCTCAACCACCCGAGCCACCCAGGCGTCCCATGTACACCAGTTTTTTATGTAGATTTTCTTACATAATTTCATTGCAGTCATCTGTGGCAGACAATGGTCCTATCGTTCTTTTATTGACAAGGAAATAGAAGTGTTGAGAAATTGGTCATTGTCAAGCCCATATCCTGAAAGTCCAGCACCAGAGTTTTTTATCTTAATTTCAGATACACTTCCCATATTGTGTATACTTTACAAACCTGCCTGCCTCCCTATGGAATTGATTATGTGTGTTTTCTTCATCAGTTAATCAGTTAATGACATAGCAGGCCACAGTCGAGCAAACCATTTGCTTACTGTTAGGTAGTTTCTGATTCTTGGTTATCATAAATGATTTTTGGCTGAATATTCCTTTCTTTAGATTTATTTATTTTAGAGAGAGAGTGAGCGAGCACATGAGCAGGAGGGCCAGAGGGAGCGGGAGAGAGAATCTGAAGCAGACTCTGCTGAGTGTGGAGTCTGAGGTGGGGCTCAACCCCATGACCATGAGATCACGACCTGAACTGAAACCAGGAGTTGGCCAATTAACTGACTTTGCCACCCTGGTGACCCTGGGTGAATATTTGTGTGTATACATCTGTACTTCTCTAGCTATTTAAGGATACATTTCCATAAGGGAATTTTGGGTAAAAATTTGCCCCAATTTTAAGAGCCTGAGATTGTACTTGGGAGGTAATACAATAACTGAAAGACATTGTTGTTACCCTTAAGACAAGGAATACTAAAGATACATGGGAATTACTAAAGCTGACAGCAACAAAGGCCAATAAACAATGCAGGCAACCTGTCTTAGGAACTCACAGGAAGGTAATTATAGGCAATGCTGTTGGGTCATGACCAGCTTTGTGGAGGCAAATGGAATTCATCCCGAGTTTTATACTTACAGGTTTTATCCTACTAATGTTCACTGCTAAGTCAGACTAACGGGATCAGGTGATTTAGCACTTACCAGAGTATCACGTCTAAAAAGACAGGTCAGCTACAAATTAAACCCGTGTGTCAGAAGACATGAAAAGAAGCAGGCTTGCGATCTCCTCAAAGTGTTCATGACTTTTCTTGGGGAATTTTAGCCATTTCTTTCTAGGCAGGACGTGAGTGTATATAGAAATTATGTAGTTAATATAATGCATGGCTGTGGTTACAACAACTCTGCAGAATACTTAAAAAGGACATTAGGACCACAATAAAAACTTTATTGTATATGGGTGTATAACTTCCTAAACACTTTCTTCATCTATTGACATCTGATTGTCAGTCTTTTCTCTATCGATATACATGCATAATTTATAAATAGAATCAGACTATACATCCTGTAAGCTATATTTTGTATTGACAACATATCTTGATGATTTCCCCCAACTTAGCATAGTTTTATAGCATTCCATTGCATGGATGTTCTGAATGCATTAAGAGGTCAGCTTTTGGGGCTCAGGCAATTGTACGTCCCATCTACTCCTGTGTCTTGACCAACTTTCTTCATCCCCAAGCCCATGAAGGATGTTGCGGCTTGGACCATGTACCTCTTTCGCAGCTCTGAGAGGTGAGAGTAGTGGGAGGAGGCTCCAGTCTGGGCAGCACTCAGTAGACCAACCTCTGGTCTACTGAGGTAGACCGTATCAGCATCCCCAGAATGAGGCGCTGCCAGAAACCTTCCTACTGAAGGACGTTCGGGTTTTAGGTGAGAGTTTAGATTCCACAGATGGTTGTGGGAGGTGTGAAGCAGAAGCAGGAATGGAAGAGATAAAAGCTTATATTAGCTTCAGTCAGGATGGGATCACTTAAGCACACCTGGTCTAAAGCTTTTTTTTCCTTCCCCAGCTCTGGCTTTTCTGGATTCTGTGCTTCACCAATAGAGGAACCCCATGGATTATTAATTAGTTCTTGCAGTTCTAGAACCATGACTAATGTAAGTTGGTATTTCTCTGTCCTTGAAATATTGTGATTTTTTAGGTCATATGAACCTTTTCCTTAATTGTCCTAAAGCCTTCTACGTAATACAACCCCAGTCCTGAACCCAGTCTCAGTTCCTGTCCCAGTAAAAGATTGTGCGAAATAACCCAGTGTCCTCCCTATGTGCCTTTCCGATCAGTATCATCATGTCATTGAACACATCCAACAACTGTGTGCTCAGTCTTCTGTTAAAAGCAGTGGAGGGATAGGAGTCTTTTGAAGGAAATAGTTGAGCTCCTGTCAAAGAATAACTCAAAGAAATACAGTTAACAATTAGCACATTTTTACTTGTATACAAGGAAAACCAAGAGTAGATTGATTTCATCTATCAAGGCACAAACAGGATTTCTATAAGGGAAGGAGAAAAGAGAGAATGAAAGACTGTAGACATTTTCAAAACAACAGTTACTCCTTCTTCTAAGGTGCTGATTGGCAGGCATCTAGGAAAGAAGCCAGTCAGGATACAATGTCCTTAGACAGCTGGATGGTCATCCAAGAGAACGTTTTCAGTTGCTTGTGCCTTCTCTGGAAAGTCTTGGGGTTTACTTAGGACGTACTTAGGACAGTAGGCTGTCTTGGGCAGTGCCCGTTGTTATCACCTGTCTTTGTTCCACTAGGGCTGCACCAATTCCCTTACCAGAATTTTTTCATTCCTGTGTCAGGTCTATGGGGTGATGATTCAGTGATGAGGGTCTCATTTGACCACACAGGCAAACTTGGAACTTCTTCACAGACCTGAGTTTCTCAGAGAGAGAAGATGGAATTTGGGTTTTCTTGGCCTTAGCCTCAGTTTCTGTGAGGCTTTGCAAAGCTTTTAGGATGAGAGGGATGGTGAGTGGGTCTTCCTAGGGAAAGTGGTGCTCTAATTGTTGAACACCAGTGTCAAAGTTCATTTTGTTATTGACCAGGATGCGCAGATCTTGGGTGACAACTGTGTTATATATGTTGTGCCCTTTCAGTGTCCTCCAACTCAGGAATGAGGAAATTGTTAGGTGAGGGGTGGTTGATGGTAACAAGTAAGAAGGTAATTGGGATTTCTAAATACTGGATGATAATAGATTCCTAGAATGAAGAAAATAGAATTTTTGTTCAACCTAAATGTATAAATATAGTAGAGATATTAATCTATCTGTATGATGAACTGAGTTGCAGCTAATAAAAACATCTTACGTATTTATGTATTTACCATTATAAGAGAAAAGACTTACAATGTACTCTAACAGAGTGATTTACTTGAGGCTTAACAATAATCCTTAATTTAATGGAAATCATTTTTCTAAAAACTATAAAATCTCTATTTTTTTAAAATAGAGATTTTATAGTGCATTTGGGAAAAAAGATTTATTTTTTATATTCCTTAAAGGGAAAAGTTGGTGTAGCAGTTCAGGTTAATAAAGAATTTATGAGGCAGGAACATAATAGGTTGTGTGTATGTATACGTAGTCATATACCTGGGGCTTCCCCCCACCCCCACTATTTTTTTTTAAAGATTTTTTATTTAATTATTTGACAGAGAGATCACAAGTAGGCAGAGAGGCAGGCAGAGAAAGAGGGGGAAGCAGGCTCCCTGCTGAGCAGAGAGCCCAATGTGGGGCTCGATCCCAGGACCCTGAGAACATGACCTGAGCCGAAGGCAGAGGCTTAACCCACTGAGCCACCCGTATTTCTATTAAATATTTTTATTTAATAGAAGAGAAACTGGGATGATTTTATAGATTATCAGACAGGTCTAGTTATTTCATAATATCCAAGAAGGTTTTTTTTTTTTGCTGTAACAGGATTCTTCTAGAACATGAAGACACTCTGCCTTAGTCATACAAATTTCTTTACTTTTCCCTACCTGTACGTACCGCAGGCTTCTAGCCTACTTGATGTTACATTTTCCTCTTCTTGCAGTTTATCCTTCATGATCCTTTTTTTCCCCCTCTTGGAAATACTTTCTTAAATCCTTAAATTTCTGTAATTTCACAAGTAATGTATGGGTTTTTGGTTTTAGGGCTTGGTGACTTTCAGGGATGTGGCCATCGACTTCTCTCAGGAGGAGTGGGAGTGCCTGGACCCTGCTCAGAGGGACTTGTACGTGGATGTGATGTTGGAGAACTATAGTAACTTGGTGTCATTGGGTAAGGTCCTCTGCCTGAAATACTTCAGAGTCTTTCTCTGCACCATCGGCTTTTTGCTATGGGAATTACAGGGCTGTCTTTGAAGAAACCAGTTGAATTTCTTCTCCCCATGGTCAAAGGGATGTTTTGATATTTGTTGGATTTGGAATGGGTTCGTTGGGCTCCTTCCTCTTCCCATGCCTTCACACCTTCCTCTGGCTTTTTCTGCAATTGCCTCTCTTCTTTAATTACTAAGGAGCTGGATTTGCATTATGGGGCATTTAATTCATAACCATCGTCAGAGAAATCAGGTTTCATACTGTGTTGAACTTTAGCATATCTAGAGATGATCTGTGTCCTTGCTACTCAAGGTGTGGTGGTTTAGTTTGAGGAACTGTAGGGAGGCCAGAGCAGAGTTAGTGTAGGAGAGGATGCCAAGAAGGCAGTGAAGGAGATAGGCTAGGCCCAGGTGAGAGGCAGTTTTGTTGGTTTGGGGGAGGGATGTGGATTGTTTTCTCAGTGGTTTCATTTGGTTTATGTGGGGTTTTAGCATTTTTTTATTGTTAAGTTTTTCATATCTAACATCAGCTTCTTCTGGGGCTTGTGAGGTCCTCCCTAGTCCTGCAGAACAGAAGCTGCATTTATACAAGATCCCCAGGTGATTTTTATACAGTTTAAAGAAGCACTGCTCTTCGTAATTTTTTGACCCACATGCAGGGAGTACAGCTAGAAACAGGGTCCTGATGTACTGTGACTTTCCAAAGAGCCTCTCCATTTTATATAGAGGAGGGTTGGATAAACAGAAGTTATTTTATACTAAGTGAACACATTCATTTGCTTTCAGCATATTTGAGGTTGAAAGTTGGAGTCTGTGAACTTCACATTTTACGAAGTTAAATTCGACATTGAATTAAATCCTAAAAATGTCTCATGAACCTTCTTTTCCTGTTACCAAAATAACAACAGTAATAATAAGAATATTAATATTTAACACTGTGCTTACTATAAACCAGGCTGTGTTGTAAGCAGAGCAAATACTTCGGCTTACTTAACTTTCACGACATCCCCATGAGGCAGGTAATGTTTTTATCAACTTCTTTTATTTATTTATTTATTTATTTTAGATTTTGTTTATTTATTTGACAGAGAGAGATCACAGTAGACAGAGGCAGGCAGAGAGAGAGAGAGGGAAGCAGGCTCCCTACTGAGCAGAGAGCCCGATGCGGGACTCGATCCCAGGACCCTGAGATCATGACCTGAGCCGAAGGCAGTGGCTTAACTCACTGAGCCACCCAGGCGCCCATCAAACTTCTTTTTAGATGAGAATACAGAGGCTCAGGTTAAGTGACTTCCCAGGGTCACACAGCTAGTGGGAGAAGTAGCAATGAGCCTCTAAGGAGGTCTGGCTCATAAGTCTGTGTTCTCAACCACTGTTCTCTGTTTGCTCCAAAGAGGAGTCTGAATGAATCTAAAACAAGATCATTCTCCTACTGATGTGATGTCGTTTTTCATTCCCATCATACTTCTTTTCTGTGAAGTCTTTATCAATATTATTTTTACTTTTTATTGCATATTTGGACAAATGTTTTGAACTCATCATTTTAAAAAAAAGGGTCTATGCCATTTAGTAGTTCTTTTCTTGCAAGGAGACACTCCATTTCTCAGTCAGGTGTCACCTTATGGGAGCAAGGACAGGAGTCCTGGATAGTTGTGAGGGGAGGGCCAAGAAGCTGGAACCCAGGAAGGCAAAGGCAGGAGGGAACCATCATTGCCGGGAACCAACCTCACAGGTCACACAGGAGGAGGAGAAACAGGTGGGGATGGTGCTTAGAAAACTCCCTCCCTGTGGAGGGAGGAAATTGAGATCTCATTTTGGGTTACCAAACGAACTTCCGTCTGATCTCATTTCTTACTCTCTTTGTTTTTCTTCTATTTCCCTCCCATTTCGCCAAGGAAGGCTTCTCTTTTGTTTCTGGTGCAACCATTCTATGTCGGATTCAGCGGCTGTCCAGCTCTTTTGCATTTCTGCATGTGTCTGAATGAATAAATGCATTCATTCATAAGTTCTGCAAATATTTTGACTACTTGCTCCTAGCCAGGCATCGTACTGGGTGCTATCCATACAGTCATGAACGACATCGATAACTTGCCCATTCTCAAATGCAGTTTTATGTAGTCAGGAAGAAAATGAAAGTAAGTAAATAAATAAGTAGGTGAATAATGTCATATAATGAAACATGTTGGTCAAGGAAGATAAAGAGCATGAGAATAGAAAATGATAGAAATCGACAGGGCTCATTTAGGTAAGGTGGTCAGGGAAAGCTTTCTTGAATAGAAGCATGAAGAGTGGCATCAAATTCTATGAGTATCTGGGGGAGGAATAGATCAGTCACCGTGAACAGTAAACACAAAGGCTCCGTGATTGCCAAGAAACTGTTGGAATAGTAAGAAGGCCAGGACACAGTTAGTAAAAGAGTGTAAAAAAATAAGGTTGGTGAGGGGCGCCTGGGTGGCTCAGTGGGTTAAAGCCTCTGCCTTCAGCTCAGGTCATGATCCCAGGGTCCTGGGATGGAGCCCCATATCGCATTGGGGCTCTCTGCTCAGCAGGGAGCCTGCTTCCCCTCCTCTCTCTCTCTGCCTGCTTCTCTGCCTACTTGTGATCTCTGTCTCTGTCAAATAAATAAATGAAATCTTTAAAAAATAAATAAATAAATTAGGTTGGTGAGAGAGGGGAGGGCCCGACAATATGGTTTTTCTCTAATTTAGGAATTTGAGTTCTGTAGCCTTTCAGTCTGGAAGAGTTCATCCATCTTTCCTTGACTTGCATTCCCAGCTGTTTTTGAAGATTACAGGCCAGTTATTTTGTATAGTGTCCCTCGTTCGGGTTGGTGTGCACTTTTCTTCATGATTAGACTTAGATTTACGCCTCTTTGGCAGCAGTGTCACAGAACTGATGCTGTGTTCTTGCATTCTGTCAGGTAAAGCACATGTTTGTCGTTACTGATGATGCTTGGAGCACTTGATTAGGTTAGTGTCTGCCAGCTTTCTCCTTGTAAAATTAATCATTTTTCCTTTCATGAGTCTCTTGTGAGGTGAATCTCGGAAACTATTAAATATATCCCTCTCCACCGATTTTTCAGTTTGTTCATTTATTGGATCTTTAGTTGGTGGGTTATAATCTCTTCTTAATTTATTTTGAAGTTCAAAATATTTGAGCTTGTCCCAGGTTTGACCTGTGGGAACCCGCTCATGAGGCTTCTGTGTCCACAGGCACATCTCTGTCACTCATTGAGCATCTCCTTATTTTCTGACACAACAGGCTCATCTTATACTTTTCCTGCCCCAGTCGTAAAGTCAACCATTTCTTCAAGGTGCCCTGGTCCCTTTTCGTCAAGAATAGTAGTTAGAAGGCAAAATTTGCATACTAGGGTTGCTCATTGCTGCTGGAAGATGGCTGCTCCAGGTCTCTGAGTGGTAGAGCTGGGGAATGTATTTGTGTACATACATACATACATGTGTACATCTGTATTGAAAACCACGAGACTATACCCACCTCCCCCTCAGCAACTCTGTTTGTTTCCTATAATTGTCTCTTATGGTTGGCTTCCCTCTCTGTTATTATCTTACTTTATTTTTCCTTCCCTACCCCTGTATTTATCTGTTTTGTTTCTTAAATGCCATATATGAGTGAAATCCTGTGGTATTTGTCTTTCTCTGACTATTTCACTTAGCATAATATCTAGTTCTGTTTATGTCATTGCAAATGGCAAGATTTCATTCTTTTTGTAGGCTGAGTAATATTCCACTGTGTGTATATATATATATATATATATATATATACACCACATCTTTATCCTTTCATCTCTAAGGGGGGGGCATCTGGGTTCTTCCCATATTTGGCTATAGTGGACATTGCTGCTATAAACACTGGGGTGCATGTGCCCCTTCAAATCACTGTGTTTATATCCTTTCGATAAATACCTAGTAGTGCAATTGCTGGGTCAGAGGGTAGTTCTATTTTTAACTTTTTGAGGAACCTCCATACTGTTTTCCAGAGTGGTTGTACCAGTTTGCATTCCCACCAACTTACTTTCCATATTTCTAACTCCCTTCTCTGACGGGGAAGAATTTGGCTTCCATTTCCTTAATATATTATTTTCTCAAACTCGCTGAATGTAGCTAATCTTTCATTACCAGTACCATCACTTTGACCATGTGATTGCCCTTCTCACCCTACTTGGGCTGTGACAGCCCACGCCAGGGCACTTATTTGCAGACACTTGTCTTTAACAGGCATGCAGTTGGGACAGCTCTTTTATACTGATACCCTCCTCACAGAGGGTATCAGTATTGGTTGACTTTCAATATCCTGCTCTGGGCTTTATTTCATTAAGTCTTGATCCTTGAGTATGCATTTTAAAATATTCATTGTGGGGCATCTGGGTGGTTCAGTCAGTTAAGCATCATCCTTGGCTCAGGTCATGATCAGGTCATGATCCTGGACTCCCAGGATTGAGCCCTGCATCAGGCTCCGTGCTCAGCGGGGAGTCTGTCTCTCCCTCTCTTCCTCCCCTGCTTGTGCTCTTTCTTTCTCTCTCTTTCTTTCTCTCTCTCTCTCGCCCTCACTCTCAAATAAATAAATAAAATCTTAAAAAAATATATTCATTGTGGTGAAATGGGAAGTATTCATTAGCTCTTCTGTTTTATACCAAAGTGTGATGTGGTTGCCTTGGGAAAACCAGTTGTGTGGTTGTTTGAATTGTGGGTCAAACTAGCTGTTCTTTCCACAGAACACCACTTTGTTCTTGAAAGAATGCCTAACAGACAAACTATTATTATTCAGACTTAGGTCGTTGGAAAAATTTTCTTACAAGTATGCTTGTCACTTTAAAGATAAATAACAGAATTTGCTGCCAGTGATGAATTCAGACTCTCAGGTAAAAATTAGAATTGTGGGCGCGCCTGGGTGGCTCAGTGGGTTAAAGCCTCTGCCTTTGGCTTAGGTCATGATCCTGGGGTCCTGGGATCGAGCCCCACATCAGGCTCTCTGCTCAGCAGGGAGCCTGCTTCTCTTCTTCTCTCTCTGTCTGCCTCTCTGCTTACTTGGGATCTCTGTCTGCCAAATAAATAAATAAAATCTTTTTTTAAAAAATTAGAATTGTGTGAAACAGCTACCATTTTTCGCTTTACAATTTCCCAACACATAAACATTTTTCTGATGAGATAGATGGTGATATTAACCTAGCGATTTTTAATATATTATGTAATGAAATATGTCAGCATTTCAAAGATCTGCATAACTAAGTGAACCACTATTTTTCAAATGACCAGTGCGTGATATTACAGAATTATGTCTGGATAAAAGATCATTCAAGGTGCAGTGGATTTTAAGGTAATATAGTATGAAAAGTTCATAGTTTTGTTGCATATTTCACATTGCGACTAACCTTTAAGAGACTGTCCCTTCTCAGGTTTTATCATAGTATCAGAGAGTAACATATTTATAATATCAAAAAATAACAGTTACATATATGTGGGAGGCTAGATTTTCTTCATATACTTCAGTCAAAATAGCATATTGCCATAGAGTGAATACAGAAGCAGATGCGAGAATCCAGTTGTCTTCTATTAAGCCATATATCGCAGAGATTCACAAAAAATTAAAATAATAATATTTGTTGTTTTGGGAAACATAATTTTCACACATTTGTTATTTGTGTTAATAGGCAATGATTTATTAATTTCAAGGGAATTAATTAAATATCTTTAATTTCTCAGTTTTAATTTCTAATATGGTAAATATCAAAATATAACTCACACAAACAAAAGCCCTTTTGAGTCCTCAATAATTTTTTAACATTTTTTTACATTTTAATTTTATTATTTTTTGAAGATTTTATTTATTTATTTGACAGAGAGAGAGCACAACAGAGGGAGCAGCAGGCAGAGGGAGATGGAGAAGCAGGCTCCCCACTGAGCATGGAGCCCTATGTGGGACTCCATTCCAGGACCCTGGGATCATGACCTGAGCTGAAGGCAGCCACTCAACTGACTGAGCCACTCAGGTCTCCCAATTTTTAAACTAAAAAGAAGTTAGGAGGGCGCCTGGGTGGCTCAGTGGGTTAAGCCGCTGCCTTCGGCTCAGGTCATGATCTCAGGGTCTTGGGATCGAGTCCCGCATCGGGCTCTCTGCTCAGCAGGAAGCCTGCTTCCCTCTCTCTCTCTCTCTCTGCCTGCCTCTCCGTCTACTTGTGATCTCTCTCTGTCAAATAAATAAATAAAATCTTAAAAAAAAAAAAAAAAAAGAAGTTAGGGACGCTTGGGTGACTCATTCAGTTAAGTGTCTGCCTTCAGCTCAGGTCATGATCCCGGGATCCTGGGATTGAGTCCCATATTGGTACTGCTAAGCAGGGAGCCTGCTTCTCCCTCTGCCTACCACTCCCCATTCTTGTGTTCTCTCTCTCACACACCAATAAATAAATAAAAGCTTTAAAAAAGCTTTTAAAAATAAAAAGTTAGGGGCGCCTGGGTGGCTCAGTGGGTTAAGCCTCTGCCTCCGGCTCAGGTCATGATCAGGGTCCTGGGATCGAGCCCCTCATTGGGCTCTCTGCTCAGCAGGGAACCTGCTTCTCCCTCTCTCTCTGCCTGCCTCTCTGCCCTCCTCTCTGCCTATCTCTGCCTACTTGTGATTTCTCTCTCTGTCAAATAAATAAATAAATAATTGTTAAAAAAAATAAAAAGTTAAACCTACATTCATTGACTAGCATTGCTAAGACTTACTTACAAGTAATTGTAATACAAGTTCTCGCATGGCAGTTCTGATTGGTTGAACTAAAATCAAGTTTACTGAACTGTTTATTGGTGCTAGACTGCACAAAAGGGCACTCCTTTTAGTTTACATTTGACCATCTCAAAGGAGTTGTAATATTAGGTTGGTCAGTTTAAGTACCTTGGCTTCCTTTTGGATATACACACCATCCTTATACACAATGTTAATGTATACAAAGCAATGAGACATTGTTAAGTAAAACAATAGGTACTGCAGTTTGGCTATGACCAACGGGCCATGACTGAAATTACTTCCCACAAACACATCCACAGGACTTCTCTGCCCTTTAGTAAATCAACTAAAATGTTATAAAATCACCATTAGATAAAAATACTAAACTTTGTATTGGAAATACACTGATGCATGAACAAGCCAAGAATTCACCAATAATTTTTAAGAATATAAGGGATTCTGGGGCTCCTGGGTGGCTCTGCCCATTAAGTGGCTGCCTTTGCCTCACGTCCTGATCCCGGGGTCCTGGGATTGAGCCCCACATCAGGCTCCCTACTCAGCAGCAGAGAGCCTGCTTCTCTCCCTCTGCTGCTCCCTCTGCTTGTGTGCTCTTTCTCTCTCTCTCTATCAAGTAATAAATAAAAAATATATATATATATAGACTAAGAACTTTAAAAAATAAGAATATTTAAAAAGTAAGAATATAAGGGATTCTGAGACCAGTAAGTTTGAGAACTACTGTTCCAGATGATGGGTCTTTCAAAATATGGGCTTTGTGAGGCCTCAGATGAATGCTTCTTTCTACTGAGGCTGTGTTGGTACTCCAGCCTCCTCGTGGAAAGTCACTGTATGGATACATACATTAATACTTGGTTACAGATCCAATGGGGTAATCCCCGCATAGATTTCTGGGACTCTGTTGCAAGGCTCCTTTATTCTCTTCACCTTGAACTACAAATTCCAGCCACCTTAGCAGCCCTGAACTCAGATACCACTATCCTTTGCCCAGTGAGACCACCGCTGTCTATTTGGAGAGCATTTTCCAGGATGTTTTGGAGGATGCAGGCAGGCATAAAGGGTGAATATGAAGTTCTCCTGATAATCTCTAAAGTTTCTCAGCCCTGCATCTAGTATCCTATTTTATAGCTTTTTGGTTGTTTGTGGTGTAAGACTTAAGTCTAATACCAGGTTTTTCTTCATGGCCAGGGCTGGAAATATCTCACCTTCATTTTGAAGAAATCTTTTGCTTTATGTAAAACTCGAGGTTTTCTAGCTTTCTTCCTTCATCCATTAAAGATATCATTCCATTGGTAACTTCCATTGTTAAGGATGTGAAGTCTGCCATAATGTTTGGTTGTTCCTCTGACTCTAATGTTCTCCCTCCCCTGCCTCCTTTTACTCTTTTTCCTTCATCTTCAGTTTTCAGCTCTGTCATTATGTTCTCAGTTGTTACTTTTCTTTGTATTTTTCCTGCTTGCAGTTTGCCAAAAGGTTGATTATCATACATTTCATACATTTTTTAGAACATTTTAATAATCTTTTCAAGTACTTACTTGGTTTTGTCCTCTTTCTAGGACGCTGTTGCCTGAAGTTGGATTGTTTGATTTTGTTGCACAGATCTGATACTGTTCTTTCTTTCCCCCTTCTTTTTTCTCTTTGGGCTTCTGTTTGGACTTTTTAGTTGTAGAATTTCCGTTTTATAATTTTAAAGTTTCTATTTCTTTGTTGAAACTTTCCATCTGCTCACTGTCCATCTTTTCTTCCAGAATCATAAAATACAATTGAATGACCTTGCCTACTGATGTATTTCTAATACATCTGTTCTTTGTCTCTTTTGTGGGTTTTGGGGGGTCAGTTATATGTTACACATTCCGTCTTCCTTAGCTACCTCAATTTTTTATTGTGTGCCAGACATTTTGAAGAACAGTAATGAATGGATGGTTCCCTGCCCATAAAAGTATATGGTCCTTTCTCGATTATTCAGGGTGAGGGAGTGATAACGCTGATCCCACCAAGCATGGAGCTGAGATGAGGCTGAGTCATAGTTTTTATTAGTTTCAGTTTATATCAGGTTTCAAATTAGATGTAAAAATCAGTCTTTGCTGTAAACTTCCCACATGACCATGCACTTACCTTTGTGATTATAGCAGGATTTGAGCTAAGTGGAGGTTGTATTATAATTTTAATTGGTTTTGTTTCACATGTTTCATCTTCAGTAGAGCCCTGGAACTTAGTAACTGCTTGGCTTGCAGAATCTTGTCTGCTTTCTAGCCCAACACCAATCACTCAGAAAAATTCCTGTGAAAAAGTATTATGTAGCTTAATGTTTTATTTCGCCCCCCCCCCCTTTTTAAAGTATAGTTGACCTACAATATTAGTTTCAGGTGTGCTTGATTTTGTTTTTGAGTTTGGGGATTTTCTAGGTTCCAGTTCATGCCAGCCTACACAGTCATTAAAAGTTTGGCTGAACCACACTTGGGCACATAGGGGCTTGATTGATGGTAGGACACATTGGGTTTAAGGGGTCAGCCACATGGGAAGATAAGGAACTTGTTAAAGTGATCTTTTTTTTTTTTTTTTTTAAGATTTTATTTATTGGGGCGCCTGGGTGGCTCAGTGGGTTAAGCCACTGCCTTCGGCTCGGGTCATGATCTCGGGGTCCTGGGATCGAGTCCCGCATCGGGCTCTCTGCTCAGCGGAGGGCCTGCTTCCTCCTCTCTCTCTCTCTCTCTCTCTGCCTGCCTCTCTGCCTACTTGTGATCTCTCTCTGTGAAATAAATAAATAAAATCTTTAAAAAAAAATATTTTATTTATTTATGACAGAGAGAGATCACAAGTAGACAGGGAGGCAGGCAGAGAGAGGGAGGGAAGCAGGCTCCCTGCTGAGCAGAGAGCCCGATGTGGGACTCGATCTCAGGACCCTGAGATCATGACCCGAGCCGAAGGCAGCGGCTTAAACCACTGAGCCACCCAGGCGCCCCTGTTAAAGTGATCTTTGTGGAATGCTCCGGAAAGCTGTTCAATCAGAACATTAAGATCATAAAAGCTGAAAAGTCAAAGCTGAGATTGTTGTTCAATAGGGTAGAGATATGATGCTTAGCAGTGAGTTTAATTTCCTGATTCACTATGGGTGTTATTTCCAGTTTGTCTTGTATTTCTCTATTGAGTATTTTTTGTTTGTTTGTTTGTTTTCTAGTAAATTTTTCTGGTAAAGGAGATAAAATATATGGTTTTCTTGTTTTCTTTCAGATTTGGAGTCAACATATGAGATCAAAAATATAATTTCAGAAAAAGACATTTTTGAAATAAATTTTTCCCAGTGGGAGAGGAAGGAAAGAAGTAAAACTTTTGGCCTTGAGGCATCCATTTTTGAAAATAATTCTAAGTGCAAAAGCAAATTTGAGGAACCACAGGGACATCAAGAGGGATACTTTAGTCAAATGATAATTAGCTATGGAAAAATGCCCACTAGTAGAAAAAGTAAATCTTTTAGTGCACATCAAAGAATTCATAATAGAGAGAAACGCTATGTTTGTAAAGAATGTGGGAAGGCTTGTAGTCATGGCTCAAAACTTGTTCAACATGAGCGAACTCATACAGCTGAAAAACACTTTGAATGTAAAGAATGTGGGAAGGACTTTTTTAGTGCCTATCAACTCACTGTGCATCAGAGATTTCATACTGGTGAGAAACCCTACAGATGTAAGAAATGTGGGAAGACTTTTAGTTGGGGATCTAGTCTTGTTAAACATGAAAGAATCCATACTGGTGAGAAACCCTATGAATGTAAAGAATGTGGCAAGGCCTTCAGTCGTGGCTATCACCTCACTCAACATCAGAAAATCCATATTGGTGTGAAATCTTACAAATGTAAGGAATGTGGGAAGGCCTTTTTTTGGGGCTCAAGCCTTGCTAAACATGAGATAATTCATACAGGTGAGAAACCTTATAAATGTAAAGAATGTGGGAAGGCCTTCAGTCGTGGCTATCAACTTACTCAACATCAAAAAATCCATACTGGTAAGAAACCCTATGAATGTAAAGTATGTGGAAAGGCTTTTTGTTGGGGCTATCAACTTACTCGACATCAGATATTTCATACTGGCAAGAAACCCTATGAGTGTAAAGAATGTGGGAAGACCTTTAATTGCGGCTCAAGTCTTGTTCAACATGAGAGAATCCATACTGGTGAGAAACCCTATGAATGTAAAGAATGTGGGAAGGCCTTCAGTCGTGGCTATCACCTCACTCAACATCAGAAAATCCATACTGGTGAGAAACCTTTTGAATGTAAGGAATGTGGGAAGGCCTTTAGTTGGGGTTCAAGCCTTGTTAAACATGAGCGAGTCCATACTGGTGAGAAATCCTATGAATGTAAAGAATGTGGGAAGGCCTTTGGTAGTGGCTATCAACTTACTCGACATCAGATATTTCATACCGGCGAGAAGCCCTATGAATGTAAAGAATGTGGGAAGACCTTTAATTGCGGCTCAAGTCTTGTTCAACATGAGAGAATCCATACTGGTGAGAAACCCTATGAATGTAAAGAATGTGGGAAGGCCTTCAGTCGTGGCTATCACCTCACTCAACATCAGAAAATCCATACTGGTGAGAAACCTTTTAAATGTAAGGAGTGTGGGAAGGCCTTTAGTTGGGGTTCAAGCCTTGTTAAACATGAGAGAATCCATACTGGTGGGAAATCCTATGAATGTAAAGAATGTGGGAAGGCCTTTGGTAGTGGCTATCAGCTTAGTGTTCATCAGAGATTTCATACTGGTGAGAACCCTTATCAGTGTATGGAATTTGGGAAGACCTTTGTTCATGGCTCAAACCTTGTTCAACATGAGAGAACTCCTAGTAATGATAAGCCTTATGAATATAAAGGATGTGGGGAAGCCTTTATATGGACAACTTACTCAAATGAGACCGTAAATACTGGTGAAACTTTATGATTAAAGAGGTGAAAGAAAAATTTTTGTGTGTATAAACAACATGAAGAATCTTAATCTTGAGAACACTTACGAATGTATGGAATGTGCAAAAAGCCTTACATCTGTGTGGACAACTTGATATCAAAAATTCATACTAGTGAGAAATACTTTGAATATAAGGAATATGAAAAGGCCTTAGAATTTTATACAGTCTTACTGAATGTCAGTTTGTACTAATGTGAAATCATTTAAATGTAAGGAATGTGTGAAGATCTTTATTCATGGCACAAAAGTCTGGTAAACATTGGGGAATTTGTACTCATTAGAAACACTTCAAGGAATGTAGGAAGAACCGAAACCTAGTTCAGTTTTTGCTGTTCACATTAGAGAACTCATACTGCTGTGAAATTTTATGAATGTAAGGAATTTGGGAAGGCTTACAGATATAAATATCTTACAGTACATCATAGAATCCATCCAAATGAGAAACCCTTCAAATTGGGATGTAGGAAGGCCTCTAGACAAGTACTATTAAAACTGTTGTCTAGAGACTAGTGCCAGCACACGAAATTGTTACCTGTCCCATCATGAGATGAATGTGGAAAATAAGAGTGTTTGGAAACTTAGAGCAATTTCATATTGCCTTAACATTATCATTGTATTTTATAAAAGTATCAGTCAGCTCATGAATGATTACAGGTTTAAAAGTTTGCCCTTCCCAGAAAAAATTTGAGACAACATTCAGTTTTTAAAACACGAGACAAGTCACAATATAATTTGAGTAAGAAATGCTTCACTTGTCACCTGTGATTAGAATAGCAGAATATTCACACTATAGGATTTGGCTAATATGTGAGTCACAACTTCCTTAAACCTATAAAGGCATAATTTATAACAAATAGTTTTCATTTAGTGAAGGTATAGAAGCCTTCCAGCACTATTCAACCTTTGTTAAACTTTGGAGAATTCATCCTAGAGAATAACCTTATCAAATGTAACAAATGCAGAAGATCTCTCACACATGGCGCAAACCATACTTACAGTCCTCACCATTCCATCTCCTTACTACCTGTGGGATGTTGGGGAAAATGCTTATCTCCTCTGGGCATCATCTTGAAAATGATGGTGATGGTGATGGTAACTCTGTTTCAGAGACTGCATAGATTTAGTATGCATCAGATCCTTGGAAGAGTATCTCGAATGTAGCCTACGCTCAATCCATGTTTGTTATTTTCTTATTATCTTCATCATTAGTATTACTACTGGTGAATTCTTAGGAAAAGGATGGACATTGGTGTGATGCATTTTGAAAAGCTTCCATAACCACTCATCCATTTGAATTTCAGATAGTTCATTATGGATAAAATCTAGAAAAGCACAAAGAAACTTGAGAGGATTTTTATTAAGAGTTTATCCCTTAAGCTGCATAAAAAATGAAGGCCGAAAAGAAATGTGGATTAAGTAAATGTGAAGATGTTAAGTAGACAGGAATATACCCGTTGAAGAATGAGGGGGAGGTGAAGCAATTTGCCTTTAATGAATTCAAACAGAAGTAGCCAGTGATTTAAATTCTCTGCTCACATTTTGAGATAAATTACAAATTTAAAAGAAACAAAAAATTGTCTGTTTGGGAATTCTTTCCCCAAATTTTATTATGACAAATTTCAGACACTCAGAAAAATTTAAAGAGCAGTATAATAATAAACATCCATATACTCTATTTAGAATCAGTAATTATTAACATTTGATCATATTTGCTTTCTGTCTGAAATTTAGGTATGTATATGTACACTCACCATTATCTTATGATGTATTCTTTCCTGAACATATTAGCATGTATCTTTTAAGAATAAGAACATCCTTTAATACCATGGTCGTAGAGAAGATTATCAATAATTCTGTAATACTCGTCTATATTCACTTCATATGTCCCAAAACTTCCAAGGTATCCTATTGCTATTTTCTAACCAGCATCTTTTCTATATTCAGGCATTGCATTTGGTTATCTTGTGTCTAGATTTTGATCTTTATAAGACTTCTTGAAATGTTAAGGAAGGAAAGCTGTTTTATAGAATACCATGCATTCTTGATTTATTTCTCCCGTCATGGTGAGATTTAATTTGTGCTTCTATCCTTTGTATCTCTTATAAAGTCAAGTTAGAGCCAGAGACCTAAACATTTTTGGCAAGAATACCATATTTGGTGATACTTACTTCACATTGCTATATACCAGAAACACATAATACCCATTTTTCTCACTATTGCTAATGCTAAGTTTGGTCATTTGATTAAGACAGAGACTGCTAGGGGCGCCTGGGTGGCTCAGTGGGTTAAACCTCTGCCTTCGGCTTAGGTCATGATCCAGGGTCCTGGGATCGAGCCCCGCCTCGGGCTCTCTGCTCAGCGGTGAGCCTGCTTCCCTCTCTCTTTGCCTGCCTCTCTGCCTATTTGTGATCTCTCTCTCTCTCTCTGTCAAATGGATAAAAAAAAAAAATTAAAAAAAAAAGAGACTGCTAGAGCTCTCCATTAAAAAGTTCCATTATACGCTAGTAAGATTGGTGAACCTTTCAACTACTTTTGAAAATGTAGTCCTACCATATGTATATATAAATTCTGAATTTATAAAGAAAAAGAAAATTGAAACAATTACAGATTGTTGAAAAAAGAATGATAGTTAAATTGTATATCAGAAGTTGTAGAATGTGCCTGAAGCTCTTTTCAGTGAAAAATACCTTTTACTGTGTCTTGGAGAAAACCAAGCTGCATCTGGCCAGATGGAAAGTCAGAACTATGCCTTGTTTTCCCCAGTATCTACATGGTCCCTGTCACCCTGGACTATGAAGCTAGAAAAATAAACCCTAAACCAATATACGGAAGCAACTTACACAACGAAAATTGTCCCAGAACTTCTGAAGTTATGTCTCAAAAATTACCAGTACTGAGTAGTACATGAGAAACTGGGATTTCATAGGCCTATGAAATAGAACCTACTAAATCCCCTCTTAAGGAAAAATCAAAAGCACCTTGTCAACTTAAGAAACTAAAAAGAGTATTCTAGTGAATGAAATTTGCTTGACTTAATTTAAACTGGTGATCTCAAACTTTACCATGGGAATACTGATTCCCATTACCTATTTCCATCTTAGGGATCTGAAACTGCATTGAGGAATGCTGCCATAACTAGAAGGCCCTAACGTTGGATAGTTCAGTCACTAAGTTTGTTCTAATGGAATGGTAGCATCATTCTCAAGTGATGACCTTCTAATGCTTTCTTTTATTCCCGAGTAAAAATCCTTGTTGTATCTAAGTTGAAAGGGCTCCTGAGTTGTCAGATGTTATTTCTTCATCTCTTCCTGCAATTGTATGGTATTTAATTTGTTAATGTGATAATTTATATTGACAAGATTGTTTTTTCCCATTGCTGGATATACCCAGGTTAATTATTGGTGTAAGTATGTATTCTGGTGCACTGCTGGATTTCATTTGCTACTGTTTTATTTAGAATTTTTACATCTCATGAGTGCGATTATATAAAAATTATATTTTTGAGATATTTTTGTTTGTTTTTGTATTGCAATTACCTGTTCCTTAAAACTGTATGACTGTATTGGGTTCTTTTGTTTGAATTGGAAATCTTTAATCACTTTTCTAGTTCCATCTCTTGATTCTCTAGTCTTTGAAATTCTGTTTTGGACACAACAAATTTAGAGTTCCCAGCACAATTCTTTTAAGAAGGCTTTGCAGCCATGTAGTACCAGCCACCACCCACATAAAAGGACCAATCCAGCATTGAAAATTCTTCATTATGTGTTCTTGGAAATACTGTGTTGGGAGATCAGAGCTCCTTATCAGACTGTTGTGGTAATACCTGTGCATGTTTTTCTCCATATACTGAAAGCGGAGTTCCGTGGGTTAGGTCATGAGTATGCCTGTGCTCAACTTTAGTAAGTTTAATTTTTTTTTAAAGACTTTATTTATTTAGTTGACAGAGATCACAAGTAGGCAGAGAGGCAGGCAGAGAGAGGAGGAAGCAGGCTCCCCTCAGAGCAGAGAGCCCGATGCGGGGCTCGATCCCAGGACACCGGGATCATGATCCAAGCCGAAGGCAGAGGCTTAACCCACTGAGCCACCCAGGCGCCCCATAAGTTTAATTTTTCTAAATAGGTTTCTAAAAATACCAACTGGCACTCCCACCAACAGTGTATGAATATTCTTCTTTCTCCATATCCTTGACAATATTTGGCATCAGTTTTAAAAAAAAAAAATGCTTGCTACTCTGGTAGGTATCATGGTTTACATTTCCATTTTTTCCCTGAGTATTTATTAGCTATTTGAATATTCTCGCAATATCTGTCCACTTCTTCCTCCTGACATTGAGTGTATTAGGTGCGTCTGGTTTCACTAAGCATTTGTAAAACTTGTAGGACAGCATTTAATGCCAAGGCAGTGACTCTGTGTGTGTGTGTGTGTGTGTGTGTGTGTGTGTGTGTGTGTGTGTGTGTGTGTGTATTTCATCCCCCACCAGACATGAGGTGGTTGATGGCTGTGATGGAATCAGTTTTATCTCTGCATCTGTAGCTCCCAGTATGAACTGTTGCCCTTAGTTATTTGATGTAGTTTGGATACACTCAGCAAAAGTAAAAATACCAAACCAACCAAAGCAATGAGGACGTATATTGAGTCCTAACAGGCTTTTGGCCAGGGGGGAGGTTCTAGAGATTTTTCACTCATCACCAAAATGAAATATTCAGAGACTCAGATTCTCTTCTGTTTTTCATTATGTGTTCCCCAGTGTTGCCTGGGGTACCATGATGACTAACAGATTTCTAGACATGATAAACAGGCAGGACAATATTTAGGGAAAAGAATAGGAGAGCTCATTTTCTTCTTTTCTTTTTATTTTTTCAGTGTTCCAAGATTCATTATTTATGCACCACACACAGTGCTGCATGCAGTATGTGCCCTCCTTAATACCCACCACCAGGCTCACCCATCCCCACACCCTCCTCCCCTCCAAAATCCTCAGTGTGTTTCTCAGGGTCCACAGTCCCTCTGATTTCCCCCAATTCACTTTTCCTTTCCTTCTCCTAATGTCCTCCGTGTTACTCCTTATGCTCCACAAGTGAGTGAAACCATATGATGATTGACTCTCTGCTTGATTTTTCACTCCGCATAATCTCCTCCAGTCCCATCCATGTTGATACAAAGGTTGGGTATTCATGCTTTCTGATGGAGGTATAATATTCCATTGTATATATAGACCATGTCCTTTATCTATTCGTCTGTTGAAGGGCATCTTGGCTCTTTCCACAGTTTGGCGATTGTGGCTATTGCTGCTATGGACATTGGGGTACAGATGGCCCTTCTTTTCACTACATCTGTATCATTGGAGTAAATACCCAGTAGTGCAATTGCAGGGTTGGGTAGCTCTATTTTTAATTTTTTTAAGCATTTATTTATTTGATAGAGATTACAAGTAGGAGGAGAGGCAGAGAGAGAGAGAGAGAGGGAGGAGGAAGCAGGCTCCCCGCTGAGCAGAGAGCCTGATGCAGGGCTCAATCCCAGGACCCTGGGATCATGACCTGAGCCGAAGGCAAAGGCTTTAACCCACTGAACCACCCAGGTGCCCCAGTGTATTTTTTTTTTTTTCAAGTAGGTTCCACACTCAGAGTAGAGCCCAAAGCAGGGCCTGAACTCAAGACCCTGAGATCAAGACCTGAGCCAAGATCAAGAGTCTGACTCCTAACTGACTGAGCCATCCAGGCACCCCTTATTTTTAATTTCTTAAGGAATCTCCACACTGTTTTCCAAAGTGGCTGCACTAACTTGCATTCCCACCAACAGTGTAAGAGGGTTCCCCTTTCTCCACATCCTCTCCAACACTTGTTGTTTACTGCCTTGTTAATTTTGGCCATTCTAACTGGTGTAAGGTGGTATCTCAATGTGGTTTTTTAAAAATTTTTATTTATTTATATGACACAGAGAGAGAGAGATCACAAGTAGGCAGAGAGGCAGGCAGAGAGAGGGGGAAGCAGGCTTCTCACTCGATCCCAGGACCCTCAGACCACGACCCGAGCTGAAGGCAGAGGCTCAACCCTCTGAGTCACCCAGGCGCCCCTCAAGCCCCTCAGTGTGATTTTGATTTGAATCTCCCTGATGCCTAATGATGATGAACATTCATGTGTCTGTTAGCCATTTGTATGTCTTCTTTGGAGAAGGTTCTGTTCATGTCTTCTGCCCATTTTTTGATGTGATTATCTGTTTTTTGAGTGTTGAGTTTGAGGAGTTCTTTATAGATCTTGAATATCAGCCCTTTGTCTGCAGTGTCATTTGCAAATATCTTCTCCCATTCCGTGGGTTACCTCTTTGTTTTGTTGACTGTTTCCTTTGCTGTGTAGAAGCTTTTGATCTTGAAGTGAGAGCTCATTTTCTGTGATTTTTAGGAGCAAGGAACATTTCCCATGATTCACTATGTCTGCTCTTAACCATAACTGTTAACTTAGATCATAGGTAATTTCTGAAATACTCACTGGTATACTTTAAGTTAAAGTAGGTTTTATTGAACCTAAAGAAGGTTTTATTTAAATCAATGTAGTAGGTTCATAAATTTTACTATCTTTTTATGCATGTATGAGGAAAGAACCAGTGATCCTTTATTTTAACAAGAAATTTTACATGTATACATTTCATAAAACATAGATGACAATTTAAATTAAATGTATGTACTAAGCATAATTACAGACTAATAAGAGGTTAGTGTTTATTTCAAAAAGTAGCAAAAATTCTGAAGTATTAAATTCAATATTATTAGAACATTTCCTAGGATTTTTTTATTATCTGATTTTTTTTTTTTTTTTTTTGTAGCCGTAAGGGACTGGGGAATATTAATGGTTTAACCTTGTGAAATTTTTTTTGTTCTCTTAGAGTGAGAGAAACCTACTCTTTTAATTCCTGGAATTCTGTTAGCTTCAAGGATGAGAAAGCCAAATAAGAGCGTGGAAATAAAACAAAGGTGTGATTAGAATTTGGGGAACTATAGTTACTAAGTTTATTTTTATAGCACACAGACATAGTGCTAAATTCCAAAGAAATGAGTGTTATTCTCTCCCTTTTCTCAAGCTATACAATGACTCTTTAGGGACAACTACATTTTTCAGCATCTTCTGTATTCTTGGGCAGATAGTTTATGTAAATAGCAGGATTTATTGCCTCAGAATGGACATTCAAGATCTAAAAATATTCCATTAGTGCTTTATAATTCAGTGACATCCATAGACCATTACTATGGATATCACCAATAAAAATTTTGATTCGGTTTACTTCTACTATTCCTGAGTGTTTACTATGGAGAAGAGGTTCTGCATTATCCTTGGCCACAATTTTTAGTATGACCCATCCTAACTGGTTGCCTTCTATACCTGATGCTCAAGAGATGTGGCCTCCTCTACCACCATCACTATGGGGGATTTTCTTCACTTCTATACCGAATTTTTTTTTTTTAGATTTTATTTTATTTATTTGACAGAGAGAGATCACAAGTAGACGGAGAAGAAGGCAGAGAGAGAGAGAGAGAGGGAAGCAGGCTTCTTGCTGAGCAGAGAGCCCGATGTGGGACTCGATCCCAGGACCCTGAGATCATGACCTGAGCCGAAGGCAGCGGCTTAACCCACTGAGCCACCCAGGCGCCCCTCTATACCGAATTTTTAATTTTCTATTCATTTAGCTGGTGGAAAACCTCTAGTTGCTTTCTTGGAAGGTCGGAAAAATTACCCTTCTGTTCCTACTGTCTCCTTATTTGGGCCATATTGTATTAAATTATTTATGCCTAGGTATAAGTGATTGATTTTTAAAAAAATTTTTAAGAAAGATTTTATTTATTTTATGGGCACCTAGGTGGCTCAGTGGGTTGAGCCTCTGCCTTTGGCTCAGGTCATGATCCCAGGGTCCTGGGATCGAGCCCCGCATCGGGCTCTCTGCTCGGCAGGGAGCCTGCTTCCCTTCCTCTCTCTCTGCCTGCCTCTCTGCCTACTTGTGATCTCTGTCTGTCAAATAAATAAATAAAATCTTTAAAAAAAAAAAGAAAAGAAAGATTTTATTTATTTTAGAGCAAGTGGTGGGTGGCGGGGGGCAGAAGGAGAAAGAGTCTCAAGCAGACTCCATGATCAACATGGAGCCCAGGGCCCAATGCAGGGCTTGATTTCAAGACCCTGAGATTATGACCTGGGTCAAAACTGATTGTGCCACTCAGGCATTCCTAGTGATTGCTTTTTAAAAGTCCAGGTCTTGAGGTAAATGCCTGATGTCTAAGTGATTCACCAAACTTGGACCAATAGATTCCATTATCTGCTAGGCATTGGTACTCCATACTGAGCATAGTGTGAGAGTTGGCAAATTTTTTCTGTATAGGGTCTGACAGTCAATATCCTAGAGTTTGTGAGCTACAGGGTCTCTATCACAACTGCTGAACTCTCTGAGGCGGTATCTTGAAAGAAGCCATAGACAATGTGAAAGTGATTGAGTGTGGCTGTATACCAGTGACATTTGACATGGCATTTGAATCTCATAATTTTCAACTACCACAAAGGACTCTCCTTTGGTTTCTTCCAACATTAAAAAAATATAGGGCGCCTGGGTGGCTCAGCGGGTTAAAGCCTTTGCCTTCAGCTCAGGTCATGATCCCAGGGTCCTGCGATCGACCCCGCATCGGGGTCTCTGCTCAGTAGGGAGCCTGCTTCCTCCTCTCTCTCTCTGCTTGCCTCTCTGCCTACATGTGATCACTGTCTGTCTGATAAATAAATAAAATCTTTAAAAAAATGTAAAAGCCCAACTCCTTCAAAAACTGTAACAACTATTTTTTTTTCTCATTTGTGCGTATTGTTTTTTATTATGTTCAGTAAAAACCATTCTTATTCTTTGCCGATTGGCCGGAACCACATGAAAAAAGACAGTGGGCCAGATTTGGCCCATAGGCCATAGTTTTCTTACTCCTGTAGATGAATAACTAAAGTGTCAACAATCATGCTGTAATGGACATTTTACTTGACCCATGGAGATGGACATAGGAAAATCCAACTATAAATAAACATAAAGTTACACAGTATGATGAATGATAATGAAAAAAAAATATTCTTTCGGGAACCAGTGATGGATGATCTTGATTTATTTTTTATTTTTTTTCTTTTTATTTTATTTTATTTATTTATTTGACAGAGAGAGATCACAAGTAGATGGAGAGGCAGGCAGAGAGAGAGAGGGAAGCAGGCTCCCTGCCAAGCAGAGAGCCCGATGCGGGACTCGATCCCAGGACTCTGAGATCATGACCTGAGCCAAAGGCAGCGGCTTAACCCACTGAGCTACCCAGGTGCCCCGGATGATCTTGATTTAAATATGGATATAAATATGGATATAAGGAAGGCCTGTAAGAGAAGAAATAAGCAGTTTGAAAGATGAGCGTGAATGCTTATGGCAAAGACAAGGAGAATTACTGGTATTGCCAAGGCCCCAAGAGAAGAAAGTGCTTGAGACTTTGAGAGGAACTGGAAGAGGTTCAGAGGTGTGGGTACATCACTGTTATGTGTTTACTTCATCTCCCCTTCCTTAAAGCTTAGTTCTGATTTAAATGTTTAAATGTCATTTGGCTGGATCCCCTCTCTTAAGAGTTCTCTTAGCTTATGTGTGTCACTTCAGTAAATGGCATAATTGCTGAGCCCTTATATGCCTTTTGCTCATGTATTAGTCTGGGCTCTCCAGAGAAACAAAGCCAATAGGATGGGTGGATGGATGGATGGATAGATACGCAGATACATAGATAGAATTTATAGAGCTCTGTATATATTTATCATCTATAAACCAATAGGATATATAGGGAGAGGGAAAGTGGCAGGAGAGACAGAAAGAGAGAGAGGAGACAGACGGGGGCCAGGTAGGAAGTCCCAAGATCTGTATTTGACAAACTGAGACCCAGGAGAGTCAGCAGTATAGTGCCAGTTGGAGTTTGAAAGACTGAGAACCAGGAGAGCTGATGGTGTAAGTTCCGGTTGGGGACTGAGTCAGAAGGCAGGAGGAGACTGAAGTCCCAGCTTCAAGATAAACACGGAAAGCTTTCTTATTCAGTGTTTTCTTTCTATTCTGGCTTTCCATGGATTGGGTGAGGCCTGCTCACATAGGGGAGGGCAATCTGCTTTCCTCAGTCCCTGATTCAAATGTTAATGTCATACAAAACACCCTCACAGACACACCCAGAAATGGTGTTTAACCAAATATCTGAACACCTGTGGCCCAGTTAAACTGGCACATAAAATTAACCATCACAGCTCTCACTTGATAGGGGGAATTTAGCTAAAGCAGTAGATGCTCTTGGTGTTCAACCCAAACAATCACTGTCAGTTTTTTCCAGCAACAACATGCCTATCCCAAAGAGGGTGACTGAGTAAATTATATTTATGCTTAACATGTGTCTGGTACAGTGCTAAAAGTTTCACATAAGTAATCTTTTTTTTTTTTTTTTTTTTGAGAGTGCTAGCGCTGGATGGGGGCGGGGGCGCGGGGGGAGCGGCAGGGAGGGAAATGGAGAAACTCAAGCAGGCTTCAAGCTGGCACAGAGCCCAATGCAGCCTGGATCTCACAACCTTGAGATCATAACCTGAACCGAAATCAAGAGTCAGATGCTTAACCAACTGAGCCATCCAGGTGCCCCCATAATTAACCAATTTAAATTTAAATCTAGCAGCAAAACCCTGCATGTGTGGCAATAATGTTGCCATTATAACAATAAGGAAAAATAGAGCTTATGAATATTAAGCAACTTCCCCAAGGTCCACCATTTCCAAGTGGGAGGATATGGATTTGAGCTATATTGGTTGTGTTTCAGGGCCTTTAAGGGTTAACCACTCTTGGGTGCCTGGGTGGCTCAGTGGGTTAAAGCCTCTGCCTTCTGCTCGGGTCATGATCTCAGGGTCCTGGGATCAAGCCTCAGCAGGGAGCCTGCTTCCCCATCTCTCTCTCTCTGCCTGCCTCTCTGCCTACTTGTGATCTCTCGCTGTCAAATAAATAAATAAAATCTTAAAAAAAAAAGGCTTAACCACTCTTTATCATACAATTATTTAAAAAGGAATTATCTTCTTAAAGATGAAGAGACTTGAATTTCAAAATTTTATCAACTAGTTAGAATTAGCCAGTGTCTAATATCAAATGTACCTTTAAAAGTACTGTTTATATTACACATTTATATTTTATGGCACATCTTTTTACAAAGTTGGGGAGACCTATTTTTGTATGTAACCCATTTTTTCTCATTTCTCATTGAGATCTCGTATCAGTCATTATATCTGCATAATTATTATTAACGCCTGTGCAGATTTCCATTTTGGGGGAATAGAATATTTTACTTGCCTATTCATAATTGTTGATTGTTTCCAAACTTTGCTAATATAAATAATTCTATGGAAAATTTAATTTTTCACTTTAGTTTAACCATCACCATGAAGTACATTCTTTTTAAATGGGTTGCATTCAAGGACATGTTTATTTTAAATAAGGGCATAAAATACTCTCTAGGAAAGTTGCATATGTATTATTTTACACCAAATTAATTTGGAGTTAATAGTGCATAAAATTATGGTAAATGGATAGATGATTTTTATAAAAATTTGCTAGTCTTTAGACCAATATGGAATATTTAATGACATTTCTCTATATCTCATAAACTTAGATATGATTTCATATACACATTAATTTTTATTCTATCTCCATTTATATCCTTAGCTCATTCTTTTTCACATCAGTGTGTTCATCTTTGTATTGATATATAGAAACTTCTTATTGGGGAACCTGGTTGGCTCAGTCAGTAGAGCACATGACTTGATCACAGGGTTGTGAGTTTGAGCCCCATGTTGGGTATAGAGATTACTTAAAAATGAATCTTTTAAAAAACTGCTTATTAATATAGTCAATATTTTGTTTCTCACATGGAACAAAAATTTTAGGCTTAATTTGCTTTTAACTTTGCTCAAGGGGGTATTGAGATAGGAGTGTTATTTTTACGATAAATCTGTTAATCCTTTATGATTTCACTTGGATGTCATGCACTCAAGATTAAGGATTATAATCATTATAATTTAAATTTAAATTATAATTTTATAAATATATGTATAAATTTATTAAATTATAATTAAATTTAATATAAATTAAATTATAATTTATAACTATAAATTATAATAATTCATTTCTATATCATAAATACATTGGTATCTATGTTTTCTTCATTATTTTTCTTATTGTGATAAAATATATAACAATGTTTACCATTTTAACAATTTTTAAGTGCACAATTCAGTAGCACTTAAGTACATTTACACTGTGCAAGTACTACCACTATCCATCTCCAGAACTTTTCACCATCCCAAACCAAAATTCTGTACTTGTTAAGTAACTCCCCTTTGCCACAGCCTCTGCTCCCCCTTAGTTCTTAGTTCCTGAGAACTAATACTCTACTTTCTGTCTCTATGAATTTGACTTTTCTAGGTACCCTATATAAGTGGAATCATACAATATTGTCATTTTGCGGCTGGTTTATTTCACTTAGCATGTTTTCAAGGTTCATCCAGGTTGTAGCATATATCAAAATTTTCCTTTCTTAAGGCTGAATAGTATTCCACACCATATATACATATATGATTATATATATCTATATAGATATATTTATCACATTTATTTTATCCATTCATCTATTGTGGACATTGGTTTTTTACTACTTTTGGCTATTGTGATATAATGTAAACATTGGAGTACAAATATCTGTTGAAATTCCCACTTTCTTTTTTTTTTTTAAAGATTTTATTTATTTATTTGACAGAGAGAGATCACAAGTAGGCAGAGAGGCAGGCAGAGAGAGAGGAAGGGAAGCAAAGCAGGCTCCCTGCTGAGCAGAGAGCCCGATGCGGGACTCGATCCCATGACCCCGAGATCATGACCTGAGCCGAAGGCAGCGGCTTAACCCACTGAGCCACCCAGGCGCCCGAAATTCCCACTTTCAATTTCTTTAGGTATACACCTAGAAGTGGAATTGGATCAAATGATAATTCTATATTTAAAATTTAAATTCTGTATTTAAAATTTTGAGGAATCATCACATTGTTTAGCACAGCAACTGTCCCATTTTACATTTCTACCAGCTGCACAACTTTATTGTTTTGGTAGGACTCCATTTCACTTCAACCATTGTACTGCATAAATCTTATTTTTGTATAATAGTATACATGTCATGTATATGTTGTTTCTAGGGTCACACATAAACACATCATTGACCTAGCTGATGTCAAGAACTGATGTGTTTATTTGGACATTTTATGAAGACAACATGAGTTACAGTGATATGAAGGAAATAATAATTGGTAATTAAATATACTTATTACTTTAATTATAATTAAATTATTATTCTAGGTTAAATAAGTGTGTAGCAATTTTTAAACTTACAATGAAAGCTTACTAATGATTCATAGTCAAGTAGCAGCCAGTACTATGGCCAGAATAGTAAAAAATGTGAGACTAGAAGAAGTACAAATGCTAACTGCAATTTGCTGTAAATAGAACAAAATTAAAAACCTGTTAGATAATGTAAAAAAAAATCAAGTTAATAAAATAGAGAATATCGTGAGACATTTGCAGCAAATATATAACACATTTGATGAGAATTTTTCCTTTTGATAACCAAAAAGGGATAAAATTAGTTGCCTGAAATCATAATTAAATGGGCAACCAAATTTTTAAATGACTTTGAAACATAATCTGAGCTTATAACTTTGTGTAGCTATAAAATGGCTTTGTGTCTTATACACACACAAAAATCAAATTTTACATGGAAATATAGGAAGATAAATTATTACTGTAGTTATGGGAGTTTTGTTAGGATATTATGCAAAAATGCTAAAAATTATATTTTATAAAAAGTAAAAAAAATTTAAGCCACTAGTCAACTGCCTGTAAAAGATCTTTCTAACAATATCAAAGATTAATTCAAAATTAGTAAAGCTACATATATATTCTTCTCTACCTTTAGACAAGTTGTACAATAAAATATTTTCCACTTTACTCTGGGTACCTTCTGCTTCAAAAGACTTCCAAATCAATAGAAATGTTGTCAATCTGCAGCCTACAAAATCAGATTCATAGCACAGATATCTTAAAATCTTTTATATATGTCAAAAAAGAATTTCAACTAGATATGAAAAAAAATTCTATTAAAATTAACAGCCGGGGTGCCTGGGTGGCTCAGTGGGTTAAAGCCTCTGCCTTCAGCTCAGGTCATGATCCCAGAGTCCTGGGATAGAGCCCCACATCGGGCTCTCTGCTCTGCAGAGAGGCTGCCTCCTCCTCTCTCTCTGCCTGCCTCTCTGCCTACTTGTGATCTCTCTCTCTCAAATAAATAAATAAAATCTTAAAAAATAAATTAACCAGCCATGCTAAGTTAAAAATGTGAATGCTGTAAATTTTAAAGAGCTTGATGTCTCCCTGATTTGCTCCACAGTATGAAAAGTATGATGGTTTAGTATATATACACAAATATTATGAATTACTGTTGCTTTATGGAACTGTTGAAAGAAACAGAGAACAAATGAATTTATTTATCTTGTGTTTTTTGCCAATGCTCATTGGTTGAATGGTTGAAGAGTTTACAAAATGTTTACAAAGATTTACTGTATTTTTTAAAAGATTTTATTTATTTATTTGACACAGAGAGAGAGATCACAAGTAGGTAGAGAGGCAGGCAGAGAGAGAGAAGGAAGCAGGCTTCCCACCAAGCAGAGAGCTCGATGCGGGGCTTGATCCGAGGACCCTGAGATCATGACGCGAGCCGAAGGCAGAGGCCCAACCCACTGAGCCACCCAGGTGCCCCAGATTTACTGTATTTTGAATTCGAAGGCTTTCTTTAAGAAAATACTTGGCAAATATTTCATAATCAAGACCTCCAAAATGACAGCATGATTTGTTCTCTCACCAGTATCACACTACATGTAAACAAACAAAATCTGGAATGCCAAGGAAAGGAAAAGCTGTTTTTGTGACCAAGCTAAGAGGGTAGGAATATTTCTTGAAACTGATACTTTTCATAAGATAAAATAATTTTACTTATTTTTCTATCATTAATCAATATATGAAAGATTTTCACTGGAATCAAAAGCATTGTCAAAATACACATTGAAGATCCTGGATATCAACCTTTTGTCTGTACTGTCATTTGCAAATATCTTCTCCCATTCCGTGGGTTGCCTCTTTGTTTTGTTGACTGTTTCCTTTGCTGTGCAGAAGCTTTTGATTTCCAGGATCTATAAAGAACGCCTCAAACTCAACACACACAAAACAGACTATCATATAAAAAAAAATAGGCAGAAGATATGAACAGACACTTCTCCAATGAAGACATACAAATGGCTATCAGACACATGAAAAAATGTTCATCATCACTAGCCATCAGGGAGATTCAAATTAAAACCACATTGAGATACTACCTTACACCACTTAGAATGGCCAAAATTAGCAAGACAGGAAACAACATGTGTTGGAGGGGATGTGGAGAAAGGGGAACCCTCTTACACTGTTGGTGGGAATGCAAGCTGGTGCAGCCACTTTGGAGAACAGTGTGGAGATTCCTCAAGAAATTAAAAATAGAGCTTCCCTATGACCCTGCAATTGCACTACTGGGTATTTACCCCAAAGATACAGATGTAGTGAAAAGAAGGGTCATCTGTACCCCAATGTTTATAGCAGCAATGGCCACGGTCGCCAAACTGTGGAAAGAACCAAGATGCCCTTCAACGGATGAATGGATAAGGAAGATGTGGTCCGTATACACTATGGAGTATGATGTCTCCATCAGAAAGGATGAATACCCAACTTTTGTAGCAACTTGGACGGGACTGGAAGAGATTATGCTGAGTGAAATAAGTCAAGCAGAGAGAGTCAATTATCGTATGGTTTCACTTATTTGTGGAGCATAACAAATAGCATGGAGGACAAGGGGAGTTAGAGAGGAGAAGGGAGTTGGGGGAAATTGGAAGGGGAGGTGAACCATGAGAGACTATGGACTGTGAAAAACAATCTGAGGGTTTTGAAGGGGCGGGGGGTGGGAGGTTGGGGGAACCAGGTGGTGGGTATTGGAGAGGGCATGGATTGCATGGAGCACTGGGTGTGGTGCAAAAACAATGAATACTGTTACGCTGAAAATAAATTTTAAAAAGTACACATTGAAGAAACAGGAAACCTTAGTAAAGAAATAGAAACTATTAAAAAAGCACAAAATGAAGATAGTAGAACTGAAAAGTACTATTAAACTTTTGATAGATAAACTTAACAGCATAATTGAGATGACAAGAAAAAGAATCAGTAAACTTGAAGATAGAGCAATAGAAATTACCCAATCTGAAAAAGAGGAAAAAAGGGCGCCTGGGTGGCTCAGTGGGTTGAAGCCTCTGCTTTTGACTCAGGTCGTGATCCCAGCATCCCGAGATTGAGGCCCGCGTCGGGCCCTCTGCTTGGCAGGGAACCTGTTTCTCCCTCTCTCTCTGCCTGCCTCTCTGCATACTTGTGATATCTCTCTCTGTCAAATAAATAAATAAAGTCTTTAAAAAAGAGAGAGAGAGAAAAAGGTGAGAGATAACAGAGCCAGTGACTTGTGGGACAATATCAAAAGATTTAACACAAGTATTTAGAATCCCAGAAGGAGAAGCATGGACAGGAAATAAATATCTGAATATGGACAAAAGTTTCTGAAATTTGGGGAAAAGCATAAGTGTACAGATTTCAGAGGCTCAGAGAACCCAAAACAGGAGTAACATAAAACACATTTAGACCAGCATACCCAAATAGATGAAAACCACAGGTAATGAAAAATCTTGAAAGCATGCAGAGAGAAATGACACATACAGAGGGAAAATAATTCAAATGACTTCTCATCATAACCTATGGAGGACAGAAGTCAGTGTCTATCTTTTAAAAAATACACACAAACTCCAGAATTCTACAGCAAGAAAAACAATCTTTCAAGAATAAAGGCGTTTGGTAAAAGAAACTGAAAATTCACCTCCAGCAGATGTACACTCCAAGAAATGCTATATTAAGTTCTTCAAGCTAAAAGAAAATGATACCAGATGGAAATTCAGAAAATTAGGGATTGGGAAATCAGGAAGAGCACGGGAAAGGGCAAATATATGGGTAAATATAAAATATGAGAGTTTGGGGGGGGTGTCCTAATTTCTTTAAAATAATAGCCTGTTTAGTGGATTGCCAGTGTAACTTTACATGGACTACTAATTGCAAAGAAAAAAATGTACCAATACAATGGAGAGAATTGGTAGTCAATACGTGGATCAAGAGATCAAACATAGTTTCACTTGTATGCCACCTGATATTTTATATTAAATATACTATATCTATGAAATAGTCATAAAAATATTTAATCTGAAAATCAAGCCTCTAGACATAAACTTCAGTTCACAATAGACACAAAGGATAGAGGAAGAAGTCAAGCCCATCTTGAGAAAAAGCAGGACAAATATGGAATTACAATATTATATAGGTTGCTTCTGAGGCTTCAAAAATTGTAAGGAGGTAGAGGATAAATTGTTGTCCAATTTTTATTAGACCCAATAAACCACAGTCATATAAAACAAATTGGCTTAGTTTGGTTTTTGGACTTTAAAAAAGCTAGTACTTTTAGAAGATATTCTTTAACCAATTAGAGAAATTTGTAAATAGGCTGAATATTATAGAACAATATAAGGTTATTATTAGTGTTTTTTAGGTAACTGTAGTTTAATGGTCATCTAGAAGATTATCTTTAATTCTAAGAGTTGTATGTTGACTTTTTAGAGGTGAAGTGATATCTAAAACAGTCACTGAAAAATACAGCAAAATGATATATGGAAAATATATTCAACATGTAATAAGAATGATATATATATGTGCATCTGTATATATACATATTCATATTTACGAGAGAGAAATACCAGATATACTGAGTCTAGGTGGAGAGCAAACAAACTTCATTGTAACACTGTTGTACTTTTTATGTAAATTTGAAAACTTACAAAAACTCACTAAAAAAGTCAACCTAGTCTTTGGCTACCAGATTGTTAGTTTTTAATTTATTTCAATTGTAGGGCACGTGGATTGTATATTATCTGTATTGCAGAATTTATTGTAAGAAAGTTTCTTCAAACTACTCCAATTTTTCAACAGATGAACTCTCAATATTCAATAAAGGCACAGGGTTTCTTATTATTATTCATCCTCAGGGGCTTGATCTTTGAATAAAAATGGGATTTTTGTCCAGAATTAATTATCTGAAGAAAATATGGATGAGCCCTGATACGTTTTAAAAATATGCTTATAGGGTCTTTCTTCACATGAATTTATGTATAGTAATAATAGTGATTATCATTTAAAAAGCCACAATACTTAGTAAGCAAATACCATGTGCCAGATGACCCCTAAGCATTTAAATTTTATGTTAAGTAATTTAATCTTTACCATAACATCACTAGGTGGTAGAATAGTGGTAATGGTAAAGGTGCCAAAGTTAAATGCTTTCTGACTCTCATTACATCAGGAGTTTCTCACCACTATGAAATCTTTGATGTTGAGTAAGTTGATAGCAACAAGTAAAGGTCTTTCCACATTCCTTACATTTGTGTGGTTTCACACCAGTATGAATTCTCTGATGTTGAGTAAGTCGATCGCTGCGATTAAAGGCCTTTCCACATTCTTTACATTCATAGGGTTTTTCACCGGTATGAATTCTCTTATGTTGAGAAAGACCTGAGATAGAACGAAAAGCCTTCTTACATTCCTTACATATATAAGGTTTCAAACCTGTATGAATTGTCTGATGATAAATCAGTTGAGAATTAAGTCTAAAGGTTTTTCCACATTCCTTACATTCAAAGGGTTTCTCTCCTGCATGAATTGACTGATGTGTTTTAAGGTCTCCAATACGGCTGAAGGCTTTCCCACATTGTTTACATTCATATGGTTTTAAATCAGTATGAATGATCTGATGTTGAATAAGGTATGAATGAAGCTTAAATGTCTTCCCACATTCTTTGCATTCATGTGGCTTCTCACCAGTATGAATTCTTTGATGTTGTGTAAGTTGAGAGCCTCTACAGAAGGCCTTCCCGCAGTCCTTACAGTCATAGAGTTTCTCACTGCTATGAATTCTCTTATGTTTAAGAAGGCTTGAGCCCCTACTAAAGGCCTTCCCACATTCCTTACATTCATGAGGCTTCTCACCAGTATGACTTCTCTGATGTTCAATAAGTAGATAGCTGCGAACAAAGGCCTTTCCACATTGTTTACATTTATATGGTTTCTCACCAGAATGGATTTTCTTATGTTGGTAAAGACTTGAACGATGACCAAAGGCCTTCCCACATTCCTTGCATATATAGGGTTTCACACCATGATGAATTTTCTGATGTAGGCACATATGTCGGTACAATCTAAAAGTTTCTCCACATTCCTTACATTCGTAGGGTTTCAAACCAATATGTATTTTTTGATGTTCAGTAAGGTGAGAATAACGTCTAAAAGACTTCCCACATTGCTTACATTCATAGGGTTTTACACCAGTATGAATGATCTGATGTTGAATAAGCTGTGAATAAAACCTAAAGGCTTTCTCACATCCATTACATTCATAGGGTTTCAAATCAGTGTGATTTTTTTTATGTCTAACAAAATGCTGGAGGACTATAAAGGCTTTTCCACATTCCTTACATTCATAGGGTCTCACACCATTATGGTCTCTGAAATGTTCAATAAGGTGTGAATATTTTCTAAAGCCCCTCCTACATTCCTTACATTCATAGGATTTCTCTCTAGTGTGAATTCTCTGGTGTAGAGGAAGAGATATATGTTTTATAAATGTCATTTGACTAAAACATTCCATGTTAGGCCCCTGTTCTCTCCCAAATTCAATTCTGCACTGTGGGTCATTTCTGAAAGTAAACCTCGTAAGGTTGAAGGTTCTACTTCTTTTCATTGTCTCCTGATGATATGAATTTACTTGATAACTGCTTTTTTCTGAAGATAACTTGTTGGTCTCAGTTGTAAAATCAAAGTCTGAAAGAAAACAAAATAAACAAATGTTATTTTACTGTACTGGGGATGAGGAGGAGCCTCCTAGAGTAAAAATAGTGACAAATTGAGAAGTATATTCACTAGAAGGAAGAGGGTCATAAAATCCTAAACTACTGTCATGAATTTTTTTTTATTCTTTAATTTTTAAAAAAGATTTTATTTATTTATTTGGCACAGAGATCACAAGTAGTCAGAGAGGCAGGCAGAGAGAGAGAGAGGAGGAAGCAAGCTCCCTGCAGAGCAGACAGCCCGATATGGGGCTCAATCCCAGGACCCTGGGATCATGACCTGAGCAGAAGGCAGAGGCTTTAACCCACTGAGCCACCCAGGTACCCCTGTCATGAAATTTTTTTTTTAAAGATTTTATTTGTTTATTTCACACACACACACACACACACACACACACACAGATCACAAGTAGGCAGAGAGGCAGGCAGAGAGAGAGGGGGAAGCAGGCTCCCTGCTGAGCAGAGAGCCTGATGTGGGGCTCGATCCCAGGACCCTGGGATCATGACCTGAGCCCAAGGGAGAGGCTTTAACCCACTGAGCCACCCAGGTGCCCCTGTCATGAAATTTTTAAAAGGCAAGAAGGAATCAGAAAATTATGAAAGTTCATATTGAGAACTATGAAGTTTGTGAATAGGCAAAGAGAAAAAGTCAGTAGTACTCATATTTAATGTGGACCAAAACTATAGAGGGAGTTTCTTATATACACTACCTTCTAGATATCTGCTGAGACTGAGTGAATCAGAATCTAGAGGAGTAGGTTCTGGTCATCTATATTTCTAACATTATCTATCAGATGGATCTATGTAATTTTTTCAATGGTTTGTCTTTATGTTAGAATAGAACCCTAAACACGTAATCATGAACAAAAAGGATCTATCTTTTTACACAAACTCATCTCGATCCCTTGGCATCTTTTGTTCCCTATATACTATCCCAATGAATCTCTTCAGCTACTAAGACATACCATAACCTTTCCTATTTCCAGGGGTTTCTTACAGGTGCTCCTCCTTTCAGAAATCCTTTTACCTAGTTCCTTTATTTTTTTTTAAAGATTTTATTCATTTATTTGAGAGAGATAGAGAGAGCATGAGAGGAGAGAGGTCAGTGGGAGAAGCAAACTCCCTGCCAAGCAGGGAGCCTGATGTGGGACCCGATCCCAGGACTCCAGGATCATGACCTGAGCTGAAGGCAGTTGCTTAACAAACTGAGCCACCCAGGTGCCCTTACCTAGTTCCTTTAAATTACTATCTTTGGGTGCTGCAGATTAGAAATCACTTCTTCAGAAAGGCTGCCTCTGCTAACTCTAAGTAAATTCATATCCTTTTATTTTATATTCCAACAGTTAATTTTTGCCTTCAAAATAGTTTTCTCTATTACATATTTATTTTCTCATTTATTTTACTATGTATTTTCTTCTACTACTGCAAACAAGTCCTTACCACAAGGTAAATATTAATTATAAGATAAAATGCTGAATTTTAAAAATTAACTTGGATGAAAGTAATTAACAAAAATTAAGGCTACTGGGGAAGGCAGCTGAGTAAAATATCCATTTAGTTTCTGAAAATTATGTGACAGTTATCAATAATCACTCCCTGACTAATCTCTCATACCATATTATAGTAAAAAAAGTTTCTTCTATCATTTACCTAAAAGTTGAGAAATATGGACTTCCAAACCAGCTCAGTCAAAAACATAAATGGAAATAGGTGACACCTGATCATTCTCCAATTGCTTATTACCTTATATTGATATGCATGTCTCTACCACCATTGTTCCATCTTCCCTGTGCTTAGTCATGATTGTTTTTCTGCTTTATCTCAATCAAGATAATCAGATGGTATATTATCCTCATCAGCAGAGTTTTAATATTATTCATCCATCCTACTGATGCTCACTGTTTTGTTTCTCTAATGACTTTCCCGAATTCTCCCTTCCATTCCTTTATAGCCAAGGCCAATTATTCTTGAATTTCACAGAAATTTATTTCAGGAATTGCAATAGTTAATATAATTTTAGAAGGCTTATGAAAAGCTATTAAATTAAACTGGAGGATGTTGGGAAAAAATAAAGTAAGTGCTATGGGAACAGCCTTTGGGAAACCAAATACCTGGGATGCTGCAACAAAAGAAATGTTGAATATAGGCCAGAATTTGGCTATCTGGATAGTGAAGCAGTCTGAAGAACGCTAATGTGCTAACTGGGTCAAGTATGAGTTGAAGGCAAGTGGGATTCTCCTATGAATGAAGTACAATATGTTCAAAAAGCTGAAGTAAAGCAAACAATATTCTCTGAAATAATGAGAAATGGGAAGCAATGCCCAAAAGCCAAAATACTTTCTATTGATAAATAAAAATAAAAAACTAGTATCAGTGAATGATAAGTACAAACTGAAACCACAGAACTTCTTGAAAACAATGATAATAAAAAATAATACATCAGAATCCATGGCCTTTAACTGTACTACTGAAAACTCATAGACTAAAAGGCTTACATCTAATGAAAAATTAAAGAATGAAAATGAATGAATATTAAATCCAAAATTAGGAAAAGAAAAAACTTAGAAAGTGAATGATAAAGTCTGCTGAAGGAAAACAGAAAAGGGAAATTAATATAATAAAAACAAATTTTAAATAAAATTGTACAATTAACATGTGCAAACAAACCAGTAGACTACCTATTCAAGGAACAAAAGATAGGAGGAAAATCTAAACACAATGACAGTAGGGAAACAGTTATCAATAAGGAAACAGAGAATGTTTAAGAAACCCATTCAAGACAACTATGCAAATAAATTTGAGATGTACATGAAATGATGAATTTTTTGAAAATATAGTTTATAAAAACCAAACCCAGTTAAATTTACTAACTTGTTTCTAATAAATAAAATATGAAAAGGAAAAAAAATAACTTCTCAATGAAGAAAACCAGCAGATACCACTTTACACAAGTTTTTAAGGTTGGCACCCCACTGATGAATCATGTTGATATCATGTGCCCCTGATATACAATGAGAAGGGTACTTCTCTGGTATTCTTCCCCCAAATCCATAAACTGAGTTTAATAATAAGAAAACACCAGGGGCGCCTGGGTGGCTCAGTGGGTTAAGCCGCTGCCTTCGGCTCAGGTCATGATCTCGGGGTCCTGGGATCGAGTCCCGCATCGGGTTCTCTGCTCGGCGAAGATCCTGCTTCCCTCTCTCTCTCTCTGCCTGCCTCTCCATCTACTTGTGATCTCTCTCTGTCAAATAAATAAATAAAATCTTTAAAAAAAAAAAAAAAAGAAATCACCAAACACGTCAAAATTTGGAGGCACTCTGCTAAATACCTGACCAAACAGTATCTTCAAAAGTATCAAGGTCAAAAAAGAGAAGGAAAAACAGAGACTGTCACATTTGGAGGAAACAAAGGACACAGGATGACTAAAAGTAATGTGGTATCCTGGATTGGATCCTGAAACAGAAAAAAAGACATTAGTGCAAAAACTAGTGAAATCTAAATAAAATATTCAGTTTATAGTAATGTAAAATATTAATTTGATAGTTTTCACAAATGTACCACAGTTATGTAAGATGTTATCATTATAGGAATGATATACTAGAACTCTTTGTACCACCTTTGTAACTCTTTTGTGAATCTAAAATTATTTTAAAATAAAAGTAAGACAATAACAGAAACAGATTCCAGAAGAGATGGAAAATCTAAACAGACCAATTTCCACAGAATAATTTTAAAAATTGTATATTTATCCCACAAAAAATGGTTTACAATTAGCTTTCCAGTTGTCCAGGCCTCTCCAAACTATTTCCCACTGATATTAATGAGGGTGCTTTGGAGAAATAGCTAATTCCTAGTCCAGGGCAGGGAAGATACAAGGTGATTCTAAGACCTCTTGTACTAAAGTGCAAAGAAGCTTTCAAAGACAGAGTTAATAATTTGTGCTTTTGGTCATGCAACTTTAAGAGGGATCAAATTTGCCCTCCTACCTTAAATAACTAGAAAATTTAAAAAACGTATGAAACATCTTTCAAATATTGGAAAATAGATAGTGCAGGATAGAAATTTCCCAGGGGAAGGGAAACAAATGAAGTGTGCCCCGCCAAGTACCATAGTTGACTGTCTAAAGAGAATTTCCAGAACAAAGCACATGGAGGGGAAACTAAAATACTGCAGCTGTATCCCTGAGTTGAGAAGACAGAGTAGAGAATTAAGGGAAAGAACGAAGTGCAGAATTTGCAAGGCAGAGTACTAGAAAGGAGGGAGCTGCACAGAGAGATCTCTAGAGATCTGTAGAGGAAACTCCTTGATACTTGGCTGAATGTGAATCTAGACATCTGTGTGAGGAAACTAATGAAAACGAAGAATGTACTACTTGATACGAGTAGGCAGAACATCCCCTGGAAGTCACAAAGGGAAGAGGACAGTTCTTATTTCCACCAACCAGAGTGGAAAGGTCTCATAAGACACGAGGCATCAAACATAGTCCCTAGAAGGATATTGCCTCAGTGGTGGGGTCAAGTTAGCACTAGACTGAAACGTATTCTGGACCCACCCTAACAAAGCTTTAAGGCAACTCAGGAAAGTATTGACAGATTTCAAATTAAATAGCTACATCCAAGAACAAAGCCCTAGGATATTAAAAGAATATTAGGAATCCAGCATCCCAACCCAGTAAACTTCACAATGTCTGGCATCTAATAAAAAATTACCAGGCATGAAAAATAGCTAGAAAGTATGACCTTTACTAGGAGAAAATTAATCAAAAGAAACACACCAAGGAATGATACAGATAATATAATTAGTAGATAAGGATACTGAAAGAGCTATTATAAATATATTTCATGTTTTTATTTTAAAAATATTTATTTGAGACAGAGAGTGAGAGAGAGCATGAGTGGTGGGAGAAGTAATTGGAGACGGAGACGCAGACTTACCTGCTGAGCAGGAAGCCCGAGGTGGGGCTCGATTCCAGGACCCTGGGATTATGACCTGAGCTGAAGGCAGATAGATGTTTAACCAACTGAGTCACGTAGGTGAGCTGTTTTGTTTTGTTTTGTTTTAGTGGAATTTTTATAGATTAAAATTTTCTAATAATTTATTTCATTTGATTTCTCAAAGTTTTTGGCAAAATGTTTATCAAAATATCATATTTTCAAGGCTTCATGGTTTTTGTAATGTGGTGACTTTTTTCCTTACATAAATTTTTTTTCTTGATTCATGTTGATAGAATTGCATCACTTGTATTCTTTCTTTGAGATAATGAAATTTATAGTTGTGACTTTCTCTTTTGTATGTTTGGCTTTTTATTTCATTAATTTCTGTTCTTTCCTTTATTATTTCCTTTCTTCTACTTTCTTTAAATCTTTGTGCTCTTCTTTTCCTGGTATATCAAATAGATGGTCTGCTTATTAATTTTCAACATTTCTTCTGGAATCAAAAGACCCATGGGGAGAGGAAGCTTGAAATCAAAAGAGATAAACAATAAGAGCCATGACAAAGTGGTGAATTGGCCCTGAGGATCTACCACTTTTCCCCTGCAGAAACTTACTGATTCTGAATGCAGCTAGCAGTAAAGGCAAAATTCCATATATATATGTATATGTATCTATATAGTAGCTGAGAATGACCAAAACTGAAAACCAGCACTGACCCAGCTCAATCCCTAATTATATTATAGTGATCAGCCTGCCTCTCTACTGATTAATAGAGAAAAATGTAAATACTCTGGTGGAAGATACCATCATCTGGAAACCATTCAGTTCTTTTTTTTTTTTTAAGATTTTATTTATTTATTTGAGAGACAGAGAGAGAGAGAGAAGGAGAGGAAGCAGGAAGAAGAATAGAGGGGGATGGACAAGGAGACTAAGTGGGGCTTGATCCCATAATCCTGAGATCATGACCTGAGCGGAAACCAAGAGTCGGAGGCCCAACTGACTGGGCCACCCAAGTGTCTCCATTCAGTTCTATTGTACACAATATCCAGCATAGAATTACAATTACTAGTATCTTGAAGAGGAATTACCATATGATGAATAACCAGAGAAAAGAAGAAATATAAGCAAACCCACAGATGAATAAACAGTAATGAAAAGAAAGTAAAGAAAGAATGAAGAATTGGGGGCGCCTGGGTGGCTCAGTGGGTTAAGGCCTCTGCCTTCGGCTCAGGTCATGATCCCAGGGTCCTGGGATGGAGCCCCGCATCAGGCTCTCTGCTGGGCAGGGAGCCTGCTTCCTCCTCCTCTCTCTCTCTACCTACTTATGATCTCTAGCTGTCAAAATAAAATAAATAAAATCTTCAAAAAAAAAAGAATGAAGAATTGTAAAAGATAATTAGATGTTATAAGACAAACTAAATTTCTAGAACTGAAAAAGACAACATATGATATGAAAAACCCATCTTTAAGAGCAGACTCATCATAGCAGAATACAGGATAAGTGAGCTGAAATATAGGTCAACAGAAGAGAGATAAAAGGAGATATATACATGATAGAACTGGAAGATACACTTGAAAGATCTAACATAGGTAAAAATGTGAGTCCAGAAGAGAGGAAAGAATAGTCAAGTATTTTCCAAAAACTGAAGGAAGATATTCACTTCTTGGTAGAAACCAAAAAATCACCGCAAGCCAACATTTCCACTGCTATAAGTATAAAAATAATACTAAAAAGATAATGTTCTTGATTCATTCTACACTGTAAAATTTACCAAGGTTCGTTCATAGCAAAGAGAAAACCAGGACCCTGTGTTACCTGTTTTCATGTAGGTGGACCAGCAATTAAAATGGATATTTGTACATATCCTGAACATACACATAATATGAAATCTGTTTTCTTTGCTGTTGGTTATGCAGAAAAAGTCCTAGAATTTAAGCCTTTATTTTAGAAAAAGAAAGAATTGCAGGATGGGGTAGAGGGAAGAAGGAAGGTAAATGAAAGAAAAGATTCAGGTGCTGAATGGAGATGTCCATTTCCACCTAACAAAGGTCCAACTAGGCCTTTGGGAATATGGAGAATATGAATATGGATAAATTTATCTGGTTTCTCAGCAAAGAGCATAAAATACACAGTGGAGAAAGCAGCTATTCCAGATAGCAGAGTCTACATGACTTCAGGCAGATGTCCTTACCCAGTGAGACCAAGTTAGTGTAATTCTCCAACATCACATCTCTGTACAAATCCCTCTGATTGGAATTTAGGCATTCCCACTCCTCCTGAGAGAAGTCTATGGCAACATCACTGAATGTCAATGGCACCTGAAAAGACAGACCATGTATTATTGTTCCTAACAGTAAAGAAAAAAATGTTCGAGATGGAATGACTAAATTGCAGTAAGGGGACAATGTAGAAAAACAAGCTGAAGTTACAAGATCATGACACGATTAGATGAGAATAAATACATTAGCTTCTAAAATAGAGTGCCAACACAGTCTTGAAGAATCCTGTTGGAGTGCACAAAATTTCTTTAAAAGTAAAGGAAAACTGGGGCGCCTGGGTGGCTCAGTGGGTTAAGCCGCTGCCTTCAGCTCGGGTCATGATCCCAGAGTCCTGGGATCGAGTCCCGCATCGGGCTCGCTGCTCAGCAGGAAGCCTGCTTCCCTTCCTCTCTCTCTGCCTGCTCTCTGCCTACTTGTGATCTCTCTCTGTCAAATAAATAAATAAAATCTTAAAAAAAAAGTAAAGGAAAACTGAAATATCTAAATGTATGAAAATGAATAAAGTAAAGAGACTTCTCCAATTAAATGAAACAGTATATATAAGAACATTACCTGTCATGTACATGAATCACATACTACTAGTAAATACAAGTTCTTATGTTTTTCCTCTTCAAGGAATATATAAAAAGAATTGTTCATTTTTCTCCAAAATGAATTATAAAATCTCTTAGAGTTAAGATGGAGTAACATGGGTCAGATTTAACCTCCCATGTGAAATAACAAAGAACATGCACAAATTGTAGAAAACAATGGTTTTCGAGACAGAAAATATTGGGCAGTGATTCCCCTGAGAGAAAAATAACAAATGAAGTGAGCCCTATGATTGCCATGGCTTACTGCTAGGAAACAGTATTACTACACAATTATTAGAATGGCTAGAATTTAATAGGCTGACCATTTTAAGCACTGCTGGAGATGTGAAAAGAAATGGAACTCTCACACATTGATGGTGGAAATGTAAAGCAGTAAATCACTTTGAAAAATAGTTTATTAAAAAAAAAGAAGGGGTGCCTGGGTGGCTCAGTGGGTTAAAGCCTCTGCCTTCGACTCAGGTCATGATCCCAGGGTCCTGGGATCGAGTCCCACATCGGGTTCTCTGCTCAGCAGGGAGCCTGCTTCCTCCTCTCTCTCTGCCTGCCTCTGCCTACTTGTGATCTCTGTCTGTCAAATAAATAAATAAAATCTTTAAAAAAAAAGAAAAGAAAAATAAATTATTGATTTCTTATTCCCCAGCCTCTCCACTCCTAGTGTTCACCGAAGAGAAATGAAGGCATATGTCCACACAAAGATTTGTGCATGAAGCAGTTTGTGGAAAGAACTCAAACATCCAAGAACAGAGGAGTGGATATACAAATTTTTTTTTAAAGATTTTATTTATTTATTTATTTGACAGACAGAGATCACAAGCAGGCAGAGAGGCAGGCAGAGAGAGAGGAGGAAGCAGGCTCCCTGCTGAGCAGAGAGCCTGATGCGGGGCTCGATCCCAGGACCCTGAGATCATGACCTGAGCCGAAGGCAGCGGCTTAACCCACTGAGCCACCCAGGCACCCCAGGATATACAAATTTTTGTATATACTGAGAATACTAATATTAGAATACTAAAGTTAGTATTAAAATTAGTATAACAAATAGAACACTAATCAGCACTTAAGTGGAATGCACTACTAATATATGCAGCAATATGGATGAATCGCAAAATAAATATGCTGAATGAAATAAGATTAAAAAAAACACATGTTGTGTGATTCCATTTATATAAAAATGTAGAACATGCAAATCAACCTATAGTGGCAGAAAGCAGAACAGCAGTTGCCTGGGCATGAAGGACACGTTTGGGGGCAGGTAGGAAGGGGCAATTACAAAGGGGCATGAGAAATCAAAACAGATTGGAATGATGGATATGTTCATTATCTTGGCTATGGTAATAATTTCACAGATATATATAAGTCAAAATTTATTAAATTCTACACTTTATTTTTTTTTTAGATTTTATTTATTTGTCAGAGAGAGAGGGAGAGAGAGCAAGCACAGGCAGACAGAATGGCAGGCAGAGGCAAAGGGAGAAGCAGGCTCCCCGCCGAGCAAGGAGCCCGATGTGGGACTCGATCCCAGACGCTAGGATCATGACCTGAGCTGAAGGCAGCTGCTCAACCAACTGAGCGACCCAGGCGTCCCAAATTCTACACTTTAAATATAAGCAATTTATTGTCAATTATATTTCAACAAATCTGCTTTTAAAAGACAAGATACAGCAGCAGCAGCAATGGCCACGGTCGCCAAATTATGGAAAGAACCAAGATGTCCTTCAACGGATGAATGTATAAGGAAGATGTGGTCCATATACACTATGGAGTATTATGCCTCCATCAGAAAGGATGAATACCCAACTTTTGTAGCAACATGGACGGGACTGGAAGAGATTATGCTGAGTGAAATAAGTCAAGCAGAGAGAGTCAATTATCGTATGGTTTCACTTATTTGTGGAGCATAATAAATAACATGGAGGACATGGGGAGATGGAGAGGAGAAGGGAGTTGAGGGAAATTGGAAGGGGAGGTGAACCATGAGAGACTATGGACTCTGAAAAACAACCTGAGGGTCTTGAAGGGGCGGGGGGTGGGAGGTTGGGGGAACAAGGTGGTGGGTATTAGGGAGGGCACGTACTTGCATGGAGCACTGGTGTGGTGCAAAAACAATGAATACTGTTACGCTGAAAAGAAATTTAAAAAAATACAGTGTACATCAAAATAACCATGTGTATTGAAAGAATTGAGCTACAAAAAAAAAGAGACAAGATACATACATTTAATTATATGTCAGTTACACTTCAAAAAGTTGATAAAGTGTCTATCTTAGAAAATGGAGTTTGTGTGAAATTAAGAAATTTTATCAAGATAATATATGTCAGATAATGCCTAATAAGCACTTCCTTTATTCTCGCAAGTTAATGTTCTCATTTATTCCTTCTTACAGACATTAAATTTAATCTTCCTTAAAGTATTAAGGTAATTAATAATATTAAAATAATATTAAATTTTTAAGTATTATACTATATGATATTTAGGTTGGACACAAATCCTAACCTCTTCCCCACTGTTCAGTATCATCTACCACTTGTAGTTCTAGATGATCTTCCTTTCTACAATCCCTTAGTGAACTCCTGTTCCTAGTTAGAACACACTAATGTAGGATGATCAGAACAACACTGATTTACTCAAGACCAGCTATTTCTCTTTCAATACAAAATTCTCAGTGATTTCCGTAGCCGGAGCCCTGATGTCTATCTGTCCATCTGTCTGTGTCAGCAGCACCAATACCATTTCTACCCAAACCTAAAAGCTTTTCAAAGCTGAGTTCTCATCTCACACCTGAGTCTGAAACCATTCATAACCCAATTTTCCCTTATCTTCCTGGAAAACTGAGGAGAAAGTTTTCTCTCCTGTGGTCAAATAGGGCCTTATTTTATTTTATTTTTCACGGGGGAAGCAGAAGTAGAGGGAGAGAGAGAGAATCCATGCTGGGCGTGGAGCTCAACATGGGGCTTGATGTCATGATCCTGAGATCATGACCTGAGCTGAAATCAAGAGTTGGATATTAACCAACTGGGCCACACAGGTGCCCCAGGACCATTATTTCTATATCATAAAACCACAAACCTGACAAGGGAAGCTCAAATATTTCCTTCAAGGTACTTCACTCTTGCACTGCTCCAACAGTGCTCTTAGGAAAAGACTGAACATATAGAAGATGAATAATTGAAAATCAGAAAAAAGAGAACAGAGGAGGACCATCGTCTGTAAGGGGAGAAACCATGAAATAGAGTCAGAGATACAGCCTTCCTAGGTAAGGGGTATGGGGATAAAGAATGAAAGTTTTATATGAGTTAAACATCATAGTATTTCAGGAGGGAGACAGGCATCCACTTACCTGTGCCATGGTTTTCAAACTGATGATCTTCCTCAGGTTTCCTCTATTAGAGAATATAATTGCAGAGAAGCCAGAGCTGGGAGAGGAAAAAGAGGCCTTGAGATCTGTTTTATCTTAGAACTCCAACAATTATTTAAGGTAATATAGCCTTTCTTTTTTCCTCTTTTTTTTTAAAAGATTTTATTTATTTATTTGAGAGAGAGATCATAAGTACGCAGAGAAGCAGGCAGACAGAGAGGGGGAAACAGGCTCCCTGCTGAGCAGAGAGTCTGACGCAGGGCTCGATCCCAGGACCCTGAGATCATGACCTGAGCCAAAGGCAGAGGCTTAACCCACAGAGCCACCCAGGTGCCCCTCTTCTTTCCTCTTTTTTCCTGCTTTCCACTGTCCTTGCCCACTCTCCACCCTCCCAAACACATGAACACGTGTCAGGGGATATGAGAAGTTCAGACAAAGCCAAGCCCTTCCCTGTACCTACAGATACAAAGCACACAAGAGTGGATAAAGAACAGAGACATTCTTGCACCAAAGCTAGATCCAGACACCCACATTGCCTAATTTCTCATACTTATCAGGCCAACTAAACCCAGCCTAGGTTGTTCAGTGATACCAAGTAGCTTCTCATCCAGACCTATCTTCCACAGTAAAGAGCATGCCACACAACACAAACTTCAACAACCTTCATGTCTTTGGGATGGACCTGGACATGAACTCTTTTGCACCAGGTAAAAGAAAGCAGTAGAGATGAACCTGGAAATCTTGACTACTGTAAAAATGCCTTCCCATCTGAAGCCTTTCCCCTAAGCCAGAACTATGACTCTCAAGATCCTCTGCAATAACCAACCTGGATTTCCCTATCAGGATCTACTTTGCTGGCATGAGTCATTGCCTGTGCCCCCAGCAACCAACCCACCAGTACCCACTAGAGAGAAGTGAACTCATGCTTAACACATAGATTTTTGCAACCTTCTTTGTGATGGGTAGTCTATACATATTGACATTTAATTCCACAATGTAGTTATTATCTCAATTCAACAGATGAAAAAATGAAAGTTCAAAGAATTAAAGAAATTTCCTTGTATCACAAACAATAAGTAGAAGTGATGTGTTTTGAATCACATTCCTATAGTTATAAGGCCAACTTATTTTTCCAACCATTGCCTTTTAAAACCTAGATTTTTTGTTCCCTTGTGTGAAACCTTAGAACAGATAATTAAGATATTACCTAACAAAAGATTTACTGAAGAGATGTTTTTAAGCAACAAGGTACTATCACTTATAGGTATTCAATTTTCAGACTTTAAAGGTTGATCATGCACTACACAGAGTAAGGTTATAGGGAAAGGAGCATTGTTATGGTGTCCTGTAGACTTGTGAAAACCTAGAGCAGTTGTGACATGTAAGCAGAATTCTGCATAAGAATTTAAACATGTAAGGTCATATCTGAATCTCCATCCAAAGGAAATAGCCATAAAATGCACCTAGAGATATAGAAAGAAATATGATAGATACTAGTTAATTTTTTTTTTTTAAACCGGAGAGAAATCTAAAGGTACTAAGTCTAAAGGCACTGAGATGAGTGGCTGATTAAATAAACTATAGTGCACTCATACAATGGAAAATGAAGTAGACTCTGAAGATGATTGTACAGACCATTGGTTCTCAATAGGGGAACATTCAGCAATGTCTGAAGACATATTTGGTTGTCAAAATGTGCATAGAGGTGACATTGTTTCTATTAGAGAACCAGCGATGCTGTAAACATCCCATAATGCACAGGAAAGCCCCCTACAACAAAGAATCATCTGGACAAAAATATCAACAACACGAAGTTTGAAAAACCCTGAAGTAAACTCATTAAAGAAAGATAACATTATCCAGAATCTGTATATTATCCACAATGCCACCATACAATAACAATTGCTAAACATGCAAAGAAACAGGAAAGATAATCAAATATCAAAGATACTCTGATAATCAAGAGAAAACATCTCAGTAGAAACAGACCCAGGGATGACCTACATAGTGGAACTAGTAGACAAGGACTTGAAAACATTATGATTATGATGCTAAAAAAAAAAATAGAGGAAAACATGGGCAAAATGGGTTCAGGTTTTTTAAAAGATTTTATTTATTTACTTGACAGATCACAAGTAGGCAGACAGGCATGCAGAGAGAGAAGGGGAAGTAGGCTCCCCACTGAGCAGAGAGCCCAATGTGGGGCTCAATCCCAGCACACTGGGACCATGACCTGAGCTGAAGGCAGAGGCTTTAACCCACTGAGCCACCCAGGCACCCCAAAATAGGTTCAGTTGATAGAGCATGCAACTACTGATCTCAGGGTTTTTAGTTAAAGCCTCATGTTGGGTACAGAGATTACTTAGAAAAGGTGGGGGGCACCTGGTTGGCTCAGAACGCAAAATGAAGCATATCAATAGATTTTAGAATCTTAAAGATTCATATGAACACTTTATAATTATAAAAATATAATACCAAAAGTTAAGAATGTATTGCATAGGGGTGCCTGGGTGGCTCAGTGGGTTAAAGCCTCTGCCTTTGGCTCAGGTCATGATCCCAGGGTTCTGAGATTGAAGCCCCGCATCGGGCTCTCTGCTCAGCAGGAAGCCTGCCTCCCACTCTCTCTCTCTGCCTGCCTCTCTGCCTACTTGTGATCCCTCTCTGTCAAATAAATAAATAAAATCTTTAAAAAAAAGAATACACTGGGTGGTCAATGTAAAGTCAAATTAACAATAATCTTACAAAGACAGAAAAAAGGAAAGAACAAAAGAAATACAGGAGACAGTCAAACCATGAAACTGAACACCTAAAAAAAGGACAGAAAATTTATTTGAAGAAACAATGGACAAAAACATCACAAATCTCATGAAATGTTGTGATACATAAAATAAAAAACTCATCAAACCTAACCAGATAAAAGAAGGAAATCCATACCTAGGCACAGCATCGCCAAACTGTTGAAAAACAAAGTTTACAAATACATCATAATAGTATGTAGTTTAAAAAAAGGATATCAGTTATAAGAAAACAACAATAAGAAAAAGAGTTCGGGCTCCTGGATGGCTCCGTTGGTTCAGCAACTGCCTTTGGCTCGGGTTGTGATCCCAGAGTCCCAGAGTCTAGTCCCGCATGGGCCTCCCTGCTCCACAGGGAGTCTGCTTCTCCCTCTGACCCTCTCCCCTCTCATGCTCTCTCTCACCATCTCTCAAATAAATAATAAAATATTTTTTTAAAAAAAGAAAAAGAGTTCATTTCTCAATAGAAATTGTAGTGGCCTGAAGAATGGAATTATATCTTCAAAGTACTGAGAGAAAAAAATGACAACTGTTAATTTTATACCTGGAGAAAATATCTTTCATAAATGGAAGTGAATGAAAGATATTTTCTAACAAAAGCATAGAGAATTTCTTACTAACAGATCTATAATACAAGAAATATTAAAGGACAGCAGTCAGGCTAAAGGCAAATAATTCCAGGTGAAAGTACGGATGTGCAAAAAAGCTATGATATAGAAAATATATGACTAATATGACTAAACAAATGCCGTTTAAAGCAACAAAAACAACAATGCTTGTGTGGCTTGTAATATAGGAAGAAGAAATGACAATACTAGCATAAATGGAGTTAAACTATTAAGAAGTTTTACATTGGGGCACCTGGGTGGCTCAGTGGGTTAAGCCTCTGCCTTTGGCTCAGGTCATGATCCCAGGGTCCTGGGATCGAGCCCCGCATCGGGCTCTCTGCTCAGCGGGGAGCCTGCTTCCTCCTCTCTCTCTGCCTGCCTTTCTGCCTACTTGTGATCTCTGTCTGTCAAATAAATAAATAAAAATCTTTAAAAAAAAAAAGAAGTTTTACATTATTTGATATGTAGTAAAAGACCTAATTTAAGGGAGACTGTCTTAAAGATGCATTCTATAATAGCTCAGTTAACTACTAAAAGAATTACACAAAAAATGTACAACCAGAAAAACCTAATAGAAGAGATAAAATGAAATAATAAAAACACCTGATTAATACAAAAGGAGACAGGAAAAGAGAAATAAAGAAAATAAAGGACAAACAGACTATATTGCAAGATGACAGATTTAAACCAACTGTATTAGTAATTGTAGTAAAATGTAGATGTACTAAACATTGCAGTTAAAATCTAAGATTGTCAGATCAAATTCAAAAGAAAAACAGAATCAATTATGCTGCTTATAAGAAACATACTTTTTTTTTTAAAGATTTTATTTATTTGTCAGAGAGAGAGGGAGAGAGAGCAAGCACAGGCAGACAGAATGGCAGGCAGAGGCAGAGGGAGAAGCAGGCTCCTGCTGAGCAAGGAGCCCGATGCGGGACTCGATCCCAGGACGCTGGAATCATGACCTGAGCCGAAGGCAGCTGCTTAATCAACTGAGCCACCCAGGCGTCCCAGAAACATACTTTAAACACAAAGACAAATATATTAGACAGTAACAAGAAAAATGCTAGTATGAGTATATTAGTAACCGATACAATAGGCTTTAATGCAAGATGTATTAAAAGTAATAGAGACATGTCATACAATTCAAGAAGAATATAACAGTAATCCTACATTTCTTATGTATCTAATAACATAGCTTTAAAATATACAAAGCAAAAGTCAACAGAATTAAAGAACAGACAAAGTTATAACCGAATTTTGAGAGTTTAATACCTTCCATTGGTAACCAATAACAGGAAGAGAAAAAAAAATCACCAGGGCCATACAAGTTCAACAGGATTAATCAAATTGACCTAATTGAACATTATACTCCCAAACTACAGATTATACATTGTTTTCAAATCCTCACAATATATTTATCAGAATGTTCTGGGCCAGGGGCGCCTGGGTGGCTCAGTGGGTTAAAGCCTCTGCCTTTGGCTTGGGTCGTGATCCCAGGATGGGATCGAGCCCCGCATCCGGCTCTCTGCTCCGCAGAGGGCCTGCTTCCTCCTCTCTCTCTCTCTGCCTGCCTCCCTGCCTACTTGTGATCTCTCTCTCTGTCAAATGAATAGATAAAATCTTTAAAAAAAAAAAAGAATGTTCTGGGCTGTAAAACAAGCATCTATAAATTTCAGATGATTAATATAAAAAATGCATATATTCTGAAGCCCTCAGAATTAACTTAGAACTTAAAAACAGGTATTTCTGAAATGTTTCCAAATATAAAAAGTTCACTTCTACACAAGTATAGGTCAAAAACCAAATCATAATATGGAAACCAGAAAATATTATGAGTTGAATGATCATGAAAGTACGACACAATAAATCTGTGATGCAATCAAACTGATGCTTACAAAGACACTTTTAGCTTTAAATATTTTTTTTTTTTTGCTTTTTGTAAGTGCTGCAGATAAATGCCATTCATTGTTTCATCTCCATCATAGTTGTTAGGTGTTATATTGACATAGCAAATAAACTAGTAATGAAATTATGATAGAAATCCTTTGTCAAATTATGTCAATACCCATCACCCAGTCACTGAACAATACAACAAAAACTTATGATGTACTATCTTTTGGCTAACTAAACATAATGGAAAAATAAATAAAAATAAGTAAATTAGTTAAAAATTATATCAATGCTAAATAAATTTGGAATTTATTTTCTCCCAGTAGATAGCATGAGTGTAGTAATTGCCTTCTTATTTTCTTCTTTCTTTTAAATATTCTTTGACCTACTTCATCCAAACATAAATGTATGTATTATCAAAGTAGTAAGGTTAAAAATCAGTGATCTACCTTTGGATGCTAGAAAAAGAAAAGCAAATTTAGCCTATGGAAAGTAGAGCATACTAAAAGAAACCAGTGACATAAAAACCCCAGATATACAAAAAGAAAAATCAATAAAGCCAAAAACTATTTCATTGAAGAGATAAAAATTGATATATCTCTAGCTATACTAGTCAAGAAAATAAATGCCAATATCAGGAATATGAAAAGAGATATCACTACATATATTATAGACATTAAATTGGTAACAGAATCTCACAACTTTATGACAATAAGCTTGAAAAATATAGATGATAATTTTAAATTCCTTGAAAACACAATTTTACTAAACTGATATGAGAAATGGAAAATCTGAATATTGTTATATTTACAAAAGAAATGAATATTTATTAAGAAACTCCCCATAAAGTATCACACCCAAAGGCTTCAGTGGCAAATTCTTCCAAACATTTAAAGAATTAAAAATACAAGTTTAACTCAGTATCTTCTAGAAAACAGAAAAAAAATGGACCATGTCATGAGGCATACCATGGTATCAAAACCTGACAGGGACGTTAATTACAGGAAAAGAAAAATATAGTACATTTCTCATGAACACAGATGTAAGCATATTAAACCAAATATTACAGGTGTTATAGAAGGTAAGAGAAATTTAGTCTAGAAATATAAAGGTCATTTAATTTTCAAAAAATCAATCAACATAACTGTCCAACCTTAAATAAAAAAGAGAAAGACATTCATAGATTTCATTAGATGCAGAAACTCTGATAATATTCAACCACACTTCATGACAAAAATTCTCAGCAAACTAGGAAAAGAAACTTCTTTAATTTGATAAAGGGGATCTACAGAATAAAACTACATCTATAAGTATATGAGAGGTAAAATGTGGATCATTTCCTTCTGAGTTCAGGAACAAGGCAAGGTTGTCCATTCTTACCTCTTCTACTAAATTTTATACTGTAAGACCTATCCACTACCATAAAGAAAAAAATGAAATGAAAGGTATGAAGGTTGTTAAAAAGGAGGTAAAACCAACTTTATTTGCAGATTACATGATTTTGTACATTGAAAAAAATTTCAGTTCTACAAACTATTGGAATAAATGAATTTATTAGCAAGATTGTTGAATAAAAGGTCAAAGTATCAAACAAATATTTGTATCAAAGCAAAGTTACTGGAAAATGAAATTTTAAAATCCTAACAACTTTTTTTTTTAAAGATTTTTTATTTATTTATTTGACAGAGAGAAATCACAAGTAGGCAGAGAGGCAGGCAGAGAGAGAGGAGGAAGCAGGCTCCCTGCTGAGCAGAAAGCCCGATGCGGGGCTCGAACCCAGGACCTGGGATCATGACCTGAGCCGAAGGCAGCGGCTTAACCCACTGAGCCACCCAGGCGCCCCTCCTAACAACTTTTTAAAAATCTAAAAAAGTACACCACTTTGGAATAAATCTAACAAAAGAGGCACAAGACTTTTAGACTAAAAACATCAAAACATTAAGTGACTAAAGAAGAATTAAATAAATGGAAACATAGTCTATGTTCATGAATTGGAAGACTGTTAGTTAAAATCAATTCTCTCTAAATCGATCTATTGATTTGATGCATCTCCAACATTATCAGTGGGGTGTTTTGGGGATATATATTTTTTTAGAAAATTAGAATGAACTTGTTCTATAATTATATGGAAATGCAAAGAACCTCGAAGAGTCAGGGCAATTCTGAAGAACAAAGTTGTCAAAATCACATTAGATATCAAGACATGATATAAAGCTACTGTACTTAAAACAGTGATACTGACACACGACTGACAAATAGACCAATAGAATAGAGAGCACAGAAAGAGACTTGCACATATATAGCCACAGTTTTCACACACAAAAAAATTCTGACTGCAATTTATAGCAGAAAGTATAGCCAGTCTTTTTCAACAAAAGGTAACTGAGCAATTGGGTTTCTGTGTGCAAAAACTGATTTTGACTCTGATCCCACTATGTACACAGATCAAAATCCAAGATGGATCACATACCTAAATTTGAAAACTGAAACAATAAACTTGGAAGAAGAAACAGAAAAATATCTTCATGATCATGGATATGCACAATTTTCCTTTTTTGGGTTTAATTTTTATTTTCACTTATTTTAGACTTAGAGAAAAGTTGCAAGAAGAGTGCAGAGAGTTCTTTTTACCCCTCACTGTAATGTTAGCTCTTACACAGGACAAAAATCAAAGCCAGGAAATTAACATTGGTACAATACTATGGATGGCAGATCTTATTCAAATATCACCAGTTTTTCACACTAATGTCCTTTTCTTTTCCAGGATTCTATGCATGATCCCACATTTCATTTAGCTGTTATTTCTCCTTAGTCTCTTCCAAACTCCACAGTCTTCTTATGGTCATATTTTCAACTGCTGCCCTAACGAACTACCACAAATTCAGCTTAAAACAACACATATTTATCATCTCACAATTTCTGTGGACCCAGAGTCTGCACACAGTTTAGCTGGCTGCTCTCCTTAGGCTGATCTCATAAACTGGAAACAAGGTGTAGGCTGGGCTGTGTTTTCATTCAGAGGTTCAGCTGGGGAAGAAGCCACTTCAGAGCTCATTCAGATTGTTGGCAGAATTCATTTCTTTGCAGCAATGGTACCGAGGGCCCCTTTTGGGTGGCTGTCCACTGGTGGACACCTTCAGGTCCTGGAGGCCACCTGTAGTTTCTGGCAACATGGGCTTCTCCAGCATTGCCACTTACTTCATCAAGCCCACAGAGAGAGTCTCTAGCTCTAGTCTGCTATAATGGGGTCTTACATGACATAACAGAACCACAACACTGACATACCATTTCTTTTACCATATAAAATAGCCTTATCACGGAAGTGACATCCCCCTCATCTTTGCCACTTTCTATTGCTTAAAAGCAAGTTAACAGGTTCTCCTTACACTCCAGGGTTGGGGGTTATATAGTGGCACAGACACCAGCAGGCAGCAGTCAGACGGTCACTATAAAGTCTGTCCTCCACACCTATCTATCTTCATGCCTTTTTATTTTGGAGGAGTACCATCATCTATTTTTTCAACTATCCTCCCACTTGGATTTTCTAATATTTTTGTAATTGGAATTTGGTTGCACATTTTTGGCAGTACCACAGTGGTGTTGTGTCCTTGCCTTTGTATCAAAAGACAGGGCTCATGACCGCAATGTCTTACTACTGGTGATGTTAACCTTGATGGGTTGATTCAACTTCTTTCTGCGGGGTTTCTCTACTGTAAACTTACTACCTTTCCCTTTGTAGTTAATAAGTGTCTTGGGTAGTGGGATATATTTTAACACTATGCAAATCCTTTTCCTCATCAGATTTTCACCCACTAATTTTAGCATGTATCAGTCGATTGCATCTGAAAGAACTATTACTGTGGTGTTTGCCTAAATGGTCACTTTCTGTGTTCCTTTGTCCTTCTACCTTTAATAACTGGAATTCTACCATAAGGAAGAGCTATCCCTCCTTCCCCAGGAAAAGATGTTTTAAACAGAATATGCAATACTACAAAAGAAAAAGATTGGTAAATAGCTCCATTAAAATTAAGAACTTTTCTTCATTATATCATTAAGAAAGTAAGAAGCAATAGGCTAATGAAAGATATTCTTTGTCTCTTTCTCTCTTTTTTTTTAAAGATTTTATTTATTTATTTGACAGAGAGATCACAAGCAGGCAGAGAGGCAGGCAGAGAGAGAGGAGGAAGCAGGCTCCCCGCTGAGCAGAGAGCCCGATGCGGGGCTCAATCCCAGGACTCTGAGATCATGACTTGAGCCGAAGGCAGCGGCTTGACCCACTGAGCCACCCAGGCGCCCCTGTCTCTTTCTCTCTTTACACACACAGACACAGACACACACAGAGGCATACAAATATATTTATAAACACTCACAAAGGACTTGTATTCAAAATATACATAAAATTCCTAAAAATCAATATGAAAATGAGAAAAAACAGACTAAAAAATGGATAAAAGACTTGAGTAGACACTTCATAAGGGTATATGAAATGGGCAGTATCATATGAAAACATGCTTATTTTATCTATCAGAAAAATGTTAATTAAAATCTAAATGAAATACTACTACATACACATCAGAATGACTAAAATTAAAATGATTAACAATAGCAAGGGATGGCCAGGTTGAGAAGTAACTATATCTTGGGGTGGAGTGCAAATTAAGTCAACCACTTCCACCCCAAGTATATATCCAAGGAAAACATGAACATATATGCCCACAAAAAAACTTGTACAAGAGTGTTCATAGAAGGTTTATTCATAATAGTCAAACACAGGGAACAACCCCATCATGAGAATGAATAAACAAAGTGTGGTATGGTCACACAAGGAAGTTTTCATAATGTCATCATATTCTGGCAGGGCTGCTAGACACAGAGTGATGTCTCTTCCTATGAACTCCCAAAGCAGGTCACCCGGATTTCTCTAGTGACATCTCAGATCTTCTATCTTACTTATTCCTATTCTGATTTCACTTCCTTCGGGGATAACAAGTCATTTGAGAAGAGCAACTATGTCTTTTTGTCACTGTATGCCAGTGAGGTCAAGCATATTGATATATTGTAAATATCTGGTATCTGTTTTAAATTTCAAAACTAGAAATGTATCCTTAGGGAATGACTGTAAAAGGACATAAAGATCTATGCATAATGATGTTCGTTATAGAATAATTTAGTTGGTAGTCAAAAATTAGAAACATACTAGCTAACAGGAGGCAACAGGTTAAATAAATTATGGAGAAAAGAGCTAGGGGGCCCTGAGAAGGGTGATCTATCTGCATGGCCTCACAATTCACAAATATGTCACTATTAGGCAGGACATTTCAGCAGAAGGAAAAAAAAGAGGGTCCCATATCTTCAAAATCCAAGTGTATTTAATGAATAATGAGGAAACACAAACTCACCTGAACTTTAACTTTAAGATGTGTAACAAAAATTCTTTTTTCTCTCTGTATCCTTTTTTTTTAAGAGACAGGCAGCACTGGGAAAAGAGAAAGCAATCATGAAATATCAGGATTTTCTTGGATAGCACAGTAACCTAGAAAACATCCTCCATGACCACACCCTCTCAACCAGAATAGGAGTAGAGAGAATACTGGAATAATGTTGTCCTTCCCAGTATGTGAGAGGCCAGGGTCACTGATGTCCAGGGAGAAATCGGTCCCTAATTCACAGTAGGTTCTTAGGGCCAGAGTTCTGTAAATTCTGTGTTTATGAAACATGTAGCTGACCTTTAGGAGCTTCCAAGGGGGAACCTTCCAGGAGGGAATCCTACTCCTGGGACCTCATCAGGTCTTCCCAGAAGCCTGCCTTGGGTCCGACTGCAGCTTCAACATATCTCAAGATCAAGTCTGTGTCATCTTGCTATGATTCTCCGTTCTTCCATTCTAAGGCTCAGAATCTGACTTCCCTCTTTTATCCGCGACAGGCCCCAAGGGGCTGTGAGGGGACGGGGCGGAGGATCCGCGGAGCCTAGAGCCAGGAGTTCCAATGACAACCCACACGGCCACACAGCCGCTCACCCATAAGCCACGAAGTTAAATAAACACAATCAAGTATCTGACCTACAAGCGCAAACGCCGCCATGGAGACACGCTGTCACAGTGTCACACACACATACAGACTCACACACGTTTCTCCTAGGCACACAAATCTCTGCTGCTCACGCAGACACGAGCCTGAGACTCCGGACTCCACACGCCCTGTCAGTTCCCAGATTGTTCTCGCCTGGAGAGCCTCTCACCCCCTCCAAGGATCCCTGTCCGGCTCTGGTCAGAAACTGTGGATGCCTCCGCTGATTTTTATCTATGGATAGGTCCTACTCACCACGTAGGGACCACAGCTGTTCCGACACCGGAAAAGGACCCAGGGGTGGAGGGGGAATGAGATCCCAGTGGCTTCTGGGAAATGCAGTCCTTCTGGCTGGGAGCCCGAGCTTCCGGCGCCTGTGCTCCGAGTGCGCAGGCGCTGGTGCGTGTGGCGGCGCGCGGCGGAGATGAGCGGACCTGTGGAGGACCGTAGTCTTAGGTGCTACTGCACGGGTGAGGGCGGCGAGTGGAATGTGAGTCCAGGCTGTAGAAAACGGAGCAAGGGCAGAGGACTCCAGAGCTTCTACCCTGCATACGGGAAGTGGAGGTAGCGGGCTCCTGAGTACGGTGCTTCCGCGGGAGAGAGCTCAGTGAGGGGACCAGAACTTCTTGTCTTTCGCACCCGGGGTAGCACCAGCGCCTGGAGTAGAGCCAGGAGCACAGCCCGTGTCAGGTATGCATTTGCTTTATTTTTAAAAATATTTTATTTATTGGGGCGCCTGGGTGGCTCAGTGGGTTAAGCCGCTGCCTTCGGCTCAGGTCATGATCCCAGGTCCTGGGTTCGAGCCCCACATCGTGCTTTCTGCTCAGCAGGGAGCCTGCTTCCTCCTCTCTCTCTGCCTGCCTCTCTGCCTACTTGTGATTTCTCTCTGTCAAATAAATAAATAAAATCTATTTTAAAAAATATTTTATTTATTGAAGAGTGAGAGCGCGAGCATGAGCCAGAGCGCGAGCATGAGCCAGAGGAGAGGCAGAGGGCGAGAGAGAAGCCGACTCCGGGCTAAGCAGGGAGCCCCAAGCGGGGCTGAATCCCACAAGGCCTGAGCTGAAGGCAGGCGCTTAAGCCACTAAGCCACCCAGGCGCCCCTATGCATTTGTTTTAAAGAAACAATGACTCGGCAGGGGCACGTGTGTTTGGGTTTTCATTCTCTGTGACACTGAGGAACCCCTCGTGTGTCTGTATCTGTGTGTGTGTGTGTGTGTGTGTGTGTGTGGTTGTGTTTCTGGTTGTAATTTGTTTCAGAGTTTGTTCTGTGGGCGTGATAGTGGCTTGTATTTCAGATTTTGAGGTTATAGAAAATTTATTAAGCCCTGTTCCGCCTAACACCTACATCCCCACCCCGAAATTCTTCATGCCAACTAAGTTCTTTCCATTAAGGATGAGTCTGGGTGACTTTTGTCCAAGACACATCCTAGGAGGGCTGGCTCGTTCATGAGACACAGTGGCAAAATGCCCACTTTTTGGAGACACACAAAAAGTCTTGTGCTTATTTATTTATTTAAGTCTTTAAAGTCAAAATTAAAAATAAATTTTAGGTCAAAGCAAATGTTTGTCAAAGAAACATAACATTATTATTATTACTATACCTGAACAATCATAAAGTATAATTTTTATTCTCTTTTTTTTATGGAAGAGAAGGCTCATGAAAGTCATAATGCAGCCTGACATCTTAGCCAAACCAAACCAGATTTCTATCCATCCTAATACCTCTTCCGGCTCCCCACTGGGACTTGGGAATACAGCACCAGACCCTCCGAATTTAGGTGCAACTGCCTGTGAACTCTGAGCTTCTCTCATGAGGGCCTCCATGGCCCCAGTATGGAGTGCAACATTTCCTTCCACAGTTGTTGTCTGAGTACCTTGAAAGTGAAGTTTGAACATGTGCTTCATTCTCCTCTAAATTTTTTTCTTTCCCAGACTCTTTGGGAATAGGCAATAAAAAGTTTGGGTGCTTCTGTGACTGTGTATAGAATTATATAATAGGATGCATTTTTGGAGGCTTATGAGATTGTGTGTTTTTATCTGTATGACTTAAAATTTATGTGATATTTTTGAAAGATATGCTTTTCTTTTTTAAAGATTTTATTAATTTATTTGACAGAGAAAGAGATCGCAAGTAGGCAGAGAGGCAGGCAAAGAGAGAGAGAGATGGGGAAGCAGGCTCCCTGCTGAGCAGAGAACCCGATGCGGGGCTCAATCCCAGGACCCTGAGAACATGACCTGAGCCGAAGGCAGAGGCTTAACCCACTGAGCCACCCAGGTGCCCCAAGATATGCTTTTCTTATGTGTGCTTTCTGTAGATACTGTGAATGTGAATCCCTGTGTGAACAGACTTGTGTGAGAAGCTGCATGACTGAGCTGCATATGTGTAATTTTAATTATATGAGTATAAAACCCTGAGTAATTAAGACTCTGTGTATTTGTGGGTGACCGTAAACCTTCTTGCTCTTCTCAACAATGAAATAAAGAGAGGAATGTTACACCTTTTTGGAGCAATAACTTCAAAATTTGGGTAAAAGAGGATTTGTAACTTACCTGTCCAATCATTTGGATATTTTACGTTCAGATAGATATTTTCAAGGAAAAGAATACAAATCAGCCTATCTTTCACAAACGTAGGAATTCATAGTCTTATGCTCTGTATGCAAAGGGTTGCAGTTTTTGTGTCTCTCTTCTATCCCAGAGGTAAGCTTCCATTCTCCTGGCTGTGAAGGAATTTTTATAGGTAAGTTTGAAAAACCCTGGACTAAAGACATAATTTACACATAGAGAGGCAGTTTGGCTTAGAGCAGATAACTAGGAGTAAGACTAGGAAGTCAGGCCCTGAATTCTGTGTCAGGCATCATTGTTATTTCTATTTTTTGAAGAGAAAACTGATTCAGAGAAGACGACCTGTGTAAGACCATTCAATTTGTTAACAGAGAATTACTTGCCATACTTCAAATTATAGGTAATTAATACATTGTTACCAGTAATCCAGTGAAATGCAAAATTAGAGTTTTAGTTCCTATGTAAGGCCTTATTACAATTAAAGTATGGTAACTTCAAATGGCAAAGTAGTCATTGTCAGTGATAATAATTTTATTTTGGTGTTCTCATTTTTACATTGATTTTTAAAGTTATATATTCTTCCATTTTTAATAAAATACTAAATACTTCATTATGCATTTCCTGTAGACTGTAGTTCCTGTAACGCCTGTAACTATCCATTGTGATTTGCTTCTCTCAGACCCAGTAAGTCGTAATCACCCATTGGAGATGAAAGTGGTACATCTGGAATCAAGCATTATCAGGACCAGAGTGCATAAGAAGTTCATATGAATATATAACCCAGGCTCCATTTCATTCACCAGGGTTGCATCAGTACCTCTCTCGTAGCTCATATATGTATATATGGTCTCATGGGGGATCATTTATGACCAGCTGATAGAGGAGGAAATGTCCTGAGTTTGATTCACATATGCATCCATTCAGTATACAAGCCAGAAATGGATGGGCAGTGCACTATAGCCCCATTCAGGAGTGGCCCTGAAAATTCTTCCAGTGGAGTAAGAATTTTATCAGCATATCTGGTACTCTACTTTGAGTGAAAGGAAAAGTGACCTAAAGTTAGAATTGATATGGCCACATGTGCAGTGGTGTATGGATTGATATACAAGATATACAGATTGATATATAAGATATCTGAGAACAACAAGACTGGAAGATCAGGGGAGAGGAGGTCTGGGGCGGAGGAATGTGGAGAGACATGGTAGTAGGCATGAAGTATATCTAAGCAACTTTGTATTTTACATTAATACCCACAGAGAACATGTACTGTGAATGAAACAGTACATCAGGTAGACAAAATGATGTGCTCAGTTAATATCATCCAGTCTTTGTCATTATTTTCCTAATTGTGGCACAATGGTGGCAGGGATAGAAGTTACCTATGGGCCAAACAGCATGGGCTTTCATTTACCAAAGATGATGTAGCTATTAGTGCCACAAAATATTCAGCTTGTTAGCAAAAGAGACAAATTCAGAGTCCCAGTTATGGCACAGTCCCTCAAGGAGACCAACCAACCTTTTGATGGCAAGGCAGAACTTCTTCCACCCTGGACAGGAATTAACACATATTTTGATTATGGATTTACCTTTCCTGCCCACAGGGCTTCAGCTAGTACTAGCATACAAGGCTTACAGAGCTTTTGACCATTGTCATGGATCCCAATAACATTCCATCCAACCAGGAATCTACTTTGCTGCAAAGGAGGTGGCAGGAGTTAGCCCAGGACCATGGTTCCATTGTATTACATAATTGTAACAACAGAAAGCTGCCAACTTGATAAAGCACCAGAAGGCCTTTTGAGGACACAGCTAAAATGCCAGGTTGGAAGATACGCTTTCTTTCAGGATACAGTATATCGTTGGAATAAAAATTTAGTGAAAAATACAAATTTATAGATTCAAGAAGTTCAGTGAACTCTAAGAAGGATAAATAACAGAGCAAACTATAGGGAGACACAACATAATAAAACTGCCTTAAAGCAAATATAAAGAGAATTGTGAAAGAAGCTATATAAATAGGACACATTTATGTAAATAAGGGGGAAATGATACAAATGATTGCTGACTTGTCATTAAAAAATTGAAAGACTGAAGACAATGGTAACATAATTAAAGGGCCAAAAGAAAAATAAGAAAGAATACCCCCAAATTATTCATCCAGTAAAAATACCCTTCAACAATGTAAGCAAAATGAAGATACTTCTAGATTTTTTAAAAAAAAAAGTTAAAGTTAAGAGAATTTATCATCAGAAGACCTCAACTATAGGGAATGCTAAAGGAATTTCTGCAGACTGGAGGGAAGATATCAAATGAAAACATAGATTGTCCTGATGAGCACTGGGTATTATATGCAACTAATGAATCATTGAGCACTACGTCAAAAACTAATGATGTCCTATATGCTGGCTAACTGACCATAAAAGAAACAGTTAGGAAGAAAACTGTGCACAAAATAGTAAATATGTGAGCTACCTTTTTCTTTTTCAGTGTCTTTAAAACACATGACTGTTCAAACAAAACTGTAATGTTTTGTTGTGTGATTTAAAGTATAATGTGCCTGGCTAGCTCAGTCTGTAGAGCATGGGACTCTTAAAGTATATATGGGGCACCTGGATGGCTCAGTCATTAAGTGTCTGCCTTTGGCTCAGGTCATGATCCCAGGGTCCTGGGATCCAGCCCCACATCAGGCTCCCTGCTCAGTGGGAAGCCTGCTTTTCCCTCTCCCACTCCCCCTGCTTGTGTTCCCTCTCTTGCTGTGTCTCTCTCTGTCAAATAAATGAATAAAATATTTTGTAAAAAGTGTATATAAATGTAACATGTAATAAGTTCAATATAAAGAATTAAAGTAAATGGAACATTACAGGCACAGCTAGATGGACTAAGCACACTACAGCCAATCTACCCCTTGGATTACAACCAAAAACTCTGTTTAAAATACAAAGAGCAACTACCTGAGGACTTTGAAAAGCAAATAATAGCAGGCAGATTAAGGAGAGAAGTAAAAACTTGAAGATCAATTTGTACGGCATGGTGAATTTCCTTTTATTTACTTATTTATTTTACCTCTTGTATCTCTTGGCTTTGAACTGACAGTTGATGAAACTGGGAAACAGCCTGGGAACAGAGAGGCAAAAATCCTGAGAGAAACTTATCTTCTGACCAGAGCACTAAAAAAGATGGCCCCTGTAACCCTGAGAATATTGGGGGGAATCCCCCTTTTCTCCTGTCCCCTCCACCCTCATTCCTGGTGCCTGCCCAAGGCCAGCACCAGTGATGGAATTGCACTGATGTCAGTGCTTATGAAATCCTTAGTTAAAACACATTTCTTTAGATACAGGAACTGAGAAAAGAGCTTTTGTTTTGTAGAGTGTGGAGAGGAATGGTCATTATATATCTAACTTTATTTCACCACTGTAACCCAAGAGTGGCCCAGTAGTACAGAAATATGTGATAGGGTGGGAGGTTGAAACTCTTAGAAAATCTCATCTTTTGGGTCAAAGAAAGTTGGAAAGGACCTTAGGATCCATAGTGTGAGAGGCAATTCAGAAGAGGACATTGCTAAAGAAGGAGATACTAAAATAAAATAAATTTTTAAAAAAGAAGTTAATACTCTGGTTCTATGGATGAACTGATACAATTTTCAGACTCACACCTATGCTGCACATTCACAGCATACACAGAGAAGTGTAGAAAAGACATTGCTCAGAACTCAAGTAATTTCTGGGGTGTTTGGGTGGCTTAGTCAGTTAAGTGTCTGATTTTGGCTCAGGTCATAATCTCAGGGTCCTGGGATGGAGCCCAGCTTCAGGCTCCACATTCAGCAGGGCATCTACTTATCCCTCTCCCGTTTGCTTGGTCCCTCTCCCTGCTCATGCTCTCTCTCTCAAATACATAAAATCTTTTTTTTTTTTTTTAAAGAGAACTCATTAATTTCTGGATGGCTCAATGAATGACAGACCCAAACAATATATCCAAGGTTTTGGAACCAACACATACAGAAAGTGATTAAAACGAATGGCTGGAGAAAGATATTCCATGCAAGTGGAAACCAAAAGAGCAGGGGTAGCTATACTTATATCAGACAAAACAGACTTTAAGCCAAAACAGGAAAAAGAGATAAATAAGGTCATTACATAATGAAAAAAAGGGTAAATTCTTCAAGAAATATCACAATCATAGGGGCACCTGGGTGGCTTAGTGGGTTAAAGCGTCTGCCTTCGGCTCAGGTCATGATCACAGGGTCCTGGGATGGAGCCCCGCATCGGGCTCTCTGCTCAGTGGGGGGCCTTCTTCCCTCTTCCCCTCTGCCTGCTTCTCTGCCTACTTGTGATCTCTGTCAAATAAATAAATAAAATCTTTTTTTAAATTTAATTTCTTTTCAGTGTAACCGAATTCATTGTTTATGCACCACATCCAGTGCTCCATGCAATAAAATCTTAAAAAAAAAAAAAGATATCACAATCATAAATATATACACACCAAACATTGGAGCACCTAACTACATTAGGCAAATACAGATCTGGAGAGAGAAATAGGTAACAATGCAATAATCATAGGGGATGTCAATACTCCACTTTCAACAATGGATAAATGATCATGACAGAATATCAACAAGAAAATGCTGGATTTGAATCATATTTTAGACCATATGGACTTAGCAGGTATAAATAGAACATTCCATCCAATTGTAGCAGAATACACATTCTTCTCAGGCACACACAGAACATTCTCCAAAGTAGTTCATATGATAGACCACAAAATAAGTCTTAGTAAGTTTAATAAAAGTGAAATCATATCAAGTATCTCTTCTGACCACAATAATATGAAACTAGAAATCAGTAAGAGGTGGAAAGCTGGAAGATCTACAAATATGTGTAAATTAAACTACATACTCTTGACCAACCAATGGGTCAAAGAAGAAATCTAAAGGGAAATCAAATATATCTTGAAACAAGTGAAAATAGAAACACACCTACAAAAACCTATGGGATGCTACAAAAGCAGTTTAAAAAGGGAAGTTTAGGGGCGCCTGGGTGGCTCAGTGGGTTAAGCCGCTGCCTTCGGCTTGGGTCATGATCTCAGGGTCCTGGGATCGAGCACCGCATCGGGCTCTCTGCTCAGCGGGGAGCCTGCTTCCTCCTCTCTCTCTGCCTGCCTCTCTGCCTGCTTGTGATCTCTCTCTGTCAAATAAATAAATAAAATCTTAAAAAAAAAAAAACGGGAAGCTTATACCAATGAATCTCTAGATTAAGAAAGCAAAAAGATCTCACACAACCTAACTTCACATCTGAAGGAACTAGGAAAAGGAACAAACAGTGCAAAGTTGAAAAAAGGAGGAGAAAACAAAGAGCATAAATAAGTGAAATAGAGGGACGCCTGGGTGGCTCAGTTGGTTAAGCAGCTGCCTTCGGCTCAGGTCATGATCCCGGCGTCCTGGGATCGAGTCCCACATTGGGCTCCTTGCTTGGCGGGGAGCCTGCTTCTCCCTCTGCCTCTGCCTGCCATTCTGTCTGCCTGTGCTCGCTCGCTCTCCTCTCTCTCTCTGACAAATAAAATCTTTAAAAAAAAAAAAAAAGGTGAAATAGAGGCCAGAAAAACAATAGAAAATATCAGTGAAACTAAGAGACTTTTTTTGAAAGATAAAATTGACAAATCTTAAGATTTAGAAAAAAATACTGATATAAAGTCAAAAAGGAAAGAGGAGATGTTACAACTGATACCACAGAAATTCTTAGACTCATAAGTAACTAGTATGACCTATCATATGCAAACAAATTAGGTAACCCAAGAAGAAAAGGATAAATTTCTAGAAACATACAAGCTACCAAGACTGAATCAGAAAGAAATACAAAATCTGAACAAACCAGTAACAAGTAAGGGGGGGAAGAAAGGAACCTCCCTCCCCCCCAAATCCAACACAGCTCAGGACCAGATGGTTTTACTAGTGAAGTCTACCAAACATTTAATGAAGAAGTCACACTAATCCTTACCAAGCTTCCACAAATTGAAGGGAGAGGATCACTTCCTAACTCATTTTATAGGGAAGACCAGCACTACCCTGATACCAAAGCCAGAAAGGGACAATGCAATCACAGAAAACTACAAACAAATGCTATTGATGAATATGGATGCAAAAATTATCAATAAAACATCAACAAACCAAATTCAATAGCACTTCATAAAGATCATACACCATGACTAAGTGGGATTTATCCCTGGGATGCATGGATGGTTCAACATGTGCCAATCAATAAATGTGATACACCACTTTAATTGAATGAAAGGTAAAAATCACATGGTCATCTGAAAAAAGGAACAAAAAACATTAGAAAAAAATGACATCCTTTCATGATAAAAGCTCTCAACAAATCACATACAGATGGAATATAACTCAACCTAATAGAGGCCATATACACCAAACCCACAGCTACCATACTTAATGAAAGGTTGAAAGCTTATCCTCTAAGATTAGAAATAAAACAATGTACCCACTCTCACCATTCCTATTCAGCATAATGCTGGGACATTCAATCAAGAATGAAATAAAAGGGGGCGCCTGGGTGGCTCAGTGGGTTAAGCCGCTGCCTTCGGCTCAGGTCATGATCTCAGGGTCCTGGGATCGAGCCCCGCATCGGGCTCTCTGCTCAGCAGGGAGCCTGCTTCCTCCTCTCTCTCTGCCTGCCTCTCTGCCTGCTTATGATCTCTGTCTGTCAAATAAATAAATAAATAAAATCTTTAAAAAAAAAAAGAATGAAATAAAAGACGCCGAATCAGAGAGGAAGAAGTTAATTTGTCTTTGTTTGCAAATGATATGATCTTACATACAGGAAATCCTGAAGACCGCACCCAAAAAATGGTTAGAAGTAATCAGTGAATTCAATAAGGTTGTATCGTAAAGAACCATCATATAGAAATCATTTGGGTTTCTATACACTAAAAATGGGATATCTGAGAAAGAAAGAAAGTAGTTCCATTCGCAATAGGATCAAAAATAAAAATCCATAGGAATAAATTTAAACAAGGAGGTAAAAGACTTGTATACTGAAAATTATTACTTTGATGAGAGAAATCGTGGACAGAAATAGATGGAAAGATATCTTGTATATAAGAAGTAGAAGTAGGGGCGCCTGGGTGGCTCAGTGGGTTAAAGCCTCTGCCTTCAGCTCAGGTCATGGTCCCGGGGTCCTGGGATCGAGCCCCGCATCAGGCTCTCTGCTTGGCGGGGAGCCTGCTTCCTCCTTTCTCTCCGCCTGCCTCTCTACCTACTTGTGATCTCTGTCTGTCAAATAAATAAATAAAAATCTTTAAGAAGTAGAAGTAATATTGTTAAAATGTTCCAACTACCCAAAGCCATCTATAGATTCATTGCAAGCCCAGTCAAAATTCCAGTGGCATGTTTCACAGAAATAGAAATAAATAATCCTAAAATTTTGTGTTGAAGCACAAAATATGCCTAATAGCCAGAGCAATTAGAAGAAAGAAGAACAAAGCTGGAGGCATCACACTTCCTGATTTCAAACTATTCTACAAAGCTGTAGTAATTAAGACAGCATGACCCTGACATGGAACTAGATACAATGGAATAAAACTGAGAGCCCAGAAATAACCCCTGCATATATAGTAAAATAATATTCAACAAAGGAGTGAAGAGCACTCAATTGGGAGAAGATAGTCTCTTCAAAAAACGATGTTGGGAAAACTGGATAACCACATGCAGAAAAATGAAATTGGACCTCTGTTATGCACCACTCACAAAAATTAACTTAAAATGGATTAAGAACAAGCATGAAACCTGATACCATAAAACTCCTAGGGGAAAACACAGGGAAGAAATTCCTTGACATGGGCAGTATTTGGGGGGTATGATGCCAAAAGCATAGGAAACAAAAGCAAAAAACAAGTGGGATTACATCAAACTAAAAAGCCTATACATCAGATAAAGAAAAATACCATATGATTTCACTCATGTGTGGAATTTAAGAAAGAAAACAAATGAATATGGTGGGGGGAGAGCCAAACCAAGAAACAAATTCTTTTTTTTTTTTAAACTTTATTTATTTGATGGAGATCACAAGTAGACAGAGAGGCAGGCAGAGAGAGAGAGAGAGAGAGAGAGAGAGAGAGAAGGGAGGAAGCAGGCTCCCTGCAGAGCAGAGAGCCCAACTCAGGGCGCGATCCCAGGACTCTGGGATCATGACCTGAGCGGAAGGCAGAGGCTTTAACCCACTGAGCTACCCAGGTTCCCCAAGAAACAAACTCTTAACTATGTAGAGCAAACTGATGGTTACTAGAGGGGGGGGGGGTGGGCAGGAGAGATGGGTTAAATAGGTGGTGGGTATTAAGGAGGGCAATTGTGATGAGCACCAGGTGTTGTATGTAAGTGATGAATCATTAAATTCTATACTTGAAACTAATATAGTGAGTTACCTGGAATTTAAATAAAAATGTGGAAAATAATTTTTTAAAAACCTCTGCACAGCAAAAGAAATATATTTTTTAACGAATAGACAACTTATGGAATGGGAGAAAATATTTGGAAACTATGTATCAGGTAAAGAGTCAGGACTCATATAAAGAATGCCTACGGGGGCGCCTGGGTGGCTCAGTGGGTTAAAAGCCTCTGCCTTCGGCTCAGGTCATGATCTCAGGGTCCTGGGATCCAGCCCCGCATCGGGTTCTCTGCTCCGCGGGGAGCCTGCTTCCTCCTCTCTCTGCCTGCCTCTCTGCCTACTTGTGATCTCTGTCTGTCAAATAAATAAATAAAATCTTAAAAAAAAAAATGCCTACACCTCAGTAACAACAGCAACAAAACCCCAACGAATTCAATTTTTAAAAATGGGCAGAGGAACAAACAGACATTTTTCCGAAGAAGACATCCAAATGGCCAACAGGTACACAAAAAGATGCACAATATTGCTAATTATCAGGGAAATCTAATCCAAAACCAATTTCCTGCCAGTGCAACAACAAAAAAAATTCCTGAAGTGAAGGAAAAGCAGAGAACTTTTCACTTTCTGTTTTATATCCTGCTGAATATTTGCATCTCTTTTAAAAAAATATTTTAAAATATTATTAGAGTGCGTGAGTGGGTGTGGGGGGAGAGGGAGAGGAAGAGAATCTCAAGCAGGCGCCACACTGAGCTCACGGCCTGATCCCAAGACCCTGAGACCATAACCTGAGTCCTAAGCAAGAATCAGGTGCTCAACCGACTGAGCCGCTCAGGAGTTTCTGGTTGCATCTCCTTTTAAATGGATTCTTGGTCACAGGTGAATCCAGGCTCAGGTAATAAAGAAGGCTTGTTCAGCACAGCGCAGCTCGCCCCTTTTATGATCTCTACTTTTACCCAGCACATAGCAGCTTTTCTAATAATTTTCCTTTTGTTTTTCCTATTTCCAACTACATCAGGTGTGAAAGGGAGCAGTGAGAAAGAAAGGCAAACCCAGACCACCTGATCATTCAAAAGAGAAATTTAAGGTAGGCGGGAAGCTCAGTCCTACAGAGGATTCTGGGATTTGTAGTCCAGACGCTTTCTGGGATTGGAGCACTTCCGCTCCAGGAAAGCGCAAAACTATTTGCTCCGCTGGAGAAATGGGAGAGTGTAGTACAGTGCTCTGCGTGTTCGGAAGCATTTGGCTACCAGAGGGCAAGAATGCTAAGCCCTCTCCTTTCGTGGACTCCGGATTGGATTCCGGCCGTAGGTGTGGGAACCGGCTTTTCCGCCTCACGCGGGGGCGGAACAGCGACCCGGGTTCCTCTCGGGAATGCTGGGGAATGTAGTCCAGGAGCTCCGCAGAGTCGGAGGTATTTCCGCTGCGGGAGGTTAACATCGCGGCCTTCATTTCTCTCTGGGAGGTGAGTGATCCCCGGGACCCCGCGACCTTTTCTAAGTTTTTGACCTGGCCGTGAGATCAGCGGCTCCGGGCCCTAGGTCACAAGGAGGAAAAGCCGCGGCCAGTGGCAGAGATCGAGGTTGAGGGGCGGGGGCGGCTGCCTGTCTTCCCCTCGCCGGAGCCTCTACGTTTGGAGCGCTTCGCGGGTCTCAGGCTTGGAGGCGGACCCGGCTCCGCAGGCTTCGAGGGTCTCCCGGCTCCCCGCCGCCCAGCTCGCTTTCCCCTCCCCTTCCACACGGCTTTGTCACTTCCTAGAACTTGATCTTTCCATGTCTCCGTTTCCTTTCCTGGAGACGGGGATATTACCTACCTTACACATTTGTCCTGTACATTCATGGTATAGAGTTTAAGTGAAATGTTTGGAGCAGTTCGGACGTGTGGCAAGGTGTTAGTTGTGAATATAAACACTACAATAGTAGTCAGAAAAGTTACCTCTCTGGAAACTCTTCCAGGTGGCACTGGCTCTTCTTATCCATGCGGGACAGGAGGCTCTGCCCGGACTCTTTCTGACTCGTGTTTTAGAAAGAGAGCGTCACCCACAAATTCCTTCTGCGGTTTTTGCAGGGCCGCAGACCACACTGTAGCACCTCAGGCTCCTTTCTTTTCCGCCTCCTGACTTCTGAAAGAAGACTCCTTGGCAGCAGAGCCCCGCTGCGACCGTACTTAGCTTTCTTTCGTCTTCCTCTTCTGCGGTGATAGAAGATATTTCATTCATGAGCAACTGTTAAATAATTGAGAAAATAGGGAGAATATGCACAGGACATGAGTGATAGTCTTCATGGTTACACCTGGAGTGCTAAGCGTCGTCCCGAGGGTTTTATAAAAATTAACGCAGTCTTCACAAAGCCCTCTCAAGTGAATACTGTTACTGCCTCAGTTGTACAGACGAGGGAATGGAGGCAGAGGAGCCTAAGTTACTTATCCTGTGTCACACCGCTAGTGGGTGAAGTGGATTTGAATCCAGGGTGTGTATGCCTTATGGATATCCTTGGTCCCAAAGTTTGAAGTCCTCAAATTGGAATTAGGAAACAAAACAAAAACAAGTTATATGAATATTTAACCATAGGAAACTGGCTGCAGAGGAGTCAAGTCATTTGGGATCAAGTTATGGAGGTAGGTTGGAATTTTAATGTAAAGTATTTTGAAAGCAGGATTCATGAGTCTGGACTTTTTATAAAATTTTAGAAGCATTCTCATTTCCTTTTATTTCAGACAATATTTATAGTTCATGTTCTCATTATGGAAGATATGCACACTCATCATAGAGAAGTTAGAAAATATAAAAATATATACAGAAAAGCAGTAAGAATAACTCCTAATACTAGAATATAGACATTTTTGAAAAACATTTTAGTGCATTCTGTTTAGCAGTTTTTAAATGTGTGTTTATTTATTTTATGATATTGTTACCCCAGTATTTACAGTTAGTTCCTTAACTCTACTGTGGAAGTTTCCAAGGATACCCAAAGTATAATATAATGAACTCCTATGTAACAATCACCCTGAGTCAATCCTTGCTAGTTTTTTTTTTTTTTTTTTGCTTCTCTGCTCTCCACACACACATTTTTTTTCCTCCTTGATTATTTTATTTAATCATTTTTTATTAACATATAATGTATTATTTGCCCCCGGGATATAGGTCTGTGAATCATCAGGCTTACACATTTCATAGCTCTCCTTGAGTATTTTAAAAGATTCTATTCATTTATTTTAGAGAGAGAGAGAGCACACAGGGGGAGGAACAGAGGGAGAGAAAATCTCCAGCAGACACTCGCTACATTTAACTGACTGAGCCACCCAGGCGCCTTTCTCCTTGAGTATTTTATTTTATTTTATTTTTTTAAGATTTTATTTATTTATTTGACAGACAGAGATCACAGGTAGGCAGAGAGGCAGGCAGAGAGAGAGGAGGAAGCAGGCTCCCTGCTGAGCAGAGAGCCCGATGTGGGGCTCGATCCCAGGACCCTGGGATCATGACCTGAGCTGAAGGCAGAGGCTTTAACCCACTGAGCCACCCAGGCGCCCCTCTCCTTGACTATTTTAAAGCAAACCCAGATGTTGAATTGGTGGGACTGAAAAGCTATCACAAATTGTTTATATATGAAAACCAGTGGAAGGGAGATTTTATTAATATATCAGGATTGGTGTAAAGAAATACCGTAGACTGGGTGGCTTAAACAACAGAAATTTATTTTGTCACATCTGGAGCTAGAGGTCAAAGATCAGGGTGTTGGCAGGTTTGGTTGCTTCTAAGGCCTCTCTCCTTGGCTGCCTTCTCGCTGTGTCCTCACATGGCCTTTCCTCTATGTGCCTGCTTCTCTTGTCCCTTTGTGTGTCTAGATTTCCTCTTACTAGGACATAAGTCAGATTGGTTTAGGGACTACCCTGAAGAACTCATTTTAAGCTAATCGCCTCTTTAAATGGCCTATCTCCAAATATAATATATTCTGCTAATTTGCTGACTTTTGAACCCAGAATATCATCACATTCTGAGGAACTGGGATTTAGAACTTCAACATAAGAGTTTTAGGGGGTTATATTCAGTCCATCACAGATAAAAACAGCAACTCTAACGTTTTCACTCTTGGCAACGAGGAGAATGTTACTCGTAGGAGAAGGTTAGAAAGAATTGCAGTTAGGGAAGATGAGGGCTTGTCTTTGCTCCTTTGAGGTTGCTTTGATTTCTTTTCTCTCTTGTTGGGTTCAGGGACTGCTGTTTTCTAGGACCTTGTCGTATTCTTTCCAGAGTGCCCAGCAGCAACCTAGAAGTTAGCAGAGAAGAGTTGAGTCGGTGAGTAGCCATCGAAGGGGGAGCCCCAGCCTGGGATTAGGAAAGAAAATAGGAAGATAATCTATATTCACATTCCTTATCTTTGATCTCACTTGTGGTGGGCCGCGGAATACCGCCAACTTTTTCAAGAGTGTTCAAAAGCTGATGTACCATTATGCCCGATATGTCATGGTCTAAAACAAATTTCCTTAGAAACAAGTCGATGCTAATGTTTCTTTCTTTCTTTCTTTTTTTTTTTTTTTTAAGATTTTATTTATTGGGGCACCTGAGTGGCTCAGTCGTTAAGCATCTGTCTTCTGCTCAGGTCATGATCCCAGGGTCCTGGGATCGAGCCCCTGCATTGGGCTCCTTGCTTAGCGGGGAGCCTGCTTCTCCCTCTCCCACTCCCCCTGCTTGTGTTCCCGTTCTTGTTGCGTCTCTCTCTGTTAAATACATAAATAAAATCTTTTTAAAAATTTAATTTATTTGACAGAAAGCGAGAAAAGCAGGGGGAGCAGAAGGGGCAGTCAGTAGCGGGCAGAACAGGATCAAACTTGAGCAGCTCGGTTTAAAACCTAGCTCTGGCACTCTTACTGGATAACCTTGGGCAAAGTATTTAACTTTTCTGTGCCTCTGTTTTCTTACCTGTCCAAATAGGACTCTCAGTACCCACCTCCTAAAGTTTTTGTGAATATTAAAAGAGATATGCTATGTAAAGTGCTTGACATAGTTCCTGGGATGTTGTAAATCCTCAACATATTACAGACTAACGTAGTCTTTTTTCTATTATAGGTGGCTATGTGACATGAAAAATGCAGCAAGTTATCAAAAGGGCAAAAGAGGATTTTAAGGTATTCTTTTTTTCACCTGCCTACCGTTTTCCCTACTTCAGTTCTGTCATTCAGTTGAACAAAAATGAATAGTTTCTGTAATAGCCATTGGTTAAACTTATAACTAACACTAATTTGCTGTCTTGAACCCAGAAAGTCCCTGGGGGATGGTTATTTGGTCTCGGTTGCTTTAAAAAGGTTCAAGTCATCACTATCCAATATGGTAGCCATCAGGTACATGTGATAATTGAGCACCTGAAATATGGCTAGTGCTAATTGGGATGTTCTATAAGTGTAAGACACACAAGGGATTTCAAAGACTAGTATGAAAAAAAGGAGTGTGATGTCTCAGTAATTTTTATGTTGATTGCAGATTGAATTGAATTTTTATGTTGATCGTAGGTTGAATATATTTTGGATATATTGGGTTAAATAAAATATATTGTTAAGATTGAGCCCAGTTGCTTCTTCTAACTTTTCTTAATGTGGCTACTAGAAACGTTTAAATTATACTATGGAACTTGCATTTTATTTGTCAGATTGCACTGGTCTTACTGGAAGTTCTGTTTTCACTCGGGGGATTTGCCTTCAGGGGCATTCATGAGTCACTCTTGCTCCTTAGGCTTCCAAGGGCATCGTACAATGGAGAGAAGCAGAGAGTTTGGACTTAGGAGGCCTGAGTGCCAGGTCTAACAATGCCCTTGATTTTCTGGGTGTCCTTCAGCAGCTCAGGTAACTCCTGGAGAGGCAAGATAGACTAACATTGTGGTTCTCAAACTATGGTCATATCAAAATCACTTTAGGGAACTTGGTAAAAAATAGACTATAAAGACCTAGGAGTTTTACTGTATCAATGAGCCTGGGTTTTTGTGTTTATTAGCTTTCTGGGTGATTTTGAGGCTGTTCTGATCACCTCCTATTCACCCTGTGTAGGAAGGCGAATGCTTGTTCTAAGTAGTATGAGATGGCTGAAGGCATAACACCCGACACTGAGCAGCAGCTTACCCACAGCCCTTGGGAGGAGGACAGTACATGCCATGTGGGGCCGTGTGGGGCTTGCGCCCAAGAATAGAATAAACCAGCGGGGGCTGTGGTAGGGGGTTTTTGTAGTGACAGGAATGTAAAGTGACCCTTGGCTCCCGAAGGAAGATGTGATTAGCTTCTCTGAATAATTTGACAGGCTGGCAGGGAGGTAAAGGCTGTTAGGTTGAGGACTGAGTGGGGTGCATCTGGTCCAGTTGGTAGGGTGAATTTTTTCGGGTCTTAAAGTTATACAGGCTATTGGGTGGCAACATGGAGAGGTTCACTCCATTGAGAAAGAAGGTTTTTAACACTACGGTTCCCCCAGAACCACAAGGCATAGCCTGCTACATAGGACCATATGAAGCCTGTCACATGCAGGGTTGGGAAGCAGAGAGAGGAAGGGGGGTATGCCTTTATGACAAGAGTGGCAGCAAATAACCAGGTGGAGACATCTGTATTGGGTACTAGTGAAAAGAGGCAAGTTGGGGATTAGTGGTCAGGAGAATGAGGGCTCTTGCGTGCTCTCTGGAAGCTGGGTTTTTGACAGATTGGCTTTGTGATTTAGCAGGCTCATGGTGAGGTTGGAATAAAAGATGTCAAATAGTATTGAATCTAGACCCTGGTTCATATATAGAGGAAGTAGCTGGGTGGGGAGCCTTTCCCCCAGGGTCAGGGGCCAGCACCGTATCTGGAGAGAGCAGAGTAACTCATGGCTAGGCCTTTGGGCCCTGTGAGGCTCAAAGTTGTATAGGCAGCACATTGAATCTTGAGCCTTACAATGCGATGTACACAAGAGTTGACAACCACTGCTTATAAGACAAGGGCTTGGGCGCCATATTGCCTAGGTTCATTAGTGCCTGGTGCAGTGTCCTAACCGGGACAATGAGATTGTGGCCTGGGGCAGTAGGAGGGGTGTAGGAGTGCACACCTCAGCCACCCACCTCCACAGACTTGATTTGATTAGTTGTAGTAAGGCCTGAACCCTTTTTTTTTTTTTTAAGATTTTATTTATTTATTTGACAGACAGAGATCACAAGCAGGCAGAGAGGCAGGCAGAGAGAGAGAGGAGGAAGCAGGCTCCTTGCTGAGCAGAGAGCCCAACGTGGGGCTTGATCCCAGGACCCTGAGATCATGACCTGAGCCAAAGGCAGCGGCTTAACCCACTGAGCCACCCAGGCGCCCCGCTTTTTTTTTTTTTTTTTTTTTTTTTTTAAGTTCCTTTGTGAGTCTAACGTGCTGTCCAAGTTGAGAACCACAGTCCTAGTAGGTAAGGCTCTGGGTGAAAATCTTGACTTTTCTATTGGTCACTGGTTGATCATGAACGGAGCTATTTCTCTGTGTTCCATCTTCTTTACTTGTAAAATGGGGATGATCAATCTCTAGACTTGTGAAGATCAAATAAGATAGCACATGTACTACATTCGTGGAAATGGTGCCATGGTAGGTACTAAGTCAGTTGCTATTAAATGTCAGCAAAAATTGAGAGTATTTTATGAATGGCTTGAGTTTCCTTGTGGGTAAAATTAGGTGCTCAGAGTGCCCTTGGTATTCTTTCTGATCCTAACAAACCTTGATTCTAATCCCATTTTTAGAACCAGAGAGAAAGAGAAGATTGCAGTGTATTTACTTTCTCTTAACTTTTTTGCTCTGTTGTGGCTAGAAGAAGAGTTGAAGGGGAAAACCTCAAGTCTTTAAGTCTGTCTGAGGATATCTGGAGGGTTGTTTTGACTGTTGCTACTGTCATAGTGACCCAGAAACCAACAGCATCAGCATTCTCTGGAATATTGTTAAAAATGTAGATTCTTAGGCTCCATCCTTGATCTTCTGATTTAGAATTTCTAGGGGTCAGACAGAGGTTTCTGTACCTTCCCAGGGTCTCCATTTGATTCATGGAACATTAAAATTTGTGAAGCACTGGTAGAGAGAACAGACTCATGGTTGTTAACAAAAAATATTTTCTGTTTTCTCTTTGGCTGAATTCCACATCCTTCCAGTACCAGATATCTGCATGATGTGCTCTCCCTTGCTTGGTTCAGGTTTCATGGTCAAATGTGGGAGAAGCATCCATGACAAAAAATTATTCTGCAACAGCCCTTCCTGCTATCTCTTCACCTCTTTTCACCATTCCTTTTTTTTTTTTTTTTTTTTTTTTTTTTTTTTTTTTTTTTTTTAGAGAGAGAGCACGTGTGCAGAAGTGGAGGGAAAGGGAGAGAGAAAATACCAGGCAAGCTCTCCACCCAGTACCAAGCCCAACATGGGGCTTGATCTCATGACCCTGAGATCATGAGCTGAAATCAAGAGTCGGATGTTTAACTGACTGAGCCACCCGAGTGCCCCGACCCTGCCTTATTTTTCTCAAAAATACCTCTCACTGTATTATCAGTTTGCTAATATCCTTGACCCCATTATAATATCAGCTGCATGAGATCACGGTCCTTGCCTGCTTTGTTCACTGCTGTGTCTTTCATGTCTTGCATCCTTGGCTAGCATAGAGTAGGAGATAAATAATAAGGCCCTGATCTACACGACATATCTGTCACCTGTTCATTACAGCAGTCATTCTGCAAGTCTTTGTTGAGTTCCTTTCCTACCGAGTGCTCGCAGAAACTATCTTCTTTTGTTTTGATGCTTTCAAAATTTCTGTTTCTCTACATTTTTGCCATTTTAATTACAATATGTCTTGGTGTGGACCTGCTTTTTTTTATTTTGTTGGGGGTTCTCTGTGCTTCCTAGATCTGGATATCTGTTTCCTTCCCAGATTAGGGAAGTTTTCAGCATTATTTCTTCAAATAACTTTTCTGCCCCCTTTTCTCTCTCTTCTTCTTCTGGGATCTCTATAATCTGAATGTTACTATGTTTGATGGAGTCACTGAGTTCCCTAAGTCTATTCTTATTTTGCAGAATTCTTTATTCTGTCTTTTGTTCAGCTTAATTACTTTCCATTACTCTGTCTTCCAAGTCATTAATCGGTTCCCCTGCCTCTTCCAGCCTGCTGTTCATTCCTTTGAGTGTGTTTCTCATTTCATTTATTCAGCCCTTTATCTCTGTTATTCTTTTAGTTCTGTGTTAATGGCCCACCAGTGTCCTCCACTCTTTTCTCAGGTCCACTGAGTATCTCTGTGGCCATTACTTTAAATTCTCTATCAGGCATGTTAGTTAGATCTGTTTCACTAAGATCTCTGACCGTGGCTTTGTCCTGTTCTTTCATTTGGGACAGATTCCTCTGTCTTCTCATTTTGTCTAAGTCTGTGCCTGCTTCTCTGTGTTCAGAAAGTCAGTGACCTCTCCCTTACTGGAGGGTAATGGCCTTGTGAAGAAGAGGTCCTGTAGTGTCCTGCCATGTAGTGTCCTCTGTTCCCCAGTGCCTGGTGCTTCAGGGAGTGTCTCCTACGAGTGTGGCGTGTGCTCTGCTTAGTGTAAGGAAGTTACAGAGGGAGCGTTAGTGCTGTGCTGGTTCCTGCAAGTGGCTCTGTGTTTATGCTGACGGGCGAGGGAGGGTCAGTGGCTCCTGCCAGTTCTTTGTTCCAGGAGGGTCTCTCCAGGAATGCAGCCTCTCGGGAACACACTCCCAGGATGAGCAGACAACCTCCCCACTATGTGCCCCAGGCGCACTTCTGCACTTCCCATCGCCGCCTCCACGCTATATGTCCACAGGTGTTTTGTCCTGCCTTCTTTCCAAGAAGGATGTCTCCAGGCTCTGCCTGAGCCAGGCCCACTGACCTTTCAGACTACACACAGGCTTTCAGCCCTGCTGGTTGCAAGAACTCCTGAAATGAGGCCCCTCTGGCTTTCTGAGCCCATGGCTATGGGGGATTCATTTTCCCATCTCAGGCTCCCTGTGTGTTATCTGTCTCTCCCACTTCTCCACAACCATGGCTCCCTCTTTCCCACTGAGGCCACGATCTGTTTCTCTCCCAAACCGAGGCTCCACACTTCTTGGCTTCTACGTTTACTTGTGAGTTTGTTATGTCCGTGTTCAGGTTGATTTCTGGGGTATTTGGAATGATTTCCAGGTTACTCGGCTGTATTTGGGGGAGGGGGAGGGGGGCTTAGCGCCCTCCTGCTTTTGCCACCATCTTCCCTCTCTCCAAGAAGCAGATGATTCTGGACTTCGTCCTCCAAACAGTCCTCTCTGATCCAGCCACTTCCCCTTCCAATCTCTTTCCTGACCGAATAATCTGATTACAAGACAAAGGGATCTTTTACCCTCCCTTCCTCAAGGCTTTCCTGCTGCCTCCAGATAAAACTGGGACTCACATCCTGGGGAGGTTGAATCCCACCCACCTGCTTATCTGTTGCTGCCTCTGATTGTATTTATTCCCATCATAGCATTTATTCTCTTTTTTTTTTTTAAAGATTTTATTTATTGATTTGACAGATAGAGATCACAAGCAGGCAGAGAGGCAGGCAGAGAGAGAGGAGGAAGCAGGCTCCCCGCTGAGCAGAGAGCCCGATGCGGGGCTCGATCCCACGACCCTGAGATCATGACCCGAGCCGAAGGCAGAGGCTTAACCCACTGAGCCACCCAGGCGCCCCAATAGCATTTATTCTCTTGAGGTTTTCCGGTGATTCTACTTCTCTTGGGCTAGTAAAACTCAGTCATCCCCCACAGCTCAGCATAAGCCATGTTTATGTAGAACCTGCTCCATGGGCCTCAGGGGACCCAGAGGACCCCATACCCTACTCTGCCAGGTAGCAACATATAATCACCAAACTGTGAGCAAGTTGTATATCTCTCTCTCTCTCTTTCTTCTTTTTTTTTTTAATTTTATTTATTTGAGGGGCACCTGGGTGGCTCAGTGGGTTAAAGCCTCTGCCTTCGGCTCAGGTCATGATCCCAGAGTCGTGGGATCGAGCCCCGCATCGGGCTCTCTGCTCGGCGGGGAGCCTGCTTCCTCCTCTCTCTCTGACTGTTTCTCTGTCTACTTGTGACCCTCTCTCTCTCTCTCTCTGTCAAATAAATAAAAAATATCTTTAAAAAAATAAATAAATAAATTTTATTTATTTGAGAGAGCGCGAGAGAGCATGAACGGGATGAGGGGCAGAGAGAGAAGGACAGACTCCTCACTGAGCAAGGAGCCTGATGTGGGGCTCAGTCCCAGGACTCCCGAGATCATGACCTGAGCCAAAGACAGGTGCATAACCTACTGAGCCGCCCAGGCGCCCCAATTGTATCTCTTTTAGTGAGGTTTCCGTAAGTGTTCAGTGAATTGATAAACTCATTTACTTAATGAAGAATTTGTAAATTAACCTGTCTATTGCTAATTATGTAGGCAGTGAGCTAGTTGCTCTGAATATTTTGATGGACACATTGTGTGGATTTCGTAACGGATCCATGTAGGCACTGACTTCAAATAGCAGAAATCACCTTTCTGAGATGGTAGTTTTATTTCATTTTTAATTTTTAAAAGATTTTATGTATTTATTTGAGAGAGAGAATGAGAGAAAGAGAGAGAGCATGAGAAGAGGAAGGGTCAGAGGGAGAAGCAGACACCCTGCCAAGCAGGGAGCCTGATGTGGGACTCACTCCTGGGACTCCAGGATCATGACCTGATCCAAAGGCAGTCGCTTAACCAACTGACCCACCCAGGTGCCCTGAGATGGTAGTTTTAAAAATCCAGACGCTCTTCTCTCTCTCCCCCTTCCCCTGTACCCCCCCGACTCATGCATGTGTCTGTGCGAGCGCACCTGAGTGCGCACAGACTCTCTCTCTCTCTCTCAAATAAATAAAATCTTTTTTTTTTAAGATTTTATTTATTTATTTATTTGACAGAGATCACAAGTAGGCAGAGAAGCAGGCAGAGAGAGAGGAAGAAGCAGGCTCCCCGCCGAGCAGAGAGCCTGATGCGGGGCTCGATCCCAGGACCCTGGGATCATGACCTGAGCTGAAGGCAGAGGCTTTAACCCACTGAGCCACCCAGGCGCCCCTCAAATAAATAAAATCTTAAAAAAGAAAAGGGGTCACCTGGGTGCCTCAGTTGCTTAAGTGTCCAGCTCTTGATTTAGGCTCAAATTGTGATCTCGGGGTCCTGGCATTGAGCCCCACTTTGGGCTTGATGTGGAGTCTGCTTGGGATTCCCTCTCTCTTTCTCCCTCTGTGCCTCCTCCTACCTGTTCTCGCCATCTTTCTCTAAAATAAAGAAATCTTAGAAGAAAAATCCAGAGGCTCTTTTCCTTCCAAAGATGACCTTGGTCTTGCAAATATTGTGAAAGACTTGGAAATAAAACACCTGCTCTCCAAATCCTCCCACCTGGGATCAGCCTCAAAATTTTACAACTCAGGGGTGCCTGCTGGCTCAGTTGGTTAAGTGTCCAACTCTTGATTTTGGCTCAGGTTTTGATCTCAGGGTTGTGAGGCAGAGCCCCATGTCAGGCTCCATAGTGGGTGTGGAGTCTGCTTAAGATTCCCTTCCCCTCCCTCTGCCCCTCCACCCCCCTCTCTTCCTCCCTCTCTGAAAAAAAAAAAAAAAAAAATTCTTTTAATAACTCAAAGAAATCTTCATTCATTAAGACCCTGACACTGACTGCTGAGTGTCTCCTGAGCAGTTTCTGTTCCAAGCACTGTTTCAAGTGCTTGAGCTACAAAGCTGAGTCGGTATTAATTACAAGATTGATTTACCAATTATCCCCCTTTCCCCAGGGGTGATGGAAAGCACTCCCTGCAGAACACTTCTTACTGAGCAAAAGTTTTTGGGCAGATAGAGTCAGAACAAAGTGAATCACAGATCCCAGAAGCCTATTTCTGCCAAGATTGGGAAGTTTTCCATTGCCCTTTTCCATACTAGGTAGGGTTCCTGTATCTAAAGATGGAGGAGTAACTAATAGTAATTAACTAATAAGTAACAAATTAACCAACAATTAACCAATAATAATCTCTTAACCTGATTATCGTATGTTCAGTTTCCACCCTCCTCAGAATCAGTCCTACCCTGAGAGTGAAAAGGAGAACTTGTATCCAGGCCACCTGTGTGCTTGGGCCGTGGTTCACTACCCAGAGGTGCTCAGCTGGAAAGGGCTTGATCTCAGGAATCTAACCCACTCTCTGCCTGCCTCCGCCCCGAGGAAGGGGTTCCTTGGGTGTTCCATGTTAAGCAGCCATACCAGTCACTTGCGTTGAATGTTTAAGCCACCAGACGCTGTTCCAAGTGTCTGACATATAGTCACTTAGACCTACTACCCTTCCCCTGAGGTTGGTAATATCATTGTTGCCATTATTATTATCTCTAGTTTTAGCTTGCGCTTTTTGAGACACAGAGTATTAGCAAGTAGGGGATGCAGTATTCACACACTGGTGGTCTGATTCCAGAGCCTACGCCCTTCACAGCGCTGTTCTCTTCTCCCTCAAGCAGATCCTTTGTCTTCAGAGTCGTCTCCCCGTTTCCATGTCTGTCATCCCTAGCTCTCAGCTCTCGTTTCTCTTCCTGTGAGACCTTGGAGTCCCATCAGTGTATTTTTGTCCTCAGAAGCAGCAGAGAAGCATCTAGAATACCGGTTCTCGTATGAGAGCTGGATTCCACTTCCACCCATGTATCTTGACCTCATGAAACTTCAGCTTCTTCATCTGTTAAACGGAAGCCACAGTCCTCGTCATCAAGTGAAAACGTCCCAAGATGCCAGGTACCGTGCCAGGGGCATCGCACAGATTAACTCATTTATTCCGCCACAGTAACCCTCTGGCTGAAGTTCTGTTTTGATCTTTTTGTTGTAGCTGAGGATGGGCACAGAGGTGTAGGCAATTGGACCGAAGTCACACGACTTTGTGCGACAGTAACTTCGTCATAGGTACGTGGGCAGTACCTTCACCAAACAGTGTGCCAGGTGCTTCATAAGGTCCCTGACATGTACTCGGTGCTCAGTTAAAGCCACCCACTGCTGTTTTTGTTGTTTTTAATCATTTACTAGGATTATTATACCTTGTTAGTTTGAATGACATAATGACAATGATTCCTCACTTAGGGGTAGATAAGTCTTGCAGAGTCACAGGTTTTTGTTTTTGTTTTTTTTTTTTTAAAGATTTTATTTTTATTCATTTGACAGAGATCACAAGTAGGCAGAGAGGCAGGCAGAGAGAGAGGAGGAAACAGGCTCCCCACTGAGCAGAGAGCCCGGTACGGGGCTCAATCCCAGGACCCTGGGATCATGACCTGACCGAAGGCAGAGGATTTAACCTACTGAGCCACCCAGGCGCCCCTGAGTCACAGGTTTTTATTACTTTTTCTTCAGCTTCATGAGAGTCTTTTTCAAGGTCCTGCTTTTAACAGTAAATTTGACAAGGTCTCATATCTTTCAAAAAACAGTCCTCTGTTAACAACAACAGAAAAGCCCACGGGTGTCCGTATAGTAAAATTCACAGAGAGAGAGTAGAGTAGTGGTTACTAGGGGCTCAGGGGCGGACTGATGGGGAGCTGTTGTTTTATGGGTACAGAGTTCTAGTTGAGGATGGCGAAAAAGTTCTGGAGATGGATGGTGGTGAAGACTGCACAGCAACATGAATGCGCTTAATGAACTTAATAGTGAATAATAGTAATAATAACGAACTTAATAATGGTTAAAAGGGTAAATTTTAGGTTCTGTTCATTTTATGCAGGAAAACAAAGTCATCCATGTATTCTTTTTTTTTTTTTAAAGATTTTATTTATTTGACAGACGGAGATCACAAGTAGGCAGAGAGGCAGGCAGAGAGAGGAGGAAGCAGACTCCCCGCTGAGCAGAGAGCCCGATGCGGGGCTCGATCCCAGAACCCTGGGATCATGACCTGAGCCAAAGGCAGAGGCTTTAACCCACTGAGCCACCCAGGCGCCCCATGTATTCTTAAATACTATTGTAAAGGCATCCCGTTAAGCATGCTGACCAAGAAAGAATAATATATTTCGGGGGTTAAAGGTGATTTTTGTATGACAGAGCAACAGCCTCCAAAGGCTCCCGTTGATAGAAACCATTTATGAGGACAGGTTTTATGTTAGTGAATATTACCTGCTTTTCTACAGCTCCTAAGAAATAAGATACCCTAAGAGTGTTCTGTGTGCCCTGCACATGCTGATTTAATTCTTAAAACAATCCTATGAAATAGGCACTGTTATCCCCTCCATTTTTACAGATCAAAGAATTGAGGCACGGAGACATTAATAATGTGTCGAAGATTTCATAGCTAATAAGTAGCAGTACCGTGGACCTAAAACATTTGGCCCTGGTGATAACTTTCTCAACCTGGGTACTTAATTCTCCACATCCACACTCCCTAGAATCCGATTCATACCCTAAAAACGACAAGGAGAACTTGTGTGTGGTTGGGCAGGTTGTTCATTGTGTAGGGACTCTCAGCCGAAGGGGTCAGTCTCAGGAATCCAGCCCACCCTCTGCGCATCAGGCCCCCTGAGGAAAGGGCACCATGGCTCTTTGATGTGAAGCATAAAATATGGGTAGTGATAATATGTTAGTTGAATGGGTTAAGGACAGTCTTGGCCAAACTCTGATGGCTTTTTTTTTTTTCTCCTTCCCCTTTTGTGCCTTCTCCAGACTCAGCCCTTCCTTAGAAGGACAAGTGCAAAATGACCAAGTTCAAGGTGAGTTCGTCTTCCTTTCTAGGTTTTAAACGATTGTCTCGTTTCTCAGCAATTAGATGCGTTCTGGAAAATGATTAAACAGAATAGCAGGCATTTCAGAATCTCTTCTGTGCCAGAGGATCACTGCTTTTTATTTTAGTGTAGATTAATTTTTGTTATTTTGTTTTATCACCTTTTATAATTTCACAAGTAAAATAGAGGAGAAAGGTCACTAGCAGTGGAAAAAAACCTCCCACTTTACTATATTTTCCTTATAAAAACTGTTTTCATTTTCCCATGTTCTTTTCCTTATATGCATTTGTAACCATATAGTTGTAATAGTTATATAGTTAAAATTTTCAAATTATGCTTTTCTAATTAATTAATATTATAGTTCCTACTTTTTTTATTCCCTACATTTTTTTTAAGATTTTTTTGTTTCTTTATTTGACAGAGATCACAAATAGGCAGAGACAGGCAGAGAGAGGAGGAAGCAGGCTCCCTGCTGAGCAGAGAGCCCGATGTGGGGCTCAATCCCAGAACCCTGGGATCATGACCTGAGCCGAAAGCAGAGGCTATAACCCACTGAGCCACCCAGGTGCCCCTATTCCCTATATTTTTTTTTTTTAAGATTTTATTTATTTATTTGATAGAGACAGAGATCACAAATAGGCAGAGAGGCAGGCAGAGAAAGTGGGGGAAGAGCAGGCTTCTTGCTGAGCAGAGAGCCCGATGCGGGGCTCGATCCCAGGACCCTGAGATCATGACCTGAGCCGAAGGTAGAGGCTTTAACCACTGAGCCACCCAGGTGCCCCTATTCCCTACATTTTTAATGGCTATATCCTATTCCCTTGAATTGATGGACTCTGTGTGTGTGTGTGTGTGTGTGTGTCATAACTTTTGCCCCCATTCTTGGACATTTAGGTAGTTTAGAATTTTTTTTAAGATTTTATTTGTTTATTTGAGAGAAAGAGAACAAGCAGGGAGAGGGGCAGGCAGAGGGAGAAGCAGGCTCCCCACTGAGCAGGGAGCCTGATGTGGGGCTTGATCCCAGGACCCTGGGATCATGACCTGAGCTGAAGGCAGATGTTTAACCGACTGAACCACCCAGGCGCCCTGGTCATTTAGAATTTTTACTGTGTTAAGGACCACTGTTATGATGAGCACCGGGTGTTGTAGGGAAGTATTGAGTCACTCTATAGTACACCTGAAACTAATATTACACTGTATGCTAACTAACTGGAATTTAAATAAAAGCTTAAAAAAGCAAAACCAGGAAAGCAACATTATAATAAATTCTGATTTTGACATACTTGAAAGAATATTGTACTAATGGTGTTCCTAACATAACCATTTTCCTCAAAAAGGAATTTTGAGGCATTTGCTATTCTTTGTTCTTAATATTTTAGGAATCTAAATTGAGAAAGGACACTTGCTAGGGGTACCTTGGGGATTTTGCACATACAACACTCTGATTTGGCCTAGTGTAGCCAGGCATAACTGGTGAGTCGCATGGAGAAAATATTCTTCTGTATTTTCCCATAAGAAAACTAGAGTCCTTTAAAAAAAAAAAAAAAAAACTTATTTGTTTTAGAGAAGAAATGAGCAGGAGGGGCAGAGGGAGAGAGAGAGCAAGAATCTTTTTTTTTTTTTTTTTTTTTTTGAGAGAGCAAGAATCTTAAGCAGACTCTACGCCCAGCGGGGAGCCCAATGTGGGCTCCATCCCAGGACCCTGGGATCATGCCTTAAGCCGAAGGCAGACACTTAACCAATGAAGCCACCCAGGCACCCCTGATTTAAATTTTTTATTTACCTATTGATTTATTTTTTTATCAAAGTAATAGTGTTCTTAATTTTAAAAAGTCTACTAGTAAAGGAAGACATACTGATGCTTTTCTTACTGCCTTTAGTTTCCGACCAGCCTCAAGAGTGGTAAGTGGTCGCCCCTGCATGTTAATTCCAAAGAAACAGGATTATAGAATTTTAGAAAACTTCTTAGGCTCACACAGGAAACCAAAGGTGCAACGGATCCAAAAAGACTCTGGATAAAGAGGGAGGCAAGGGAAAATAATTCTTCTTGAGGACTTAGGCCTTTCTGTGTGTGCTTAGTTGCTGTCGTATACAGAAGACACCACAGCTAATGAGACTGCCTCTTCATGGTGACTCTTCAGTGGCTCCTTTAGGATCTCTGTTGCTCATTCAGGGCTCCTGGAGATGCAGGGCTCCCGCGATGAGCACACAGTTTCCATATAAAATAGTTAAGGACTGTACTGCACACCAGCTGGTCTTATTCATGGGTGATTTTTGCCCCCAGGCAGTGTCTGGCAACATTTCTGGTGTCACCAACTTGAGGGAGGCTTCGGCTTCTACTGCACAGAAGCCAGGGCTGCTGCAAAAATGCAGGGGACAGCCCCCCCAATATGCAGTTGTCTGGCCCCAAATGTGAGTAGTGTCAAGGTTGAGAAACCATGACGTACACAAAGCTATCCAGGAAAAATAGCAAAAAATGAGTTTTTATATGTGTTTTTTAAAATATGTTTTATATATATATTTTTTAAAAAGCTTAAAGTCTCTAGTAGAAATTTTACAGTCATAAAATAAAACCCTGATTGGAATATGAGCAAAGGACATTGACTGGCAAGGTAGTAAAGAAGAAGAAATAAAGATGGCCAGCAAATATATGAAAATGTGATCATTTATTAAGTGGCAAATATGTACAAAATGAAAAATAAGTTGCTTTTTACTAATCAGATTACATAGGACTTAAAAACGTTGGTTATATTCAGTGTTCTATATGGTGTGGAGAATAAGGGCTACTTACATTTTCTGAGGGGAAGATGGGGGCGCCTGGGTGGCTCAGTGGGTTAAAGCCTCTGCCTTCGGCTCGGGTCATGATCTCGGGGTCCTGGGATCGAGCCCCGCATCGGGCTCTCTGCTCAGTGGGGAGCCTGCTTCCTCCTCTCTCTCTCTCTCTGCCTGCCTCTCTGCCTACTTGTGATCTCTCTCTGTCAAATAAATAAATAAAATCTTTAAAAAAAAAAAAAAAAAAAAAAAAAAAAAAAAAAAAAGAACATTTTCTGAGGGGAAGAATAAAATACAGAAAAAGTTGAAAAGGAGGAAACCTGCCATCGTACATAGTAATTTTGAAGTGGCATATTCTTGGATTTTGCAGTTTTTTCCTTCTTGGAACTTATTCTAAGAAAATAATTAAGACAGGAGGCTAATACTTATTTGAAAGTTCTTTTTAGTATTTATTTTGGAAAGAAAAAAATCTAACGTGATACGGTATGTATTACCTGAAATGTTTACCTATATTGTAGTAAAATTGACTTTCGTCTCTTAGAATCTGAAACTACTTCCTACACATCCCTTCCAGTTTTCTCAGTGCTCCTTCTCCCAGCAGCCGTTGGGTGCAAGATTGAATTTGCGTGTGCTTGGTGTTGCAGGAGGCGGTGACGTTCAAGGACGTGGCGGTGGTCTTCACGGAGGAGGAGTTGGGGCTGCTGGACCCCGCCCAGAGGAAGCTGTACGGAGACGTGATGCTGGAGAACTTCAGGAACCTGCTCTCTGTGGGTGAGGACAGACGCCCTGTGGACTTCAGCCCCCTGCAGTGTTTATTGTATCCTTAGATGTGTGTATCCTTTGGAGCTCTTGAACTGGATGACATTTTTCTGGTCTTCTCTCATCAAAGTGTGTTTTATAAATGAGCCGTAAATTGATTCGATGACTGCTGTGGTCATCTCTCATTAGTGGGTCATGACACATATGTAGGATATTGTACTAGCTTTTTTTTTTTTTTTTTGGAGAGAGTGAGAGTGTATGTGTGCATGTGCAAATGGGCAAAAGGGCAGAGGGAGGGGGAGTGAGAGAATCCCACGCATGCTCCTTGCCCAGCACGGAGCCCGACGCAGGGCTCAATCACAGGACCCTGAGATCGTGACCTGAGCCAAAATCAAGAGTCCGATGCTTAACTGACTGAGCCACCCAGGCTCTCCTTGCGCCGGCATTTTTAATGAAATAGGGTAGAAAATAATTGAGCCCTTGGCAATAACTACACGTTGCTGAAAATCATGTGAGAAATGGTGGAAAGAGTCTGAAGAAAACAGACCTTTTTTTCCAGTAATTTACAGGTAAGGCCCACATATCCTGGATTTTTGCATCAAACATCGTCTTCTGATGGGTCGTAATTAACAGTTTGGAAATCACTGATTTTGATGTCCCAAAGATGATACGGTTAGAATAACATTTTTAGCAGTTTAGTAATTTTTAAACTTTAAATGTTTGTCCTTGCCTTTTGACAGGGCATCAGCCCTTCCCCCCACACGTACTACTGCAGTGCGAGAGGGGAGAAAAGCTTCAGATGAGAAAGACAGCAACCCAGGGCCGCGGCATTGCAGGTGAGAGCCGCGCGGCTGAGTCGGCCGTGCTTCCTGTCGCCTCCACAGCAGGGCCGGGCCTGTGAACTCTGCGGCAGTTTCTCGTGCTCTTCCTCCCCTCCTTTGCTCTTTTATAGTCATTCTGCACTCTAAGTGATTCTTCTATATGTTCGTCAGATCCTGTCCTCTGCTTGAATCTCTGGGAGTGTCTTACCTGATTCAGAGTAAAAGCTCAGTACTTCAAGTGGCTTACGATGTCCCAGCTTCCGGCTCCCTGCTTTGCCCCCATCCTCCGCACACGTGACCTGTCACCTGCCCCCATGTCAGTCTGTTCCATCCAGTTTTGGTGCTCCGCTCTGCCCCTCACGGCCCTGCTTCATCAGCCTCTCTCTATTTGTTCTTCCTTCTGTAAGAAGTGCCCTTTCTCTCTGTCATCCTCTCGGCCTCTCCCTTCCTTCATGTAGGTCTCTTCTCAAATCAGAACATCATAAGAGGGCACCTGGGTGGCTCAGTGGGTTGGGCCTCTGCCTTCAGCTCAGGTCATCATCTCAGGGTCCTGGGATTGAGTCCCATATTGGGCTCTCTGCTCAGCGGGGAGCCTGCTTCCCCCTCTCTTTCTGCCTGCCTCTCTGCCTACTTTTGATCTCTGTCAAATAAATAAATAAAATCTTTAAAAAAAAAAAAAAAAGAACATCATAAGAAAGAGGCACCTGGGTGGGTCAGTCGGTTAAGCATCCGACTCTTGATTTCGGCTCAGGTCATGATCTCAGGGTAGTGGGATCAAGCCCCATATCGGGCTCCTCACTGAGCACGGAGCCTGGTTAGGATTCTCCCTCTCCCTCTCACCCCCCGCAACTGGCTCTCTTGTGCATTCTCTCTCTCTCTCTCTCTCTCTCTCTGTCTCTCAAAAAACAAACAATCCCCCACATCTAATGAAAGCTTAACTTTGCACTTGTAACCAAGTTGAATATCCTTTTCCCTGTGTGGCTTTTCTGTCGTCTTTAGTAGTGAATCATACTGTCTTGGTGAAGAATGACTTTTTAATTTTTTTTTTAAGATTTTATTCATTTATTTGACTGACAGAGATCACAAGTAGGCAGAGAGGCAGGCAGAGAGAGAGGAAGGGAAGCAGGCTCCCTGCCGAGCAGAGAGCCCGAGGTGGGGCTCGATCCCAGGACCCTGGGATCATGACCTGAGCCGAAGGCAGAGGCTTTAACCCACTGAGCCACCCAGGCACCCCAAGAATGACTTTTTATTTTTTATTTTTTTTTATTTTTTTTAAGATTTTATTTATTTATTTGACAGAGAGATCACAAGTAGATGGAGAGGCAGGCAGAGAGAGAGAGAGAGAGGGAAGCAGGCTCCCTGCTGAGCAGAGAGCCCGATGCGGGACTCGATCCCAGGACCCTGAGATCATGACCTGAGCCGAAGGCAGCGGCTTAACCCACTGAGCCACCCAGGCGCCCAAGAATGACTTTTTAGAATGAAGATTCTGATAGCCACTTTTTTAGGCAGGTCTCCTATTAAAGAAAATAAATACACTTTATCAAGAAAGAAAAATTCTGGGGCACCCGGGTGGCTCAGTGGGTTAAGCCTCTGCCTTCGGCTCAGGTCATGATCTCAAGGTCCTGGGATAGAGCCCTGCATCGGGCTCCCTGCTCAGCAGGGATCCTGCTTCTCCCCACCCCACCCCCCGCCCCCGCCGCCACCTGCCTTTCTGCCTACTTGTGATCTCTGTCAAATAAAATCTTAAAAAAAGAAAGAAAGAAAGAAGGAAAGAAAGAAAAGAAGAGAAAAGAAAAGAAAGAAAGATAGATTGATTCTCAGGTAATAACTAGCTTTCAAGTTAGTCTTTCCCTTTGAAGATTTTCCTCATGGCAGCCACCCATCTCACAGAGTTATAGGAAATGGTGTCACCTACCGTCATCCCTGTGTGTGTGTTTATAGCTCTAGCAGGCATTTCATCCTGCTAGAAGAGAAGCCTTTACTTCCGAAGCACCTCTAATACTGTCCTGTGTTCTTAATGCTTGTCATAGACCACTAAATTTATTTCAGACTCACTGAGTCCCAGCCTATAACTTGGAAAATTGGTGTTGTCCATACAAAAACATGTTTCTCTATCCATCAGTTTGACAGCCTGCTTTCAGAGAATTATTCCTGAGGCTCTAAATATTGACTCCTATGTGAAAAGGGAAAAATTTTTACACACAAAGGAGGAGAGTACAAAAATTTCAGAAGTAATCATCGGGGCGCCTGGGTGGCTCAGTGGGTTAAGCCGCTGCCTTCGGCTCAGGTCATGATCTCGGAGTCCTGGGATCAAGCCCCGCATCGGGCTCTCTGCTCAGCAGGGAGCCTGCTTCCTCCTCTCTCTCTGCCTGCCTCTCTGCCTGCTTGTGATCTCTCTGTCAAATAAATAAATAAAATCTTTAAAAAAAAAAAAAGAAGACGACGGAGTAATCAATCCATAGGCCCCATGTCCACTTTTATGCCTTATGCTTTTTTTTTTCTTTTTTCCTTTAAAGGGATTCTTGCAGTGATTTTGTGATCAGCATAATTTTCTTATCAGCAACCTCCACTTAGGTTAGCCCAGCATCTGCTGAAGCCTTTCAGCTTCCCAGCAAAATTGCTATTTCCAGTCCTTTTCCTGTTCTAGATAACTTACTTGGAAAAGCTCTTTTACTCTTGTAACAGTTCAAACTCGGGGCGCCTGGGTGGCTCAGTGGGTTAAAGCCTCTGACTTTGTCTTGGGTCATGATCCCAGGGTCCTGGGATCCCTCTGCTCCCTCTGCTCAGCAGGGAGCCTGCTTCCCCCTCTCGCTCTGCCTGCCTCTCTGCCTACTTGTGATCTCTGTCTGCCAAATAAATAAATAAAATCTTAAAAAAAAAAATAGTTCAAACTCCACAAAGAAGTCGAACTGGGACTTACATATTCTTTCAACATGTCTTTGTTGGATACTGACAGGGTTCTGGGAACGGTGAAAATGCTTGTCCTTGTGGCTGCTGCGTTCAGGTGGGAGAATACATAAAACAAAAAGATAAAGGACATACATATATAGTACGTCAGATGTAATATGTGCTGTTTAAAAACAAAACGGGGTAAAGCAGATGCCAGGCAGATGGCCAGGAGTGTTGAGGGAGAGGGAGAATTTACTGCTGGAAATTGGATGGGAAAAGAGGCCTCATGGATAAGGTGTGATTTGACGAGTGATCTGAAAAGAAGCAGGTAGCTAGGTGTGTATCTTATTGGTAGAACAGAGTTCCGAGGAGAACATAACTCTTCCTGACCAGTATTGACTTTGAGAATCTGTGCCATACCCTGTTCATTTCCTCCTCACAAGTTCTTGCTCTGGTGTAAAAGATTAAGCTTCTGATTTTTCACTTTTTCCCCCCTGGAGATGATAGGAACTTTATTGCTATGAGGTTTTGGAATGATACATGGTACTGTAAACCTCTTCCCCCATTACTGTCCTGAAGAATATTTCCCAGTAGGAGGTGAAAGGCCATTCTCTGCTTATACTCTGAACTTTAGGCACTTATGTGATAAGATAGGTTCTCCCAAACACGTGTCTTTACAACCAACCCAGTGCTTCAAGGCTTCTAACATAGAACAGACTTGCAGTGAAATAATTTCAAGCAAAGGTTTTCAGCATTGCCTGGGGACATTTTCTGATAATCTGTCTGTTTTACTAAACATTTTGAACATTTGGTCAGATGTGCATACAATGGGAAGAATTATGTGGAAGCTATCAGACATATGCTGAAGCAAAGCAAGGACAAAGCAAAGACAAGGCTTTTAGTAAAGTGCAGCTTCATCTTTGTAGAAACTCCCTAGGAATCTTGATCTGCGGCCACTAAATTTCTAACCTGTTTCTCCCATGTAAAACTTAGTATGATTCTCAATGGACCTACGTTTATAGCCCTGACATCTCTGAACCAAGTGTTTGTATGCTTCATCTCTAAATTCCCATTATTCTTTTAGGAGACAAGAATCTAAATGACCTGGGGACTCTTCAGGAAATTGGATCAAAGTTCCTGCCACATGAAGAGCTGTTCTGCTCGCAGATCTGGCAACAGGTTACAAAGGAATTAGCCCAGTGCCAAGATTCCATGGTCAGTGTTCAAGGAACTGGCTCTCAGTTGGAAAAACGAGGTGATGCACTCTATAAAGATGAGGGATTTGGTAAAGGCTTTAATCAGAATTCACATCTTCAGGTTCCCCACAGAGACCAACCAGGAGGAAAAACCTACCAGGCAGAGGAGCATGAGAAAGGTTTCCTTCAGCACTGTTATCTTCAAACTAACCAGACAGCCCATGTAGAAGAGAAGCCCTATAAATGTGAAAAATGTGAAAACACCTTCCGTCGGCTTTCAAGCCTTCGAGCCCATCAGAGGGTCCATAGCGGAGAGAAATCACTGAAGTATGACACATCGTTTAAGGGTTTAAGACAGAGGTCATCTCTTCGCCATCACCAGAGAGTCCCCACTGGAGAGAATTCACACAAATACGAGGAATGTGGGAGGAACGTCGGGAAAAGCTCACATTGTCAAGCTCCTCTGATAGTCCACACATTAGAAAAACCTTATAAATGTGAGGACTGTGGGCTGAGCTTCAGTCAGAGCTCATATCTTCAAGTCCACCAGAGAGCCCACATGGGAAAGAAACCTTATAGATGTGAAGAGTGTGGGAAGGGCTTCAGCTGGCGTTCCCGACTACAGGCTCATCAGCGAATCCACACTGGAGAGAAGCCGTACAAATGTGAGGCATGTGGCAAGGGCTTCAGTTACAGCTCACACCTTAATATTCATTGTCGAATCCACACAGGCGAGAAACCCTACAAATGTGAAGAGTGTGGGAAAGGCTTCAGTGTAGGTTCACACCTTCAGGCCCATCAGGTAAGCCACACTGGAGAGAAACCTTACAAATGTGAGGAGTGTGGGAAGGGCTTCTGCCGGGCCTCAAATCTTCTGGACCATCAGAGAGGCCACACTGGTGAGAAACCATATCAGTGTGATGCATGTGGAAAGGGCTTCAGTCGTAGCTCAGATTTTAACATTCATTTTAGAGTCCATACAGGAGAGAAACCCTATAAATGTGAGGAATGTGGGAAAGGCTTCAGTCAGGCCTCAAATCTTCTGGCGCATCAGAGAGGCCACACTGGAGAAAAACCATACAAATGTGGGACGTGTGGCAAGGGCTTCAGCCGGAGTTCAGATCTTAACGTTCATTGTAGAATCCACACCGGAGAGAAACCCTACAAATGCGAGAAGTGTGGTAAGGCCTTCAGTCAGTTCTCAAGTCTTCAAGTGCATCAGAGAGTCCACACGGGAGAGAAACCCTATCAGTGTGCAGAGTGTGGGAAGGGCTTCAGCGTGGGTTCACAGCTTCAAGCCCACCAGAGGTGCCATACTGGGGAGAAACCATATCAGTGTGAGGAGTGTGGGAAAGGATTCTGTCGGGCCTCAAATTTTCTGGCTCATCGTGGAGTCCACACAGGAGAAAAGCCATACCGGTGTGATGTGTGTGGTAAGCGCTTCAGACAGCGATCCTATCTTCAAGCCCACCAGAGGGTCCACACCGGAGAAAAACCGTACAAATGTGAGGAGTGTGGTAAGGTCTTCAGTTGGAGCTCATACCTTCAAGCCCATCAGAGAGTTCACACTGGAGAAAAACCATATAAATGTGAGGAGTGTGGGAAGGGCTTCAGTTGGAGCTCAAGTCTTATAATTCATCAGCGAGTACATGCTGATGATGAGGGTGATAAGGACTTGCCTTCCCCAGACAATTTGCACAGGAAAGGAGCTCCATAAAATTATATGTTTTAATACCTCAAAATGGGTGCTGAAATAACCTAATTATCAGACCTGTCCTAGAAGACAAAGCATTTGTTTATAAAAGAGTCAGTATTTATCCAGGGCTTGACATGTCACAGGGTTGGGTGACCACACAGTAGAGAAGCCTGGTAAGGGCAGTGACATAAGGACTTCATTCAGAATGTTGACATTTAGCAGATACTACACAGAAGAGAGGCTTAGGAAGGATGCATCCGATCTGAAGTTGACTGAAGGGCTGAGAGGGAAGTGCCAGAATTTTATATTCTGTGAGAATATAAGCTCCCAAGAGCATAGGGATTTGTTGACTGCCAAATCTATTCCGTCTTTTCAGTGCCTAACACATGGTAGGTATTCACTAATGTTAAATGAGTGAAAGGGAGAATGGTCATATGTGAAATTTTTATTCAGTTCTCTAAAAATTTCTATGAAATGGGCTTAGTAGAGGAATTCTGCAAGGCTTAGAGGACATTTAAGTTGTACACATGGGCTCATTTTCCCAACCCTACAGGTCCTGTGAACTAGTGTTTATCAACCTGCCAGTAGGTCCCCAATCACTTCAGTGGGTTGTGACCAGCACTTTTATATGCTAACATTTTATTGAGGTATAATTTGCATGCAGTAACATGCATAAATCTCAATTTTACAACTTCATGAATTTTGACAAATGTATACACTTATGTAATCACCAAAATCAATGTATACAATATTTCTATTAAACCAGAATGTTTCCTTGTGTACATTTCTAGTTATTCCCACCTCCAGTGGCAACAAGTTTGATTGCTATACCTCACATTAGTTAAGTCTGTTCTTTGGTTCAATGTGTGTCCTCTTATATGTCTGGATTCTCTTGATCAAATATATGATCATTTTAGTAGATTGAGGAAAGTAAGATTGACAAAATCAGTGTCCATTATAAAAATTCCTCAGTGAGATAAAAGACATCTATGAAAATTCTACAAGCTAACATTTTTTGTAAAATTATTATTAGGGAATAGTTTGTATAGTAAAATCGACTCTTAGTTATATCATTTTGTGTCATGGCACATGCTTACTATTGTATTACTACCAACTCAATCAAGATGTTTAACACTTCCAAGACCGACCCCCTACCCTGAAATCCCTTTGTACTCTTGTAGTCAACCCATCTCCCTGTCTCCTCTCCCTGCCTTTGGCAGCCATCTGCCTGTTTCCTGTCTGCGTAGTTGACTTTTTGCAATGTCCTAAAATGGAATCATAACAGTATATAATCTTTCAAGTCTGGCTTCTTTCACTTTATGCTTCTGAGACTCATGAATCTTGATGTGTGGATCTGTAGTCATTCCTTCTATTGCTGAATGGTAGTCTAGTGTATGGATGAATGGTGTTTGGTTTATCCATTTATGAATTCAGGGATATTTGAGTTTCCAGTTGTTAGCAATTATGAAGAAAACAGTGATAAATATTTGCAAAGAGGTATGTGTGTCAACAGGTTTTCTTTGTCTTAGTAAATATTTAAAGAGTGGAATTGTGTAGTATGTCTATCTGTGTGGAAAGCTAACAACTCTAAAATGGGTATACCAGTTTGCATTCCTAACATCAATGCATATTAGGGTTTTGTTTTGTTTTTACCATTTCAATAGGTTTATCGTGGCAACTCACTTTGGTTTTAATTTGCATTTCCCTAATGACTGTGTTGGGCGTCTTTTATATCTGAATGTGTCCTGTATGTATATCTATTTTCTCTGGGAACTGTTTTCTTGTTCTTGATTTTTGAGAGTTTATGTGTTCCGGACATATGTCCTTTGTCAGTTACATGTTGTGCAAATATTTTATCTCTGTGTGTTTTGTGTTTTTATTCCATTATCAGTGTTTTTCACAGAGTAGAAATTTTGTTTTTGATGAAGTTCTGTTTTCATCTTCCATGGATTGTGCTTTTGGTTTTAGATCTAAGAACTCTGCTCAAACCAAGGTCACTAAGATTTTTCTCCTTTTTTATCTAAAAATTTTATGGTTTCAGGTTTTGCATTTAGGTCTCTGATCCACGTGAGTTCATCTTTATAAAGTGTGAGGTCAAGGACCGTGTTTTTTTGGCCTGTGAACATCCACTTACTAAGTATCCTTTTAACATCAAATTTCTGTTAGCCCTTGTGGAAAATCTATTGATCATACATGTGTGGGTCTTTTTTTGGCCTCTGCTTGGTTCCATCAATCTATGTGTCTATCCTTTTGCCAATATGTAGCCTTATTTAAGTTATGAGTTTTCCAACTCCATTCTTCTTTTTCAAAATGTTTTGCCCTTTTTAATTTGCTTACTTTTGTATAATTTTTAGAATAAGTTTTGTGATTTTTGAAAATAAACTAATTGCTGGAAATTTTGTTGGGATTGCATTGAGTATATATCAATGACTTTAGGGAGACTTGGTATCTTAGCAATATGGAATATTCTACACCACAGACACAGAATATCTGCCTATTTGTTTAGGACCCTTCCATTTCCTTTTGTCAATAATTTGTAGTTTTCAGCACACAGATTCTGCACATATTTTATTAGATTAGATTTATACCTAAGTACTCTGTGTTTTTTGGTGCTAAATTAAATGGTAGAATTTTTCAAATTTCAATTTCCAGTCATTTATTGCTAGTATATAAAAATGCAGTTGATTGTTTTATGTATTTTATATCTTGCCAAACTTGCGTATTAGTTAAAGTTGCCATGCTGTATAGATTCCTTGGAGCTTTCTGTGTAGATAATCATGTCATCTGCAAAGAGCTTTATTTTTCTATGCAATTGATATACATATTACAGCAATTTCATTGTGTTGTAAGGAAGTACCCTCACCATCATTAGAGATTTGGGTAACACAACTCATGATGGTAGTGCTTTGGGATGATCTAAGGTAGAGGGGATAGCTGTCTAAGAGAAGGTCTGGAACAGAAAGAATGGTCAGTGTTCAAGTATTTTATACAGTGGAAGTCCTCCCTGAACAAGTTTAAAAAATTGTGGAAGGTTGCACTTTGAGAGTGATAGGTGAACCTTATCAGAATTATGAAGGAGGCAGTGAACATGAATGGGCAGGAGATGAAGCTTACAATTTGCAGACACTAAATCATATGTCCAAGTTTCTTTCCTATGGTCTTCACAATTCGCTTCTGACATTTGGGCTAGCATGGCAACCTCCCAGATATCCCTGTAAATAAACTGGTATTTGACAGGGCACATTTGCAAAGTTGACTAAAATAATCTGGTTGATAGTTTTATGAAAGAAAATGTGGGGCCAGATAAAAGTCCAGGTAGATGAAGGATCTGAGAGAAGATCTGAGTGGGGATTCAAAATCTCTTGGAGTATGATAGTAACTTGGCAAAATCATTGACTATTTTGATTTATTGTTTTATCTGTTGAACTATTTTAGAGACTTTTCCTATTTTATTGACCTACATACGGCCAGAGGTTCCCTTCAAGGATCTACCTTGAGATGCCAATGCAACGTTATCAGCTCCTACAGCAGCTACAGAATTTCTGTCTTATTAAAGCCTTCTAAATCTTGGGCTTTTTTATATATGTGGTCTGCCAGGAGTTGTGACATTGTTTGGTTGGCCTCTAGGTGCTAAGTCTGTGGTACAGAACTGAAAGGACCTAGACTTGTGCCTATTATATCAAAAATTGTGGTGTTTATATAAAATGTGGTATATAAAAAATGAGGCTTAATTTATAATAGATTTAAAAGATAGACTGTGTGTACCCTGTTGTGGGTACATTAGTGCATACATAAGGGGGCATATACTTTTAATAGCTGTGTGTATAACAACAGTTGTTGGTAGAGGCTAGGAAGGGCATGAGGTTTGTGAAGCAAAAGATACTGAGGAAGAGCCTGGTGAGGCTGAGGAAGTGCTGGGGGAAGTAAAGGAACTGGAAGGTGACCAAAGAGGATAGTGGTTAATATGGATAGCAAAGACCTCCAAGGGCGTGGGGATTAGTTGTATAAGTGGTTTACCCAAGCTGGGGTGCCTGGTCCAGCATTGTTGGAGTTTTTTTTTTGGGGGGGGGGGGGTAACATGTTAACTGTTCTATAGATACTATCCAGCAAGTGGAGGAAAGTAGCAAGTGGTGTAGTGATGTGGGAATAGTAGAGAGTGTAGCATGGATTGTTGAACAAAAGGATTGGAGCTGATGTGGTTGTGGCGGGCATAGTGGAGAGTGGTGTGGGGGCAGTTACCGTGTCCAGGTCCCAGCTCTTAAGCATGGAAGGAGGTGGAGTTTTAAACTTGTATAGTGCTAATTTCACCGAAAGGTGAAATTAAGTGGTGAGGCACCAGTGTATATAAATTGGCTAATTTGCAGGGTGCTAGCTCACAACAAAAGGGCAACACAGGAAGAAGGAAAAGAATGGTTCAAGCACAAATTTAGATAAATTACTTTGTGTTCCTTGATGCATTGGAGTAGGTAATAGGAAATAGTAGGTCCCGGTGTGCTTCATTAGGACGGGGTTTGTTTCGGTAAGTAAGGGCCTGGCAGTAAAGTAAGCTTTAGTTTCTTACAATGTGCCTACATTGTATAAGGGAGGAGAATAGGGAGGTTGCCAAGATATACATAAGCAGAGAAATTGGGAGTTTCAGTTAAGTTGCTATCTACGATAGATACTATTGGCATTGGCTAAGTCAGGAACAAAGTGTAATAAACAAGGCTACATAGATTGAAACTTTGGGATTAAGGCAGAAGGTGAGTGATTTTTTAAAGGGGGCGTTTGGGAGGTTACAGTGGCCATAAAGGGGGTACAGGTTGGCTGGAAAAACTGTATGTTGGACCTGGAGCAGAGGGGAGTGTCAGAATTATTATTTGATGGGCTGTGGCTTGAAATTGTGATAGAATATCTTGAGTCAGCATTAAGGTTGGAACTGTTGGTTGTGCTGAAGTTATCATTTGGGATGCTTTGATCTCTTTGGGCTGAGATCCCCATCCCTGAGCTGATGGTTGTTGTTTGTGCTGTCATCTGTGATTGAATGGCGGGTAGTACCTTTAAGGAACCATGTAGTAGATGATGGAAACTACTGATATGAATCCTGGGCTAACACCCAAGACCTCAAGGCAGAGTTCTGTATTTGAGAAATTATTGCAAGACTGACTGAAGACCAAGGGATGCTCTGGGGCACGTTGCCTCTATCGGGTGACCTCATATGCATCACATGTAGAATATAAGTAGACTTAGGAGCTCTACCTATACAGATACACATTGTGTCTTCTGTCACTTTTACCTCCATTTGTTATCAAATAAAAGCTGTGAAGTAACTGAATGCCCAAACAAGGAGTTTGGCATTGAGCTGGAGTGGGAGAATCCCAGGCCCAGATGATGAGCCAAATGAGATAAGGTCAGGCCAAATAGAGCTATAATGTCCCACAATGACATATTTTTGCCTTTGATGTGTGGTCCTCAGCATGCTGGGGGTGCCTGCTTATTATGATGGGAGTCATGGGCATTGTCATCCCAGATCCTGTAGTGGCTCCCCCATTAAGTATTTACATAATGGGCTGAAGCCAGAGCTGGTGTCCTATTTAAGAATGTTGGTGCTGGGTAGGGCACTTGGGTGGCTCAGTAGGTTAAGTGTCTGATTCTTGATTTTGGCTCAGGTCATGATCTCAGGGTCATGAGATCAAGCCCCATGTTGGGCTCCCTGCTAAATGTGGAACTTGCTCGGGATTCTTTCTCTCTCCCTCTTCCTCTGCCTCCACTCTCTTGCTCACATGCACATGTGTGCTCACATGCATTCCCTCTCTCTCAAAAAAAAAAAAAAATGTTGGTGGTGGGCACTAATTTACGATCTTCCCCTTGTTTAAAGATCTACACAATTACAGGTATGGGACTAGGTACAAGACATACTTCCTATAAAGGGAGACCTCCCTTTAGCCAACCTTTATACTGTTGGGGAAGGGTAGCAAGTTTGGCAGAGACCTTTCTTGTGGCCTATAGAATAATCTTTTCAGCGGTCATGGGCCCTCAGTTCCCAGTGGATCCCATTCTATTATCTGCCCTAGAATGGTTGCCACTCCAGCACACATTGTGCCAGAACTGAAGAGGCAGGATTTGGAGGGGGTGCCTTTGGGTGAAAAAGGGAGTTCTATCTGGGTATTATAGAGCCTGGAAAGAAAAAGGATGGTCCCCTGATGTCATTTTGGCAGTCTTGGGACCTAAAGATTGAAAGTTCAAGGTGACTAAAGAAATGTGCAGAAGAGAGAGCCATCTGGAAGCCATTATCCATTTTGTGATTTTAGTATATGTGCCGCCAAATCGAGCACCCATTTTGTGATTTTAATAGGGCATCCTTCAGTAGACCATTATTTCTCTATCTGTAGATGATAGGACAAACGCATATTCCAAATTATGTTGTTTTTTTTTTTAAGATTTTATTTATTTATTTATTATTTGACAGACAGAGATCACAAGCAGGCAGAGAGGCAGGCAGAGAGAGAGGAGGAAGCAGGCTCCCTGCTGAGCAGAGAGCCCGATGCGGGGCTCGATCCCAGGACCCTGAGATCATGACCTAGGCCGAAGGCAGCGGCTTAACCCACTGAGCCACCCAGGCGCCCCCAAATGATGTTTTTTTGGTAAGGTGTGTGCCTGAACTGAATGAGCACTAATGTGTATCCTGATCAGAGTCAGTGATATCTGGGGGCCCAGAGGAGATGTAATCAAATTTTAATGAAGTCTATTATGGTGATGTTGGCGAGGCACACCAGGAAGAATAATTCAGGAAATCAGCTTACTTAATATTACAGGATATTATAAAGGATACAAGTCAGTTTTCTTCCCCTTTCTTTCTTCGGGGACTCCCATAATATGTATATTGTTTTCCTGTAGTATAACCCATAATTCACATGGGCTTTCTTCTCCCTTTTTCTTCTTCTCTGAAAATTTCTTCTTTTTTAAAATTTCTTAAAAATTTAAAAAAGATTTTATTTAATCATTTGACAGAGAGACACACAGTGGGAGAGGGAACACAACCAGGGAAAGTGGAAGAGGGAGAAGCAGGCTTCCCACCAAGCAGGGAGCCCGATTCGAGGCTCGATCCCAGAACCCTGGGATCATGACCTGAGCCGAAAGCAGACGCCCAACGACTGAGCCACCCAGATGCCCCTGACTGAAAATTTCTAATGACTCATCTTTGAACCAACAGATTTTTTATTCTGCTTGACCAAGTCTGATGGTCATACTCTCTATTGCACTTTTCATTTCATTCATTATATTTGGGGGCTCCGGAATTTCAGTTTGGTTCTTTTTTTCTAACTTCTATCTCTCCACTGGACTTCCTGTTTTGTTGACGTATTCCTTTCCTAATTTTGTTGGGGTGTCTGTCAGTGTTCTCACTAAGCTTGCTTAGAAGTTATTTTGAATTCTTTGTCAGGCAGTTCTTCACTCCATTTCTTTGAGGTTACTTACTGAAAAATTATTGTGTTCTTTGGTGGTGTCGTGTTTCCTTGATTTCTCCTATTCCTTGAAGTCTTGTGTTGCTGTCTTTTCGTTTGAAGAAGGAGTAACCTCCTCCAGTCTCTACTGAGTGGCTTCAGTAGAGAAATACTGTCACTAGTCAGCTGGCTAGGGATTCTGAGGCTTTCTCAGAACTTTTCTGAGGATGCATCCAGTCCACACTTTGTCTTCCCTCTGATGGAGGACATATATAAGAATGTATGCTTTTTCTCTACCCCACAAAGCCAGGCTTGGTGTTAGAGCCTCCCTTATTTCCCCTTACGGTTTTTCCCTGAAGTGCTTATGTTTGTGTTCCTTTTCCAAATCCTACAGAATTTGGATGGCTTTCTATGTGTGTTTGCTAGAGGTCTGTAAAGGCTCATGCTTAGCATCTGCTGGGGTGAGTGCAGGGAGCTAGTCACAAGGTAGAGGAAATGAGGCATGTGGAGGGTTGGGGCTGCCAAGGGGCATTTTGCAGAGACTGCAGGAGAGGCATCCCCAGCAGCAGCTTTTGGGCAGGCTTCCTGACAGTCTGTGAAGCATTTAATAGAATCTGCATATCTTGGATGAATTCCCAGCCCTGGTGGCTGTGCTCCCAGCCTCTCCCAACCATTCAGCCGTGTGGATCACCTCAGTATTCTGGGTAGAGCAGGAAAGAAGTGAGCCTCTTGAGAAGCATCACACACCACTGGGGAGGCCGAGTACTCTTTCATATGATCATATTTTCCCACATGGGGGAAACTGCAGACCAATGGGATCTCTCTTGGCAGTGAGTTCTGTCTTGGAGGAGAGGTGACACAGGTAAAGTGAACTGTTCTTATCCTCTTCAATACATCTGTTCTCATTTTGTTGCTCCAACAATGCTGGGATTTTTCTGTTGAATACAGAATATCTACAAATATACCCTTGTCCCTGAGAGACTGCTCTCAAACCCCTGAATTTTGCAAAGTCGTCCTTGCCACTAGAAGCAGCCATTCCACTGACCCTTTTATGCCTGAAGAACATGCAGTGGTTTCCTCTGAGATAGATACATTGAATGACACTGCTGATTCTCCTCAGGACCAAATCCTGCTACACTACTTTGCTTCCACACTTATACTTCAAGTCATACCTCATACCAAAGACTTAATTACAAATATAACACTGAGGTGATAGTCCACACCTCAAAAGAATTTCATGATTTTTCAATTTATATGGACAAATCTGGGAACACATTTGGGAATGGATCTTGGGGATATGGGATGATGGTACAAGGAGTATAAAATTTGATGACATGAATATACTGAAATAGGCTCACTAAGCATAGATTCTGGATCTAAAATGTTAGCTCCTTAAGTTGGAAAGTTTTGTTTTGTTTTGTTTTGATTTTTGGTTGGTAGGTTGAAAAATGGAAGGAAATGTAGCTACAGTAAGTTAGGTTGAAATTCCAGAATTTCTTTGGTACAATGTAGAGGAAAGTGATCAAAGTCTTAGGGAGATTTGAATGTTAGAGCAGATTTATCATGTTAGACATGATCACCTATCCTGGAAGGATAGAGAAATCATAGTTCACCATGAGAAATAATTTGTGAGAGGAATCTCAGTATCTTTGAAGAGCTCAAGGTTTGTTCTTCTCTGTAGATGAGGTATTACAGTGGGAACTCCACTGAACTGGGATCCCTAAATGAATTTAATGATGGGATCCTAGTGTGGTGGCAGCCAAGTGGTTCGTGGCATTTAGTCCCAAGACCAGTTGGTTAGGAATACTCTAATGGACAACAGAACCAACATAGTGTTCAGAATAGACTGATAGATGACATTGGTTATTGACTTTAATGTCCCTAAAACAAATAGATGTGAAGAGTACTAAATTCTTATTTGATATGTATAAATAGAATAGTTCCAAGTCATGTGAACAGAAGTCCAACTGCAACCACCAAAAATAGATACTGACTACCTCTTAAGCAGCACCCAGACACAGCACCCAGACACACCCAGACACACCCAGAATTTAATGAATTCAGGAAAGGCTGCATCTTCCTGAGTAAGTATCCCATTACCCTGCCACGCATTGCAGTTTTAATCTTTCCCAGGCTTCCTCCAAAGGGACCATTTACCTGGAGTTGCTGGATCCTGGTTCTGACATTGATTGATGCTGATTGGCCCTGGTGAGCAGGAAGTCACTGTTATCCTAGGTATATTGGTAAGACTACATGCCAGAGGGTAGGAAATAAATTCCCTAAAAACCTAGGTGCCCTCCACTTCAGTAAAATTGCTAGGGGATCCTTAGTGTTGGCATGTTGAAATACCACTAAAGTAAAGGACATGTTGCATCTGGGCCCTCCTACAACCAAAAGAGAGTCACCATGCCTACTGTGCTCCCTCAGATTTCTGAACAAGTGTATTCCTCGTTGGGGGGTGCTACACTGTTCTTTTTTGTGTGACCTGAAAACTGACTGGAGCCCGGAGGAGAAAAAGGCTCTCAACTAGTCTAGGCTGCCATGTATAAGCTATTCTGGCACTTGGGTCATATGATCCAGCAGATTCAAGGGTTCTTAAAATGTCAGTGGCAGACAGAAATGGTGTTTTTAATGTTTGGCCAGACCCTATAGATGATCCATAGCACAGACACTTAGAATTTTGGCATGAAGCCCTGCATCCTCTAGACACACCTACCTTCTTTTTAAGAGACAGCTTTTGTTTACTATTGCACTTTAGCAGTGGCTGAAGAGTTAACCATGGGCTATCAAGTTACCGTATACCCTGACCTTGCCTTCACGGACTAGGTGTCATCTTACCAATGTAGTGTTAGATGTGGGCATGTACAGAAGCACTCCATTATCAAATGAAAGAATATATATATATATATATATATATATATATATATGCTTCACATATACTTCCATTTATATATAGTATATATAAATATATATAGTATATATATAGTATATATAAATATAAAGTATATATATTATATATATAATACATTATATATAATATAATATGTATATATATTAAATGGAAGTATATGTGAAGCAATGAAAGCATCAATTAATGGCCCAAATGCCCATAGTCCATACTTGTGCTACATTACTTTTTCCCAGTGCACCTCTGTGGATTTATGGAAAGTTCCTTGTGACTAGTTGGGTGAGGAGGGGAAAACTTACTCCTGACCAATCTGCAGATGGTTCTGTGTGATAGGCAGGCATGGACCTGGAATTATCCATCTGACACACAACACTTTCTGGGACATCCCTGAAGGACCGTTGTGAAGGGAAATCCTCTCAGTGGGCAGAACTTTGAGCAGTGCACCTTGGTTGCTCATTTGGCATGAAGGAGCAAATGGCTAGAATTAAGAGTCTATATAGTTTCATGGGTTATGGCCCAGGGCTTTGGCTGGATTTTCAGGTTCTTCAAACATTGGAAAATAGGTTACACGGGATCCTGAGAGCGGTATTTTGGATAGACCACTGAGTGGGGTAAGAATGTGAAGATAACTGTGCTCCATGTAAATGACCACCATAGGGTACTTGCAGTAGAGGAGGGTTTTAATCAGTATGTAGTTTGACCCAGTGTTTTGCTACATTTTAGCTTTTGTCAACAGCCACTTCTGTCACTGCCCAGTGAACTCATGAGTCAAGTGGCCATAATGGCAGGAATGGAGGTTGTCCACCGTTTCAGTTTGTTTTTGCTTTGCTTCCATGTACCAGGCCATCTTGGCTGTAGCCATTGCTGAGTGCCCAGTTGCCAGGATTAGAGACCAACACTATTTCCTTTACATAGCCCCTTTCCCCAGGATGATTTTGAAGCTATCTGCGGGAGTTTGGTTGCATTTAACCATTTCCATCATGGAAAGGGCAGTGCCTTGTTTTAAATTGAATAGACACTCTGGATATGAATACGCCTTCCATGCCCATAGTGCTTTTGCCAAAACCACCAACTGTGTGCTTTAACAGTTCTTTTCTACCATTGTAGTATTCCACATGGCATTGACTCTCTTTTTTAAAATTTATTTTTATTTCAATTCTAGTGTAGTTAATATACAGAGTTCTATTAGTTTCGGATGTACAATATAGCGATTCAGCAATTCCATATATTACTCAGTGCTTATCAAGGTAAATGTAGTCTTTTTTTTTTTAAAGATTTTATTTATTTATTTGACAGACAGAGATCACAAGTAGGCAGAGAGGCAGGCAGAGAGAGAGGGAAATGCAGGCTCCCTGATGAGCAGAGAGCCCGATGCGGGGCTCGATCCCAGGACCCTGAGACCATGACCTGAGCCGAAGGCAGAGGCTTAACCCACTGAGCCACCGAGGCGCCCCAAGGTAAATGTAGTCTTAATCCTACCTATTTCAATACTCTCTAGATACATCCACGTGGCAAATGGCAAGATTTCATTTAAAAAAAAATTTAAGATTTTATTTATTCATTTGTCAGAGAGAGAGAGAGAGAAAGCACACAAGCAGGGAGAGCTGCAAGCAGAGCAGGCAGAGGGAGAAGACGACTTCTTGCTGAGCAAGGATCCCTAAGCAGGATCGATCCCAGGACGCTGGGATCATGACCTGAGCAGATGCTTAACAGACTGAGCCACCCAGGCATTGCAAGAGTTCATTTTTTAAATAGCTGAATAATATTCCACTCTGTGTCTGTGTGTGTGCATGTGTGTGTGTGTGTACACACACATGCACACACACACTATATCTTCTTCATCCATTCATCTATTGATGGACACTTGGGCTGCTTCCATAATTTGGCTGTTGTAAATAATGCCACAATAAACGTAGGGATGCATATATATCTTTGAATTAGTGTTTTCATATTCTTTGGATAAATAGCCAGTAGTGCAATTACTAAATCATATGGTAGTTCTATTTTTAATTTTTTTGAGAAACCCGCACACAACATTGCTTCTGATAAGGAATTCACTTCATAGCAAATGAAGTGTGTCAATGAGCCCATCCTCATGGAACACATTGTTTCTATAATGTTCCCCATTACCTTTGAAGTAGTTGAATTGATAGAAAATGGACTGGCCTTTTGAGAATTTAGTTACATTACCAGGTAGATGGCAGTATCTTGTTGGGCTCGAACAATGTCCTCATAGATGCTGTATATGATTTAAATCAGTGCCCAGAATATGCTGCTCTTATACCCGTAAACAAGTTTCACAAAATCAGGAATCCAGGGGTAGAAAGTTTTGTGGCTCCACTCAGTATTACTTCAAGTGATGCAATAGCAAATATTTTGCTTCCTGTTTTCATGAACAGGCTCTATAGAGATCTTATTTCCAAGGGAATGAATGAGTCCATCAGAAGATGCAATAATGATTCCATTGAACTTGAACTTGATACTTCAAACTGGGCACTTGATGTCTCTTCTGAATGAATAGTCAAAGAAGGGAGTTATTTTATTGGCTGGGTAATTGATCCTGATAACAATGAGAGAATTGAATTGCTACAACACAGTGGAAGTAAGCAAGAGTATGTCCAGAATGCAAGAGATCACTTAGGGTGTCTCTTAAAAGCACCAGGTCTTATTATTTAAAACCCATGGAAAAATACAACAACACAATTCAGGCAGGACTGTTAATGTCTCAAAATCTTGAATGAGAATTTGGTTCATCCACTAGGAAAAGAATCACAATGAACTGAGGTGTTTGCTGAGAGTAAGAGGAACGTGGAATGAGTAGGGAAAGGTGAGTTTTACATAACACATCAGTTCCAACAATGATGAATCTAATAGTTACAAATATTCATTTTTTTATATTTTCAGATACATATTAGCCAATTATTTGTTTACTTTTTAGCCCTAATTTTATTGAGAAATGATTGACCTACGTCATTGCATAAGTTTAAGGTGTATAGTGCAATGGTTTGATTTACATATATTGTGAAATGATTACCAAAATAGCTTTAGCTAACATCCACCTTCTTGTATAAATAAAAAGAAGAAAGGAAAATATTTTCTCCTTGTAATGAGTACTCTTAACAATTTACTCTCATAAAGAAGTTTCCTGTATGTTAAATGACAGTGCTAGCTGTAGTCATCATGTTATACATTACATCCCTAGTACTTATTTATCTTATAACTGGAAGTTTATACCTTTTGCCTACTTTCCTCCAATTTCCCCACCCTCTGCCTTTCGTAACCCCAAATCTATTCCCTTTTTCTATGAGTTTGTTTTTTGTTTTAGATTTTTGTTTTTGTTTTAGTTTCCACATATAAGTGAGATCACGCAATAATTGTCTTTCTCTGTCTGACTTATTTCACTTAGCATGTCTTCAAGGTCTATCTCTTTTATTGCAAATGGTGGGGTTCCATCATTTCTTTTTTTTAGTATTTGCACTGCTGAAGTGAACATTCATCATTTCTTTTTATGACTGAGTAATATTCCATTGTAAATATACACCAAGACGTCTTTATCCATTCACTCACTGATGAAAACTTAAGTTGTTTCTTTGTGTTGACTATCGTGAGTAATGCTGCTACAAACATGGGGATGCAGATATCTTTGCAAATTAGTGCTTTCATTTCCTTTGGATATATTCTCAGAAGTGGAATTGCTGAATCATACAGTAATTCTATTTTTAATTTTAAAGGATTCTCCATACTGTTTTCCGCAGTGACTGTATCAATTTACAATCTAACCAACAGTGCACAGGTGTTCCCTTCTCTCCACATTCATGCCAGCATTTGTTATCTCTTGTCTTTTTGATGATGGCCGTTCTAACACACATGAAATGATATCTCATTATGATTTTAATTAAGGTGTTACTAATGACTAGTGAAACTGAACATTTTTTTTCATGTACCTCTTGGTATTTTGTATGTCTTCTTTGGAGAAATGTCTGTTTAGGTTCTATGCCCATTTTTAGTTAGGTTATTTGGGGGGGGGTTGCTTGTTTGTTTGTTTTGATATTGAGTTGTGTGAGTTCTTATCTATTTTGGATATTATTCTCTTACCAGATATATGGCTTGCAGATTTTTTTCCCATTGCATAGGTTGTCGTTTCACTTTGTTGGTGCTTTCTTTTGCTTTGTAGAAGCTTCTTAGCTTGATATAGTCTCACTTGTTTTTTATTTTGTTATTTGTGCTTTAAGTGTCATCCAAAAAATCATAACCAAGACCCATGTTAAGGAGATTTATTCCTGTTTTCTTTTAGGAGTTTCTTACACTTAAGTTCTTAATTCACTTTAAGTTCTTTTTTGTGTGTGGTATAGGATATGCATCCAGTTTCATTCTTTTTTTTTTAAGATTTTATTTATTTGACACAGAGAGAGAAATCATAAGTAGGCAGAGAGGCAGGCAGAGAGAGAGGGGGAAATGGGCTCCCTGCTGAGCAGAGAACCCGATATGGGGCTCGATCCCAGGACCCTGAGTTCAAGACCTGAGCCAAAGGCAGAGGCCCAACCCACTGAGCCACCCAGGCACCCCCCAGTTTCATTCTTTTACCTGTGAAAATCCAGTTATTCTGGCAGCATTTTTTCAAAAGATGGTCTTTTCTCCATTGAATGTTCTTGACTCCCTTGTCAAATATTAGTTGAGCATATATGTCTGGGTTTATTTCAGGGCTTTCGATTCTGTCCCATTAATCTATTTGTTTTTATATCAGCACCATACTGTTTTTTTTTTAAGATTTTATTTATTTATTTGACAGAGAGAAATCACAAGTAGGCAGAGAGGCAGGCAGAGAGAGAGGAGGAAGCAGGCTCCCTGCTGAGCAGAAAGCCCGATGTGGGGCTCGAACCCAGGACCTGGGATCATGACCTGAGCCGAAGGCAGTGGCTTAACCCACTGAGCCACCCAGGCGCCCTAGCACCATACTGTTTTGATGACTGTAACTTTATAGTATAGCTTGAAATCAGGAAGTATGTTGCCTCCTGCTTTGTTCTTCTTTCTCAGGCTATTGGGGGTCTTTTGTGGTACCGTATAAATTTTAGGAGTGTCTTTTTCTACTTCTGTAAAAAAAAAAAAATGCCATTGAACTCTTGATAGGGATTCCATTGAATTTATAGATGGCTTTTGGTAGTATTGATATTTTTAACAGTATAAATTATTCCTATCTATGAACATGAATACTTTCCCATTTGTTTGTATCCTATCAGACTGGGGCCCCACTCTAATGACTTATTTAATCTTAATTGCCTTCTTAAATACCGTATCTCCAAATACAGTCATATTGGAGTTTAGAGCTTCAACATATGCATGACGGAGGGGCACAGTTCAGTCCATAATAACGTATGAGAGGGAAATGTTTCAAATAGTTTTTTTAATTGGGATATAATTCACATACTTTAATATTTACACTAGTGAGGTGTATGATTGCATGATTTTTGGTATATTCACAAAGATGTAAACTATTACCACTATCTCATTCCAGAACTTTTTCAACAGCTCACCAACCCCCCCGCCATTAGCAATCATTTTTCGACTCCCAATGGACAAGTCCCTGATAACAACTAATCTTCCTTTACAGCTTGATGTATTATGCACATTTCATATAAATAGGATCATTAAACATTCTTTATTGTGTGTAACTTTTTTCACTAAGCATATATTCAAGGTTAACCCTCCAATGAATCAGTACTTCATTTTTTAAAGGTTTTATTTATTTATTTTAGAGAGAGAGCACAACAAGGAGAGGGGCAGAGGAAGTAGACTCCCTGCTGAGCAGAGAACCCAATGTGGGGCTTGATCACAGGACCTGGGATCATGACCAGAGCAGAAGGCAGAGTTCAACTGACCAAGCCACCCAAGCACCCCTTGGTACTTCATTTTTTAGTTGCAGGATAATATTCTATTTTATAAATATATCACATTTTAAAGATTTTATTTATTTATTTGACAGAGAGAAATCACAAGTAAACAGAGAGGCAGGCAGAGAGGAGGAAGCAGGCTCCCCGCTGAGCAGAAAGCCCGATGCGGGGCTCGAACCCAGGACCTGGGATCATGACCTGAGCCGAAGGCAGCAGCCTAACCCACTGAGCCACCCAGGCGCCCCAATATATCACATTTTATTTAAATGTCCATCAGTTGCTGGATATTTGGATTATTCTACAATTTGGCTATTACGAATAATGCTGCTATGAACATTTTTGTGCAAGTGTGTAAATATGTTTTCTTCTCTCTTGGTACTTACCTAGGAGTGGAATTTCTGTCATAAGCCCAGTCTTTTTTTTTTTTTTTAAGATTTTATTTATTTATTTGACAAAGAGATCACAAGTAGGCAGAGAGGCAGGCAGAGAGAGAGAGGGGAGGAAGCAGGCTCCCTGCTGAGCAGAGAACCCAAAGCAGGCCTCGATCCCAGGACCCTGGGACCATGACCTGAGCGGAAGGCAGAGGCTTTAACCCACTGAGCCACCCAGACACCCGATAAGCCCAGTCTTTTAAAGACCAGTTTTGGTGATGTCAGGCTAGGGGTGACATCATAGTTAAAGATACTCATGGCTCTGTAGCTTATAAGACTATGTGTACTTAAAGGGGTACATGCACCCCAATGTTTGTAGCAGCATTATCAACAATACCAAAATTGTGGGAAATAGCTCAAATGTCCATTGACTGATGAATGGATAAAGAAGATGTGGTACATATAAACAATGGAATATTACTCAGCCATCAAAAAGAATGAAATCTTACCATTTGCAATGATGTGGATGGACCTAGAGTATATTACTTTAAGCGAAATGAGTCAGAGAAATACAAATACCACATGATTTCACTCGTATGTGGAATTTAAGAAACAAAACAGATGAACACATAGGAAGGGGGAATATCAAAGAGGCAAATAAACCATAAAAGACTCCTGATGATAGAGAACAAACTGAAGGGTGATGGAGGGAGGTAGTTGAGGGATGGGCTAGATGAGTGGTAGGTATTAAGGAGGGCACTTGTTATGATGAGCACTGTGTTGTATATAAGTGATGAATCACTGAATTCTCCTGAAACCACAATTGCACAGTATGTTAACTCACTAGAATGTAAATAAAAATAGAAGACTATGTGTGCTTAAAGAGGTGAGATTGTCAGAATAGAGGGGACTGTACAGTTCTTAGATCCAAGTAGATGGGGGTCAGGCCCTGTGCCTCAGGAGGGCTCATACTATGCAATACCAATTTTTTTTTTTTTAATGTTATCCTCTCCTGCCTGAGTTTGGTCATTACTGGTAGTGAGTGTTGTCCAGTTGGGGTGCCTAGAGCTGGGATCTGGGCCCATGTGTGTCCAATCTTGTTTCTCCTTTTGGGGTTGTCTCAGGCCTTTATCCCATCTGAGTGGTCTACCAAATATCCCAGGAAATGCCAAGATTGATGCCCACAAGGTTCTCTCGAGGGGCCTTTGCTATTCCCATTAAAGGCGCTTCTCTGTGGCACAGTGTTTCTTCAGGCCATTACATGATAGTGTACTGGCAGAATGGAGGTGACTCATGGATTTTGGGAGATTCAGACTCATGTGGGAGAGATAATAAAGCATCAGCCAAATTACCATACCTCTCCTGGGCCCATGAATTTTGTAATACAGTTTTAAATTAAAGTTTTTATCCACAGTTCTGCTGTGTAGGTTTCCAAATGTACAGCTTTTTCTTTTTTTAAGATTTTATTTATTTGACAGAGAGAGACACAGCAAGAGAGGGGACACAAGCAGGGTGAGTGGGAGAGGGAGAAGCCAGCTCCCTGCTGAGCAGAGAGCCAGATGGTCTCTACCCGAGAACCCTGGGATCATGACCTGAGCTGACGCCCAAGGACTAAGCTACCTGGGCACCCAGATGTGCATTCTTCTGAGGATCTTAAGTTCATCACTGCAGTTTGAACAAAACTTTCTAATCATATATGAGCTAGGTTGACTGTTACTGTAGAGACAAAACTAATAGCAGCTTAAATAACAATATTTTCTGATGCCGGACTCCTGAAAGGTAAACTCTAGCCCCAGTGTGGGAATGCACGTTACCGCCCAAGAACTAGACAACACGAACTTAGCCCCATTACCATTGTGGAATCTATAACACCCCATCTCCCAAAAATCGCAAGTACTTCCGGCCAAGGAGGATGGGAATGGGGCCGGTGTTCTCCGGATTTCTGGGAAATGTAGTCCGTCAGTTAGGTAGAGACTCGGCTACTTCCGCAAGGCGGCCGGGAAAGAGGAATTCTGGGTAGTAGAGCTCCGGCGCAGCCTGGGGGCGGGGCGGTCTCAGGCTCTTCCGCTCAGGTGGCCGGGTTGTCGCGGGTTCCTTTGCGGGCTTTCCTGTGGCTGTGGTGAGTGGGTTCTGGATTCGGAACCCTCCTGAACTTCCCTGGGTGCCAGTACCGCTGGTCATTGTTTTGGGTTAAGAGCTCCGCGCGAGAGAGGGGACTTGAGGGCTGGAGTGGCTTTCCCTCCAGGAACCCTTTTGGCGTTTGGGGCGGTTGAGCAGCGTATGGCCTGGTGGAGGGTCTCCCGGGCCCTCCGCCTGCAGTCCTGGCTCCCCAGGCCGCACACCTTTCCCTCGCTCTGCCCTTTTCGCGCGGTTGAACATTGGGCCACTTACTTAAATTTCCCTGGCTCAAGTGTGTGTGTGTGTGTGTGTGTGTGTGTGTGTGTGTGTGTGTGTGTGTGTGTGTGTGTTTATAGTTGATGTTGTTTTCTATAAAATTGGGATGACATCCTGCCTTCCTATAATCCAGTGGTTTGAGAATCAAACGAGATGGTATGAATAAAAGTCTTAAGGACAGTTCCTGCCCCGTGGTGAATAGTGGTCTCTTGGTATTAGACTCTTGAATTTTGTTAAGTGCTTAGTAACCAGACAGCCACCAATATCGTAGCTGCAAGAAGTCCTGGCACTTCTTTTTGATCCCTCTAGGAAGCTTGATCGTCCCGAACCCCTTCTGAGGTTACTCCTGTGAAAATTAATAAAAGGAAACCGGCTTTAGAGTGGAGTCAGAGGCTGGCAGGGGAAAGCCCTCCTACCCTACCCTAACTCTTGTCAGTTGCGGACCCACTTGGAAGAGACCACCTGATACTATTTTAGCTATTAGTTACTATCGCAGACGGAGGAAGAACGACTTTCCTGCCCCTGCGTGAGCCCAGCCAATGAGAAATTGTCAAAACTCAGCCAATGAAGAGCGACTATACTTCCAAGCCGCAGTTTACTCCATTGGACTTTTTTTGGTTAGGACAGCATTCTTAATTTCTCCCTATCCCCTGTAAAGGAGGGTTCCTCTCCTTTCTTCTGTGGGCTTGCCTATGGTTTTGCCATATCTTGCTTGTTCTGGCTTGCAGTTCTCTGCTGTTCCAGTAAAACAACTGGCAGTTTTATTTTGGAGGTTAAGCCTCCCAAACCATTTCCAGCTGGAAAGGAGGAGAGGCGGAGCGGGGACAGAATATCTCCGATTTCTCAGGGACAAAGACAGAATTATGGTATTTCAGAGCCTCCTTTCTTTCCTTGGCCTTTATCTCAAAAAAGACTGCATTTCTTGTTGCACTGTTGTCAATAAGTAGTTAAGTCTGAAAATTGCTGATATTCTTGCAATTTTTATGAGTTGAAAACACCAAGGCCTCGCTGCTGCCAGCTGTCAACTGTTCTTGCATTTTTTTCCTTCACACATCCCTTTCCCCCCCAAAGAATTAGAGATTGTGCTGTAGACGATACCTCTTTTTCCCTAAATGTTTGCATTGTTAACAAAAATTGAGTAAATTTCAAGACTTAATTGACTTTATTAAATGATTCATAAACTGGGCAGCATCCCATAAAGCAAGTAGAAGGCAGCTCCTAGGAGTTGTACAAAATGGAAGGTTTTTGTAGGAAGGGGGATGGGGCAAGGAAGTTATTATTAGCAAGAGGAAAGAAAGGATTGTTTTAGGCAAGGTCACTTTCCCTTGGAGGAAAAAGCAAGGGATCTTACGCAGATTACCTCATCTTGAAGGCATGGAGAAGGCCTGGGTGTTAGATTAACTTCATAGGTGCTTATCAGGAAATTCCTGAGTGACTGGTTAAGACCGTGTTTCTGGGGGGAGGTTGAAATTGCAATTAGGTGAGGCATTAAGCCCTGGTGGGTGACTTGGCCTAAGTAATGCTATTTTAGTCCTGTGTTTTTCCTTTAAACAGTGTTTACTTTCTAGGAATCAGGATAATCTCTTCTATAATCACAGTATCTAGATCTAAGTTGGAAAATTACATTGTTAATCTGCTGTTATCTGACCCTCAGTCCAAACTTAAATGTGTTCTGTTTTTCATTTAAAATCCTTATATCTGGGGGCACCTGGGTGGCTCAGCAGGTTAAAGCCTCTGCCTTCGGCTCAGGTTATGATCCCAGGGTCCTGGGATCGAGCCCCGAGTCGGGCTCTCTGCTCAGCAGGGAGCCTGCTTCCTCCTCTCTCTCTCTCTCTCTCTGCCTGCCTCTCCGCCTACTTGTGATCTCTGTCTGTCAAATAAAATCTTTTTTAAAAAAAACTTTCAAAAAAAATAAATAAAATCCTTATATCTCTTTCCCCCGATTAAAGCCATTTTTGTGGGCTGCCTTTTGCTGTCATGTTTTCTGTTGTGTCCTTTAATCCGAAATGATTCCTCCTCCTTCGTTATTTTGTTCGTGATATTTTTGTTCATGATGTGGAGGCAGGAAATATCAGAGAAAGTCCATCTTTTGAATTTTATGTGATAGACCTCACAGTTTGCGGATTATGCGTTGTTGGCTGCAATTCCACAGAGCTGGTGAGGTGGCCTTTTTAGTCAGCATAACAAGAGCTGAAGGACGTATTTTGTTTTTGTTTTTTTTTTAAGATTTTATTTATTTATTTGACAGAGAGAGATCATAAGTAGGCAGAGAGACAGGCAGAGAGAGAGAGGAGGAAGCAGGCTGCTTGCCAAGCAGAGAGCCCGATGTGGGGCTCGATCCCAGGATCCTGAGATCATGACCCGAGCCGAAGGCAGCGGCTTAACCCACTGAGCCACCCAGGTGCCCCGACGTATTTTGGTTTTTATATTGGTGATGCCAATTTTGTTCACTTAGCGAAGGAGAGCTCTGTGCCATTTTACCACCGAAGTCTCTGTTTCTTTTTGTGATTAAAGTTCCTGTGGGCAGACATGTTTTATTAGTGGGCTTTCTGTTGTGTAGATCACCATCTGCTTTCCTCCTGCCTCTTTTTTCATTCCTTCAAATATAAATTATATACAGACTTTGAGTCCAGGTTTGTTAATTTAAATGAGATGTTGCTTATCAGACGATGCTCTGTTTTACATTTCAAAATTTTCCCTTTGCGTGTGTGCAGTTGAGTGATTTTTGTAACGTTGAGTGGTGCAGCTGTCACCATAATTCAATTTTAGAACATTTCCATTCTTACAGTAAGACCCCTTGTTACCATTTATAGTTAATCCGTGTTCTCAACAACCCCAGACAACCACTAACTTCTTTTCTGTCTCTATATTATGAACCCTTTATTTAAATGGCATCATACAAGATGTGGTCTTTTGTGACTGGCTTCGTTCACTTCTGTTATTTTCAAGGTTCATCCTTGTTATACACATCATAATTTTATTCCTTTTTTTTTGCCCGTTAGTATTTCGGTGTGGACATACCACACTTTGTCCATTCACCCACGGGTGGACATCTTGGTTTCCAGTCTGGGGTTCCTATAAATAACGGTTTTATAAATACATTAAGTACTCGTTTTTGTTTGGAGATAGGTTTTCCTTTCTCTTGGGTAGATACCAAGGAGTAGAATTGCTTGGCTGACTGGTAGTTTCTGGTTTAACTTTTTGACAAATTGCCAAAACTTCCAGATTGGCTTCATCATACTGTCCCCATGCACCCCGCACCCAGAATCTTGTGTTTCTTAATAGATACTAGAAACCAATGTCATTATTGTTTGGGAAAGTGGCTGTCCATAACAATTTAAAAATTACCGCTAAGGTAACACAGTATGAGGGAAGACAGTGAGGCAGAGTTGACTGGTTTGTCAGAGGTTCAGTCAGGTACCCTGCGATGTCTTTTGGTAGAAATTACATGTATAAGAGCAACTTCATACCACAGAGTGTCTTTTTTTTTTTTTTTTTTTTACCAGAGCTACAAAAATGAGAAACCCTGAGTGTATTCAAAGTGTTGTCCAGCCCTCAACAGTTCCATGAGTCGGAAATATTATTGTCCCAGTTGTACAGATGGCAAAATTGAGGTAAAGAGATGTTATTAATTTGCCCAAGAAGATAAAATTAGTGAGAGGCGGAGGTAGGATTTGAACCCAGATATTGTTGCCCCAGAGAGAGAATTCTTGCTCAACTCATTATGTTGTCTCAGTTTCCATCATATCAGCATCTGAACTGCTACCTTGGGAGCCACAAGATAGCACAAAGCAACACACAGCAACAGTGTGTGTGGTGTGTAGGAATGAAGTAGCCACGCCATGATCGGCTCCACGCGCTGTGGACGGCAGCAGCCACCGGAAGGAAGGGGCTCCTTGGCTAATTCACAATAAGCATTCATGTAGACGAGCATCATCCCTGGGCACCCGTTCATGTCCTTTTCTGCCTTTCCAGACACGACCAGGCACAGGTCTGCCTTGCCAGGACTCCGTATTCTGGGATTCTGTACCTCTCCAGAAGTAGGAAGAAAAAATGACCACATTCAAGGTGCATATGGCTTGCCTTTCTTGCTGTTAAAATTCCATTTCACTACTCAAAATGTTGCATGTTGGGGCACCTGAGTGGCTTGGTTGGCTAAGTGTTGGACTCTTTGATTTCAGCTCAGGTCATGATCTCAGGGTCCTGAGATTGATCCCTGCCTTGGACATGTGCTCAGCCAGGAGCCTCCTTAGGATTCTCTCTTTCCCTCTCTGCTCTTCCCTACAGCTTGTTCTCTCTCTCTCAAAAAAAAAAAAAAAAGTTTACGTATTTTTTTCATTTCTTGGGGTGACTCAGGGAGAACACCAGGCTAAATGACCTGCTTATTCTGTATTTGTTTTTAGCATTTGTTTTATTTTGTCATTATTCATTTTATTTTAAAAAAAGGTGCGTGATGAGCACTGGGTGTTATACACACCTAGTGAATCATTGAGCACTACATCAAAAACTAATGATGTATTATATGTTGGCTAATTGAACATAATAAAATATATATATATAAAAGTAAAACTAAATGTGGACTAATCAATAGGAATGCCCAGTTTTCCTGCTTGCTTCACTGCTGACGCATCAACTATTTTTATTTTCTCGTGTATATTCACGTTTATTAATATTCATCATATACATCTAATATTGACTTGTGCTTCTTCATTTAACATTATAGAACATTTGTTATTTGTGGTTATGTCACATTCCTATTAGATTGATATGATTTTTAATTTTTAACTACCTGCTGCTGCTACACATTAAGGTGGCTTAGGAGTCTGTTTGAAGCAATACTGAGGTGATAATTTTCCTACCTGCAGTCTTTTTTTCTGCAAAAAAAAAAATCACTTCTCCGAATAAGCTACCTATTTTTTTCTCCTCAGTGTACCAGGAGCTCAATAATGAAAAAGTATATTTGACACATGCAGCGTTAGAGTTCTGTAGATAGAATATTCAAATACGGCACATAGACTCTTAATCTCACAAAACAAACTGAGGGTTGCCGGGGGAGCGGGGTAGGGAGAGGGTGGTGGGTTTATGGACATTGGGGAGGGTATGTGCTGTGGTGAGTGCTGTGAAGTGTAAACCTGGCGATTCACACACCTGAATCCAGGGGCTAATAATACGTTATATGTTAATAAAAAATAGCAATTTTTAAAAAATAAAATCTCTCTTAAAAAAAAAATATTCAAATACGGCACAGCGCAGTAGACTCTAACTGCCACTGCAAATCTCAGAGATTTTCACACAGGAGGCGCAGGATTCTTGTCCAAGCCATACCCTGCATGTCACTTAACTGATCTGCTTTTATTCCATCATGTATTAGTTTTTTCAAAGTAACGTATAACCTCAGTTTTGTGTGTATGTGCATACACATAGACTTTATTTTTTAGGGCAGTTAAACATTCACAGTCAAATCCAGGAAGTACAGAGATTTCCCACACGGCCCCCACACACCCACAAACTCTCCCATCGTCACCCTCCACCATCAGAGGAGTACACCTTTTACAGTGGGTGAACCTCTCTCCGTGCGTCATTATCACACAGCATCCATAGATGACTGTAGGATTCACTCTTGATGTTGTTGTTTTCCGCTGGTTTGGACAAATTTATAACGATGTGGCCCCACCATTATAGTACCCTACATAGTACTTTCATTGCCTTAAACACCCTCAGTGTTCCACCTGCTTATCCTTCCCTTCCCCGAACCCTTGCCAACTACTGATCTTTTCTTAGACTCCACAATTTGTAGTCTCCATGGTTTTACCTTTTCCAGAACGTCATATGGTTAGACTCAGACAGTATGTAGCTTTTCAGATTGACTTCTTTAACTTAGTCATATGAATTTAAGGTAACTCCATGTTTTATCATGGCTTGATAGCTCTTTTTTTTTTTTTAATCCTTAAATTATACTCTGGTCTGGATATACAGTTTATCCACTTACCACCTAAGGGGCATCTTGGTTGCCTCCAGTTATGAACTGAGGTATAACCTTAGTTTAAAACATCCAATCTTGCTGGATTTGCCAGGCACTTAGTTCTGTCTCTGCATTTATGCCTTAGAGCTGCTGTATAAGGGGGTTCCTGATCTCATCCTCCAATTAAGTATGTAAAATAAAAGAAATCTGCTCAGGTTTACACAGGAAACCAAGCATCAGAAATGTTAGCCATTCTGTTGAGTAAAAGTGACAGATAAGAAGATACATCTCTCAGTGCTGTCCGTCTCAGTGAAGGTCGGTTTTAAGATTGAGACGACATGTCCTGGGTGTTGTAGGAGGCGGTGACGTTCAAGGATGTGGCAGTGGTCTTCACTGAGGAGGAACTGGGGCTGCTGGACCCCTCCCAGAGGAAGCTGTACCGAGACGTGATGCTGGAGAACTTCAGGAACCTGGTTTCTGTGGGTGAGGACACGAGCCCTCTGTAACTGAATGTTAGTTCCAAGAATGGGTTCATATCCTTGGGTTTTCAAGGTTTTAGGGCCCTTGAACTGGTTCTCTGAGTTTGGGGATCTGACTTCCCTAATATATGTGGGACTCGCAGAGAGCATTGTTTTTTTACCAACAGGTAGATCTTTGTTTTGTTGAAGAAATGTAAATGGGTAGTATACAGCTCTACCTTACCTATTTCTGATCCTATCATGAGTTATAAAACTAGTACAATGAATCCTGTTAGCAACTTTTAATGAAATAAACAAATTAATTAATAGCAATCCTCCTCACACTCTTCCGAAAAAATCAAAGAAGAGTTAAGTACTTCCTAACTGATTCTGTGTACGTGTAGGAGACTTGGCAAATGATATTTCTTCCAACGGGTCATGAAAACAAATGTTTGATAAACATTGCTTCTGGTTGCTTGAAGAATATGAAGTAGGAACCCCCTTTTCCAGTGAATCTTATCTAGAACGTATTGACTTTAAGCATATGACTTTGTGTGCTCCCAGGGCATCAACCATCCAAACGAGATGGAGTCCACTTGGTAAGAGAAGAAAAGTTTTGGATGATGAAGTTAGCAACCCAAAGAAAAGGCATTTCAGGTAAGAACCAGGAAGCCGTGAGTCTTGGAGGCAACTCTCCGGTCTGTTTGACATTTCTCCGTGCTTATTTCGATCACCTTGTTCTAAATTGCCAAACCTCTTTCCTGGATTATCACAACAGCCTCTGTGTGGGTTGTCCTGCTCCCACCCTTCCCATCCTACATCTGTTTTCCACAGAGTAGCCAAAGGGATCCTTAGGTAATGTAATTGACATTGCCATTCCTCTGGTCAAAATCCATTATGGCTGGGCGCCTGGGTGGTTCAGTCCGTTAAGCGTCTGCATCTCAGGTCATGGTCTCAGTGTCCTGGGATGAGCCCCATGTTGGGCTCCCCGCTCAGCCGGGAGTCTGCTTCTCCCTCTCCCTCTCCCTCTGCCCACCCCCACCGCCACCACTTGTGCTCCGTCTCTCTCTCAAATAAATAAATAAAATCTTAAAAAAAAAAAAAATCCATTATGGCTTCTTTTTTTCCCCCTGCCCTACAGTGAAAACCACTTAAAGTGGCTCCTGGATCCCCCCGGAGTCTGCTCTGCATCCCCAGTCCCTCTTGTTTGAATACATCTTCTGTCCTCTCTCTCTTATTCCATTTTTATTTTTCTTCCAAGGTGTTTTGGGTTTTTTTTTTTAATTTTTAAGTTATCTCTACAACCACCGTGGGGCTTGAACTTATGACCTCAAGATCAAGAGTTGCAGCCAGCCAGGTGCCCCTCTTGCTCCATTTTTCCACCCGTGTTGTTCCCCCTGCTGTTACTCAGACCTGCGAAGGATACTGTACATTGCCTATTGCCGTATCAAATTACTATGAATATAGCAGACTAAACAATAAACTTTTAGTGTGTTTTTGTCGTTCAGGTATGAACTCTAACACATCTCACTGGTATAATACCAAGGTGTCTACAAGGCTGCATCCTTCCTGTCTCCTACCTTTCCGGACCCTTACGATGACATTGCTTCCTCCCAGACAATCCAGAATGTTCTTTCTGTTTTTCTGATCAGCTGATTAGCACCTTTCATTGCCTCTGCAACCCAATTAACATAACATAACATGTTCACAGGTTCTGGGGATTGGACATGGACATCTTCCAGGAACCTTTATTAAGTCTGTTACAGAAGCTTCTCCCTCGGGCTCCTTTACTTCTTCATTCTGCCAGGAATATTCTTTCACCAAAAATCTTACTGGTTCTTCTCTTCCTCGTCCAGGTCTCTGCTGGGTTTTAATACCATGCATGATGCAGGCCTTCTAACCATTCTGTGTAGAATACAATGCTGTTGTCACTCCCCTTGCCTTCTGTTGTGTCTCACATGCTTTTGTTTACCGCTCACTTCTCTCTCCCCAGTGGGTATAATCTGCAGGAGGAGAATTTTAATTGTTTTGATTACTGATGTGTCCTCGGTGCCTAGGCCAGCAGACCGATGCAGCAGATACCTATAAATATTTATTCACTTTGCGAATGAATTCATGGATAGGAGAATTTAACTGTATTTCTTGCTGTTGGTGATGCAGAACAGTTTATTTTTCTGAATGCTTATTATAGGCTTTTATTTTTATTTATTTTTTTATAATTTTTTTCCTTAACATATAATGTATTATTAGCCCCAGAGGTACAGGTCTCTGTTATTACAGGCTTTTAAATTTATTTCACAGCTCACTAAAAGTCTTTAGTTTGCACCTTGAAAAAACGGATGCAAAAAAGACCAGGTTATTTATGTGCCAAGTTTTCCCACCCAATTTTCAAAGAAACAGCCCAGAAGCCTTGTAAGAAAACAAGACATAGTTTTCCTTTTCACCACTCCATGACTCATGGCAACAGCTAATAAGTGACCATAAACCAGAGTGAATTGAAGATATTGAGGAATATTTCTTGTCTTCAAATGGCTGCCTATATAATTTCTACTTATTTAGATGACTTGGAGTGTGGTTGTGTGTTTCTGTATGAGCACTTGACCCAGCTCCCAAGGACCCCTCCAAGCACTGTTGTTGTGACCACACCAGGGAACATCCTTTCCCTGTGGCTTTCCTTTTGTAGTCTTTTCTGGGAAGAAAAACTTTTTTTTTTTTTTAACATTTTAATTCCAGTTACTTAACATACGGTGTTACGTTAGTTTCAGGTGTACAGTATAGTGATTCAGCACTTCCGTACATCACTCAGTGCTCATCACAGGGCCCTCCTTAGTCCCCATCACCCATTTCACCCCCCTCCACCTCCCCTCTGGTCACCAAAATTTCTCTGTAGTTTCTTGGTTTGTCTCTTTTTGGTTTCTTTCCCTCTTTGCTTGTCTTCTTTCTTCAGTTCCGTGTATGAGTGAACTCATATGGTACTCGTCTTTCTCTGACTTATTTTACTTAGCATTATACTCTCTAGATCCATTCATGTCATTGCAAATGGCAAGATTTCATTCTTTTTGGTGGCAGAATAATATTCCATTGTATATCTCTATCCACCACATCTTCTTTATCTATTCCTCGATCGATGGACACTTGGGCTGCTTCCAGGGATGCCTGTATCCCTTTGAATCAGTGTTTTACTGTTCTTTGGGTAAATACCCAATACTGCAGTTGCTGGGTGGTAGTATAGTTGTATTTTTAACTTTTTCAGGAACCTCCATACTATTTTCCACAGTGACGGCACCAGTTTGCATTCCTACCAACAGTGCGATAGAGTTCCTTTTTCTCCACATCCTCGCTGGCACTTGTTTCTTGTGTTTTTGATTTTAGCCATTCTGACAGGTTATTTTGAAAGGGATTGCATTAAATGTGTAGATTGCTTTGGGCAATATAGACACTTTAACAATATTTGATCTTCCAATCTGTGAGCACGGGATGTCTTTCCATTTCTTTGCATCATCTTCCGTTTCTTTTATCAGTGTTTTATAGTTTTCAGAGTACAGGTCTTTCACCTCTTCGGTTAGCTTTATTCCTAGGTTTCTCATTATTTTTGGTGCAATTGTAAATGGGATTGATTCCTTAATTTCTAATTCTGCTGCTTCATTATTGGTGTGTAGAGACACAACACATTTCTGTACATTGATTTTGTATCCTGTGACTTTACTGAATTAATTTAATTCAGTAAATTTAATTAATATCAGTTCTAGCATTTTTTTGGTGGAGATGTTCAGGTTTTCTATATGTAGTATCATGTCATCTGGAAATGGCAAATGTTTTACTTCTTCCTTACGAGTTTGGGTGCCTTTTATTTCTTTTTGTTACTTCCTAAAGCGAGGACTTCCAGTACTATGTTAAATAATAGTGGTGGGAGTGGATATTCCTGTCTTATTCTGACTGTAGAGAAAAAGCTCTCAGGTTTTTCCCTTTGTGGATGATGTTACCTGTGGGTTTTTCGTATATAGCCTTTATGTTGCCTTTAAGCCTACTTTTTGAGGGTTTTTACCATGAGTGGATGTTGTACTTTGTCAGATGCTTTTTCCACATCTATTCAGATGACGATATGGTTCTTATCCTTTCTGTTATTGATGTGATGTACCATGTTGAATGATTTGCAAATATTGAACCACCCTGGCAACCCCAGAATAGATCCCACTTCATTGTAGTGAATGATTTGTTTACTGTGTTGTCGGATTTGCTGGTATTTTGTTTAGGATTTTTGCATCTGTGTTGATCAAAGATATTGACCTGTGGTAGTTCTCTCTCTCTTTTTTTTTTTTTTTTTTCTTGGTGGTGTGTTTATCTGGTTTTGGTGTCAGGGTAATACTGTCCTCATAGAATGAATTTGGAAGTTTTCTTCCCTTTTCTATTTTTTGGGATAGTATGGTTTGGCAGAATTCACCTGTGAAGCCATTTGGTGCTGGACTTTGATTTGTTGGGACTTTTTAGGTCACTGATTCAATTTCTTTGCTGATAATTGATCTATTCGAATGTTCTATTTCTTCCTTTTTCAGTTTTGGTAGGTTATATGTTCCTAGGGATTTATCCATTTTCTTCTAAACTGTCCAATTTGTTGGCATGTAGTTTTTCATAATACTCTCTCGTAATTACTTGTATTTCTGTGGTTGTTTATTTCTCTTCTGTCATTCGTGATTGTATTCACTTGAGTCCTTTCTCTTTTTCTCCTTGTAAGTCTAGCTAGAGCTTACTTAGTTTTAATGATTTTTTCCCAAAGAATCAGTTCTTGACTTCATTAATCTATTGTTTCTGTATCATTTATTTCTGCTCTAATCTGTATCACTTACTTTCTTCTGCTGATTTTAGGTTTTGTTTGTTGTTCTTTTTCTAGGTCTTTTTGGTATGAAGTTAGGTTGTTTGAGATTTTTCTTCTTGAGGTCAGCCTGTAGTGCTATTAAACTTCCCTCTTAGAACTGCTTTTTCTGGGCATATGGGTGACTCAGTCAGTTAAGCACCTGCCTTTGGCTCAGATGGTCATTCCAGCAACCTGGGATTGAGTCCCACATGGGCTTCCTGCTAAGTGGGGAGCCTGCTTCTCCCTTTCCTTCTGCCCCTCCCCCCGCTTGTGCTTGCTCGCTCGCTCGCTCTCTCTCTCTCAAATAAATAAATAAAATCTTTGAAAAAATGAACCACTTTTTCTGCATCCCAAAGGTTTTGGACTGTTGTGTTTTCATTTATTTCCATGTACTTTTTATTTCTTCTTGTATTTCTTGGTTGGTCCATTAATTATGTACTAGCATGTTATTTAATATGCATGTATTTGTGGTCTTTCCAGATTTTTTTCTTGTGGTTGACCTCTACTTTCATATCATCGTGCTCAGAAAAGATGCATTATATGACTTTGATCTTTTTAATTTGTCGATGCTTGTTTTGTGGCCTAATATGTGATCTGTTCTGGACAGTGTTCCATGTACACTTGAAAGAATGTGTATTCTGCTGTTTTAGGATGTTCTTAGTATGTCTATTTTTTTGTTTTTTTTTACCTTAATATGTCTGTTAAATCCTTCTGTCCCAGTGAGTCATTCAAAGCCATTGTTTCCTTGTTTATTTTCTGTTTAGATGATGTGTCCATTGATGTAAGTGAGGTGTTAAAGTCCCCTGCTATTTTTTTTTTCCTTTTTTCAAAGATTTTATTTATTTATTTGACAGACAGAGACCACAAGTATGCAGAGAGGCAGGCAGAGAGAGAGAGGAGGAAGCAGGCTCCCTGCTGAGCAGAGAGCCCGATGCGGGGCCCGATCCCAGGACCCTGAGATCACGACCTGAGCCGAAGGCAGAGGCTTAACCCACTGAGCCACCCAGGCGCCCCCCCCCCCCCCGCTGCTATTTTTTTTTAAGATTTTTATTTATGAATTTGAGAGAGAGAGTGTGTGTGTGTGTGTGCAAAAGCAGGCAGAGGCACAGAGGAAAAGAGAGAAGCAGGCTCCCCGCTGAGCAGGGAGCCTGATGCAGGACTTGATCCCAGGGTTGACCTGATCCAAAGGCAGAAGCTTAATTGACTGAGCCACCAAATGCCCCAAAGAAAACTATTTTAAAGGGATAGTTTATTAAATACAACCATAAACTAGTATCTACCAAGAGGTACACACTCACCTATTGGTAATTTTCCAAGTTTTTACCCTTAGAACTTCTTTACATTTGAACAAATAGTTTAATGAAAGACTTGCTGAGTTCCTGAACTAAGTCTGAAAACTTAGAACACAAGCCCTACTAGGAAATACTTCTTTTAGTGTATCCAAAAGAAATATTGGGGAGCCTGGGTGGCTCAGTCAGTTAAGCGGCTGCCTTTGGCTCAGGTCATGATGCCAGGATCCTGGGATCGAGCCCCACATCAGACCCCTTGCTCAGTGGGGAGCCTGCTTCTCCCTGGCCTGCCATTCCCCCTACTGGGGCTTGCTCTCTATCTCTCTCGCTCACTCTCTCTGTCAAATAAATAAACAAAATCTAAAAAAAAAAAAAAAAAAAATTCATGCGTATGTAGATTTATACGGATGACTTTGTAAGACAATTCATGGAGTCACTCCACTCCTATGAGTAATGATGCTCAGATAGTTACTGTCCCTTTTTCCTAAATGCTTATTGTATGATTTTAAATTTATTTTACAGCTGACTAAAAGGCTGCAGTTTTCAATTAGAAAGACTGTGGTGGGCGCCTGGGTGGCTCAGTGGGTTAAGCCGCTGCCTTCGGCTCAGGTCATGATCTCAGGGTCCTGGGATCGAGTCCCGCATCGGGCTCTCTGCTCAGCGGGGAGCCTGCTTCCCTCCCTCTCTCTGCCTGCCTTTCTATCTACTTGTGATCTCTCTCTGTCAAATAAATAAATAAAAATAAAAATTAAAAAAAAAAAAAAAAGAAAGACTGTGGTGAAAGCCTAATTTATCTACATTCAAATATTTCTCACACTCTGTTTTGAATGAGAGACTCCAGAAGCCTCAGAAGAAACCAGTTCACAAACTTCATATAGTTTTTTCACCCCTCCTGGTTCTTGTCACCTTTGATTCTTTTATCAGGAACACCGCCCTCCTTGTGGGTATTCTGACTTCACAGCAAAACTACAGTTTCCTCTCCCTTTTTAATTTCAGCTCGGGTCATGATCCCAGCATCCTGGGATCGAGTCCCACATTGGGTTCCTTGCTCGGCAGAAAGCCGCCTTCTCCCTCTGCCTGCAGTTCCCCCTGCTTGTGCTCTTGTTTTCTCTCTCTGGAAATAAATGAATAAAATGTTAATTTCAGATATCTTAATTAAGTTTCTGTGTGTATTAACACAGGAAAATAAGATGAATTACACACATTGTGTAGAATTTGCAGAAATACTTAGAATATATAGCTATAATCAGTTCTGGGTGCTTGATACATAGGATTGCAAATTGTTTAAGCAACTACAAAGTTTAGAGGGAAAGTTTACATGGATCTCCTGGCACTCAACACCAGCTACAGGTTTGAGAGGATCCCAAAATTGCCTTCAGATTGAATCATTTTCTAAAAGGACTGGTAGAATTCACTGAATACGTTTTACTCACAGCTGGCATTTATTACAGGGAAGGGTACACCTTACACTCAAGCAAGAGAAAAAGTACTTGAGAGGGAGTTTAGGGAAGTGCCAGTTGCAGAGTTTCCTTTCCATTGGGTTAGGGTGTGTTATTATGTTACTTTGCAAAAAGAAGGTGTACAGTTAATACACAGGATGTTACCAATTAGGGAAACTCACCTGATCCTGTGTCCAGAGTAATTATTGGAGCTCTGTCATTTGACCAGTATAGACTGAATGGTTTCATATGGTTTTTCTCAGTCCCTTGGTTCACACCACTATGTGATTGACAGCCCCACCTAAAATCATAGTCTTGGTGTTTCTGCTGTGGTCTGTCTCATCCCTAAATCATATTGTTAAACTGCCTAATGTGATCAAAGACCCTACGGCACTCCTTTGAGGCATGACATGCCAGGGGCTTAGAACTGTCTCTCACATGTTGAGGACAAAGGCCTTCACTGTGTATATAATTTACTTGCCCCATAGTTTACTATTTAAGAGTTTACTTCTGTGCTCTTAGTTGTGTCTGACTCAGTATCAGCTCAGATCTTGATTTCAGGGTGGTGAGTTCAAGCCATGCTGGGCAGGGAGGTTTTTTTGTTTGTTTGTTTGTTTGTTTGTTTAAATAAGTGTTTACACTGACTTATGAAATTCAATAGAAACAGCAAAATTAACCTGTATCATGATCATTTTTGTTATTAAGTCTTTGATTTCTAATTTGTCTATCACATATGAGGCTTGGAGTGATTCTAAATTTGTTTCATTGATGCTTAGTGCATAGGAGCCTACTGGACTACCTCTTGGTTTGTGTAGGCATTTATTTATTTTTTATTTTTTATTTTTTTAAAGATTTTATTTATTTATTTGACAGAGAGAGATCACAAGTAGATGGAGAGGCAGGCAGAGAGGGGTGGGGGGAAGCAGGCTCCCCTGCTGAGCAGAGAGCCTGATGCGGGACTCTATCCCAGGACCCCGTGATCATGACCTGAGCCTAAGGCAGCGGCTTAACCCACTGAGCCACCCAGGCGCCCCTTGTGTAGGCATTTAAACCAGAGACCATGATATACATTAGAAGGATGTAGGGATTCTGTCCTGGATTCATTAAAGTCCCATGCTCTTTGCCAACTGCTAAATGGTTGAAGACACTGAACAAAGCTTTCATTTGTCCACATCTGCATTCTCTGTCATTATAGGATACAAAGTCCAACATGAGATGGAGACTATTGCTAAAGCAGAACCACATGAAGAATTTTCCTCCTGGCAAATCTGGCAACAGATTGCTAAAGACTTAGCCCGGTATCAAGACTCCATGATAAAGAGTTCTCAGTTCTACAAACAACATGATTTACCTGGCCAGGTTGGGGCAGGACTGCCTATAACTCACTCAGGCCAGAAAACTTACCAGGGAAATGGGTGTAAAAAATTCTTCAGTGATATCTCCAACTGTGATCTTCAACAGTTAAACTCAGGAGAGAAGTCTCATACATGTCGTGAGTGTGGGAAATGCTTCTTTTATAGCTCAGCACTTCGTATTCATCAGAGAGTTCACCTGGGAGAGAAGCAGTATCGGTGTGATGAATGCGGTAAGGAATTCAGTCAGAGCTCCCATCTGCAAACTCATCAGAAAGTCCACACCACAGGGAAGCCATTCAAATGTGAAGAATGTGGGAAAGGCTTCAGTCGTAGATCAGAACTTAGTAATCATTGCAGGTTACACTCGGGAGAGAAACTTTATAAGTGTAAGGGATGCGGGAAGGCCTTCATTAATGCTTGTCATCTTCAGGACCATCAGAGAATCCACACTGGGGAGAAGCCATTTAAGTGTGATATCTGTGGTAAGAGCTTTCGTCGTAGATCGGCACTTAATAGTCATTGTGTAGTCCACACAGGAGAAAAACCATACAGATGTGAGGATTGTGGGAAGTCCTATACTTGGCGTTCACGTCTTCGTATCCATAAGAAAGTCCACATGGGACAGAAGCCACACAAATGTGAGGAATGTGGAAAGAGCTTCTTTTCTAGGACACATCTTTATTACCACCGGAGGTTCCACACAGAGGAGAAACCCTATCATTGTAAAGAATGTGGGAAGAGCTTCAGATGGGTCTCCCCTCTTTTGACACATCAGCGAGTCCACAGTGGAGAAAAACCATTCAAATGTGAAGAGTGTGGGAAGGGATTTGGTCAGAAATCATGCCTGCAAGCTCATCAGAAAGTCCACACCAGAGAAAAACCATACAAATGTGAGGAGTGTGGGAAGGGCTACAAGACAAGCTTGGATCTTGATGTGCACCAGAGTGTGCATATGGGAGAGAACCCATACACCTGTAGAGCATGTGGTAAGCACTTCACTAGGACCTCAAATCTTAAAGTTCATCAGAGAGTCCACACTGGGGAGAAACCATACAAATGTAATGTGTGTGGTAAGGTCTTCAGTCAATCTGGACATCTAAAATCTCATCAGAGAGTTCACACAGGGGAGAAACCTTACAAGTGTAAGATATGTGGTAAGCAGTTCAGTTCAAGTTCATATGTTAAAATTCATCACAGAATCCATGCTGGTGATAAATTTCATCCAGTCTCATAGGAAAACAGTAAAGTGAATGTTTCATCCATAGCTGAATATATCTCCGTGATCTCGAGATCACACAAATGGTGCAGTGAGGGCTTTAGTTAAGGCCTGAGCAGTTGAAGTTATCACTCAAGAAACAGGCTGTTGAAATAATCTTTCCTTAAGCACTTAATCAAACTCTAATGGATATTAAAATTGATGTCTCTTGGAATATAATCTTCTTGAGGGCAAGAAGTTTATTTGCTGCTGAATTTATATAATAAACATTGAGTAGCACTCTGTATGTGCACTTGGTACTTGTTTGTTAAATGAATCAAAGGGAAGAGAGAGAATTAGGGAAGATGGCAGAGTAGGAAGGCCCTAAGCTTGCCTCCTTTCATAGATACAGCTAGACAACACATCAGTGTAAGTGACCCAGAAATCGACCTGAAGCCTGGCATAACAAACTCATGAGCTAAAGGTAGAGCAGAGGCAATATCAAAGAAGGCAGGCAGGGCAAAGATGCAGTTTGAGAGTGAAACAGAGTGTGTCCATCTGTGGTGGGGACAGAGCCAGTGGTGGGGAGAAGGCAAAAAACACATTATCACAGGGAAGACAAATCCCCGTGACATTTGGCTTTGAAAGTGAGAGGGGCCAAATTCCATGAGTTCTTACAACCAGTGGGACTTAAAGCCTGGATTTTCAGTTTCTGTGGGCTGGGCTCTAGGAGAGCATGGCAACCAACCAGTGGAGATATAGCCAGGAATCAGCAGTTGGAAAACGCCAGGGGCAGACGGGAGACAAAGTGACTTAATTCATCTCAGAGCATGGCCTGGAGAGGCAGAGATCATGGGGACACCCCTCCAGGAACAAAGGAGCTGGTAGGCCCCATTTCCCTCCCAGGCCCCCCAGCATAAACACATGGCCACCTGCTTACAAGTTAGGTAAGGAACAGTGCCAACACTCCTTACCTAACTTGCTTACACCGAGCCCTGCCCCCTCTGGTCCAGTGGATCTGCCTTTCCCAGGCACACTTGCTTCAGTCCTGGCGCTGCAAGCCCCTTCCCCTGGGAGAGTAGAGCAAATTCCACTAATACCTCGTCTCCCGACCTGCATGTTTTATGGGACATCACATCCAGAGGTGGCAGTGGCAGCAGGTCTCATTTCACATGTAGACCAACCCACATTAGGATGTGCCTCAGCCAGCTGAAGACCAAACACTGCCCACAACAGGCAAAGGGAGCCTCCACAGATGACCAGACTGAAGGAAAAGGCAGCCAGAACACAACAGCAGGCATAGGCAACACACTTAGGAGACATGCCCTGAAGCGACAGTTCCCAGGGAACAGGAGACTTCATGAGGCCATTACCTCCAAGAGCCAAGAGACATAACTGACTTTAATAAGATACAGAAATAGAGGCAAAATGAGGAGAGTGGGCATATCCCCCAAATGAAAAACGACCAAACCACAGCAAAAGACCAAAGCAGATGTAAGTAATATGCCAGATAGAGAATGTAATGTAATGTTCATAAAGATACTGGACTTGAGAAGAGTGGAAGACATCAGTGAGACCCTACCACAGAGATTAAAAAGACCCAATCAGAGATGAAGAACACAATAAATTAAAACACTTGATGGCATAAATAGGTTAGATGACACAGAGGAATGATTAATGATCTGCAAGACAGAGAAAAGTAATCAAGCTGAGCAAATGAGAGGGGAAAATTATGCAAATTGAGGATAGTCTTAGGGAATTCTGACTCCATCAAGCATAATAGCATTTGCACTGAAGGGATCCCAGAAGAGAGAGAAAGGGGAGCAAAAAGTTTATATGAAGAAATAGCTGAAAACTTCCTTTTTGTGGGGAAGGAAACATAGCCAGATCCAGGAGGCACAGAGAACACTCCAAAAATCAGCCCAGGAAGGTCCACACCAAGACTCATAGTTCTGAAAATGGCAGAGAGTAGTGATAAAGGGAGAAGATGCAATATTTAAAAATTGTATCTGTAAAAGGAAATAAAAAAAATTTTCAGAGAAACAAATCGGAATTGAAATCCAGAAATGCACAGTACTGCATTCCACAGCATTATTTTGATAGTATCCTATTGCGTTTGGCTCCTGGCATAACCTTTGCCTCTACTCTGTGGTTGGTTATTTTCTGGGTCTTGATGTCATGTTTCATCGGTTTGTACAGTAGAAATTCAACTCTTTTGTGGTTTTTCTCATTCAATTTTAACTTTGCAATAACTGGCCATTGCACATAGCTTAATTGGACTTTCTCAACAATGTTAAGGCAAGGGTTCAAAGTAACAGAAGTGTCAGATTTAGTAATGATAAAATTTTCTTAATTTTGAGTTCATCATTGATTTTCAAATTTCTGCATTTCTACATTTGATCTTAGCCAAAAGGCCAAGAAGCGATCAAATTTCTGCATTTCTGTGTGATCTTTTATATCAGATCATATATTAGAAATGCCTTCTAATTGTAGCATTTTTTTAAAAATCAAACTTCTCTGGTAGAAGCTATGCCAAATTTGAAGGACATTTAGCATATCAGCTTCCCATATTCTCCCTCATCCCCGTGAAATAAATAATAGAAAAAATTGGGGATTTGGTGCTTTCGTCAGATATATTAATTACTGGTACAGAAATGACAGTTAACATGTTTTTCTTGCTTGGTGACAATACATGTAACTGTGACCTGGAAATCAAACTAGGAACATATGATTATGAGAGTCAAACAATGAAAAGATGAAAACCACATCAATAACACCACAGTTTTTAAAATGGAAATAATAAATGTTCACAATAAGAATTGGTTTAAATTTCATATGTTCCCATAATAACATGGGGCCATTAAAGTAATGGACATGTAATATCAGGAGAACATAATACAGGCTTTGTAAAATCAGACCATAGCCTTCATAGTATAATAAAATTCATAACTCTCTTGTGTGTATGTGTGTTTTGTGTATATCCATATATAATGTGGAAGTTGATACTCAGTAATATTCTCTGGCAAGGAGTATCTCCAGCAGACTCCACACTAGAGCGCAGAGCCAAATGCAGAGCTTGATCGCATGACCCTGAGATCATGACCTGAGCTGAAACTCAGAGTTGGACACTTAACTAAGCCACCCAGGCGCCCTCTATTATGTTTTTATTTCTCAACATCAGTTTGATCAAACTAGTAAATTATGTGCAATAATATTTGAAAAATAATTTATATGAGCCCCTTACAGTTAAAGTCACCTAATTAAGATTGCTTTAGATTATATGACAGATAAGATCAAAATTAACGAACAGGACTCAAGCAGTATTCAAAAACAAATTTTTGCTTTGAATACAGCGATAAAGTAATGATTAGGATCAACCGTCTTTATAGTTAATGCACAAGATGCGTCTTGAGGCATAAGCCAGGGAGCAGAAACAAATACTGGAGGTAGTAGTAACATGGTTATATGGTGGGGGTTAAAAGAAATGATTTGAAGAAAAAATGCATGGGTAGAGATCATAGCATAGTAGCCAAACCTCTAAGAAGAAAGAGCAGTTTTGTATGCCTTTCCACACTTCTTGGACACCATGGTGATATTTTAAGTGTATTGACTAAAGGGCTTTACTTACAAAGTATATCTAGTAGATTTCTTTTCTTTTTTTTTAAGATTTTTATTTTTTTTTTCGAGAGAGAACATGAGAGGAGAGAGGCTCTTACCAGTAATGAAATGGAGTTAAGTCTTCCCAAATCCATGTTCCCTGACACCAGCCAAATCCAGGCTTGCAAGCAGGCCTAAGTAAGGATCCCTGTCTCAGAACTGCTATATTAACTTTCCTCTATACATGGTCTACAGAGATCTATGGCCCATAATTTTTTTCTCCTTTTAAAATGTCATTGAATACTAGTAAGTCATCACCAAGGTAGTTATTTGTAACAAATCTCACCAGATTAAGCCAAAAGTACTTAACTCGTAAAACCGAAAAGACTACAGGTGGGGCTTACACCTAACCTGCTTTGCAGGGGTCCTCAAGGTGGTCCCAGGTGGTGACAACCTGAGACTGGCTGGCGTGTGTTCATGTTCATGTCTCCAAAGTGGGAGGCTTAGCCTCCCAACCACAATCAGTAGTAAATGCTTAGATTTGTATCTAGTTCCACAGCTTTTGTGAGATCATCCAGCTTCACTCCCACTTGTCACCATGGACTTCACTTTTCTTATGTGGTCCCTATGGATTTCCTTATCTTAGCTTTGAACTTACCTACATTTGATGGGGATTGTTTGAGGTCATTATCCTTTCTCATAATAGAAAGGTCATTATCCTTTCTCATCATAGATGTCATTAACATCTAACCATATTGGTAGGATATCCATTTAAAGACCTGAGTCCAGTACAACAATATCTCCTGTTTATTTGACACACTGTGACTGATTCTAAAGTTATCAGAACCTCTGCCTTATTCATCTGGAGACTGACATTTTGTTACATATGCCATGTCTTACTACAAATTATTTAATTCTTGAAAGATTTGTTTAAAGTATAAATACTTTCATATTTTTTTACTGACAGGAAAAATGCCTGGACATTGCAAAGAAGCACATCAATAGAGGAAACTCAAAAGAATAAAGTGGAAAGTAGTAGGAACTCACCACTATTAATATTTTGATGAGCATTCTTCAGTACCTCTAGGCAAACAAGTAAGAGTTGTATAGAATTTTTTTTTAAAGATTTTATTTATTTATTTGAGAGAGAGACAGTGAGAGAGAGCATGAGCTAGGAGAAGGTCAGAGAGAGAAGCAGACTCCCCGTGGAGCTGGGAGCCCGATGCGGGACTCGATCCCGGGACTCCAGGATCATGACCTGAGCCGAAGGCAGTCGTCCAACCAACTGAGCCACCCAGGCGTCCCGAGTTGTATAGAATTTTACAAACTAAGAACCTAATGCATACTATTTTCTTTCCCTTTTAAAAAATATTTTATTTATTTATTTGACAGAGATCGTAAGTAGGCAGAGAGGCAGGCAGAGAGAGAGGGGTGGGGAGCAGGCTCCCTGCTGAGCAGAGAGCCCAATGCGGGGCTCGATCCCAGGACTCTGGGATCATGACCTGAGCCAAAGGCAGAGACTTTAACCCACTGAGCCACGCAGGTCCCCCAATGCATACTATTTTCTAATTAGAGTTTTTCACTAAATTGAAACAATTCTTGAAGGTCACTTCAATAAATGGACCTACAACCTCATTTCTAGCACCTACACAGTATTCCGTAGACAGGGCAGCAGGCAGAGAGAAAAGCAGGCTTCCTGCTGAGCAGAGAGCCTGGGATGGGGCTTGATCCCAGGACCTTGGGATCATGACCCAAGCCTAAGGCAGCTGCTTAGCTGACTGAGCCACCCAGGCACCCCTGGAGAAACAGAATGTTTAGAATAAATTTTCTGAATTGTGTTTTCTAGAATTGGTTCTTGAATCTTAATAGATTCAAAGGCACTAATGACTCTATTTCCAATGCAAAATAGGGCACTTACCATGGTGTGACATAACAAACATATATGAAATATATGAAATACACATTCGATACTCTTTTTTTTTTTAGTTTTTTTTAAAAGACTTTATTTATTTATTTGACAGACAGAGATCACAAGTAGGCAGAGAGGCAGACAGACAGAGAGGAAGGGAAGCAGGCTCCCTGCCGAGCAGAGAGCCCGATGCGGGGCTCGATCCCAGGACCCTGGGATCATGACCTGAGCCGAAGGCAGAGGTTTTAACCCACTGAGCCACCGAGGCGCCCCCACTTTCGATACTCTTAAGGAAATAACTATTGAAGACCTCAAAACATATCAGTCACACTAAAGAGTATAAGGGGTTTGCTCCTAACTATATTGGACAAAGCGGGGGGAAAAAAAGAGCGCATGGCTTCAAATTCCAGCTCAACTATTAATGACTTGAATGTTTCAAGTCATTATGCACTGGCTTCTTGAACTTTCCTTGCACATTGAAATAAAGTTCTCAGACACCAATCTGAGTGGCCATGCAGGCTGCCTTGCAAAGCAGAGCAGGAGCAGCTGAATTCTGCACATAGCTTTTGTTTTGTTTTGTTTTGTTTTGTTTTGTTTTAGTAATTTTTTCATTTGACAGAGAGAGATCACAAGTAGGCAGAGAGGCAGGCAGAGACAGAGAGAGGAGGAAGCAGGTTCCCCGCTGAGCAGAGAGCCCGATGCGGGACTCAATTCCAGGACCCTGAGATCATGACCTGAGCTGAAGGCAGAGGCTTAACCTATTGAGCTACCCAGGCGCCCTGTTTTGTTTTGTTTTAACCAGAAAAGCAAGGGCAAATGCCTAGAAGCGTGGGAAAGGAGTACAAAGGGATGGCAACTATCTTGAAGCCATTAAACAGGCTTGCATTCTCCCCTGCATGTAGGCACACAGGGAGTCAGTCATGGGATAAGGGAGGAACAGGATGTTTGGGCTAGCAATTGCCAGGCACAGGAAGTGGGGACTGAGGGTTACATTCTTTCATCGCTCCTAACCTATACCCTGCCCCTGGGGATCATGGGATCCTGCTCCCACACAGCCATTGCGTTCAATAGCCCAAGAACAGGAATGCTGCTGATGTTCCACCTGCTTCCACAGTCACCCCTTAGGGCTTACAATATGTTTTCTAAAAATAACTCTACATTTCCTTGTTGATCTTGGTGTCCCTAGTGAATAAAAAGATGGAAAGTCTACTGAATTATTATTTGATCTACAAAGGTGGCAGAGTTTTAGATCAAGTAAACAGAAGTCTAACTTGAATCATCAAAACAGAGAGTCACGGTTCCTAAATAAATTCTAAGACATGGCCAGTTTACGAAGCCAGAATCCTTTGGGTAAAGGAGAGGCCAGGTCCTCTTGAGGATGAAAACTTCTGTACTGCAAAAATGTGGGCTGTTAATCTTTTCTCCAGAGTACCCCCAAAGGGACCTATGGCTATTGTATCCAGTGTGACTATGCCCTGAGAGGAAATAATCAGAGTTTTGGGTTTTTGTTTTGTTTTGTTTTGTTTTTTTTTGCAGTGACTGAATCCTTGCTGCTCTCAATTGGCACATTGATGATATTATGCTGATTGGATCTGGTGAGCAAGAGGTAGGAACTACCTTAGTTGTATTGACTTGCATGTAATAAGGTGGGAATAATCCCAGAAATATTCAGGGAGCCTTCACCTGAAGTAAAATTTCCAGGCATTCAGTGGTGTATGTTGAACTGTCCTTCTAGGTGAAGAATGTGTTGCATCTTCCCACAAAAATGAGGTACAATATCTAGTGGACCTCTTTAGATTTTAGAGGTAATGTAGTCCTAATTGGGGTGTGCCACTTTGCCTTTTATGAATGACGTGAAAACTTTTGGGACCCAGAACAAGAGAAGGTTCTGCAATAGGTCTTGGCTGCAATGTAAGCTGCTCTGCCACTATCCCTTTTCCCTGTCATCCTGATGTAATTGGCTTCGTGGTATGGTGAGATGACATTTGAAGACTCAGTTATACTGCAGTTAGGTGGCAGGAACCTGTGGGGCTGCACACTGTCCTCCCAGATACTGTGTATGCTCTAAATCAGTGTCCAGTATGTAATACTGTTCCACCAGACGTCAGGGGCTGTTTTGTTTTCCATATCCAATCCACTCAATGCAACCTCATATGGCTCATTTGGAAGGAGTTAGATTTTCCAGTGACTGATACTAGAAAATCTTTAAATTATACTGAGTTTACAAAAATGGAAAGAGAACACGAGACTTCATTTTTAAAAGTCAAATATGTATGTTGATAGGTATATGTAAGTTTGTGTGGAGACAAACTTTTTTCTTCTTCAGGGGGAAGGATTCTAGGTGCATTTTCCCCCTTACTTCCCTCATACTATTTTTAGTTTTCAGTAACATGCATCTTTTAAAATTGCTAACTATAATAAAGATATTTTAACCAGAAAAAAGGAAAAAACTCTTAATACTAGAATATACTCCCTCACCTACAGAATCCTCCTCAGTGCTTTGGCATTAAGTCATAGGCTTTGGGAATCAGAATAACGCCAATGTCAAGCTCTGCAGCTGTTCTGCTTGCTTCGAGATAGTGGACAATTTTGTATCTTCACTGAAACTTGACGTTTTCACCTCCGAAGTAGGGATAATTTTAATGAAAAGTTTAAGTGAGGGAAGAGCGATTTTCTGTGAGGACAAGCTTCCACTTTGGCCCTCTTATGTTGTTTTTCCCATTAAACTTGGGGCACATCAGGGTCTGGAGTAGGGACGCGTAGCTTCCTTGCTCTTCACTGCCTCTCCCAAATTCTACCCCACCCATTCTTTTAAACTCTCTTTTAGCCTCATATCATCAGATTATACTAAACATCATCCTCCTTTCAATCAACTAGTGTCGCCTAAGCAATCATTTCCGTTTAATTTCTTGAAGATTGTTATCTCCTCACCCGTTCCCTTCCCAACAATATTCCTGTCACAATTGGGAGGTACTTCAAATTCAGGAAGTTGTATCCATGGAATAATTTTGCACAAGACTCGGGCAGAGGTAATGCAGACTCTTAATGTAGAAACCCGTATGGCCACTCAAGAAATCGAGACTACGTGATTCCTTCCTTTCTGGCATTTGGGAGAAGTATAGACAAGGAGCTCCCAATAGCTGGAAGATTTGTTTTGGAGCGTCAGACTAAGAACGTTTTTGCCGTCAGCACTCTGGGAAGTGTAGTCCAGTCGCCCCGTGTGGTGCCATGAAGTTCCGCTCCTGAAGGTAGATCTGATGCATTCTGGGAGGTGCAATCCAGACTCTCTGTGTAGTAGCGTACACTTCCGCTCAGGAAGGCGGTTCTCGTGCATCCTGGGAAGTGTAGTCCAGGGGCTCCGTGGTCCCGCCGGCACTTCCGTTGGGTGAGTGTGAGGTTGCTACTGAATTTTCTTTGGGAGAGGTGCGTCAGTTCCGCCTCTCCGGCGCTTCCAAACTTCCTGGGTCTGCTCGGGACCTGCAGCGACCCGGTGTTTTAGGGGGAAAGAAGCTTGGGCAGAGTATACAGGTATGGAGGGGGCATGGCAGGGGTGTGCATCTTTGGGGGAGACTCTGCTTTCAGGGTGGTTTGCGAGTCCTGGGGTGGGGTGGGGTCACCTATCGCCTGGTTTGAGAGTTTCTGCGCGTCTCAGCTCGCCCACTGTCGGCCTCCCTACACCCACGGGTGCTTCTGCTTCCTGGTGTTGGGGAATTGAAAGAGGTGGTGAAAGCTGCCTCCATTTTGACCTCAAACTTTCTAGTTGGCTTCTTTCCAGCTTGTCTCGGCTCGGGTGGAAGACCCTGAGGGCAAAGCATCCCCTCGTGGGAACCAGAACTACCCGCTCACGCAGTAAGGACTGCTCTTGAGCTAGCAGGGCCCCACCCGCGATTGAGACAGTGATCATTTGACCTTCACTGCCCACCTGCCATCGCCCCTCATTTTCCTTGTATAAACCTGGAAGTATTTTCGGTACTTTGAAGACAGTCTTTGAGCTGTTTGTCTGCAGTCTTTTTGGTGTTGGCCTCGCTGAAATAAATTCCTTTTTTAATTCACCACCACTCGTTTCTCTGCTTGTGGATTTTGTCAGGGGCCAGAGGTGGAGTCTGGTCTTTTTGGGAATCCCAGAGCCAGGTGCTCTTGCACTCCTGTGTGCCAGCTAGTGATAGAAATAAAAATCTCAAAACTGTTTCTGGCACCTGGTGGATGGTGACCTTTCTTAGTATTTCCCGAGGAGCAGTCAGTTCCCTGGGTCAGGGTCCGCTATTCCACTGCAGAACCTTTACTCTTCTCTGATTCCTGGGTGATGCTCCATAACCCCAGACCCCTTATAATCTCTCTTTTAGGAAGGTGAGGGTGTAACAGAACCAACGTGAGTTTGCTCCTTGGTGAGTCAGAAACTGTACCAGGTTAAATCATTGCACAAAGAAAGCTTATTTGCAGCAAATAAAGAGATCACGGGGAGTGGCTTCCAAAGCTGTGACTCCCACAGAAGAGGGTGAATGGGTTCCTTTTGTTTAGGGTTAGGAGGGATATTTAGATAGGGAAGTTTTGTCATCCTGTGTAGAGGTGGGCACAAGGTCAAGGATACACCTTAAGGAAACTAGCCTATACATACACTGTATGTTATGTAAGTTAGGCTGAATCGTCCCCCCCCCACCCACCGGCCCCCAAAGTCACTCCATGGTCCTTCCACGCAAGTATGAGTCGGGCTCAAAAGGTCTGGGTGGTCTGGCCTGTGGCAGATCTTGGCCGTTGTCATCACTTGAGGCGTGATTTTGAGTTTCACTTGCCTGAGGTAAGAGATAAGCTAGAAAGAAGAGCTTAAGGAAAAATGCAAGACAAAGGTTAATGAGTGCAAGCAGGTGGGCATTAAACGTTAGGTCTTGGGGTCTAGTTGGTGGTAAGGGTTGCTTCCAGACTGCATGGAGGGGAGTGGAGGTTTTCACTTTTACTGAGAATGGCAGCATGATCTTGGCATTTCATAACATTCTTTTCTTTCCCCAGCCTGATTTCTCACAAAGGGCTGCACAGAGGTGGGAGGAGGGACTCCTTGGCTACTGACAGCAAGGTTCCGCGTGAGTGGGATTTGGCATTTTTCTTTTATAACAACGTTCTCATCAGTCGGATAATGTTTGGGATGTGTAATCGGGCAGGGGCATATTTTTTTTTTATTGCTGACCTCACCAACGATGGTTTTATACAAATAAATACATTGTGCCACACCATAGCTATGTGAAGGAATTCTGCTTTCTTTTTCTGTTTTGTTCTATAAAATGAGATTGAGACCCACAGAGCATAAGTGATTTCCCCATAATCTCTGCCTAGTAAAGAAGCTGAGCTGGGGGGTGGGATGAAGGCAGTTTGAGTCCAGAACTTGAGTTCTAATCTCTTGGATATGTTCTCCTTAAGCCACAGGAAGTAGCAGGAGTCAGACCCCAGGTAGTTAGCACTCGATTCTGGATGATCTGAAAAGGCTAATGGGCTATGACTTTTCTGAGTTTTTTCAAACATTGTCAACTATTTTGTTTTACTTATTACTAATAATATGTTTTTTTTTGTTTTTTTGTTTTTTGTTTTTTGTTTTTGTTTTTTTTTTTTTTACTAATAATATGTTTTATGCTTATAGAACCATGATGGGAAATTCAGAAAGTACAGAAATATGAGGGAAAAATTTTTTTAAATGACCCATTAATCCACAATGTAAATATAGCAATTGTGAAGCTTTTAATGTATTTCTGTTTGGTGGTTCTTTGTGTGTATTTGTATGTTTGTGTAGATGCATTTTACGAAATTATCACATATTTCTTTGTGTTTTTCCCCTGGCATATTTTAATGATGGAAAACTTTTTAAGATCTTATTTTATTCTTTATTACCTTTTTATTATAATTTCTTTTCTTAACTTATTTTTTTATTATGTTCAGTTAGTCAGCAAATAGTACATCACAAGTTTTTGTTGTAGTGTTCAACAATTCATTAGCTGCGTATAACAGCCAGTGTTCATCCCAACATATGCCCTCCTTGATACCTATCATCTGGTTACCCCATCCCCCCACACTCTTTATTTTTAAAAAAAGATTTATTATTTATTTATTTGAGAGAGAGTGTGTACCTGAGCGCGCATCCTCATGCAGGGGATGGAGCAGAGGGAGAAGGAGAGAATTTTTTTTTAAAAGATTTTATTTATTTATTTGACAGACAGAAATCACAAGTAGGCAGAGAGGCAGGCAGAGAGAGAGAGGAGGAAGCAGGCTCCCCACCTAGCAGAGAGCCTGATGCGGGGCTCGATCCCAGGACCCTGGGATCATGACCCGAGCCAAAGGCAGAGGCTTTAACCCACCGAGCCACCCAGGCGCCCCAAGAAGGAGAGAATTTTAAGCAGACGCCCTGCTGAGCATGAAGCCTTATGCATGGCTTGATCCCAGGACCCTGAGATCTTGACCGGAGCTGAAATCAAGGGTCTGCCACTTAACTGACAGCCACCCAGGCATCCCTTAAGATTTTATTTCTAAGTAATCTCTACCCAGTGTGGGGCTCAAACTTGCAACCCCAAGATGAAGAGTTACATGCTCTATCAACTAAGCCAGCCAGGAGCCCCTAACTATGGAAATTTTTAAACACTACCAAGAAAGAATAAACTAATGAGTTTCCATATAATTTTCCAATCCTCTTTATTATTCCTGTTATTCCTGTTATTCCTATGGCTGTTTCCTGATATTTTAAGACTTTGTTTTTATATAATTCAAATTTTTTCCATTGAAAAGTTGCAAAAGTAGTGTAAGGATTTCTCATATACTCTTTACCCAAATTCCCCAATTGTTTACATTTTGCCTGTTTTGTGGCTCCATCAGCCACATAACATCAGGAATATACCTGGAATTCAATGACAGCTTATTCTAGCTTTCTTTTTCTTTTTCTTTTTTTAAGATTTTATTTATTTGACAGACAGAGATCACAAGTAGGCAGAGAGAGGAGGAAGCAGGCTCCTCGCTGAGCAGAGAGCCCAGTGCAGGGCTCGAACCCTCATGCCCTGAGATCATGACCTGAGCCGAAGGCAGAGGCTTAACCCACTGAGCCACCCACGTGCCCCTTATTCTAGCTTTCTGAAGGAAGGAAGCCCCACATACGGATATCAGGAGGTATCTTGGGAAGAGGGATTTAGGAGAAGCTGATTATAGAATTCTAGCACCAGTTAATCAGTAATATTAGATATTATGCTACATAATAGTGTTATCTATTAAATATTAGATATCTAGTAAGTTATCACTAATAGTATTTAATAGTGTTACCTATTAGATAATCCTGGAAAACATTATATAGCATCCTGTTTATGTAATCCACAGTCTTGTAGTTAAGTTTGTTCTGTTTTTCATTTGAAGGCCTTATAACCAGTCTCCCCTAACCCATCTCAGTTCAAAGTCCAATTTTATGCATTGCCTTAAGCTGTATATTTGTTTATAAATATTTTACAAAACTTTTATCATTGTTATGTCCCTTAATGTGGAATGCATTCCATAGCCTTCTTTGTTGATGCTTTTTTTTTTTTTTTACTTTTTTTTTCTGGGTAAGCTCTATGCCCAGTGTGGGGCCTGAACTCATGACCCCAGGATCAAGAATCACCTGCTGTACTGACTGACGCAGGTGCCCCTGTTCTTGATGCTTTTATTTGTATTTATTTATTTATTTTGTAGATTTTATTTCTTTACTTAGAGAGGGGGAGAGTGCAAGTGGGGGAAAGGGCAGAGGGAGAGGGAGAGAATCTCAAGCAGACTCTGCACTCAGTGTAGAGCCCGGCAAGGGACTAAGTCCCATGACCCTTGAGATCATGACCTGAGCCGAAATCAGCGCTCGGACACCCAACTGACTGAGTCACCCAAGTGCCAGTTCTTGATGCTTTTAAAGAGTATAGAGGGGGGGCGCCTGGGTGGCTCAGTGGGTTAAGCCGCTGCCTTCGGCTCAGGTCATGATCCCAGGTCCTGGGTTCAAGCCCCGCATCGGGCTTTCTGCTCAGCAGGGAGCCTGCTTCCTCCTCTCTCTCTGCCTGCCTCTCTGCCTACTTGTGATTTCTCTCTGTCAAATAAATAAATAAAATCTTAAAAAAAAAAAAAGAGTATAGAGGGAAGTCATTTTGGAGTAAGTTCTTCATTTGGGGTTTGTCTGACGTATACATGTTTAGGTCCTGTCATGCGTCGTTGGCAGGGATTCCACAGAAGCGTTGAGGCATCCTTGTCATTGCAACGTAACAGGAGCCAAAGGCTGTTGGTTTGTCTAGGTTTGGGCGAACTCAGCTTTGTTGACTAGCTAAGGTGATTTCTATTAGGTTTCTCCATTGTAAAGTTACTATTCAATTAATGAAGCCTTCTTATGGGAAGATACACTTGTTAGTGGACATCCTGCTGTGAGGACAAGCTTCCCCTTCCCCCATACTTATTCACTCATTCAAAGTTTTGCTAATTTAAATAACATGTAGATGAACAAACATTTATTTTTACCAATATACTTGGGGTATATTGTACATATCCTAGAATTCACCCATTTTAGTTGCATGAATCAATGATTTTTTTAAAAGATTTATTTATTTATTTGAGAGAGAGAGCGAGCAAGCAGCTGGTGGGGAGGAGGGGGAGGGAGAAGCAGACTCCCCACGGGGCAGGGAGCCGGATGTGGGACTTGATCCCAGGACCCTGGGATCATGACCTGAGCCGAAGGCAGGCACTTAACCGACTGAGCCACCCAGGCGAACCCCTTGAATCAGTGATTTTTAGTAACTCTCCTGAGTGGTGCAGCCATTGCTATAATTCAGTTTTGATCATTTTTGTTTCCCCATTCCTCGTACCCATTTTTAGTTAACCCCCCATTTTCACCCCTGTTACCCCGGCAACCACTAACCTGCTTTTGTCTCCATAGATTTCCCTCTTCTGGACATTTTGTATAAAGAGAATCCTACGTTATCTGACCTTTTGTGACTGGCGTCTTTCACTTTGAGCAGTGTTCACAAGGTTCATCCATGCTGTAGTGTGATCCGCACCCCTTCCTTTTAATTGGCCACTAATATTCCATTGTATGGATTTGCCACAATTTGTTCATTCCTGCATAGGTCATAGGTCTGCGTTTCGGTGGTTTCCCGCTCGAGGGTTGTTAATGAATAATGGCGCTGTGAACATTCAAGTATGGATTCACAACCATCATCCCTGTAGATGAGCACCATCCTGGGCTACGTTTAATGCCTTTTTCCTGCCTTCCTAGGCACCCCGCGAGGTGCAGCTCTGTCTTCCTGGGATCTGTGCAATGCAGGACTCTGCACGTGCCCAGAAGTAAGAGGACACATGACCATGGTCAGGGTGAGTAGGGCTTCCTTTCTCACTTTCCTGATTCCATCTCATTACTCGGGTCATCACACATTTTTCTGGGGATGACTCGAGCAGAGCAAAAGGCCTTTGAGGACCTATTTTCCATCAGGGTCTTAGTTCGTGCCTTTTGAATTTACGTCATATGTATTTTTGGGTTTTGCTGTATTCTTACTTATTTTACAGAGTGAAAAAATGACTAGAAATGAACAGTTCCCCCACTTCATTACTTCCCGACTAACAGATGAGCTGTTTTCATTTTCTCCTACTTTTATCCTTGTGGGCGTTCATAACTGAATTTGTATTCATAACATACACCTAATTTTAAGTACTGATTTTTTTTCCCCTTTCATGTTATGTCATGCTCATTTTTTATGGTTGTATCCCATTCCCATCGAATCGATGGACCTTTCTATCTTGAGCTCCTTCCAACTCAGAGACATGTCCATGGTTTAGGGATTTTACTGTTTTAAGCAACACTGCAGTCTCTTTCTGCATAAAACCTTGTCCCCTCACGTCAACTCTGAAAACACTTGGCCACCTTTTTGTCCTCACATTTGACACGTGCCACATAGGCTCTATTTTAGGTGGAATACCCTGCTGCAGGCAGAGCAGAGCAGGCTGGAAGTGCTGCTTCACACAAATACTGCGGGAGGTTTGTACACAGGGAGAGCTGGACTCCGTCTTCCCCGAGCCTTGGTCCTAGTATCGGCTGGTGACTTGCACTCTGTGCTTGGCCCCTCAGAGCAGCCAAGGAAGGAGGTGTCAGTCTTACTTTTTCTTAAGCATGTGAATATGAGAGACCCGCTCAGATTCACACAAGAAGCCCAGGGCAGGAATGTGAGGCGTCCTACTCAAGTGAAAGAGATAGCCAGGAAGACAGAGAGAGTTCATTTCGGGCCCTCAGCCCTATGGCGTGTCTAGAGGGTTCATTTTTTTTTTTTAATTTTATTTATTTATTTGACAGACAGAGATCACAAGTAGGCAGAGAGGCAGGCAGAGAGAGAGGAGGAAGCAGGTTCCCTGCTGAGCAGAGAGCCCGATGTGGGGCTCGATCCCAGGATCCTGAGATCATGACCGGAGCTGAAGGCAGAGGCCTAACCCACTGAGCCACCCAGGCATCCCTGGACCACTCTTCTGAGAGATCATCTCCTCCGGTGTTGCTGCTCCCTGACCCCTGTCTCAGGGTATCTCTCCTCCTGTGGTCGCTTTCATTCACTGACCTGCTCAAAGCTACAGACACAAAGACAGCAGTTAGCAGAGGCGCTGTATAAAAATCTTTAAATTCCTCTCTGGCAAAAGACACCTTATGTGCAATTACCGGGAACAATAACCTGGCGCAAAAATATTTACCACAGTGATACCAAAAAGGAGACAAAGCCCTTCATGGGCAACTTATGCATATGGTTAAGGGAAAAAACCCAATGGCATGCAAAGAAGGACATGCACAGCCATGTTAAAAATGAGAAACACGAATAAACACCTGAAAAGGGTAGGTTTGTTTTTTTTTTCCTTTAAGATTTTTTATTTGAGAGAGAGCAAGTGTGGGGGTGGGAAGGGAGGGAAGGGGAGAAGCAGACTCCCTGCTGAGCAGGGAGCCCAATGCGGGACTTGATCCCATAATTCTGAGATCATGACCTGAGCCCAAGGCAGACGCTTAACCGATTGAGCCACCCAGGTTCCCCTGAAAAGGTAGTTCTATTAATTTACGTTCAAATAAGTGGGAATACTAATACAGATTGTTCTTCCAAATCAGATTGCCAAAACCATAGAAGATTATATAACCTGCTCTTGACCATTGTATGGAGAACCCTGGTTGTCGTATTCTCTTGAAAGATTAGTGAAGTAGGAAAAAGATTGGGAAGAAAATCTACCATCATATGATCATAATTTTGAATGTGCTTATTTTTGACCTTTTAATTTTCTCTTGCAATTATTTTCAAGGCAGCAGGTGGGGGAACAAAGCTACATAATATATGTTCTTTGTGGGATGGATTATAATGAGAAAAATACGTAAAACTAAATACCATTTATGCAGAACAGGTAAGGACAGAGGATCTGTTCTCTTGGATAACGCAGCCACACACTGTGATGAAAATATTACTCATGCTGGCAACACAAAGAAATAGTACTAATGATATCAGATGTTTTTTAGGCACTTAACTCTGTGCCCCACTCTGTTCCGAAGATTATAGGTATTCCCTTGTTTAATCCTTGGAAAGAACTCTGTCATAGAAGAACCACATACGGAGAAGTTCAGGCACACGGACAAAATTGTCCAGAGTAAAGCACACACCCTTGGGAATCGCACCGAAGCCTTCGTTTCTAGAACATGGTGCCGAATGTTACATAGGGCCAACCACACCGCTGTCCTACAGGGTTACCTAAAGCTTGTGAGTTTGACACATGTTAGAGCAAAGGGACAGGGTTCATATGTGAGAGAGGAAGAAGGTGGGTACAATCAAGTATGTTTGGGCTAAATTGCAAAATACTTCTGGGACTGTTGGCAGTGGGCACCACAAAACAAAACATGGGTCGTCCAGGATGTGTATTCAGAGCTCTTGGTGGTTACTTATAAGTAGACTGCATGAAGACACAAAAATACATGGACATTCATCAACAGATGAATAGATTAAAAAAGATGTGGTATGTATATACAATGGAATACTATGCAGCCATCAAAATTTGAAATCTTGCCATTTGCAACAATGTGGATGGAGCTAGAGGGTATTATGCTGAGTGAAATAAGTCAATCAGAGAAAGACAGTTATATGATCTCTCTGATATGAGGAATTTGAGAGGCAGGGTGAGGGGCTTGGGGGTGGGGAAGAAAAAAATGAAACAAGATAGGATTGAGAGGGAGACAGACCATGAGAGACTCAATCTCACAAAACAAAATGAGGGTTGCTGGGGTTGGGGTGGTTAGGGAAAGGGTGGCTGGGGGACGGACACTGGGGAGGGTATGTGCTATGGTGAGTGCTGTGAAATGTGTAAGCCTGATGATTCACAGACCTGTACCCCTGGGGCAAATTAATACATTATATGTTAATAAAAATTATTTTAAAAAAACATATGGGCATTTTCATTGCCACACTCTTTGGTGAGGCTGAGGAAAGTCAGTGAGTGGCATTGGTAGGGTAGAAGGGGAAGGGCCTAGAAGCCTATGAAGGACTTGAGTCCCTCAAATTCTGAAACCGCTTCCCACCATCCTCGCCTCCTCAGCGCGGCTCCGCTCCCAGTGGCCACTAGATACAAGATTGAGGTTGCATGTGTTTGGTGTTGTAGGAGACGGTGACATTCAAGGATGTGGTGGTGGTCTTCTCGGAGGAGGAGCTGGCGCTGCTGGACCCTGCCCAGAGGAAGCTGTATGGAGACGTGATGCTGGAGAACTTCAGGAACCTGATATCTGTGGGTGAGCACAGGCACTCTATGGGTATGTGGCAGGTGTCTGGAAATACGTGTTGACTTGGTGAGTGTGTCAATGGATGGGAGACCTGTATGTCTCCGTGGGTCAGGAAGATAGCTGTACGTCATGTGCAAACCAGAGTGAATGAAGGATGTTGTAGAACACTTTTTGTCTTCTACTGAATGCCTGTCTAGTTACTTTCTATTTCACTCACTTTCTTGTGGTGCCCTTGGCATGAATGTATGTTTGGGTCTGTGCACTTGACCCATGTCCCAGAGAAACTTACAAGCATTGTGGTTGTGACCATACTGAGTAAACACCCTTTGCCTACAACTTCCCTGAAATCTTCCACTGCGGGGCATTTTCCTTTCTGGGAAGAATACTTGTGGGATGAGAATTCTGATTCTGATTCTCAGATCGCCCCACAGAAGGAGGAAGATCTGTTTGCTATAGTGTCAGACACTGTCAGCCAGATTGTAAGCTGCCTTCCTCTTGAAGATTTGCCATCTCAGCCCATTTGCCTCCTTTGGAGCCCACACCCATGTAACTACCCCCGGTTTCCCCTTCCCTGTCCTGGAGGGGGAACATTTAAGGTGAGAGTAACAGGAGACACATACGTAAATACTGCCTGTACATCTGGCTCAAAATATATCGTGCCTTTTATTTTCTACAAATGTAGCCATTAAACAAATGTTGAAGAACATAGATGTCATACAGTTTTTCCTTGATTTTTTATGAAGATGGGGTGTTTTTCAACTGGTGAACATTCTAACCTAGAGAGAATCAGGAAACTTGCTATCACATCCTCAGAGATACTCCCTGTTCCCCTCACACAGCTACTGTTGTTTTGTTTTTTTCAGGATTTGTTTATTTGAGAGAGCATGTGTGTGAGCGGTAGGAGGGGCAGAGGGGGAGAGAGAAAGAATCCCCAAGCAGACACCCTACCAAACTCGGAACCTGATGTGGGGCTCGAACTCACAACCCTATGATCATGACCTGATCTGAAATAAACTGAAACTACTTGACTGCCCGAGCCACCCAGAAGCCCCACACGTCTACTCTTTTTAAGGGGCGATTTGTTAAATAAAACCATGAACTGCACTGCCTACCAGAAAAGTACATACTCACCTAAGTAATATTTTTCCAAGATTCTGTTCTTGAAACTTAACTTTCCATTTGAACAATTCGTGTAATTAAAAACTGGGTTGGGACACCTGGGTGGCTCGGTTGTTAAGCGTCTGCCTTTGGCTCAGGTCATGATCCCAGGGTCCTGGGATCGAGACCCACATCCGGCTCCCTGCTTGGCGAAGGCCTGCTTCTTCTCCCTCTCCCACTCCCTGGCTTGTGTTCCCTCTCTCACTCTCTCTCTCTGTCAAATAAGTAAATACAATCTTTTTCATTAAGTTTATTTATTTATTTTTTTAAATTTATTTGACAGATCACAAGTAGGCAGAGAGGCAGCCAGAGAGAGAGACAGGAGGAGGAGGCAGGCTCCCTGCTGAGCATAGAGCCCGATGCGGGACTCGATCCCAGGACCCTGAGATCATGACCTGAGCCGAAGGCAGAGGCTTTAACCACTGAGCCACCCAGGCGCCCAGTAAATACAATCTTTAAGAAAAAAAAAACAAAAAAAAAAAACAAAAAAAAAAACTGGGTAAACTTCTAGAACCAAAGTTTTCAAGTTTTTTTGAACATGAGCCATAGTGAGAAATGGATCTTTCATTGTAATCAGAACAAACATTTCACATGTCAGTTCATACCTGTGACTTTCATAGGCATTTTCTGTAATGACCCCTGTCTTATTGGCTGTGATGCTTTGATAGTTTCTGTCCTGGCTCTTTTTTCTGAAAGCTTTTTATAAGCTTCTAAATCTTTCCAGCTCACTGGCATATTGGAGTTTTTAAATTTGTTTGTTTTTTTTAATGATTTTATTTGTTTGCCAGAGAAAGAGGAGAGAGTGTGTACAAGCAGGGGGAGCAGCAGGCAGAGGGAGAATCAGGCTCCCCACTGAGCAAGGAGCCCGACCATGACCTGAGCCCAAGGCAGCTGTTCCAACGGACTGAGCCACCCAGGCATCCTGGAATTTTTTAATTTGAAAAATTATTGTGATGGGCTGTTTTATCCACACATTCATATATGCACTGTTTTTCTACATTCTTTCATCAGACACTCCTAAAGCTTCAGAAGGAACCAGCAATAGACCCTCCTTCCTTTTCACCCCAGGAATTCTTGCCACCTTTCTTTTCCCATCTCTCTCTCTCTCTCTCTCTTTTTTTTTTAACCTGAGAGAGTGAGCACAGAGAGGAAGAAGCAGACTCCTACTGAGCAGAGAGCCTGATATGGGGCCAATCCTAGGACACTGAGATCATGACCTGAGCTGAAGGCAGATACTCAACTGACTGAGCCACCCAGACACCCCCATCTTTGATTTTCTTATTAGCATCCTGCTTCATGTACCTCTGGCTCTTGATGTCCCCTGTACAGCTTTTCAGTTTCTCAGCAAGACCACAGTGTTCTGTCCCTTTTCTGTTTCAAATAACTTACTTGGAAGAGATGTTTTCCTTCTAGGACTTGGCTTAAACTCTCACCAGAATGGTCAGACTGGGATTCATTTAGTCTTTCAGCATGGATTTTTTGACTATGCACGATGTTCCGGGCATGATTCTGGACATTGGTTATAAAGTAGGAAAGTGTAAAATGTGTTCAGCCTACAAGGTGTAACATGCTTCCCCCCTTGATGCTGCATCATGGTGGGAAAGACGTGGTGAACAGCAGATGACTTAGCATGGTGCAAGGTGCTGCATGGAACATAAACAGGTAGGGATGGGAGTCCCCGGAGGTGAACGGGGTTAGGACAGGATCAATTATTTTACACTGGGTGATAAAGGGCCTCATTGCTGGGCTCACTCTGAGCAGAGACCTCGAAATCACGAGGAATGACCCACGTGTCTATCTGGGAAGGGTTCTGGCAGGATTGAACTCCCCACTCCAGGACTGGCTTTCAGAGTTCATGCTGTGATCGTATCTTTTCCTTCTCCCAGGCTCAATTTCTTTTGTTTTCACATTTTCCCTAGAGATCTGAATTTCTGTCAGGTTTTAGAGCCATGTATGTTTTCTGTTGAGCTTTATTTCCCTTTTATCCTCATGAAGGAAACTTGCCTATAGAAACTAAGTTCTCCTTTCTGCTTTATGCTGTGTTTTAGTCCGTGTGCTTTAGGTATTTGCTCCCAAACCCGCAAGTCATTCTAGACATTCGATACCTCAACACTGAAGTAACTTTCCAATAAAGTGATCTGAGGCTTGTATAGCTGTACAGAAGCTGTTTCCCACATGTCTACTGGATTGAAAGAGGGGGCAGCTTTTAATTGACAATTCATACAGGTAGGGGAGTGAATTCCTCTCTCTCTCTTTTTTTTTTTTAAGATTATTTATTTATTTATTTATTTGACAGGCAGGGGGCACAAGTAGGCAGAGAGGCAGGCGGAGAGAGACGGGGAAGCAGCCTCCCCGCTGAGCAGAGAGCCCGATGCGGGGCTTGATCCCAGGACCTTGAGATCATGACCTGAGCCGAAGGCAGAGGCTTAGCTCACTGAGCCACCCAGGAGCTCCTCCTCTCTTTTTTCAAAGATTTTTTTTTTATTTATTTGACAGAGAGAGGGAGAGAGAGCACAGGAGTGCACAAGCAAGGGGAGTGGCAGGTGGAGGGAGAGCAGGCTTCCTGCTGAGCAGTGAACCTGACGTGGGGCTTGATCCCAGGACCTTGGGATCATGACCTGAACCGAAGACAGATGCTTAGCTGACTGAGCCACTCAGGTGGTCTGAATTTCTCTTTCGTAAACATTTTATTCAGTAGTGCTTTCAAAGTCTATTTTTTTAGAGCAGTTTTAGGTTCATAGCAAAATTGAGAGGAAGGGACAGAAATCTCCCATATAATTCCTGTCCCCATGCACCCACAACATCTTACATCCATATCCTCTGCCAGATAACATTGATGACTCTGTACTGACATGTTGGTATCGCTGAGTCTGTACTTTACATTAGTACTCTCGGTGTTGTACATTTTATGGATGATGTGGACAAGTGGATAAAGCCAGGTATCCACCCTTATCACACAGAGTAGTCACACTGCCCTGAAGATCCTGTTCTCCACCTCCTCATCCCTCCCCTCTGACCCTGAGCAACTGCTGATCTTTTTATTCTGTCCCTACTTTTGCCTTCTCAAGAATGTTGTAATGTGGGAATTATACTTTTCAGTTTGGATTCTTTCACTAAGTAATATGCATTTACTTTTCTCCATATCTTTTCTTGGTTTAATGGATCATTTCTTTTTAGCACCAAATAATATCCCATTGTATGGGTGTACCACAGCTAATATTTATCTCTTCACCTACTGGAGGACATCTTGCTTCCTTCCAAGTTTTGTCCTTATGAATAAACCCGCTATAAAAATCTGGGTATAGTTTTCTATATGGGCCTAAAATTTCAGTTCCTTTTGGTTAATTCCAGATTGTGCAATAGCCAGGAGAGTATGGTAACAGTATGTTTAGTTTTGTAAGAAACCACCAAACTCAGGGCACTTGGTGTGGCTCAGTTAGTTAAGTGTCTGCCTTTGGCTCAGGTCGTGATCGTGGAGTCCTGGGATTGAGCCCAGCATTGGGCTCTGCTCAGCAGGGAGTCTGCTTCTCCCTCTGCCCCTCCTCCTGCTCGTGTTCACTCTTTCTTTCTCTGTCTTTCAGATAAATAAAAATCTTAAAAAAAAGAAAAGAAACAACCAAACTCTTCCAAAGTGGCTCTATACCATTTTGCATTCCTACCAGTAAAGAATGAGAATTCCTGTTGCTCCACATCTTGGTGGCATTTGATAGTGTTGGTGTTCTGGATTTTGGCCATTCTTTTTTTTTTTTTTTTAATTAGACAGAGATCACAAGTAGGCAGAGAGAGAGAGAGAGAGAGAGAATGGGAAGCAGGCTCTCTGCTGAGCAGAGAGCCCGATGCGGGGCTCGATCCCAGGACTCTGGGATCATGACCCGAGCCAAAGGCAGAGGCTTTAACCCACTGAGCCACCCAGGTGCCCCTGGATTTTGGCCATTCTAATATGTGTGTAGGGTATCTCGGTGTTTGGATTTGCGTTTCTCTGATTACATAAAATGTGGAACATCTGTATTTTTATTGGCCCAATAAATCAATACTTACTGATTTATTGGCCCAACAATCAATATTTTTATTGGCCCATCTGTATATTTTCTTCAGTAAGGTGTATATTAAGGTCTTTGGTTCATTTTTTAACCACATTCTTTTTTCCTTATTATTGAGTTCTTAAGCTAATTGAAAAGGTTATTGAAAAAACAATCTCCAGTGTTCAGATAACTTTTGTATAAATATAGAGACTTGGGAATACCAATGGGATAAACCTTTTAGAAAACACATCTCTGAACTTAAATTATTAGAAGTGGTCAAAAATGTATAATAGTAGCCGACTCATTTAATGTCTGTCAAAACAGAAAGATTAGGTAAACGTGCAGAATTTCCAGGAATACTTTGCATATATAAATATAAGTATTTCAAGGTATTTGATATTAGGATATATAACATGAAACCCAAATTTGATGGAAACTGCTTTTCCTGAAGTTCTAGTTGATTCATATTTTATTATATAATGTTTCTGTTTCCATTATTTATTAACTACATAATTTACTATTCAAGATTCTACACTGACTTTCAGATTCAGTGGAAATGGCCATAGGTTCACAGTTTGAATCGTATTATCAATTTTTTTTTTAAAGATTTTATTTATTTATTTCACAGAGAGAGATCACAAGTAGACGGAGAGGCAGGCAGAGAGAGAGAGAGAGAGGGAAGCAGGCTCCCCACTGAGCTGAGAGCCCGATGCAGGACTCGATCCCAGGACCCTGAGATCACGACCTGAGCCGAAGGCAGCGGCCCAACCCACTGAGCCACCCAGGCGCCCCCATATTATCAATTTTTGAATTAAGTCTTTGACATCTAACTTGTACCTCTCTTAGGAGACTTGGTGTGGGGGCGCCTGGATGGCTCAGTCATTAAGCGTCTCCCTTTGGTTCAGGTCATAATCCCAGAGCCCTGGGATTGAGCCCCACACTGGGCCCCCTGCCTGGTGCTCCCTCTCCCTCTGCCCCTCCTCCCTGCTTGTTTTCTCTCTCTCTCTAATAAATAAATAAAACCTGTTAAAAAAAAAAAAAAAGGAGACTTGATGTGTACTTGCATAGTGGATAGAAGCCCACTGGACCCCCTCTTGGATTTCATATACACATAAACCAGAGAATAAGATACACAGTGGAAAAGACCAACTGAATATTCTCTGGATTCATTAAAGTCTTATGCTCTCACCTAAATGTGAAATCTTAAAAACACTGAACAGAGTCTTCAGTTGTCCATATCTTTGCATTCTGTCTCTACAGGAGGAAAGATCCAAAGTAAGATGAAGACTGTTTTAGAAGCAGAACCATCTGAAGAGCTTTCCTGCTGGCAGATCTGGCAACAGATTGCAATTGACTTAACCAGGTGTCAGGGCTCCATGATAAAGAGTTCTCAGCTCCCCAAACAAGGTGATTCACCCGGACAGCTTGGGGCAGGACAGTCTGTAACTCACATAGGCCAGAAACCTGATCAGTCTAGTGAACTTAAGAAATATTTCAGTGATGTCTCCAGTCTTGATCTTCATCAACAAACACACTCAGGAGTGAAGTCTCATATATGTCGTGAGTGTGGAAAAAGCTTCTGTTATAGTTCAGCACTTCATATTCACCAGAGAGTTCATCTGGGAGAGAAACGCTACAAGTGTGATGAGTGTGGTAAGGAATTTAGCCAGAGCTCATGTCTGCAAACTCATCAGAAAGTTCACACTGTGGAGAAGCCGTTCAAATGTGAGAAGTGTGGGAATGGCTTCTGTCGTAGATCAGCACTTAATGTTCATTATAAATTGCACATGGAGGAGAAACCTTATAACTGTGACCAATGTGGAAGGGCCTTCATTCATGCTTCACATCTTCAGGAACATCAGAGAATCCACACTGGGGAGAAGCCCTTCAAATGTGATAAATGCGGTAAGAATTTCCGACGTAGATCATCGCTTAATAGTCATTGTATGGTCCACACAGGAGAAAAACTGTTCAAATGTGAGGAGTGTGGGAAGTGTTTCTTTTGTAGCTCAAATCTTCATATCCACCAGAAGGGCCACACACGAGAGAAACCTTATAAGTGTGAGGAGTGTGGGAAGGGCTTCATTCAGCCTTCGCATTTTCGGGCCCATCAGAGAATCCATACTGGAGAGAAACCATATGTATGCAAAGTGTGTGGTAAAGGCTTTACTATGAGTTCAAATCTTCAGGCACATCAGAGAGTCCACACAGGAGAGAAACCATACAAATGTGATGAGTGTGGGAAGAACTTCGGTACAAAAACCCGTTACCAAGTTCATCTGGTAGTCCACACGGGAGAGAGACCCTATAAATGTGAGGTATGTGGGAAGGACTTCAGTCAGAGAGCATATCTTCAATCCCATCTAAAGACCCACAGCGTAGAGAAACCTTACAAGTGTGAGGAGTGCGGGCAGGGCTTCAATCAGAGTTCCCGACTTCAGATTCACCAGCTGATCCATACTGGTGAGAAACCACACAAATGTGAAGAGTGTGGGAAGGGATTCAATCGTAGAGCAGATCTCAAAATTCATTGCAGAATCCACACAGGAGAGAAACCGTTTAATTGTGAGGAGTGTGGGAAAGTATTCAGGCAGGCTGCAAATCTCCTGGCCCATCAGAGAATCCACAGTGGAGAGAAACCATTCAAATGTGAAGAGTGTGGGAAGAGTTTCGGTCGCAGTTCACACCTCCAAGCCCATCAGAAAGTCCACACTGGGGAAAAGCCGTACAAATGTGAGGAGTGTGGGAAGGGCTTCAAGTGGAGCTTGAATCTTGACATGCATCAGAGGGTCCACACGGGAGAGAAACCGTACAAGTGTGGGGAGTGTGGTAAGCACTTCAGTCAGGCCTCAAGTCTGAAGGTTCATCAGAGTGTTCACAGTGAAGAGAAACCATACAAATGTGATGTGTGTGGCAAGGTCTTCCGCCACTCTTCGCAGCTGCAATCTCATCAGCGGGTTCACACGGGGGAGACACCTTACAAGTGTGAGACGTGTGGTCAGAGCTTCCGTTGGCGATCAAAACTTTCACATCATCGCAAAACTCATGGTGGCAATACATTTCATGAAAGTAAGAAGAGTGGTAAGAACATCAAAGGATCATCAGAAAGATGTTCAAAATGATGCTTTGTAAAACCCTGAATTCCTGTCATCACAGAGTCTCATAAGAGAGAAAACACTTGTGTTAGTTTAGTTGGTACTTAAGCAATAATTGAACATATCTCAGCTTTCACAAGATAACACAGTGGAGAAACCCTGTAAGTGGTGTGGTGAGTCTTTTTTCAGAATCACTTAGGAGGTAGTAGTACTTAGGAAAAGAGTTTGGTCCAACCTTTAACACAAGTATAAGGATGGGTATACCAGAATTGATACCCACTAGAATGTAAGCTCCATGAGGGCAGGGACTTTGCTGCTAAGTCTACACAGCCCTCAAAGCTAGAGGCATCATAATTCTGGACTTCAAGTTATATTACAAAACTGTAGGAAATAAAACTGTTATGGTACTGGCACAAAAATAGACACATTGGTCAATAAAACAATAGAAAACCCAGAAATGACCCCATAATTATATGGTCAGTTAATCTACAACAAAGCAGGAAAGAATATCCTATGGGAAAAAGATATTTTTTTCAACAAATGGTGTTGGGAAAACTGGACAGCCACATGCAAAAGAATGAAATTGGACTACTTTTTTACATCATACACAAAAATAAATTCAAAATGGATCAAAGACCTAGGTGTGAGACCTGAAACCGTAAAAGTCCTTGAAGAAAGCAGAGGCAGTAATTTCTCTGACATCAGCTGTAGCTATTTTTTTCTAGATAGGTCTCCTGAGGCAAGAGAAACTAAGTAAAAATAAATTATTGGGACTACATCAAAATAAAATCTTCTGTATAGCAAAGGAGACAAAACTAAAAGGCAACTTACTGGATGGGTGAAGATATTTGCCAGTGACATACTTGATAAGGAGTTAATGTCCAAAATATATGAAGAACTTATAAAACTCAACAAAGAATGAATAATCCAATTAAAAAATAGGCACAAGACATGAGTAGACGTTTCTCCCAGAGGAAATCCAGATGGCCAACAAACACATTGAAAAGATGTTCAACATGACTTATTGTCAGGGAAATACAAATCAAAATTACAATGAGATAGCACCTCATGACTGTCAGAATGGCTAAACTCAACACAAGAAACAACCGGTTTGGGCGAGGATGTGGAGAAAGGGGAACCCTCCTGCACTGTTGATGGGAACGCAAACTGGTGCAGCCACTGTGGAAAACAGTATGGAGATTCCTCAGAAAGTTAAAAATAGAACTACCCTATGATCTAGTGATTGTACTACTAGGTATTTACCCAAATAATACAAAAATACTAATACAAAGGGATACACGCACCCTAGTGTTTATAACAGCATTACTTACAATAGCCAAACTATGGAAAGAGCCCAAGTCACCGCCCCCTGATGAATGGATAAAGAAGATGTGTATATATACAATGAATAGTATTCAAGCATAAAAAAGAATGAAATCTTACCATTTGCAACAACATAGAGCTAGAGATTGTTATGCTGAGTGAAATAAGTTGACAAATACTGTATGATGTCACTGTATGATTTAAGAAACAAAGCAAATGGGGTGCCTGGGTGACTCGGTTAGCGTCTGCCTTTGGCTTAGGTCATGAACCCAGGGTCCTGGGATCGAGCCCGCATCAGGCTCCCTGCTCAGCAGGAGAGTCTGCTTTTCCCTCCGCCCCTGCTTGTATGCTCTCTCTCAAATAAATAAAGCTTAGAAAACAAAACAAAAGAGGAAAGGGGGAAAAAGAGAGGCAAACCAAGAAACAGACTCTATATAGAGAACAAACTGTTACCAGAGGGGAGGTGGTTTGGGGGGTGGGAGGGGCGGGTAGAATGGATTCCACAGGTGATGGGGATTAAGGAGAGCACTTATGATGAGCACTGGGTGATATATGGGATTGCTGAATCACTATATTGTACACCTGAAACTAATACACTGTATGTGAACTAACTGGAATTTAAATAAAAGTTTTTAAAAGACCTACACAGCCTTAACATTGACTAGCACTTGTAGGTGTGCTCACTGCTTGTATGTTAAATAAACCTAGGAAGATTGACCCAGAGGAGGAAACCTGCAAAATAAAATTAATTCAGGGAAATGAACATTTGTGGAAATGTAGAAAACCACCTGATCTTAAATCCACAACATTAATGTAATTACTACAGTTGGTTCTTCTCTTCCCACAGACTCTGTTCTCAAGTTGGGTTCTTATCTGGGCCCCTGTCTGGTTTTCCAAGGATTGTATACAGTGTATATTGAACTGTCTTTTGTAATTTTTCTGACAGGACAAACTGGAAAAATGATTTTACATTAGCTAGGATTTAACTGCATTTCACACACCTAATCTTTTTTATCTATCAATGTTAAGGCAGGAATTTATTGTAACACTTTGAAAGTGTCACCAGTAGTTACCAATAACAATTTTTTAAAAAGATTTTATTTATTTATTTGACAGAGAGGGAATGCAAGCGGGGGGAGTGGGAGAGAGAGAAGCAGACTTCCTGGCCAAGCAGGGAGCCTGATGTGGGGCTCAATCCCAGGATCCTGGCACCATGACCTGAGCCAAAGGAGACACTTAATTACTGAGCCACCCAGGCGCCCCAACAATTTTAATCAGCCTTGAATTGGTGATTTGTAACTGCATTTCCATCCCAACTCGAAATGTTTGCCTTCTAATTACTGTAGTATTTATCAAAACTTCTCACATAGGGTCTATGTCTTATCCCACACCCATGAAAGGAATGCCCCCCAAATTTGTGGGAATTTGATAATTTTATCAAATGTATTTTTGAGGCGAGATTGATAGTTATATGCTTTTCCCTATTGAAAGCTCTGAAGCATTTTTCTGGGAAAGGAGTGTATGTCAATATAGATAATATGTCTCTTTGATTTGGAAATCTTGTATTTGGAAATTAAGATTATGAGATTAAAATACCAAAAAGAGGAGCACCATATTGATGATTTCACTGAGTTTTTATAAATGGGAGTAAGCACACATATGTAGGAATTTGAGTTTTGGTATATTCCTATATTAATGTGAAGCCATTAAGATTATGGCAGATAACTGTAATGACAGAAATACATGTTATAGGCTTTGAAAAATCATAGATTGTAGCATTCATAGCATAATCAAACATAAATACTTGTGAGTCTGTCTCTGTGTGCACACATGTGTATACACACATGTGTATAAGACAATGTATAAAGGGATGCTGTTCCATGGTGGTTTTCCTTGGCAAGGAGCATTTATTTTGTGGTCTTTTCCCATTTTTTTTTTTTTTAAGATTTTACTTATTTATTTGACAGAGAGAGATCACAAGCAGGCAGAGAGGCAGGCAGGGAGACAGGAGGAAGCAGGCTCCCTGCTGAGCAGAGAGCCCGATGCGGGACTCGATCCCAGGACTCCGAGATCATGACCTGAGCCAAAGGCAGCGGCTTAACCCACTGAGCCACCCAGGCGCCCAGTCTTTTCCCATTTTTTAAAAATACCTCTGTCCTCCATCCCTGTTATCTTTCCATTTATGTTTCAGTTTTTCATTGAATATGGAATATTATCAAAGCAGTAAATTGCTGTAATAGAATTTAGGAATGTACCAGGTAATTATCCCTTTAAATTAAGCCATTATGAGTGTTCTATATTGTCGTATGGCATACATAATATCAAAATTAAAGAATGGGCTCTGGAAGCCAATTTCAAAGCCAAGAACTTCTCTGACTGTTTTACATAGACAAATAACTTCATGAGTTTTAGCAGTTGTATCTTTGTAATAAATGCATGCTCCGCTTGAAGTGTAAATCCATAACAGGGAGTGGGCAGATCCTGGAGCTAAAGCAAAATGAACATACGTTGTGGGGGCATTAACAACAACAACAAAAGAGTCCTTTTTTAAAAGGTGTGCATGAAGAAAGAACATAAAATAATAGAAGTTGACCCTCTGGATGTGGAACCAATAAAGATGAAGAGCCGGTTTGGATGCTATTCCATAGTCAGACACAATGGTGACTTTTTCATTGTAGTCGATGAAAGGGCTTTACTCAGCAAGTAATATCAAGTCAAGAGAGGTTCCCACAATTGATTTTCTGGACCACACATTCATAGGATGCTAAGTATTTACTAAGGCCTGTGTTGTCTCAATTTGTGTGGTATGTTGGGGGTTCCTAAGGCTACTTCCATGTGCTTTCATTCCCTATGAGTACCCCCGAGACACTAGGAGTGCTCACAACTGATTTGTTACACTGAAAGGATACAAAGCAAAAGAGCAAAGAGGAGAGGTAGGTAGGATGAAATCTGGAGGATATCAGGTGTGAGTTTCCAAGAGTTCTCTCCTTACGGAATCACAATGTACTAGGTTTCTTGAGCACTAAATCGTGATAATATGTAACTGTCACCAGAGATGCACTAGAGATTCGGGGCCCTAGATTTTTTATTGGGGGGCTGGTCACTTAGGCATTCTCTGCCTGGCATATACCAAAATTAGAGACTCTCAGAAGGAAAATAGATATTCAGCATAAACCACATTGCACAGAGTTTAGGCACTGTGAGCTACTCTTAGTGAATATTAGGAATCCTTCAGAGCAATCCAAGTATCCAGATACTGATCAAGAATGAGCCTTGCAAGCAGGCCTCTCCAAAGATAGCAATCTCAGCTCTGTGTTGTTAAACTTCTCAGCAGACATGATGTCAAAAACCCAGTGTCTTCATTTTGGTTTGTTTTTGTTTTGTTTTGTTTTTTGCTGTTGTAAGATACCATAATAGGTTGTTAGGGAATTTGTTACAGAAAACTCAGGAGATGAAAAAAAAATTATTTGTTGTCCTCCCAACCCAGAAGACTGCAGATATGGCTTATTGGTTTAAAGTTCCTGAAAGGGGCGCCTGGGTGGCTCAGTGGGTTAAGCCGCTGCCTTCGGCTCAGGTCATGATCTCAGGGTCCTGGGATCGAGTCCCGCATCGGGCTCTCTGCTCGGCAGGGAGCCTGCTTCCCTTCCTCTCTCTCTACCTGCCTCTCTACCTACTTGTGATCTCTGTCTGTCAAATAAATAAATAAAATCTTTTAAAAAAAATAAAATAAAGTTCCTGAGAAATAGGATGGATTCTACACAGTTGAAAATGTCTCTCCATAAAGTATTATTAAGTATAAAAGAAAACAGAGGAGGCCTATAATGGAGAAATCCAGTTAATACTCTCAGCCAAGATGTTCATTTCACTGATAATAGAACAAACCAACATTTTAGGCCTCCTGATAGGATGTTGCTTCACCATTATTACTTCCAAAAAATAGACAATCAAATCTAATCATGAGGGAATATCAGATAAACCCAAATTGACAAGACAGTTTCCTGCTTCACAATTAATTGACTCGAGGGAGCATAATTGACCAAAGACTCCTGCTGCTGTGTTCTAAAATCTACCACCAGATTTGTGTAAAGGCCAGTCTTACCATGATTGCTCCCAGTCAACACAATAAGAATCCTAAGATCCTTGGAGGCTGGACTCCTCTATACAGTGAATTTTTTTCAGGGACTCTCTGACAGTTTTGGAGAACTTTACTTAGATTACAAGGCAGCCTAGGATGGTCACCAAATCTTTTGTCCAAAATTTCTTCACTTGGGGTCACACTTGTACCATGATCTCATGGCTCAGGCAGCCTCTGCCCCAAGCTCCCTATCATTTTCTCTCAAAGATGTTAACCCTAATAAAATATTTGTGTTTTTAAAAAGATTTTATTTGTTTATTTTTGTGAGAGAAAGAGAGAGCGCACGAGCAAATGAGCACAAGCTGGTGGAGGACGGGGAGCAGAGGGAGAAGCGGACTCCCTGCCAAGCAGGGAGCCTGATGCAGAACTGACCAGAGCTGAAGGCAGATGCTTACCTACTGAACCACCCAGGCCCCTGACTAATAAAATATTTGTTCATTAAAAGTCTTGCTTAAAAAAAAAAAGTCTTGCTTACCATCTTGGTGTCCAATTCTTGGAGGACCAGAACAAACCCAGTATCTAAGAAACACTCCTCTTGGCTCATTCCAGTTATTTCCTTTACCCTGTGGTAGCCACTAACTCATAGTGGCAGAAATTCATTTAGCCTCTTTTGTACTTTAAAGATTTTTTTTATTTATTTGACAGAGAAAGATCACAAGTAGGCAGAGAGGCAGGCAGAGAGAGGGGGAAGCAGGCTCCCCGCTGAGCAGAGAGCCCAATGCGGGGCTCGATCCCAGGACCCTGAGATCATGACCTGAGCTGAACAAAGGCAGAGGCTTAACCCACTGAGCCACTCAGGTGCCCCAAGCCTGTTTTGTACTTTATGTAAATGGAGTCATACCCTATGTACAACATAGAGTATGTATTTTATATCTGGCTTCATTCACTCAACATCATGTCATGATGTTCATCAACATATTGTTGGGAGCAGAGAACTTTATTTTACTTTCATTGTTGGATATTATTGGAGTGTGTAAATGTACCATGATCTAGTCATTCCATTGTTGATGGATAGAGGGTAATTTCCAATTTTTGGATATCACACTGAGTACTGACATGAACAGTCTAAAACATGTCTTGTATTTAATGTATAATACATTTATTTGAGGAAAATTTATATGGGCGGGACATATATGTTTATTTTTTTGTAGGTACTTTCAAACAGTATTCCAAAGTGGTTATACCAATTTACACTCTCACTAGTGATATGCAAACATTGGCATCTTTACCCATTTGGTTTGTTCAGTGTTTTAAATTTTAGCCTTGGGACGCCTGGGTGGCTCAGTGGGTTAAAGCCTCTGCCTTCGGCTCAGGTCATGGTCCCAGGGTCCTGGGATCGAGCCCTGCATCAGGCTCTCTGCTCAGCAGTGAGCCTGCTTTCTCCTCTCTCTCTAGCTGCCTCTCTGCCTACTTGTGATCTCTGTCTGACAAATAAAGAAATAAAATCTTTTAAAAAAATTTTAGCCTTTCTGATCAGAATGTGCTGGTATCTCATAATAATGTAATTTGAATTTACCTTATGATAATGGAGTTTAGTACCTTTTCATGATTATTGGCTACTTTGACATCCTCTTTTCTGAGTTGTTTACTTAAGTCTTTTTAAAAAAAGATTGTTTATGTATTTATTTGACACACAGAGAGAGAGATCACAAGTAGGCAGAGAGGCAGGCAGAGAGAGAGGAGGAAGCAGGCTCCCTGCTGAGCAGAGAGCCCGATGTGGGGCTCAATCCCAGGACCCTGGGATCATGACCCAAGCCGAAGGCACATGTTTAACAACTGAGCCACCCAGGCACCCTTTAAGTCTTTTGTCCATGTTTTATGTTGGGATGCCTGTCTTATTGATTTGAAGTCTTACATTTTACATAAGAGTCTTTTGTTCCATACATGTTTTGATAATATCTCTCATTTTTTGCCATTTCATTCTATTAGTGTATGTTTTGATTAACAGTATTTAACTTTAAAATAGTATAATTTTTCAATTTTTTTCTTTTACATTGTGTGATTTTTTTTGTATTAAGAAGTTCTTCCTACTTAGGGGCGCCTGGATGGCTCAGTGGGTTAAAGCCTCTGCCTTCAGCTTGGGTCATGATCCCAGGGTCTTGGGATTGAGCCCCGCATTGGGCTCTCTGCTCAGCGGGGAGCCTGCTTCCCTTCCTCTCTCTCTACCTGCCTCTCTGCCTACTTGTGATCTCTCTCTGTCAAATAAATAAATAAAATCTTTAAAAAAAAAAGAAGTTCTTCCTACTTAATAAAAAAAAAAAAGAAATTCTTCCTACTCCAAGGTAAGAAAGCTGTTCTTGTTTTTTCCTACATTATCATTGTCTACTCTTCAAATTTAAATCTGCAGACTTCTGGAATTTCTACTTTAATATCCTATGAGACAATGATCAGTGTTTCTTTTTTCCCATAGAGTTACCCAGCTGACCAAGAACCATATATAGAAGTTTCAAGACCTCTTTACCCTCTCTGTTGCAGTGTTTTCTTTATACACGTCAGGTATAATGTCTGTTTCAATATAGATTTTGATCTCTATTCTCCTCACCTGTCTACCCCTCTTTTTAAAAAGATTTTATTTATTTATTTATGTGTCAGAGAGAGAGAGAGGCAGGCTACCCTCTGAGCAATGAACCCGATGTGGGACTCAATCCCAGGACCCTGGGATCATGACCTGAGCCACAGGCAGCAGCTTAACTGACTGAGCCACCCAGGCATCCCTCGCCTGTCTATCTCTGAGCAAACTCCAGACTGTCTTATATTGTGGATTTTTAATAGGATTTAGTGTCGATTAATGTAAGTTTTCCTTTTCGTTTTTTTATTTGATTATTTCAACTTTTCTTAGCTCTTTTATTTTCCACATAATGTTTATAATCATCTTAGCAGTTTCCAGGGGAAAGTACTGATATTGTTATTGGGGTTTGATTGATACTATAGATCATTTGGGGACAGTATGAGATCTTTATAATACTGAATCTTAAAACCATGAATATCACTGTCCATTTTTAAAGAATTTTTCTTGGAGAAAATAAAAGTGAATCCCCATGGGGCCTCTGGGTGGCTCAGAGGGTTAAGCCTCTGCCTTCGGCTCAGGTCCTGATCCCAGGGTCCTAGGATGGAGCCCCACATCAGGCTCTCTGCTCAGTGGGGAGCCTGCCTCCCTTCCTCTCTCTCTGCCTGCCTCTCTGCCTGCTTGTGATCTCTGTCTGTCAAATAAATAAATAAAATCTTTAAAAAAAAAAAGTGAATCCGCATATAATAAGATGTACTTACATAGCTTCCAAAACATTTAAAGGTCCTACATATGAAAGACAAGTCTAGAAATTTAATTTTAAACAAGCACAAAGAAATTTTTGCCTGAGGAGTTTCAAAGGACAGAGATTAAGAAAAAAAATTAGTGGTCATTTTAAAATCAATGATTTCTATTCAATGAAGGACACAATAGACAAAATTTAAAAATATGTGCCCAGTTAGGAAAGGATATTTGTATTTTCTAAAACTGACAAGGTATCAATAATCAGAATATGTAATGCAAACAAGGAAAGAAGAAAGTAGCCTGTATCTGTTCTCTGTGCCATGTTGCATTAAGTCAGGCATGGTTCTTGGAGGATGATTTCCCAGAAGAATTTGGAACACAGAAATGTAAAAAAGACACAAGAATCTAGTAATTATTGTTCCATTCAGATATAGCTTTCAGTGTTGCTGGGGCAATTAGCCAAATCCAAAATATTCCAAGTGTAGGGAAAATAATGTGATTGTCCATGAATTCAGTCTTATCTTTAAAAAAGAAAGAAAGAAAGAAAAGCACATCATTTTAGAACTATTTAATAGTGATATCCAATAAATCAAATGTATGGGTCTTTTTTTAAAAAGATTTATTTATTTGACAGAGAGAGACACAGCGAGAGAGGGAACACAAGCAGGGGGAGTGGAAGAGGGAGAAGCAGGTTTCCCGCCGAACAGGGAGCCTGATGTGGGGTTCGGTCCCAGGACCCTGGGATCATGACCTGAGCCAAAGGCAGACGCTTAATGACTGAGCCACCCAGGTGCCTCATGGCTCTTTTTTTAAACATCTGGATTCAAAGAAATTAGTCTAAGTAGTCATATTTAACACAATTCAACCTTTTTTTAAAATCAGGGCTTGGGTATAAATTGTTATTAAACAAATATTTTTACTTTTTTATTTTTACTTTCTTAAATGTATAATTGTATAATATATTTAGGCTTTAAAAATGTTATCAGGGGCCCCTGGTTGGTTCAGGTGATGGAGCATGTGACTCTTGAGCTCCCAGTCATGAGTTCAAGCCTCATGTTGGGGGAGGAGACTAATTTAAAAAAAAGTTCTTATTAGTAAGAGATAGATACTAATGTATTTACTTGTGTGAGTACATCTCTGGTTGGCTTTAAAATATTTAAGACAAAAATAAAAATTGAAAATATGTTAGAGGAAATAAAGTGATCCTTGCCAGTTCACGAAGGAATGGAAAGTAAAGAGAAGGTGTACAGATTGGAAAAGAAGACATAAAATTGTTGTTACCTACAATAACATGATTAATTGTATAGAAAGCCCAGATGAATGTGGCATTAACATTGAAATTTATAGATGAGTTTGACAAGTTTGTTGGATACAAGATCCAGTACAATTTTAAGTAGCTATTATCAGCGTTGTCTTCTCATTCCCAGTTTCAAAAGTGAAGTTTCCATGATTTCATCAAGTATTAATTTTATTATATGTTTATATTTCTGTTTTTCTAGAAATATATTGATTTCATTTAAATTTATGAATATATTTTTATAAGGTTTATATATTTTACAAGGTTCTTCACAAATCATAATATTTAATGATGTTCTCTTTTTTTTCTGATACTGGCTATTTCTTATATGCGGTTTTTTCTTAGTCATTCTCACCATACTTTTATCAATTTTATTTCTTTTTTTTTTTTAAGATTTTATTTATTCATTTGACAGAGAGAGATCACAAGCAGGCAGAGAGACAGGTAGAGAGAGAGGAGGAAGCAGGCTCCCCGCTGAGCAGAGAGCCTGATGCGGGGCTCGATCCCAGGACCCCGAGATCACGACCTGAGCCGAAGGCAGCGGCTTAACCCACTGAGCCACCCAGGCGCCCCTCAATTTTATTTCTTTATCCACAAGGTGATCTGTTGGCCTGTTGTGGGAGGAGAGGATCCACTTAATTTTGTTTGTTTTTATCAGTGTGCTCTTATTTTATCTGCTTTCTTTAGTTTTGCTATTTGTTTATTCACTTTCTTTTTTTTTTTTTAAGATTTTTTATTTATTCATTTGACAGAGAAATCACAAGTAGGCAGAGAGGCAGAGAGAGAGAAGGGGAAAGCAGGCTCCCTGCTGAGCAGAGAGCCCGATATGGGATTTGATCCCAGGACCCTGAGATCATGACCTGAGCCGAAGGCAGAGGCTTTAACCCACTGAGCCACCCAGGCACCCCTGTTTATTCACTTTCTGAGATTGATGTTTTCACAATGGATTTTCAGCTTCTCTTCTATTTTATTTATTTTTTTTAGATTTTTATTTATTTATTCAACAGAGAGAGAGAGATCACAAGTAGGCAGAGAGGCAGGCAGAGAGAGAGAGAGGAGGAAGCAAGCTCTCCGCTGTGTAGAGAGCCCGATGTGGGGCTCGATCCCAGGACCCTGAGATCATGACCTGAGCCGAAGGCAGAGGCTTAACCCACTGAGCCACCCAGGCGCCCCTATTTTATTTTTTTAAAGATTTTATTTAGTTATTTATTTGACAGACAGAGATCACAAATAGGCAGAGAGGCAGACAGAGAGAGAGAGAGAGGAGGAAGCAGGCTCCCTACTGAGCAGAGAGCCCGATGTGGGGCTCGATCCCAGGACCCTGGGATCATGACCTGAGCCGAAGGCAGAGGCTTTAACCCACTGAGCCACCCAGGCGCCCCTCAGCTTCTCTTCTATTTTAAAATATGCATTTAAGGCTTAACATTTCCTTCTATGCATGTGTGTTAAAATCTCCAGTTCTGGGGCACCTGGGTGGTTTAGATGGTTAAGTGTCTGACTCTTGCTTTGGGCTCAGGTCATGATCTGTCAGGGTGGTGAGATGGAGCCCTGCAAGGGACTTCTGCTCAGCAGGGAAACTGCTTGCTAGTCTCTCCTTCTGCTCCTACCCTGCTCACACACTCTCTAAAATAAATAAAACCTTTTTTAAAAATTTCAACTTTATTTTAGTTTTTCAGTGTTCCAGGTTTCATTGTTTATGCATCATACCCAGTGCTCCATGCAATAGGCGCCCTCCTTAATACCCACCACCAGACTCACCCAAACCCCCACTCCCCTCCCCTCTAAAACCCTCAGTTTGTTTCTCAGAGCCCACAGTCTCTCATGGTTCGTCCCCCCCTCTGACTTCCCCCAACTTCCTTCTTCTCTCCTTCTCCCAACGTCCTCCGTGTTATTCCTTATGCTCCACAAGTGAGTCCATATGATAAAATATTTTTTTAAAGAAAAACCCCTTCAGTTCCAACTGAGTTGAATCGTTCTCTTTGTAGTTCTGTCAATTTTCCCTTTATAAAGTATAAACTGAAGTTATTACTTTCTGGCACTTTGAAACTTTTATCATTATGAAATGGCCCTCTGTATGCCGAGTAATGCTTTTTGTCCCCCTTTAAGTTCTCTTGGTGTAATATTGACATCACAAATTCTAGTTACAGAAATAATTTGAGGCCCAGGATGATGATTGACATCTTTCTTTGCAAAGGACTTTTCACTTGCTTCTGCAAGGGTTGGAAGATGCCAGCAATTCACTTTCACGCAATTTCAGGGACGGGGGTGACTTTACGTTTGCGTTTAGTTCCTGCCCAAGAAGGCCATGTTTCCTTTTGGTCTTATTCCTATGGTGAAGCTCTTTGGGGTTTACCAGGAAGTCTCTGTTGTAGGCAATGGATTTGTGTGTTTTAATCCCTCCAGCATGTCTAAAGCGGTACTCAGTTTCTCCGCCTTTCGAGGAACAGAATCTACATTCTCCGAATGCCGACATGCTAGAATAGCTCTGCCCAGACCCTCTTTTGAAAACCAGGAGCTTAAAGCAATCAGGCATTTCCGCCTAAGGGGAGCATCTTTCTGTTTTTCGGCCCCACAGTCGGTGAAAGGTAATAGGGACCACGACCCCTGTAGCCTACCATCCCCCGTCCCAGGCAGTCTGGAACCTGTGGTCCAAGGCTTCTAGTAATCACATCCTGCCGCTACAGTGAGGCGGGTCTGTTAACTTTCCCTCCCGTCCCTCCGCGGGATTCTGGGAAGTGTAGTCCAGGAGTGCCGTGTAGTCACAGGTACTTCCATTGAAGACGGTGGTTTTCGGGAATTCTGGGAAGTGTAGTCCAGGAGCGCCTGTTGGTCGCAGGCACTTCCGCCCCAGGAGGACGCCGTAGCAGCCATCTTTTCCCTGATTATAGTGTTTCAGGTTCGCTGTCCACGACCCATTCAAACTTCCCCCGACAACGCACCTGAGTCCCGCAGCCACCAGCATTTCATTTGGGGAGAAAGAGGAAGAGCGGCTAAAAACGGAGGTTTGATAGCCGAGGGTGGCGATTTGCTTTCTCCTGGGCGGAGCTTTGCGCTTTGGGGACCTGTCCGGGATGGGGCTGGCTCTGGTTGTGCTTTCCCGGGTTTGAGGGTCTCCCGGGCTCTCTGCACCCCTGTCCTAGCTTCCCACCCGCGAGCTATTTGTCTTCATATGGGTGGGTTACCGGGTAGGTTACTTCATCCCTCTGTGTCTCGGTTTGCTGTTCTGTAAAAGGGAAGTAGAAGTAATACGTTGCTAAGACTGTGTTGTGAGGAATACAGTGTTCTGAGGCAAGAAGCGAGGTAGTACAAGTAAAAGGTTTAAAACTGCCTCGCAGGAGACTTCTTGTTATTAAAACTACTGTAATTAACCAAGAAGCCCCCATTTCTTAAGTTCTATGAGCTCAGGAAGCTCAATTGTCTGGACTCCTGACCTTTTTTTTTTTTTTTTTTTTTTTTTGGAAGGAGAGAGTTGCTGCTAGTTGGTACCGGGGAGTGTGATTTATCGGGAATGGAAGCACAAACCTGGTATGTCACAACCTCCTTTCTTACCCGGCAGTGACTTCTCAAAAAGCACTGCGCGGAGGAGGAGGCATCAGAGCTCCACGTGAGTAGGGCTTGGCATTCTTCTACTAAGATAGTCACGGAAATTGGAGAATGTGTGGGACACGCACTTGCGTAATGATGATAGCTGAGCCTTAGTTGCTAAGTTTGATTCTAAAAGCTTTACACAGATGAACACATTTCCGTCACACAGTGGCTCTGTTAAGCAGTACTGCTCTTTTTCCTACTTTATGTTATTGTTTTAATGATTTATTTTATTTAGAGAGAGGGAGAGAACACGCATGCGAGCTGGGGAGGGGCAGAAGCAGAAGGAGAGGAAGAGAATCTCAAGCAGACTCCCTACTGTGAAGCCCTACCTGGGGCTGGATCCCATGACCCAGAGATCATGACTCAGGTGGAAACCCAAGAGTCTGATGCCATCCAGGCACCCCTGGTTTTCCTACTTTTAAAATTTTATTTTTAAAAAAGATTTTATTTACTTATTTGATGGAGAGAGACACAGTGAGGGAGGGAATGCGAGCAAGGGGAGTGTGAGAGGGAGAACCAGGCTTCCGGCTGAGCAGGGAGCCCGATGCGGGGCTTGATCCCAGGACTCTGGGATCATGACCTGAGCCAAGGCAGACGCTTAATGGCTGAGCCACCCAGGTGCCCCTATTTTTCCTACTTTAAAGTAACTTTCTGATCTGTGTCATATATTTCAAATAGTATTTATATTATAAAAGTAGCCTAATCATTATGAAAAATACAAAAATATATAAATAAAACCATCAATTACCCATAACCTTGGAATGTAACAATAACATTTTAGCCTTTTACCTGGTTACTCTGTGTATATTTCTGTTAGTGGCCGCTGTTTCCCTTGGGCCTGATGGTACACTGCGGTGCCATTTAAATTGTGGTCTGCAGACCAGTGGCATCGGCATCACTTGGGTAGAAATACTTGTCCTTGAGCCCCTTCTGAGACATTCTGATTTAGACTTTCTGCCCGTGGGGCCAGGAATCTGCATTCCAGCAAGATCCTGGGGAGATTCCTGTGCACGTGAAAATTCGAGAAGCTCAAAAAAGCCTCTTGTCTGGAAACAGATCTAGAAAATTTACTTCACTGGATGTCATAGATAAAACTGAGCTGGATGTACCATACGGTCTACTTAGTCCAGTGATTTTTAAACCCACTAGTCAACTGTCGGGTCTCCTTGCAGTATATTGACTTGAGCAGAAAGCAGCTGGCAAGTATAGAGTCAAAATGGAGGGAATTCGAAAATTTGAAGATATATTTCTTCCAGGCTTTGGGGAATGGATTCATTGCCATCTTTCACACCAGAAAAATTCTGTGTGAAGTCGGAAGATCAGCTAGTAGTTACTGTTCGTTAACAGGAAATATTTTTGCTGTAGTCTGAACTGTCATTGTTACTGTTCTTACTGCTGTGGCTATTTCCTAATTTCTTTTACTTTGTTACTTTTTATTTTATTTTTATAGAAGAGAGTATGAATGGGGGGAGGGGCAGAGGAAAAGAGAGAATCCTAAGCAGACTCCACACCCAGCGCCTGATGCTCCGTTAGTGAGCATCAGCCAGAACCCCCAGGAACATACCTGTAATCAAAGAGTTCAGTTCATTTTAGCTTGCTGGAGCAAAGAAGCCCATACACCCAGATGTCTTAGTAAGAGGCTATTAGGTGGGGCTGCTTATAGGGTTTGGGCTTGTGGTAGCTGAGTTGGGAGTTTTAAGCAGTGAGGGTTTGTTCTGGTTTACCTGCTGTCCAGAAGCAGAACCAAGTTGATGACTGAATATTGTAATAATTTTTATCTAGTAGGTGGGAGAAACAAAATGAGTCTTCAGTTGTTGTCTTTTTTTCTTCTTTCACTATATTTTCTTCTTTTTAAATTTTCTAAAAATTTTTTGAAAAATTAACATACAATGTATTACTTGTTTCAGGGGTACAGGTCTGTGATTCATCAGGCTTATAGGATTCACAGCACTCAACATAGCACATACCCTCCCCAGTGTCCATCCCCCAGCCACCCTATCCCTCCCACCCCCCGCCCCTCCAGCAGCCTTCAGTTTGTTTCCTGAGATTAAGAGTCTCTTATGGTTTATCTCCCTCTCTGGTTTTGTCTTTTTTCATATTTTCCTCTTCCCTTATGATCCTCTGTCTTATTTCTCAAATTCCTCATATCAGTGAGGTCATAGGATAATTGTCTTTCTCTGATTGACTTAATTTCACTCAGCCTAATACCCTCGAGTTCCATCCATGTCATTGCAAATGGCAAGATTTCAGGTTTTTTTCTGATGGCTGCATAATATTCCATGGTATACACATACCACATCTTCTTTATCCATTGATCTGTTGATGGACATCTGGGCTCTTTCTGTAGTTTGGCTATTGTGGACATTTTTGCTATAAACGTGGGGGTGCAGGTGCCCCTTCAGTTCATTACATTTGTATCTTTGGGGTAAATACCGAGTAGTGTAACTGCTGGGTCTTAGGATAGCTCTATTTTCAACTTTTTGAGGAACCTCCACACTGTTTTCCATTCAGTTGTCATTATTAATAGCCACTCGTGTTGGGAGGGCAGTTCTTGGGGTTTTTTTTTTGTCATTGTAGAAGGTCTTTGTCTCTGTGTTAAGGACTGTCTTGTTCTTTTCACGTTCATCACTAAGACTGAGTGGCCCTGTCAGATTCTCTCTGATCAATGGGAAACACCAAATTCTAGCTGTTGTTGCTGCTAGCTTCCAGAGCCATTTTTTTGGGTCTCTTTCACAGCTTTATCATACTGGCATATTGTTTTTGGTTTTTTTGCTGAACCATTTGAAGGCAAGCTAGAGACTGATCAAAATGGAATTAATTACAGTGATAACACACTGTTACCTAATCCACAGCCAGTATTCTGTTTTTCCAGTTTCCCCAGTAAAGTCTCTGAGAGCAGTTTTCCTTTTCTTTTTCAGGGTTCAGTCCTGTGATGTGCATTGAACTTAGTTTTTATTTCACTGATCTCCTTTAATCTAGAATGATTCCAGGGCACTTGGCTGGCTCAGTTGGTAGAGCGCTCAACTCTTCATCTCCAGGATGTAAAGGTTACTTAAAACAAAACAAAATAGAATGATTCTTCAGACTTTATTTAGCTCATGATATTTGTGTGAAGAATATGGGCAAAGTACTTTGTAGAATGTCCTTCCTTTTTTGGTTTATCTGATCCTTGTTTGTGATTGGGTTCCGGCTCTGCATTAGCAGCAGGAATGCTCCAGAAGTAAGCGGTGAGGCCACCTTCTCAGTGCGTCATGGGAAGCCCGTGTCTGTGGGTTTGTTCCAGTTGCTGGTATCAGGTTGTACCCCAGATTCTGGGGTAAAGAATCTGCCAGTTAATATTTTGAGACTGTGTGACTATCTTATTCCCAAACTTTCACCATTTTTGTAGCATCCACTGATGATTTTCTAACTCTCTTTCATTCTCCATTTTTTGGTTTGCCTTCTGCCATAGCAGGAACTTTCTCTTCTCACCTGTTTCTTTCTTTTTTTTTTTTTTTTTAAGATTTTTAAGATTTTATTATTTATTTATTTGACAGAGAGAAATCACAAGTAGGCAGAGAGGCAGGTGGAGAGGCAGGGGGAAGCAGGCTCCCTGCTGAGGAGAGAGCCTGATGTGGGGCTCCATCCCAGGACCCTAGGATCATGACCTGAGCCGAAGGCAGAGGCTTAACCCACTGAGCCACCCAGGTGCCCCTCACCTATTTATTTCTTATACATTCCTTTATTCACAACAATATGCTTACCACTCAGATGCCTATCTTTTTTATTTACCTTAGGTGTGGACTGTCAACCTGTTCTTTTGTTGTTTGCAGAATCTTGGGTTTGATTAGTTTTCTTTACCTCCATGCCTGCCTGTCAAAAGTGCACTTCCTGTTTAAAAAGAAACTTCACTTATTTTTATACCTTTTTAGAAAAAGTGGGCTGTGTCGATTTAGATACTGTTGTTGAGGTAACAAATTATCAGGAAGACAACCAGAGATCTTGAGCCATCACCAAGACTCACGTGACAGAGCAGCAACCATGAACTCCCATGTATTTTAACAATATTCTCTTGGTAGAAGTCACACTTACAGGGATAATTTCAAACCATAGAATATCATTCTGCAAACATATTACACAATTGGAAAGGAATAAGAAACTGACAGCGCTCTGAGAGCTTTCGACCTTATAGCAATCCCATGAGATTGATAATTCTTCTCCCCTACTTGCAGATGACAGAACCGAGGCAGAGAGATGTTAATCATCAGGCCAGGATCACACTGCTAGCCAGGATTTCAGCGCTCGCATATTGACTCCAGCGCCTTCTCTTATGGCTGTTGTCTCGATTTATACCCTACCCAGAATAAGAATTACTGCTGTAGAAACTACAGGCTCACTGGGATGGGGCCATTTACGTGGGTGGGCAGGTGGTTCCTTGAACTCCTGCTGAAAGTGGTCTGGGGGCTGTCTGGTACATGTGCCGAGTTCCGCTCATCACGCCGTGTTCACCTGCACAGTCCTATAGGTTAATGGTGTACTTGACCTTTTCCATTGACTTCTTTTCTCTTTCCTAGTCTGTCTTTCTAGGATTCTGTTTCCCCAGAAGGAAAGAGAATATGAGCATGTTCAAGGTGAGTAGGGCTTGCCTTTCTTGCTGTTAAAAATGTCATTTTAGGGGTACCTCGGGGGCTCAGTCGGTTAAGCATCTGCCTTCGGCTTCGGTTGTGATCTCCGGGTCCTGCGATCAAGGCCCACATTGGGCTCCCTGCTCATTCTCTCTCTCTCAAATAAATAAATGAAATCTTTTTTTTTTTTTTAAAGATTTTATTTATTTATTTGACAGACAGAGATCACAAGTAGGCAGAGAGGCAGACAGAGAGAGAGGAGGAAGTAGGCTCCCAGCTGAGCAGAGAGCCCGATGCGGGGCTTGATCCCAGGATCCTGGGATCATGACCTGAGCTGAAGGCAGAGGCTTTAACCCACTGAGCCACCCAGGCACCCCAATAAATGAAATCTTTTTTTAAAAAATGTCATTTTGGCCCTCAGAGACGGCTCATAGTTCTCTTTTAAGGAGAGTGCAGCTGTGGACTTGTTGAGTGTGTCAGGTGCTTTTTTCTTTACGCCTTTTAAGTTTAATTGGTTTCGGTTTTAGTTTTCATTTCATCTGTTTTTAATCTCACAAGGAGAAGTAGAACAACTAATAGAAATGAGAATATCTTGCCCCTTGCTACTTCCCCTGCTTCCAAATAGATGCTTTATTTCTGTAATCTCGTCATCACACGTATTCATAGCTGTGTGTTTGCATTCATGACATAGATACAGCTTTATATCTTGGAAGATTTCTTTTTAAAAAATCTTTCATACTTTTTAAAAAAATTTTTTACTTTTTAATTTTATTATTATAATTTTTTAAAATGGAAACATAGGGGCACCTGGGTGGCTCAGTGGGTTAAGCCTCTGCCTTCGGCTCAGGTCATGATCTCAGGTTCCTGGGATCGAGCCCCGTGTCGGGCTCTCTGCTCAGCGGGGAGCCTGCTTCCCCCTCTCTCTCTGCCTGCCTCTCTGCCTACTTGTGATCTCTCTCTCTGTTAAATTTAAAAAAAAAAAAAAAAAAATCTTGAAACATAGGTAACGTATCAGTTCCAGGTATACAACATAGTGATTTGACAGATACATCACAGAATGCCCACCATGATAAGTGTAGGTATAGTCTATCACTGCATGAAGTTATTGTAATATCATTGATTATATTCCCTATGCTGTGCTTTTCATCCTTGTGACTTATTTTATAACTGGAAGTTTGTACTTTTTTTCCTTTTCACCTGTTGATCCCCCAACCCTATAACATACAACTTAAATCTTTTTTTTTCCATTTAATATTATGCATCAGTTTTTTTTAAAGATTTTATTTCTTTTTAGGTAATCCCTACACCCAACATGGGGCTCCAGTTTACAACCCAGAGATCAAGAGTCACGTGTTCAACTGACTGAGCCGGCCAGGCACACAGTTATTATATAACAATTGCTGTATCATAGTCTCTTCACATTCGTATACCTATTTTTTTAAACTGTTCTCTATTCATAGACATTTAGTTTAGGTTTTTTACTATTTTAGGAACACTACAGTGATAGTTTTCCTGATTTAATCTGTTTCTCAAAAGACCGTTCTGAAAATTACTGCCCTTTTTTGTCCTTAATGTGTTAGGTATTAGGTATTCAGAATTGAAGAGGTCCGTTTTATATCTGGTGCACTGGATGTTTTTTGGTATGATATTCAAATATGGCACAGTTTGTTGGGATCAGACTTTAGCTTCACAGGAAAAGATATTGTTAGAAGCTTTCTAATGACAAGAGCTAGCTTCTATCTTCCCAAACCTAAGTCACAAACCCTATGTGGAGTTTGTCTACTGGGTTTTTTTTCCCCTGAGTGTACTTTTAAATTTATTTATTTATTTCTTAAAGAGTTTATTTATTTGAGAGAGAGAGAGAGAAAGCACAAGCAGGGGGGAGCAGCAGAGTGAGAGAGAGCAGCCAGCTCCCCACTGAGCAGGAAGCCCAACACAGGCTCAATCCCAGGACCCTGGGATTATGACCTGAGCTGAAGGCAGATGCTTAACCCACTGAACCACCCAGGTGCCCCCAGCATTTTTTTTTTTTTTAATTTTTAGTCAAAATAATACATAATCTTAGTTTAAAAAAATCCAGGGGTGCTAAAGGACTTGTCACTCACTGCATTGACACCTCAGAACAATTTTATGAAGAGGGGCTTGGTTTTATCTTCATTTTATTTTATTTTTTTTTAAAGATTTTATTTATTTATTTGAGAAAGAAAGAAAAAGAGAGAGCCTGAGCCTGTGAGTGCTTGAGCAGGGGAGGGGCTAAAGGGGAGGGATCTCAGGACCCTGAGATCATGACCTGAGCAGAAGGCAGTCGCTTAACCCACTGAGCCACCCAGGCGCCCCTATCTTCACTTTATTTATTTATTTTTTTTATAAATTTATTTATTTATTTATTTGACAGAGAGAGAGATCACAAGTAGGCAGAGAGGCAGGCAGAGAGAGAGGAAGGGAAGCAGGCTTCCTGCTGAGCAGCGAGCCCGATGCGGGACTCGATCTCAGGACCCTGAGATCATGACCTGAGCTGAAGGCAGCGGCTTAACCCACTGAGCCACCCAGGCGCCCCTATCTTCACTTTAAATATGAAGCCAAGGAGTTGTGAAAAAGAAGTCTGCTTAAATTCACACAGAACAGCAGGGATCTGGAGTCAGGGTGTGGTATTCAAGTGAAGACAGATTACAGGAGGAGAGTTTTTCATTTAGTGACCTGGCGTGCCTTTTGGTTTATTTCCACAAAGAACGCTACTCCTGACTTGGTTCCCACCTTAGTGGAAGACACTGCTGGGGCTAAACTGTTCGATATTTCTGAAGTAATTGGCAGTATTAATTAAAAAGTAAAACCTTTTTAGTTGAGAATACACCTGTTAGAATTTTAGGGAGTTTGCTTATTAACAGTGCTCACTGAGAGGGCCAGGTAAATAGGTAAAGCTTTCTTTTCCATAGCAGCACTTGTGATGAGGCTGAGGACAGTCGGTGTGTGGCATCAGCAGGAGAGAAGGAGAAGGGCTGGGAAATCTACAGATTGCTCAGGGGCCAGGATATCTCCCCACCAGTCCTCCCCACCCATCCTCCCACCTCTCCCAGTCGACCTTAGGTGTAAAATTGAGGTTGTATGTGTTTGTTGTATGTGTAGGAGGCGGTGACGTTCAAGGACGTGGCGGTGGCCTTCACAGAGGAGGAGCTGGGGCTGCTGGACTCTGCCCAGAGGAAGCTGTACCAGGACGTCATGTTAGAAAACTTCAGGAACCTGGTCTCAGTGGGTGAGAACAGCCTCCCTCTGGAGGATCTTTGTCACCTTGGGGTTTTAAGGCTTTGGGGCCCTTAAAACGGTTCCCTGAGTTTAGGGATTGGACTTTGCTAATTCTTGTGGGACATAGGATGTTTCTAGTCTTTCTGAACAGGATCTTTTAGGTCTTTTTCATTTGGGTTTTTGTAAAGGACTATAAACGGACAGTATACTGCTATACCTTGTCTATTTGATTTCAGATCTCACTCCTATCATATTAGTGAATTATAAAACTGATTTGCTTAGTTCTGTGAGTAGTTTTGAATGAAATCAATAGGAGAGAGCATATCAGAACTTCTTTGGATACATTGCAGCAAAAAACTAGTTGATTGCACGAGTGTGTGAGGGCCGCTGGGAGGAGATATAGTGAAAACAGACAGGTTAGAAATAGGTCATTCAAACTTTGGGTAATACCTATCTCTGTGTTTGTAATTGGGTCATGAAATAAATGCTATTTCTTCAATGGGTCATGATTAAAAAAAGGTTTGAAAAACACACTTTCGATGTCTTGAATATGCAGTTGGAACTCAAATTTCCAGTAAATTTTACTTCTAGCATGTTCGTTTTGTTTATTTTTTAACATACCTACTTGCAATTTTAATTAACAGTTGTAATTCAAAAACAGATTTATGTACTTGGTAAGGCCCTTGTGAAAATAGAAGTACAAATCTTGAGAATCTGTTTTTTGAAGTTGGCTTCACTTTATAGACCGATAAATCTATTGTCCAAAAGTCACAGGGTTGCTTTTGTTACTAATGCATCCATATAATTAAATGAACATGGAGGAAACATGTACTTTTTGGATGAAACCAAATGTTTTGTTAACTGGGCAACAAGAGTATCATCTTTCTTTTCTTTTTCTTTTTCTTTCTTTTTTTTTTTTTTTAAGAAATTATTTATTTATTAGAGAGAGAGAGAGAGAGAGAGCATGAGAGGGGCAAGGGGCAGAAGGAGATGTAGATGCCCCACTAAACAGGGAGCCCAATGCAGGACTCTATCCTGGGACTCCAGGATCATGACCTGAGCCGAAGGCAGTTGCTTAACTAACTGAGTCACCCAGGTGCCCAAGAGTATCATCTTTCATTAGATTGGTATAAAAGCTGGTAAGCGAGTGTATCCAGAAACCAAAGCTTGGTTTCTATCACATGGGTCTTTATTATTTTTTTTTTTTTTTAAGATTTTTATTTATTTATTTGACAGAGACCACAAGTAGGCAGAGAAGCAGGCAGAGAGAGAGGGGGAAGCAGGCTCCCTGTTGAGCAGAGAGCCCGATGCAGGGCTCGATCCCAGGACTCTGGGATCATGACCCAAGCTGAAGGCCCAGGCTTTAACCCACTGAGCCACCCAGGTGCCCCCACATGGGTCTTTAGACACTAAACACAGGATGAAGAAATAAACTAATACATTCTATCTATCTGTTCCCCAAAGCTTTTCTTTCAGTGAAGGTATTGTTTGTAAGAAGAACATACAAAAAGAAGTGGGAAATCTTTGTCTAGAGGGATGGCAACCCTTCAAAGACTACTGTTTGCGGTTTGCAGAACAGGATAAACTTCTCTAGGAAGTAGCATGCTCATTTTAACTCATGACTTTGTGTGTTCTTAGGACATCAACCCTTTAAACGAGATAAATGGCGCACAGAAAGAGAAGAGAGGCTGTGGTTGACGAAGACAGCACCCCAGATAGAGAGAAATGTGGGTAAGAATGAAGCCGCTGTGCGTTGTCGCAGTTTCTGGCCCATCTGCTTTGTTTCTGTTTCAGCGCACCCGTGTGCTGTCCCCTGTGTCCAAGTGCCAGACCTTTTCCCTGCATTATCGCTGCAGGCTTTGCAGTGGTGCCTGCTCCCACCTGTCTCCTGTGGCCTGTTCTTTAAGTAGCAGCCCGGGGGATCCTTTATAACTTCAAGTCCGATCATGGTAGTCTGCTGTTCAGAATTCTCTTACGGCTTCTTTTACTTGGAGTAAAAACCACCAAGAGCAGCTTCTGTAACGAGTCCTCTGGGATCTGCTCTTCATCCCCCACGGCCTGGCTGAATGCCGCTGTCCTTCCTCTTGCTCCACCTTCCCCCCCACCTTGTCCTCCCTGCCGTTGCTCAGACCTGCGAAGGAAGCTTCTGCCCCAGAGTCCTTCATTTGTTTCTCTCTGCCTGGAATAGTCTCTCACCTGGAACCCTTCAGACCCTCTGGACTTCCTGCAGGTCACTCCGTTCTGATCTCCCGTGAGGGTTCTGACCACCCTGTTGAAAATGTCGTTCTCTCTTGACACTCTGCGCTGCCTTATTTTGGGTGATCATCGCCTCACGTATTTTTATTCATTTATCTTCTTTATTTATATTCTTTATTTATATTCTTTATCTTTATTATTTTATCTTCATCTCCTCACTGGAGTGTAATCTTCAAGAGTGGAGGAAATTTGTCTGTTTTGTTGATTGTTCACTGTCCTCGGTGCTTAGAATAGTCTGGTACATGGCAGGGGCCCTGTAAATAGATGTTGGATAAATGAATGAGTTAATTTATAGGAAAACCTGCCCTCCACAGAAATAGCTAAGAGGTGGTGGACAGATCCATGTGAAGAAGGGATATTGCAAAATATTTTTTGTCTTCAAATGAATTCTTTTTTTTTTTTTTTTTTAAGATTTTTATTTATTTGACAGAAACATGAGAAAGGGAACACAAGCAGGGGGAGGGGGAGACGGAGAAGCAGGCTTCCTGCAGAGCAGGGAGCCAGATGCAGGGCTTGATCCCAGGACTCTGGGATCATGACCTGAGTTGAAGGCAGTGGCTTAACCCACTGAGGCACCCAGGTGCCCTTTGTTTTTTTGTTGTTGTTGGTTTTTTTTTGATAGAGGATTCTTCTGTCCACTTCTTAGGCAGCTCCCCCAGAGGAGGGAAAAAAATTCAACTTCCATATCTTTTATATCAGGGCATGGAAGGTCTCAGAAAATAGCCAGCTTGTGAGTTAGCCTTTCCCTAAAAAGGTTTGCCCAGCTGCATCCCATTTGCTTCATTCGAATGCAGATATATAATCATAAATGGATCTTATGTTGTTACTGCAGACTTAATGTTTGTGTATAGATTTAAATATATGACTTTCTTGGAACACTGAAAAAATTAAATTAAATTTAAAAATAAATAAATAAAATGGAAAATAAATAAATAAATGTATGAGTTTTGAAGGCATTTCTTGTATGACAGCTTTCCTACTTGTGATGATTCCTTATAGTTTCTAGTATGTTTCTTCTAAGTATCATAAGCGATGGAATTTATTTCCCAGCTCACCAATAAACTGCGCTCTGCACTTCGAAACAGTCATTCTTGTTGAAGGCCAATGTATCTATATACAAAAATTTTCCACACAATTTTCAGAGAGACAGCATTCTTCCCTGGCCTCTAAATTTGACTCCTTTTGAGGTGGGGCTTTGGGGCGGGGGTGGGGGAAGGCATTTAGAGAGCCAGTACCAAAGTCTCAGAAGGATCTAGTGTATAGATCTTCGTGCTTTTCTTTCTTTAGCACCCTTGGTTTTCTCCTCAGTACCCCCTTAGTATACTGCTGCTTCTGGTGCAGACTTTCAACTTCTTAGCAAACTGTATTTTCCCATCCTTGTCCTATTTCAGACATCTTACTTGTGCTGCTCTGATTTGTTTACACTTAAACTGGGATTTAGAATTCTAGACAATCTCAGACATCAGACTGGGATTCATCTGTGCATACATTTCCTGAACACCTACTGACTGCTAGGCACTATTAAAAGCTGTCAACACTGCCAGCTGCTTGTCCTTATTGACACTGTACTGTGGTGGGAAAGACCAGGTAATTTTTGAAAAATGACTTAAATTGTCAGGTGGTAGTAATTTTGTTTTAGATGGATTTCATTAATGCTAAGTTGTTGGTTTCGATCAGTGTGTAAGCCAGAGTATTTCATATATGGTGAAAAAGGTAAGCAAAAGCATCCTGGGGTTCGTTAAAGTCTCCTACGGTGTCCTAAGTGTGAGATCTTGACTCTTTGAACAAAGTTTTCACTTTTCCACATCTCTGACTTCTGTCCCTATAGGAGGGAACAGCCAAAGTGCGCTGAGGACTGCTCAAGGCAGAGAGCCACGTGAAGAGCTTTCCTGCTGGCAAATCTGGCAACACATTACAAATGACCTATCCAGACCTCCAGACTCCATGATAAATAGTTCTCAACTTCACAAACAAGGTGATTCTCCCTGCCAGCTTGGGACAGGACTCTCCATTCAAATTTCTGAAGATGAGAACTGTATACCACGTTGTAAAGTGGATGGTCCTAATAGTACTGAAAACTCACACCTTCCAAATTTGAGAGCCCAGGACTCGTGGAGGAAATCTTCTCTGACTGAGTCACAGAGTTATCGGAACAGATCCCAGCAAGTTTCCATGAAAAATAAGCTGTGTCAATGTAAACAGGATGTTGATGTCATTGGTTGGATTTCACATCATCTAAATCAAGGAATTTACAGAAGTGACCAATCTTATAGCAACGATAATAGTGAGAAAGACAGTGTGAAGATTTCAACATTGGACCAGAATAGTATGATTCACACAGGACCAAAACCTCACCGATGTAACAAATGTGGAAAAACTTTTAGTGATCTCTCTACCTTTGATCTTCATCAGCAGTTGCACTCAAAAGCAAAGTCTCATACCTGCAGTGAGTGTGGAAAAGGCTTCCGTTATAGCTCAGTTCTTCGTATTCATCAGAGAGTTCACGTCGGGGAGAAAGGCTATAAGCGTGGTGAATGTGGTAAGGAATTCAGTGAGAGCTCACTTCTGCAAACCCATCAGAAAGTCCACGCTGTAGAGAAGCCATTTAAATGTGAGGAGTGTGGGAAAGGCTTTGGTCGTAGATCAGCACTTACTGTTCATTGTAAAGTCCACACAGGAGAGAAACCTTATCATTGTGAGGAGTGTGGAAGGGCCTTCAGTCAGGCCTCTCATCTCCAGGACCATCAGAGAGTCCACACTGGCGAGAAACCATTCAGATGTGATGCATGTGGCAAAAGCTTCAGTCGGAATTCACATCTTCAGTCCCATCAGAGAGTCCATACGGGAGAGAAACCATACAAATGTGAGGAGTGTGGGAAGGGCTTCATTTGTAGTTCAAATCTATACATTCATCAGAGGGTCCACACAGGAGAAAAACCCTACAAATGCGAGGAATGTGGTAAAGGCTTTAGTCGCCCTTCAAGTCTTCAGGCCCATCAGGGTGTTCACACTGGAGAGAAATCCTACATATGTAATGTGTGTGGTAAAGGCTTTACTCTGAGTTCAAATCTTCAAGCCCATCAGAGAGTCCACACAGGAGAGAAACCATACAAATGTGATGAGTGTGGGAAGAGTTTCAGGAGGAACTCCCATTATCAAGTTCATCTGGTAGTCCACACAGGGGAGAAACCCTATAAATGCGAGGTATGCGGAAAGGGCTTCAGTCAGAGTTCCTATCTTCAAATCCATCTGAAGGCGCACAGCGTAGAGAAACCTTACAAGTGTGAGGAGTGCGGGCAGGGCTTCAATCAGAGTTCCCGACTTCAGATTCACCAGCTGATCCATACTGGTGAGAAACCATACAAATGTGACGAGTGTGGAAAAGGATTCAGTCGTAGAGCAGATCTCAAAATTCATTGCAGAATCCACACAGGAGAGAAACCATATAATTGTGAGGAGTGTGGGAAAGTATTCAGGCAGGCCTCAAATCTTCTGGCCCATCAGAGAGTCCACAGTGGAGAGAAACCATTCAAATGTGAAGAGTGTGGGAAGAGTTTCGGTCGCAGTTCACACCTCCAAGCCCATCAAAAAGTCCACACTGGGGAAAAGCCGTACAAATGTGAGGAGTGTGGGAAGGGCTTCAAGTGGAGCTTGAATCTTGACATGCATCAGAGGGTCCACACGGGAGAGAAACCGTACAAGTGTGGGGAGTGTGGTAAGCACTTCAGTCAGGCCTCAAGTCTTCAGCTTCATCAGAGCGTCCACACTGGAGAGAAACCGTACAAATGTGACGTGTGTGGTAAGGTCTTCAGTCGCTCTTCACAGCTACAGTCTCACCAGAGAGTTCACACGGGGGAGAAACCTTACAAGTGTGAGACATGTGGTAAGAGCTTCAGCTGGCGATCAAATCTTACCATTCATCACAGAATCCATGCTGGTGATAAATCCTATAAAAGTAATAGGAGCGGGAAGAACATCAAAGAGTCCACACAAGAAAATAGCTGTATAAAATGATTTTTTAAAAGAAAACCCAGGTGTCATGTGAATTCTTCCAATCATGAAGTTCAAAAGAAAAAAATCCTTTGTTTCACGAAAGTCAATGTTTGAGCCACAGTTTAACACATCCCAGTAGTCAGGAGGCCACACAGAAGAGAACACTTATGAGTGGCATAGTAAGGTACAGTTTGAACTTTGACCTTTATTAAATACTACTCAGGGGAGGCTTTGGAAAGGATGAGTTTTATCAGGCCTTGTATAAAAGCATGATGGACACACAAAGTAATGCCCATTAGAATGTAAGCTCTATAAATGCAGAGACTTGTTCTGAATCTACGTAGTCTTAACATTGCCAGGGACTTGGGAGGTGCGCAATACTTGTTCAGTTAATAAACAGGGGAAATGGATCTTTTGATAGTTGTGTTACGATCACCTCCAGAATTTCATAAAAATTTGTATTCAGAACAAGTAACCTCAATGTGGCCTTAATGAAATTAATTCAGGGAGACAGAGTTGAAATGCAAGAAAACTAGTAATTTGTCCTAGTAATTTGGCATTGCCTTGTGATGAGCTCCTGTCTTTCCCAGCCTCTTATCAAGGTGGGTCCTATCATTTTGGACTTTGAACTTACACTGCGTAAAATCAGTGGAATACCAAATTGTTATCTTTTGTGATAGCACAGACTGGAAACTTGATTGCTAATCCTACAATAAGCCATTTTACTATTCATTTTTATTCTCGATGTGAAGGCAGGAGTGTAAGTGTCAAAGTTATACTGATGACATATGTTCCTTAGTAAATGTTGAATTGATCATTGGTTTCTTAGTCTCCACATTTCCAACCAAATTTGATATGATTGCCTTCCAAATAAGGGTTTTAGCATTACTTTCATTAAAACTTCTTAGGTAGGGACGCCTGGGTGGCTCAGGCAGTTAAGCATCTGCCTTTGGCTCAGGTGATGATCCTGGGGTCCTGGGATCCAGCCCCACATCAGGCTCCTTGCTCAGTGCGGAGCCTGCTTCTTCCTCTGCTTGTCACTCCCCCTGCTTGTGTTCTCACTCCTTGTCTCTGACAAGTAAATGAATAAAGTCTTAACAAAACAAAACAAACTTCTTAGGTAGAGAGGCTATTTGAAGTAGATTACTTTTGTCAAGTTCTCTACCCTATTACTCCTTGCTCTCCCCAGACAGAAAAAGAAGAAAAAATTATTTGTCGAAATTCGGTAACTTTATCAAACACATTGATTACTGGGGCATGACTGACTTTCACATTTTTTCCTAGCAGTGGATTGAATAATGGCTATTTGGTTTTGTTTGTTTGTTTAGAGAGAGAATCCCAAGAAGGCTCCACACTCAGTGTGGAGCCTGACATTGGGCTCGATCTCCCAACCCTGAGATGCGACCTGAGCAAAACTCAAGAGTTGGACTCTTAACTGAGCCACCCAGGTGCCCCAAATAATTACTTTTTGAAGTTGGTCAGTATATGTCAAAATACAGAATGTGGAATCCCTTTGGTCTGGAGATGATAGAATAAGAATATATGATTAGGAGATTTAAATAGGGAGAAAAGGTCAGTAGACATCAATGCTGTTAACTCAATCTTGTAAAAGTGGAAATAAATGTTCATCAGGAATTTATATAAATGTATTTTGATAAACTTATGCAATAACAGACTCATTAAAATGATGGCCAAGACTTAAGATGGAAGAATGTAACAGTTTAAGGTAGTTTTGGGATATCACATACGTTAATCAACCGTGTATGTCTGTGAATGTGTTAATCATCCAGTCATGTGAAGGGATATTTACCCTACATAAACAGCAAGATTTTCAGGGATTTTTCAGTTATTTTACTCAGTTTTTTTTATTAAGCATCAGTTTTATAGTAAAATACTGTTATTTTATTAAATCAAATTATTAAATTAATCAAATTATTAAATCACAGTAAACTATGATTTAAAAATTTATAAGAATGTATCTCTTAACAGTAAGAAATCCTATCACCATGTATATAAGACCAAAACTAAGGAATAGAACTCTGGAAATCAGTTGTTAAAAAAATTTCTGTGGTCATTCAGAGACCGATACATTAGTGAGTATAACTGTATATTTGTAATTAGTATATTTGAAGTTTAGGCATAACTCCATGGGACTAGAAGATTCTAGTGTAGTTCCAACAGTGGAAATTTATACATCCTTATTCTTGTCAGACTTCCCTACGGGGGAAGTAGATATCCCAGGGTACTGGCTGGTCCTTTCCAGCGCTTGGTCTGATTAGGGAAGTAGCTGGGTCTTTCCAGACACCATGGCACAGAAAAACCTTGAGTTGTGGAGAAAAGGAATGATGAGAAAATTGTTTACAGAGTAACTGAGTGGGCAAATCATGAAGATGGAGAAAGAAAGTATATATGTTTTGAGGTAAAATTTAACAAAGATTCCCTAAGGAAAAGCTATGTATAGGGGAGCATCTAGCACGATGGGAGCAAGCTGTTGAGCAGGTTTGAATACCATTTCCGACATAGTCATTTCACTCATCCTTGAGGCTTTTTTTGATTAAATGGCTTTACTCAGCAAAGGATATAATGTGGGAGGCAGGTTTCCAAAGTTGACTTCTTGGACCACACCTTCACATGCTGTGTAAAGCCCGTGCTACCTCAAGTTGCATTAGATAGGAGAAATCCTAGGCCTTCTGTGTTTAGTTTTGTTTAGTGATCCCAGGATAGCCCATCAACTCTCATGGTAATTTTCATTTAGTGTGTTGAATTGAAGGTTGACAAGCGGTTTCCTGTGGTCCAAATATGGTCCACTCCCTTTAAAGCTTCGTTGGAACAGAGCAATGCCCATTCATTTATGTATCTATGACTGTTTTCTCATTGCAGTGACAGAGTTTAGTAGTTGTGACAAACACTGGCCCACAAAATCCAAAACACTTTCTAGAGCTTTACAGAATACGCCTGTTGATCCCTGTGTTAAACCAAAAAGATAATGTCTCCCATAACTGGAAAGACCACAAGTAGAGCCTAACTTGAGCCTGGTACAGTCAGGATTTCAGAATGGTTTCCTTTTGATTCTTTTATCTGCCCTTCTGATTGATCTTGTTCTTTAGGTTGGGCCAGAGATGGTGGTAACAATAGGGACTACCTGTTTCTCCTCAGCCAGTGAAAGAGAACTAGTCTTTCATTCTTAATATTGGGTAGTTTACTACTCTGCCTGTGTGCATGGCTCCTCTGACCTTGACTTCCATCTACACTAAATTAAACCTCTAATTGTGTATCTAGTTCCATTGGCCTTTGTGGGCCATTCAGTTTCAACTCCTACTTGACACCATCAGCTCTTTTTTTGAGGGGGGGCCCTCTGGGGGATTTTCCCATCTTAGTTTTGAGCGTGGCTACATATTAACACTTTGGGGACTTGTTATATAAACCTTCCTTTCTTCCTTCCTCCCTTTCTCTCTCTCTCTCTCTCTCCTTTCTTTTCTTTGTCTCTTTTGTTTTTTTTTATTTTTATTTTTATTTTTTTAGAAACATATATTTTTATCCCCAGGGGTACAGGTCTGTGAATCGCCAGGTTTACACACTTCACAGCACTCACCATAGCACATACCCTCCCCAATGTCCATAACCCCACCCCCCCTCCCAACCCCCCTCCTCCCATCAACCCTCAGTTTGTTTTGTGAGATTAAGAGTCACTTATGGTTTGTCTCCCTCCCAATCCCTTTTGTTCTTTTTGTCCCTGCCTCCCTCTCTCTCTCTCTCTCCTTCCCTCCCTCTCCCCTCCTTCCTTTTTCCTTTCCTTTCCTCTCCTTTTCTTTCTTTCTCTCTTTCTTTTTTTAACAAAAAGGGGACTCAAAGTCAAATTCAGTCACCAACTGAATGATAACACATTGATTGGTTCACAACCTATAATAGGGCATCAGAGGGAAGAAATAGAATCCTGAAAAACTGAGGTGGGAATATATGAGCAGATTCCAACAAAACTGAGGTCTTTGACCTCTAAACTTAAGTGTCTCCTTTGCCATTAGGAGGAAGCCTTTTGTTCTGCTCTGATGTAGTCTCCTCTTGCCTGAAGAACCTGTAATAATCTCCCCTGTGATGGTTTGCTTGCAGGAAACTTGATCTCTGGTGAACTTTTCTTATTCTGACCTGAGTCAACATGAGAGTTGTGGCCCCTCAGCCAATTCCATAATGTGAATTAGTTCCCATTTCCAGAGCACCTTAGAGGTCAGGCTGGGTCCCCTTGACCTCCCTGTGTGGCCTTTGGGGATGCCATGTACCCTCCAGGACGTGTGAGTTATAAATCTTATTCCTGGAGTAGTTGTGATAAATCTGTGTGGTCTGCAAAGCCTTAAATATTTACTATTTGGCTCTTTACAGAAATGATTTTATGACCCCTGATAAATATATATCTACTGACATATGAAGAGTCTGTGACAGGCTCAGACACCGCGTAGAGCCGGCAGTGCGCATCTTTGGGATTTGGGAGCAAAGTTCTGCCATTCTGTGCCAATGGCGTTACTCCTGAGAAAGCAACATCAGGCTTCTTTGATCCCGAGTTAAAACTAAATATTTGGCCATAAGCCAGAAAATTACGCAGTGAAGTCATAAATTTGATTATAGCAGTAGCACTTCAACATCAAGTGGAAGTGACACAGATGAGACTGGGTTTAGACAGACGTCACAAGTAAGCGGCATGACAGTCCCAAGTGACTCAGATTGCCAGAGCTCCAGTTCCTGCTTCTGTGACTCCCATCTCTCAGCCCATGCCCAAGACCTCATGAGTCGTTCTCTGTGGTCAGTTGAGTGAGAGTTCTCCAGAGAGAACTACCCAACCCCCTGCTAGGAATTCGGTTACACAAGACCACTTCCATCATGGAAGGGACAGCACACTGTTTTCACTGAAAAAAAGTTGCTCTAGATATGGAATTGCCTCTCCTGCCCAGTGCTTCTGCAAAAGCACCATCTGTGGACCTTACACATTGCTTTATTTTTCCTCATGGTGGTCCATCTACCACTGTTTGTGCTGTAATTAAAAAAAAAAAATTGTAGCAATTGGGCTCATGTTCGTGGATTCACTGATCTTCTGTCATGTTCCCCATTAACTGTCCCACTTCAGTAGCTGAATGTGCCTGGATTCTCAGAATTCCTACAAACTCTTACGCTCCCACATTTGTGTCAGGTCTAATTCCTATTTTAAAGTTTAGTGGCACAGCTTTCCCGACTGAACACTGGCTGATATTGAACCCTGTAGTGTAAGGGCCTGACATTAAGGTACTGATTACTGAGGCATCCATTTTAAAAGATTCATTTTGAGGGGCGCCTGGGGGGGCTCAGTGGGTTAAAGCCTCTGCCTTCAGCTAGGATCATGATCTCAGGGTCTTGGGATTGAGCCCCACATCAGACTCTGCTCCGTGGGGAGCCTGCTTCCCCCTTTCTCTCTCTCTGCCTGCCTCTCTGCCTACTTGTGATCTCTCTCTCTGTCAAATAAAGAAATAAAATCTTTAAAAAAATAAGACTCATTTTGAGTAAACATATTGCCAGCTATATGACACAGTTTCTAGCAAAGCAACCAGGTAATGATCTAGGCCGTCCACACCCATGAACTTACTTTTTCAGAAGCCATGGGTGGCCTAGATAACTGACTGCTTGGGTGACCTGGCCTCTGCTCTCCTAGCCCCTAATTTCACTTGTATATTGCAACTTAGCCAATAATGAGTGAACCCTTGTGAAACCCCAGATGTCCCGCCCTTGAACCCAAGTAAAGGCAGAGCTCCCAGTCTGAGGTCGTTGTTTTTCTTTGACCTCCCTGTGTGGCCTTTGGGGATGCCATGTACCCTCCAGGACGTGTGAGTTAGAAATCTTATTCCTGGTTTTTTGCTGAAATGTGTCCTGTGATCATAGTAAAAACCAACAAGAGCTGGTCCAGCCACAACATTGGCCCCAGTGGGGCTCTATACAAATAACACAGAACCTGGACCAGTGCCTCAGGCATCCATAGACAAGAGCGTTACCGCTGGTAGGCTTGGACAGATGCAACAGATCATTTCTGCTGCTCCTTTTCAGTGACTACCCCTCTCAAATGCAATTTCCTAACTTCTGTCACCATTGGCTACTTTTCCTTTTGTTTGTCCTCACATAAATGGAACTATATTATACGCTTTTGTGTCCCACTTATTTTGCTCAGTATAGTGTTTGTGAGATTGAACCATATTGTTTCTAAGCAATCATTTACCTATTCTGTTATTGCAGAGCAGAGTAGGCAACCTACATCCTATGGGCCAGATATTTTGGGATGTGTGTGTTGTGTGTTTATTTTTCTGCTTGCTGGAATGGAATTCCTGTGTCACAGAGGATGCATATATTTAATTCTCGCAGACACTGCCAAACATTCTCCAAGTGATTGAACTAATTTATGTTAGGTCCGTTATTAAATGAAATGAGACTGAGACAAAGTGAAATTATTTAAAGCTTTATTTTATGCCAAGTATTAGAAATCAGACTGATCGGCTAGGGGAACGAGACTGAAACAAAGTTAAAGTTATGCAAAGCTCTATTCTATGCCAAGCATTAGAAGTCAGACTGACCGGCCAGCGCCGTCTCCGAAGAGAGCGACCGCCCCCAGCTTACAGGCTACCTTTTATTGGGTAAAACTGCAACCCATATTTTGGCATCTCAACCCACCAGGTTTGTGTGTCTTTTGTTGATTGGCTAGTTTCATCCGGTCTGGTGATGTGTTATTCAAGATTACTCCATACTAGGAACCGTTACAAACAGTACTTTCTGGGAAGGCTTAGTCAGTTAACATATTCAGTGTGAATAATAAGATCGTCGTCCTTCCCAAGATGGAGTCATTTAGGTTTGGGCAAGACCTCACTGTTACAAACAATACTTCGTACTGATTAGATGTCTCTATCTGGCCTGACTCGTCCTTGTATTCTGGGCTCTGTTATCAGGAACTAGCTGACTACATTTTACTGGTTTCCTGGACTTGCTTCTAAGTAAGTTTCTCTGGGGGGAGAGTCAATTTAAGTTTACTGCACAAACAACAAAATGGCTATTTACCCAAGATGGAGTCACTCTGGCTAAATAGGTCCTTACAATTTATAGTCCCACAAGCAAAGCAATAGAGTTCTAGTTGCTCCATATCCCTGTCAACACTTTTGTAGTGCCAGATTTTTAATTTTTTTTTTTTTAAAGATTTTATTTATTTGACAGAGAGAAATCACAAGTAAGCAGAGAGGCAGGCAGAGAGAGAGGAGGAAGCAGGCTCCCCGCTGAGCAGAAAGCCCGATGCAGGGCTCGAACCCAGGACCTGGGATCATGACCCGAGCCGAAGGCAGCAGCTTAACCCACTGAGCCACCCAGGTGCCCCAAGATTTTTAATTTTTTTAATTAAAAAATTGTTTTGGTCACACGGGTTTGTGGAGAGTGGTGTCTCATTGAGGTTTCCATTATTACTCTGATGACTAATGCTATTGAGCAAATTGAGGACCTATTCAAAGGCTTATTATACATTTATATATCCTCCTTTATCCAGTGCTTGTTCAAATGATTTGTGGATTTTTTTTTCTTGTTGCGATTTCTTATTCTTGGATTTACAGGATTTCTTTATATTCTGCTAAAATTCTTTAAGACTGTGTATTGTGATTTTTTTTTTCAGTTCTGTGGCTCCCAACTTCATTTTCCTTATGGTACCTTTGAGTGAATAATCATGCTTTTAAGTTTTCCCATGGTTTTTCTAGTTAGTGATTTTTAGAAATCTTCACCTATCACAAATTCATGAAGGTATTTTTTTAAATGAAGATATTTTAGTATCTCTTTTTAAATCTTTTAAGGTCCACATTCCAGGGACACTTGGGTGGTTTAGTTGGTTAAGTGTCCACCTTCAGCTCAGGTCATTCCAGCATCTTGGGATCAAGTCCCACAGTGGGCCCCTTGTTCAGCAAGGACCCTGCTTCTCCCTCTGCCTGCCACTCCCCCGGCTTGTGCTCTCTCTCTCTGACAAATAAACAAAAAATATTTTTAAAAATCCATATTCCATTTCATATGGAATGAGGTAATTTTTATTTACACATTCTATTGTCCCCCAAGATCACAACCTGAGCCACAATCCAGTTGGTCACTTAACTGACTGAGCCACCCAGGTACCCCAAGAAAGAGAATCTTAAACAGGCTGCCCACTCAGCAGGGAGCCAAAGGAAGGGCTCAATCTCATGACCCTGAGATTGTGACCTGAGCCAAAATCAAGAATCAGATGCTTAACGGACTGAACCACCCAGGAGCTCCAAGAAAGTTAATTTTTAAGATGCAAGATAATATTGTTGAAACTTGGGAATTTCAAAAGCACAGAAATTAAGGCAAATTTTGTTAAATTAGTTTCTTCATAACTAAGGATGTTTATTCAATGTAGGACACAATAAATGAATTTAAAAATCCAGTTCAGGTGCCAAGACAATTCAGTGGCAAAAGAAAGGTCTCTTCAACAAATGGTGCTGAGACAACTGGATGTGCACAGGCAAAAGATGTCACACCCGCTTCTTCACGCAATATACAAAAACTAGGATCAAGGACCTAAATGTAAGAACTGAAAATCAGGGGCACCTGGGTGGCTCAGTTGGTTGCGTGATTGCCTTTGGCTCCGGTCATGATCCCAGGGTCCTGGGATCGAGACCCATGTTGGGCTCCTTGCTCAACCGGTAGCCTGCTTCTTCCTCTCCCTCTGCCTGCTACTCCACCTGCTTGTGCTCTCTCTCTCTCTCTCTCTGTCAAATAAATAAACAAAATTTTAAAAAACCTAAAAATCAGACTTTTAGATGAAGACATAACCATAAATATTCATGACCTTGGATTAGGCAATGGTTTCTTTCTTTAAAAAAAAATAAAGATTTATTTATTTTAGAGAGAGTGAGTGAGAGAGCACAAGGGGAGAGGCAGAGGTCACTCTTTCTGAACTTCATCAGTTTTATTGTTTTATTCATGGAATGATCTTCTGGACTTAAAAAAAAATTCAGTCTGTTTTCCATTTCATGAATTTCTTTATCATTTCCTTCCATCTACTTACTATAGTTTTTGTTTTCTTTTTATTAAATTCCTGAGATGGATGTTTCCATTTTTATTTTTAGCTTCCCTTCTGTTATAGTAAATGCTTTTAAGACTCTACAGTTCCTCCTAGGTACTGAAACTTCCAATTAAAAAAAAATTATTTATTTATTTATTTGAGAGAGAGAGTAAGAGAGCGAGAGATCATGAGCAAGGGGGAGGGGTAGAGGGAGAAGCAGACTCCCCGCTGAGCAGGGAGCCCCATGCAGGACTTCATTCGAGGACCCCGGGATCATGGCCTGAGCCGAAGGCAGATCTTAACCAACTGAGCCACCAAGGCACCCTAAACCTTCCCATTCTGATTGTGAATATTTTTCTCCTTGTAATTCTGTCAATTTTGCTTTTTTTCTTGGGGGGCAGAGGGGTAGAGGGAGAGGGTGAGACAGAATCTCACGCAGGCCCCACACCCAGCGGGGAGTCCTGCATGGGGCTGGATCCCACAACCCTAGGATCATGACCTGAGCCTAAATCAAGAGACAGTAGCTTAACTGACCCAGGCACGGAATGTGCCTCTTAATTTTGCTTCTTAAAGTTTGCTTTATATTACATTGAAACTGTTATTCTTGATAATCTGAAGCTTATGAAGTGTTTATTTGTATACCTCATAATGCTTTTATCTTCAAGGACTCTTTTGTCCAGTATTAATACATTTTTAGAGTTTAGAAAAAATGTGAAGCCTAGGGTGATGTTCTCTTTCTCTAGAAAAGATGTTCATTTGTTTGTGCTAGGTGCTTGAAGAGTGTAACAAAAAAGATTCACTGTAAACCAATTTCAAGTAGTGACGCGATTGGGAGTTTGTCTTCAGTCTCTATCAAAGACAATCCATTTCCCTTTTATTTTTACTCCTACCGGGAAGCTCTGGGGGATTACTCACCACTCTACCCTGACCTCCTCCCGAACCCGTCCTCACGAGTGGCTAAAATACTGCCTGGTTTTCAGTAACAGAATCAAGGAAGACGCTCGCAGCCTAAAATGGCAAAATTTCACCCAGATTCTCTCAGGCATTCTAGGAGTTAATACACAGATGCTCAGAATACCTGGAAGTATTTTCTCCTCAGCGGGCGGAGCTCGGGCGTCATTTATCTTGTGCATTCTGGGAGGTGTAGTCTGGGGTCCTTGTAGCCTGCAGCACTTCCGCTTCTGGACGGCTGGAGCGGGGGATTGTGGGAAGTGGTCCAGGAGCTCCTTCTAGGCGGAAGGAGACTCGCTATAGGAGTGCCACGCCGCTGCTCACCGTCCTGTCAAGTATCTTATATCCCAGGGACCTTTCTAAAACTGAACAGGGAGCCAGCGGGACCTCTGCTCTCGGAGAAAGGAAGAAAAACCGCGGCTGGCAGAGGAGGGTGGAGTTGGGAGAGATCTGCGTTCCCCTCCCGCTAAGCCTCCCGCGGGGAGCGCCTGGTGCTTCTCCGGGTTGGGGCGGCCCGGGTCTCGTGGCTCCTGGTCTGAAGGTCTCCTGGCACTCCAGCCGGCTTTCCTCACCGACCAGTCAGTTCTTCCCAGCAGAACAGTGTCATGCGATTTACTTCATCTTTCTTGGTCTCGTTATTCTCATCTTACAAGTAGTGTATCTGGTAGTGGTCCCTTATCATTTTACAGGAATTCGTGAAATGACAACAGCCTTGTGAGGTAGATAATGCTATTATTATCTTTTTAGGGGAAGAGATGACAAAGAATGAAGTTTCATCCCATTTATACAGTCAAGCGGTTACAAGCTTTTTATGCCATTATATTTTTCAATACTGGATACATGCAGTCCAACCACTAGATCTATGCATTCTTAAGATTAACAATAGCTCTTCCTATAAGAGGACTTGACTGCACCAGATGCTGCAAATTGTTGAATAAATTTATGCTAAAATTTACTTGGGAATCATGTCTTAGGTAATTGACTTTATCTGAGGGAGTAATGAAATGTATCTTATCGCCCCTGCTAGCAGATCTGCAGTTCAGAGACCAGCACCTTGGTTCAACCCCCACAGTGATAGGGACACTGGATTATTTTCTCATACATTTACATTTAAAGGGGACAAAGCCCTGACCTCTTATTTTATTTTTTAATTGTTTAATTTAAAGCCCAGACCTCTGAAAAGCACTTCTGGATTCTAAACTTGGTAAGAGGCTTATTGAGCCTCTAACAAGATTTACATGTGCATCTAAAGGTCAGAGAAAAGATCCCAAAAGCCCTGGGTTTCCTATGGAAATGCTTTAAGAAAATGCCCTTATCTTTTGCACAAGGAAAATTCCTTTTTTTTTTTTCTTTTTCATTTACTCTTGGTAAGCTTGTTTGCCCAAAACTTACAGCTGGTAAGAGGCAAAACTGTCATTTGAACCCAAGGTGTTAGAGCCTCAAGTCTATGTTTTTAACCTCAATGTTGTACATAAAAAAAAATAACAGGAAATAGTTCTGAATATGTTCTGAGGAAGTTTTTTTTCCCAACAGGTTTAGAAGATCTTTTGGGGCTTTATACTTTTATGTTCTTATTATAGTAAAATATATGCCCATTATAGAGAGGTTAGGACATACAAAAATATAAAAAGGAAAGAGTAGGAATAACCTGTAATCTCAAGGTTTAGACATAACCACTGTTAACATTTGTAATGTATTTACGCATAGGCGCTGTACTTCAAAGGGTATTTCTTTCTTAAATTTTATTATTTTGGAACTTTATTTCAAATAAATAGGAATTTATTCTTATGGATAAACACAAATGTGCACAGAGAAAATAGTGTAATGCACCCCCCATCAGTCATCTGCAGCCCTCATCAACATTTTGATGAGGCATGGAGCCCGATGCCGACATGAGCTCATGATCCTGAGATCAAGATCTGAACTGAGATCAAGAGCCAGATGCTTCATGGATGTACAATTATTGATAATATTTTAATCATCATAAAGCAGTTACTAAACCATCCACCCCTCATTCATGTTTCCCATCATCTGAGGATAATATTTTTTTTTACAGGTTGGTCGTGAGTCAGGTCGAGTTTCCAGTGCCCTTATGTGTATTTATCAAGATGTTCCTCATCTTAATCCTATTGTTATCTCCATTTTACAAGTGAAAAAAAGGACAGAGTTCACAGAATAAGTGGCAGGATTAGTATTTTAATCTAGGCAGCCTGATTCCAAGCCTGTAGTCTTTTACACATTGCCTTTATTAGCATACAAGAAAAAACCCCACAAGATGTCTTATTGGAGCAAAGGATATTTAAGCTGTGGGGAAGACCGCACCCTGTAAGTGAATGGAGCAGGTGAGTATGACCTAATGAGCAGCAGATATGATGAGGCTTTAAAAATTTTTTTTAATCTTTGGAAAGATTTATTTATTTGACAGAGAGAGACACACAGCAAGAGAGGGAACACAAGCAGGGGGAGTGGGAGAGGGAGAAGCAGGCTTCGGGGTGAGCAGGGAGCCCATTGCGGGACTCATCCCAGGACCCTGGGATCACAACCTGAGCTGAAAGCAGACTCTTAACTGAGTCACCCAGGTGCCCCTCAAAGAGGCTTTTCATGGGAGTATAAGTTATTCACTACAGCTGGGCATGAATACAAAGTGGATTTGAAGAGGAAAAAAATATGGAAGTTTTCTGTTCGTGTGACTTGCTAAAGCATTTGGAACTTCTTTGAGGGCACTGGATAGAAATGCAGGCGAGAATAACTGAATTTCCATGCTATGCTATATCTCTCTGGCATCAGGGAGGAAAAAAATGATTGAAATTAAATATCTGTTCATGTTGATTATACAAGATGTGACTAATGAGTGACCAGCACTCAGGCTCTGTTTGTCAAATGCCAAAATTTTTAAAAAGAATTTATTTATGTATTTGAGAGACAGATCACAAGTAGGCAGAGAGAGAGGGGGAAGCAGGCTCCCTGCTGAGCAGAGACCCAGATTCAGGGCTCGATCCCAGGACCCTGGGATCATGACTTGAGCCGAAGGCAGAGGCTTTAACCCACCGAGCCACCCAGGTGGCCCTCAGATACCAAATTTTGAAACCTGGCTTTAGCGCTTGCTATTTCAGTAACACGGGCAAATTACTTAACCTTCCTCTGCCTCTGGGTCCTGGAAAGCGAAGGAAATCATAGTATTTACATAAAAAACAAGTTGTGACGAGAATCCCGGAGTCTAAAGTGTTTGGGATAGTCCCTAGCATACTCTGAGAACTTCATGAGAGATATGTGTGTAACAGAAGGAATACATGTTTATTATTGACAGTTAGATGGAAACGGAAAGAAGTCTCCATTCTTTTCGCTGCCACAGTTAAGAATTACAGGACAGCGAAAGGAAAGGAAAGCAGAGCAAAGTTGTATTAAAGTACAATCCAAGAGAGGAGCAGGCCAATCGATAGAGACAATGCACCCCACCCCACCCCCCCAAAAACTCCCAGGTGTGGGCTTATATCATTTTTTCCCTTTGGGGCTGGTGCTGGGGTTGCAACATTTGAGAGAAAGTCCTGGATTATGTGATAATTAGCCAACTACACACGTCCTTTTCCAAAATATATTGGAAATGCCTGCACAGGGTAGGAAACTGCATTATTTCTCTTCTGGAGACAGGTCCAACGCGGACAAGAGGTGGCTTTCTGCACAAGTGCAACAAGCACAACAAACCTAACTCTTCCTCTGTCAGGAGGTTGTAACCGCAAATCAGTTGCTACAGGATGGACTAGGGTGGTCTCTGGGCGGTCCTTGTTTGGGGCTCTCTGTCGGGACGTCTAAGGTCCATCCTCTTGTCGCTCATGCCTAGCTTCCTGCCCAACACGTTCAGTAAAGAAGAAATGCAAACATATATTGTAGTGGATGTATGGATATTTTGGGGTATTCCTTTCTGCTCCCCATCTTTATGTCTTTTAAACATCAGTGCTATCATATATTTGAGCAAATAATTTTTTACAGTCACCATTTCATAAAAATCTAATTAGCAGTAATGTATTCATCCCTCAAACTCAGAAGTCTCTCTGAGGAATTAAGACAAAAACCCCGGTTGGGAAACTGATCATACAAGTATGCTGAAGTTTGTCTTTTTACTCTGAGTATGTCTAGCTGTTCCCAAAAGCCAAGTTTTGAATTATTTGTGCCACTCACAAAAGTTGATGTCTACAATGTATTCTGCCTTCACTGCATTTGGGGGGGGGGGTAGCTCTCATTCTTTTTTATATCTAAAAAGGGTCTGAGGAGCGCCTGGGTGGCTCAGTGGGCTAAAGCCTCTGCCTTCGCTCAGGTCATGATCCCAGGGTCCTGGGATCGATCTCCGTCCGCATTTGGCTCTCTGCTCAGCGGGGAGCCTGCTTCCGCCTCTCTTGCCTACTTGTGACTTCTGTCTGTCAAGTAAATAAATAAAATCTTAAAAAAAATAAAATAAAAAGGGTCTGAAACTGCAAAATAAAGGCTATCATTTTATCCCTTCTTTGACTAGTAGTAGTGGGTACAATTTCATTAGTGAAGGATCACGTGATCTACTTCTGTTACAAACTTTTTCTTTTAAGCCTCTGTTCAAATATTTGCTAAGTACGTTTTGTTTGTCAATGGAAAAAACTCAACTTTACTGGCATCAGAGAACTGCTTTACGTCTGCAAAATGGTAAGCCATAAAGCGGGTTCTGGAAGTTGGAAGTCCTCAAACTACCAAGGAGGAGATTCGCTTGGGGGGGAAGAAGGCGTGGTTTAAGGGGGCGGACATAGTCCTTCCTCTTCTTGGGGGAGAGGGGTAATGTAGTCCTCAACTAACAGGGGGCCCCTCAAGCGCTTGCTCCCCCTCGGGACTTCTGGGAAGTGTAGTTCCGGGGCGCCGTATAGTCAGAGACACTTCCGCCCCGGAAAAGCAAGACCGCCACCATCTTTTCGGTCCGGAGGTGAGTCAGCCTTGCACCCTCACGCCCCCTCCGAGTGTTTTCCGCCTGAGCTTGGGACTAGTCGCTACCTAGTCGGCCGTTGTAGGATGGAGAAGTCGCGGCCGCGGGCGGAGGCTGAGCGACTGAGGGCAGAAGTTTGGATTCCCTCGGCTCTCCTTCCCCGCTTACCAAGCAGCGCGGCTACTTCTATCGGTACAATACCTGGCGACTTGTTCTCTGCGCTCTCCTTTCCTCCTCCGTCAAGTAGCGACAGAGAGTAACTCTCGGGTCGAGTTGTGATTCGCAGTAAACGAGACAATTCGTGTCCAGAGCTTTGAAAGGGGGCGGCACGGGATAACGGTTGGCCACTGATAACAGGAGTTCTGTGCCCATCTCCCTTCTGCCTGGAAGCCCCGGTGCAGGGAGCGGGGCCGGGGCTCTGGGAGCAATGGCGCGGCCCCGCTGCCAGCCTCCGGGACACCGAGCTCTTCCCGAGCTCTCCACCTGTCTCCTTCAGGAGCCCCGAGCCTCCCGCGCCCGCGCCCGGGGATGTCCGCTGCAGTTTATCCCCGGGGCAGTTGCCGTTGTGCCGTCCCACTGCGTCCTGCTCTTCGCCGTCCCTGACTTCGGAAAGGGGAGGAAGGACGGACTTCTGGGTGCGTACTAGCGAAAGTTCTTTTTCTTTTCTTTTCTTTTCTTTTCTTTTCTTTTCTTTTCTTTTCTTTTCTTTTCTTTTCTTTCTTTCTTTCTCTCTTTCTTTCTTTTCTCCTTCTTTCTTTTCTCTTTCTTTCTTTTTCTTTCTTTCTTTTTAAAGATTTTATTTATTTATTTTACAGAGACCACAGGTAGGCAGATAGGCAGGCAGAGAGAGGGGAGGAAGGGAAGCAGGGTCGCCGCTGAGCAGAGAGCCCGATGCCGGGTTCGATCCGGGGACCCTGGGACCACGACCCGAGCCGAAGGCAGAGGTTTCAACCCACTGAGCCACCCAGGCGCCCCGCGAAAGTACTTTCTTGAGGAGTCCTCTCAGTTTTCCGTGCATCGGGTTTCAGTCATTCGGTCAGTGACTTACTAGGGAAATGTTCCAGTATTTGCTGCATCCACCTGCGGGTGTTCCATTTCCTTGTTAATATGTGTGAATGTGTAGGTGAGTTTTGCTTTTTGTGTTTTGTTTTGTTTTTGTTGTTTTTTTAACCACACGCACGTGTATTTATTTTGGGAATTTACGACCTTCTACACTTCCTTTTTGCTCTTTCTTGTTTGCAGTTTGGTTTCCTTTTACTTGCTCTCAGCTGGTTTGGAATAAAAACGGCTGCTTGTCTTAGATACTAAAGGTAGCCGCTGTGTATTCTCATTCTGAGAAATACAGAAACGAAATCTGTACTTGATATTTGATGATGGCACCTCATCACCACCACCTTTTTTAAACTGGAGGTCAGGTTATCGGTCTGTATTTTGTTACAACAACCCTCGAAATTGGTCCTATCGTTCTTGGGCTTTTTTTTTTTTTTTTTTAAGATTTTTTTTTTCTAATTCATTTGACAGAGATCACAGGTAGGCAGAGAGGCAGGCAGAGAGAGAGAAGGAAGCAGGCTCCCTGCTGAGCAGAGAGCCCGATGTGGGCTCTATCCCAGGACACTGGGATCATGACCTGAGCTGAATGCAGAGGCTTTAACCCACTGAGCCACCCAGGCGCCCCCCCTTTTTTTAAATAACAAAAATGTTACCAGCATATTTACAAGTGTTTTCTTACCATTGCTTCTTTCCAGGTTCGTATACCTAATGATTGTTCTTCATCTTTGTTCAGCCGAAATGTCTTTTTTTTCTCCCTCATGTTAGTAGTCATTTGGTTGAACATAGAATTCAAATTTGATGATTATTTCCATTCTTCCTTTTGGAGATAGCATTCAGTCCTTTGAGGTCTCCATTCTGTTTCCTTGATTCTGTCAATCAAATTGTCATTTTGTTAGGTAAACTGTATTTTCTTTCTGGAGGTTTTAAGGATTTTTATTGTTTTCAGTTCTTTTTATTTACTCACAGTTTTTAGTTCTTTACATTCCTGAGTTTCAGCATGATTTGTTTAGGATGTATTTATTTTTAAAAAAAATTTATAGGTAGGGGAGGGGCAGAGGGAAAAGGAAAGAGAGAATCCCAAGGAGGCTCCATGCTCAGTGCAGACTTCAAAGAGGGGCTGGGTCTCGCAACCCTGAGATCATGACCTGAGCCAAAATCAAGAGTCTGACCCTTAACTGACTGAGCCACCCAGGCACCCCAGGAGTGTATTTATTTTTATTTATACTGTTCAGAATTGCTGTATATGAACTCAGCAATTATCTTTTGAAATAGGAGCTCTCTCTGCCATTTCTTCTGTTTTCATCATACTCCTCCCATTGAACATATGTTGGAGCCTCTCACTCTATCTTCTGTGTCTTGATTTTTATTTTGCATCTTTCTTTAATCTTATGCACATGGGATAAAAGGCATTTATCAATAAGCCTTTTTGACTTCACCAGGTAAATTGACTTGAAGTGATGCTTTTTAGAAAGCTAATACCAGTGTGGATAAAATGTTACTAGGTGGGCAACAAATTATAAGTAAGAAGAAATAAATAAATTTATTTATTTATTTATTTTTAGTTAGACAAGTAAGAAATTTTTTTTTAAAAGATTATGTTATCCATTTGACAGATCACAAGTAGGCAGAGAGGCAGGCAGAGAGAGAGGAGGAAGCAGCTCCCTGCTGAGCAGAGAACCTAATGCGGGGCTCGATCCCAGGACCCTGGGATCATGACCTGAGCCGAAGGCAAAGGCTTTAACCCACTGAGCCACCCAGGCGCCCTGTAAGAAAAAATTTTAAGTGGGAATTAGGATTTTCAGAGAATAAAGGTGACTTTCATAGGAGAGCATTAGTGTATGAAGTCCAGATACCTTCCAGGTCTTTTTAGCTGTTGTTGGAAAAGACATGTGCAATTAGAGTTTATGATGCAAAGTATCATCTGCTTTTTTGCAGCTGCAAGAAAAAGGGCCTCCTGGTTTTTTGAATTTTCCATCTGCCCGTTTAGTCTGTGGAACAACCTTCTGAGGTGAGTTAAGATATACAGCTCTTATCTTCCTAACGTTATATGGATGGTAAGAATCATTTCGAGGTTTTAAACCTAGGCCATTGACTTTAGAACCCATTTTTTTTTTTAACCTACATGTTAACAGTACCCTTCATTTCCTACATCCTCAGGATGAGCCATTCTTATAGTAGGAATACTGCATTTGGTTGTCCCGGTTCACTGTCCAGTGGCCCCTGGCTGACAGACTTAGGGGTTGGAGTCTGCTCCATGCTCTGCTCACGGTGCTGTATGTAGCCTCTGCAGCCTGGAAGTAGGAGAGCTGTCGTTTAATTTCTGCAGAGATCACCTGGGCTCCCTGGCCTGCATTTCATGGCTTCTTTGTCCTTCCCCAGTTATGTCTTCTCAGGACTCTGACCTTCCCCAGAAAGAGCAGGAGAAAATGACCAAGTTTCAGGTAAGGAATTCTTTTCTGTCTCCTTAGATGTGATTTCATTTCTCACAGATTAGGCTCATCTTTCTCTTCTTTGGAAAAGTTAATGGAAAACCGCAGATTTTGAGTGCGTGTTGTATGCCAGGCTATGTGCGCGCGTGTGTGTTTAGTTTTATCTTTATTGTTTCACAAGACAATTTTTGGAAAAATAATAAAAGTTTGAAATAGACCAAAAGAATTTACACTACTGCCTTGCTCATTGGCCAACTCTTTGTAATTTACCTTATGCCTTTTTCACTTGCATTTGTAACTTTGTATTTGTAGTATTGGAAGTGATGGGATACATAGTTGATCCTCAAATAATGCAAGGGTTAGAGACCCTGACCTCCTTGAAAATCCACATGGAACTTTTGACTTCCCAGAAGCTTAGCTCTTAGCTTACTGCTGATCAGAAGCCTTACCAATAGCACCAACAGTTGATTAACACATATTTTATATGTTCTCTGTATCGTATATTGTATCTTACAGTAAAGTAAATGAGAAAAAGAAAATATTATCAGGAAAATTGTAAGAGAGGATCCATTTTTAGTGCTGCAAAAAGATATGCATGTAAGGTGGACCCATGCGGTTCAAACCCTTCTTGTTAAAGAGTCACCTGTACTTAGATACATTAGAGAAAGGCTTAATAACTCTTTTATTAAGGTTAGTAAGATAAGGGGCGCCTGGGTAGCTCAGTGGGTTAAGCCTCTGCCTTCGGCTCAGGTCATGATCTCCGTGTCCTTGGATCGAGCCCCGCATTGGGCTCTCTGTTCAGCAGGGAGCCTGCTTCCTCCTCTCTCTCTGCCTGCCTCTCTGCCTACTTGTGATCTCTTTCTCTCTCTGTGTGTCAAATAAATAAATAAAAATCTTAAAAAAAAAAAAAAGATTAGTAAGATAAGGAAAAACCAAGTTGGAATAGGAGTGAAAAAAAACGGAGTGTCAAGGCAAATTTATGACAAAAGTAATGATCGTTAATAAGTAAATATGTGCAAATGTTAACAAAAGCTTTCTAATTATTTATTTCACTTAGATTGTCCTATTTGGTCAGAGTCTAGAGATTCAGGAACACTTGTACTCTCTTGCATGAAAGGTGAATTGGGAAAACCTTCTGGGAGGGAAATCTGCCACTGTGCTTTGAAAATTTTGAAAGTGTTTATTCTGTGGCTTTGCAGTTGCTACTTTTAGCTAAGGTCTCAGTAAAAGGATCTCTGCAGCACTGATTAAAATTAAAAATCTGGGGCCATCTGGGTGACTCAGTTGGTTAAGCAACTGCCTTCGGCTCAGGTCATGATCCCAGGGTCCTGGGATAGAGCCCTGAATCGGGCTCCCTGCTCTGTGGGGAGTCTGCTTCTCCCATTCCCTCTCTTTCTCCTTTTCTCCCTGCTTGTGCATTCTCTTCTCTCTCTCTCTCTTTCTCTTGCTGTCTCTCAAATAAATAAAATCTAAAAAAAAAATGAAGATCTGTAACTATATGTGATTTGGATGATGGAAGATATATCATCAGTTCTAAGGGAAGTTAAACTCTGTGGTCATAAAATGGAATGAGACACTATGACAATGATAATTGTTCAGGTTTATTGAGCAGTTAGCTACATGCTAGGCACCATTCTATGTGCTTTACAAATACTCATCTAATGTTTTCAAACAATTTGTGGTACAGACATCATTAAAGAGAAGTGGAAATAGAGATAGTGGGAAGTTAAGGAATTTCCCCAAGGCCCTAGAATTAAAACTGTGAAATTTGAGCTTCGTGCTTTCACCAGCTGTGAATGCTGCAGGTAGATGCAGCACGTACGTTGAAAACATGGAAGAGCTGTGTGCTTGTCCCGGGAGGGCTGCCCAAGGCCTGTGCACACTGCTGACATTATGAACAGCGACAGAACCCAAGCCTTGTGGGGTGCTCGAGAGGGGACAGGGAGGGGGGACACTCTGGGACTAAAATCTGCCTGGGCACCCTCCAAAGTGGCAACCTTTTTTTGGGTAATCCTCTATCCTCCTCCGTGCTGCCCCTTTTCCAGTGGAGCTTGTGGGGTTGAGGTTGTGTGCGTTTGATGTGTAGGAGGCGGTGACATTCAAGGACGTGGCGGTGGTCTTCACCGTGGAGGAGCTGGGGCTGCTGGATTCCACCCAGAGGAAGCTGTACCGAGATGTGATGCTGGAGAATTTCAAGAACCTGGTCTCAGTGGGTGAGGACAGTTGCCCCATGACACCCCCTTGAGAGTCGGTGTCCTTAGTTGTTCAAAGCTTTGGACCTTTTGAATTAATTCCCTGACCCTGAAGACTCAGGTTTTTCTAATCCCTAGGACTACAGGCATAGGTTTTCCTTGTTTTTCTGCTCAGGTAAAATTCTGTCCAGGGGTTATTTTGCCCCGAGGTGACATTTGGCAATGTCTGGAGACAGGTTTGATTGTTACAGTTGGTTGGGGGAGGGGCTCCACTGGCCACCGATGTTGCTAAACCTCCTGTAGTGCACAGCTCAACCTCCAGGACAAAGAATTAGCCAGTCCAGAATGTCAGCGGTGCCCCAGTTGAGAAACCCTGACTCAATTAATTACAAATGGGAAACATAAATATAAATTGGCTTTTACACTGTGTCTTGCAAATACTTTTTCAAATTGTGGTTGTGACCCATTGGTGGGTCATGGCATTAATTTAGTACCCTGTGCTGGCTTTTTTTTTTTTTTCAATAAAATAGAATAAGGATAGAAACTAGAAGAATTCCTCTCATTGCAGCAGAAACTGACCATTTGCAGTGAGTGGTGTGAGAGTGTCGGAAGTATGGTGAGAACAGACATTGGCTGAATCTAATTTTATCTCTATCTAGACATGAACTAGGCCTAAGTTTACCTATTAGGTTCATGATCAGAAGAGTTCAAAAAATACCACTTTAAAGGTTCTGAGGGTTGTAGAACTTGGACAGAAATACATTTTAGCCATGTGTGTATCTTAGAAGTGTGTATCTGCCCTTTTACAGGACATCTTCCCTTCAAGCCAGAGATGGTTTCTCAGTTGGAAGCAGAAGAAGAGCTTTGGATGATGGAAGGGGAACCCCAAAGAAGTGTGACCAGTGAGGACCCCATGGCTCTTTGTTCAGGTACCAGCTAATCTGCGTCTCACCACATCCGTGCTTACCACACTTGTCTGAGCTCTGTCCTCTCTTCTGCACTGGGACAGCAGCCTCCACGTTGGTCTCCCTGCCTTCTCTCTTGCCCTCCTGTCATCTGTTCTCCATATGGTACCAGAGTGATTCCTTAGAAAGCAAGTGAGGTCATGCCATTCCTCTGCTGAAAAGCCCTCCAAAGACTTCCCGTTTCGCTCAGAGCCCTTGCAGTGGCCTACGAGACCCTCCCTGATCTGGATTTCTCACCAGGTTCCTTTTTGATCAGCCTTGCTTTTAGCCTGGCTTAGGTCATTCCTGGCTCCTCTGGGGCATTCTCTCTGCTGCTTCCGGGCCTTGGACCAGCTTCCCCTCTGCCTGGGCCAAGAGTCTGCGGCCACTCCCTTACTAGGGTCTTTGCTCGGATTTCATCTGCATCCGCTGGGCCTTCTGTGTCTGCCCTTTCAAACCTCATCCTCTCTGTTCTCCATCCCCTCACGCTGCCTTATTTAGTATCTGAGTACTGATCACCTCCTGACCTACCAACACGTTTTTGTTTACTTGCTCACCATCTGTCTCCCCTTGAAGTAGGAGTTTTGGCAGTTTCATTTGTTGTGTCTACTCAAGGCCTTGGATGGCCTTTCTGCATAGGAGGGGATCCTCTGCACTTGTTAAATGATTAAATTATTTAAATAGTCACAGTCCTTATAGGAGTGAGCTATGATACCAGCCTTTCTTGGACAGGAAAGAATGCCTGGTTCATGTCCCCAGCCGCCGATTTCTTTCCCACCAAGCCTTTCACTGCCTACCACCCCCCCACTTTCTCCTGCCCTGTCCCTCTTCATTTTTCACCTCACTTTCCCATCTCCTTTCCTTTCTTTTTAATTTACATATTCCTCAGTTCTACTCATTTAGAAATTAAAAACTCAATATCCCCAGGGGTGCCTGGGTGGCTCAGTGGGTTAAGTCTCTGCCTTCGGCTCAGGTCATGATCTTGGGGTCCTGGGATCGAGCCCCACATCAGGCGCTCTGCTCAGCGGGGAGCCTGCTTCCCCCTCTTTCCCTCTGCCTGCCTGTCTGCCTACTTGTGATTTCTGTCTGTCAAATAAATAAATAAAATCTTAAAAAAAAAAACACAAAAAAACTCAGTATTCTCAGAGCAAGTAAATTCATTTGCTCTCCCTCTGCTTGAAAAATGAAACAGAGAAGCCTGTTTGCAAATGTGTTAAATTAGGTGACAAATTCTGTGAGTAATTTATGGATGTACTCTCTGATAGGGACCCTTGTAACTATTTTGGGCCCATCCACATAATACAAGATAACTTCCCCATTGCAGGATTCTTTTTTCTTTTCTTTTTTTTTTTTTTTTTTTTTGAGAGAGTGCACACATGCAAGGAAAGGAGGGGAGGAGTGCGGGAGGGGCAAAGGGAGAGGACGGGAGAATCTTAAGCAGGCTCCATGTTGAGCCTGCTGTGGGGCTTGATCCTACAACCCTGAGATCATGACCTGTGGCAAAATCAAGAGTTCGTTACTTAACTGACTGAGCCACCCAGGCGCCCCCCAACCCCCATCTCAGAATCCTTAATTTTAATGAAATCTAAAGTCCCTTTTGTCACGTACATGAACATATTCACAGGTTCCAGGGATTAGGGCATGGACATCTTTAGGGGCCATTTGATTGGCCTACCATACCTAGAAATGTGTACATATGTGTTGAGACTTTTTTAGTTTATATTATTTGAATGTAACTTTACATTTAAGCAAATTAATTATTGAGGACTTGGTACTGCCGCTCCCCCCATCCCAAACATTTTAAGCCGGTGCTTCCATTCATTTTTAGCCACAATCTTCAGTCATATATTTTACATCTTGACCTAGCATGGGTGTAATGTATGTACGTATTTATGCGTGTGTTTGTAGCTGAAACAAGCGTTTCGTGTAGTGTTATCCTTACCGTTTGTGTACGCTTCTCATATTCTATTTTTCTTTTTAACCATTTGTTCACTTATGGAATTGGTTTCATAGTTCATTAATGCATCCCAACAATTCGAAAAATTCTACGACAGTGGAGATAACATAACGAAGAAAACAAAACGCATGTTTTCTTCATAACTGTTATACTCTAGTGGGTCTAAAAAGACAAGAAAAAGTTAGGAAGTATACAGTTAAGTCAAATAATACGTGCTGTAGGGAAAATAAAGCAGCATCAGCCAAAGGCGAAGAATCAAAGGTGTTATGGGAGTGGGAAGGAATTATTTTATATTGGGTGATGAAGAAGGCCTTACCCAACTGAGCACCATTTGTGTGAGGACCTAAAGGGAATGAATAAAAAACGAGGCCTTGTGACCTTCTGGGAGAGTTTAGCTCCCCTCTTCCTCTTCAGGGCGGCCTTTGCGAGTGCACGGTGCTTTGCTGCTTTCTTTCTCCCAGGGTGAAAGTCCGAGAAAGTCGGTCATACAAGGTTAGTTTTCCCTTTGCCGTTTCTTTCTAGAGCCCTCAGTTACTACTATGAATGTTAGTATTCCAACCACTTCCCAAATTTACTCTTGGAAGAGAATTCCTGCCAGGACCTAAATTACTAATTTCTCCCATCCAAGTACTAAATAGGCCCGACCCTGCTTAGCTTCTGAGATCAGACAAGACTAGGCGCGTTCAGGGTGGTCTGGCCATTTCTGCCTACGATTTGAGCTTTTGTAACTTAACCAGGTAGAATCCCTCTTGTGATAAGCCTACTGAGGAAAAGGTGAGGAGAATTTTTTTGTTCTTTTTGGAATGATTTCCCTTTATTGTTAAAGGTTTTACAAATTGTGTTCTGCTTATAAAATTACACAAACTCATTGTGGAAAGATTAGAAAAGTACAAAAAAGTACAAAAACACATTCATTGTTTTCTCTTTCAAAGATAACCACTGTTAAATTTGGAAATGTATCCCTATCTCTATCACTATCACTCTCTATAAAACTTTGTATATTTTTTTTATTAAATTTATTTTTTTTAATAAATGTATAATGTATTTTTATCCCCAGGGGTACAGGTCTGTGAATCACCAGGTTCACACATTTCACAGCACTCATCATAGCACATCATAGCACCCTCCCCAATGTACATATCCCCACCACCCTCTCCCGTCCCTTCACCCCCCAGCAACCCTTAGTCTGTTTTTTGAGATTGAGTCTTTTATGGTTTGTCTCCCTCCCAATTCCACCTTCTTTCCTTTTTTCTTTTCCTATCCCCCAACACCCCCCGCACATTGCATCTCCACTTCTTCATATCAGGGAGATCATATGATAGTTGTCTTTCTCCGATTGACTTATCTCGCTAAGCATAATACCTTCTAGTTCCATCCACGTTGTTGCAAATGGCAAGATTTCATTTCTTTTGATGGCTGCATAGTATTCCATTGTGTATATATACCACATCTTCTTTATCCATTCATGTGTTGATGGACATCTAGGTTCTTTCCATAGTTTGGCTATTGTGGACATTGTTGCTATAAACATTCAGGTGCAGGTGCCCCTTCGGAGCACCACGTTTATATCTTTAGGATATATACCCAGTAGTGCAATCACTGGGTCATAGGGTAGCTCTATTTTCAGTTTTTTGAGGAACCTCCACACGGTTTTCCAGAGTGGTTGCACCAGCTTGCATTCCCACCAGCTGTGCAGGAGGGTTCCCCTCTCTCTGCATCCTCGCCAGCATCTGTCATTTCTTGACTTGTTAATTTTAGCCATTGTGACTGGTGTGAGGTGGTATCTCATTGTGGTTTTGATTTGTATTTCCCTGATGCCGAGTGATGTGGAGCATTTTTTCATGTGTCTGTTGGCCATCTGGATGTCTTCTTTGCAGAAATGTCTGTTCATGTCCTCTGCCCATTTCTTGATTGGATTATTTGTTCTCTGGGTGTTGAGTTTGCTAAGCTCTTTATAGATTTTGGATACTAGCCCTTTATCTGATATGTCATTTGCAAATATCTTCTAGGTGAGGAGAATTTTAATTGATGTTATTATAGGATGGAGTATGGATTGCCTCTGTGGCCTGCAGCCATTTGATTTCACACTTATAGCTCTCATACTAAATTATGAAATTTATGGTCTGAATGGGTTGCATTTATGCTTAGTGGATAAGTCTGTTGACCCCACTCTTTGCTTCCACTTGCATGGAAAAACATAAAAGGATAAATGATGTTGTACAAACATGACCCTCCCCCTGGTTTATTGAGGCCTTATCCCATGGCCTAGATGTGGAATCCTGCCATTTTTCTACCAAAGCATTTGCTTGTCCTCATCTCTGAATATTGCTTTTTCTTACAGGCAGCAAGAATCAAAATGAGATGGAGGCCCTTCGAAAAGTTGCACTGAAATACCTTTCCCATGAAGAACTATCCTGCTGGCAAATCTGGAGACAGGTTGCAAGTGATTTAACCAGGTGTCTTCAGAGAAAGCGTTCCCAGTTACCACATGGTGATTCCATTCAGGTTTCTGAACATGAAAATAGTGTCGTGAATCATAAAGGAAATGGCTCCACTTGCACTGCCAATCAAGAATTGTCAGTTTCGAGAACCCAAGACACCTGTGGGAACACATCCCTGCGTGAGTCACAGAATCAGAGCGGAGGTCCGCAAGTTCATGGGAAAAATAACCGGCATATGTGTGAAGCCTTCATGAAGAGATCGCCCGTCAGTGATCATAGTAACCCTGACACAGAACAGAAACCTTATAAGTTCAACACATGTGGCAAAAGCACGAGTGACGGCTTCATTCCTCACGTAGCCCCAGGAGAGGAATTCCATCCATGTCGTGAGTGCGGAAAGGGCGTTGGGTATAGCTCGGCGCTTCCACGTCATCAGAACGTTCGCACAAGAGAGAAATGCTCTAGTCAGAACTCACATCTGCAGACCCATCAGAGAATTCACCCAAGAGAGAAACTCAACAAATGTCGTGGATCTGAGGGTTGCTTTAGTAAGAGCTCTTTTCATCAGCTTAACCACACGGGGGAGAAGGCCTATAGATGTGACAGTTGTGGCAAGGGATTCAGCAGCAGCACAGGCCTTATCATTCATTACAGGACTCACACTGGAGAGAAACCTTATAAATGTGAGGAGTGTGGGAAATGCTTTAGTCAGAGTTCAAACTTTCAGTGCCACCAGAGAGTCCACACTGAAGAAAAACCATATAAATGTGAAGAGTGTGGTAAGGGCTTCGGTTGGAGTGTCAATCTTCGCGTTCATCAGAGGGTCCACAGGGGTGAGAAACCCTATAAGTGTGAGGAGTGTGGGAAAGGCTTCACTCAGGCTGCACACTACCACATACATCAGAGGGTCCACACTGGGGAGAAGCCTTACAAATGCGATGTCTGCGGTAAGGGCTTCAGCCACAATTCGCCATTAATATGCCATCGGAGAGTCCACACTGGAGAGAAACCATACAAATGTGAGGCGTGTGGGAAAGGCTTTACCCGCAATACAGATCTTCACATCCACTTCCGAGTTCACACGGGAGAGAAACCCTACAAGTGTAAGGAGTGTGGGAAGGGCTTCAGTCAGGCTTCTAATCTTCAAGTCCATCAGAATGTCCACACGGGGGAGAAACGATTCAAATGTGAAACATGCGGGAAGGGCTTCAGTCAGTCATCAAAGCTTCAGACCCATCAGAGAGTCCACACTGGAGAGAAGCCATACAGATGTGATGTGTGTGGTAAGGACTTCAGTTACAGTTCCAATCTGAAACTGCACCAAGTGATTCACACTGGAGAAAAACCATATAAATGTGAGGAGTGCGGGAAGGGCTTCAGTTGGCGATCAAATCTTCATGCTCATCAGAGAGTCCACTCTGGAGAGAAACCCTATAAATGTGAGGAGTGTGATAAGAGCTTTAGTCAGGCTATAGATTTTCGGGTACATCAGAGAGTCCACACTGGAGAGAAACCCTACAAATGTGGTGTATGTGGTAAGGGCTTCAGTCAGTCCTCTGGTCTTCAGTCCCATCAGAGAGTCCACACTGGGGAGAAGCCATACAAGTGTGACGTCTGTGGAAAGGGTTTTAGGTACAGTTCGCAGTTTATATACCATCAAAGAGGCCACACTGGAGAAAAACCTTATAAGTGTGAGGAGTGTGGGAAAGGCTTCGGAAGGAGCTTGAACCTTCGCCATCATCAGAGGGTCCACACAGGAGAGAAACCCCATAGGTGTGAGGAGTGTGGTAAGGCCTTCAGTCTCCCCTCAAATCTTAGGGTCCATTTGAGTGTCCACATTAGGGAAAAACTGTTTAAATGTGAGGAGTGTGGTAAGGGCTTCAGTCAGAGTTCACGTCTTCAGGCCCATCAGAGAGTCCACACTGGAGAAAAACCATACAAATGTGACGTCTGTGGTAAGGACTTCAGTCACCGTTCACGTCTCATGTACCATCAGAAAGTCCACACTGGCAGAAATCGTTAAAAGTGAAGACTGTGTTAATGGCTTTGGTCAGGATGCATGTTGTGCGTTTGGAGAGTCTGTGCTGGTAATAAACTATCAAGCATTGAGAGTGGAAAGGGATTTCTTCAGATCGAATCTTTCTAACAAATCCACTAAAATGATGACATGGGACCATAATAATAGGAATAGAACTAATATTCAGGGCAGGAATGGCTTGCAGCTCTCTTGGCAAGATCCAAGTGATATAAATGGTCTTTAAGAGTGAATATATGCCCCCCCCCAAAAAAGTGAATATATGCCTAAGAATAAGGCATGAGAAGGATATTTGCCATATACTAGCTAGTTTGGGGGGGGGGGGTCAGGAAAGTTTTTAAGATAATTTCCCCTTTAACTTACGTTTTATACTTATTTACGGTGACTTATTTTTACGGAAGCTGTAAAGCTATGAAAAATGAATAAAATTACTGACTAAAATTTCCTGTAACCAAGAACTCATAATATGATTGCTCTATTTCCTATGGTATATTGGATTAGAATTAAGGAATAGGTCCCCAGTGATGAATCTTCAATCTTCAGCAGTAAATTCGTATCTGCTGCAGGTGTATGTAAAAGAATGATCATTGTGTCATTATTTATAATAGCAAACATAGAAACCATCAAATGGATTGCTGAAGTATTTTATGATTTATTAATCCAGTGGAACACTATGTAGACATCAAACGGGAAAAGGTAAATTTGTAATTAAGTATGTTGGAAGATGTCCAGCATATATTAACCTGAAAAAATAAAGCATGGGATTTTTGTGTGATCTCATTAAAAAAAAAAAGTGTAGATAAAAAGATACTTAGTTCTAGCTACTTATTGCTAAATGATGAGATTTTGCTTCATACTTATTTTTACATTTCTTTAAACTTACTGTTTTGAAATAATATCAAACTTTACAAAAAATGTGAGGCTTGATCTCACAATCCTGAGATCATGACCTGAACCAAAATCAAGAGTGGGACACCTAGGCGCCCTTCTACCACCAATTCTGAATTGAACATTATAGTGTTCTTTCTAGCCTCCCCCCATTACAGACTGCATCTTTGTTCTCCAAGAATAAAAAAAATTTGGCTCCAGTATCATCCACATATTCACTGGAGAGTGTAAACATGCACCTGACTACAACTTAGGGGTTCTATTCATGGAATAAGAATGGCGTATTGGGTAACTAGTGCCAGAGGTGATTTGAATGGCATAGTGTTTGCACCATAACTTTTCCCTTTCTCAGAGCATTGACTCTTTAAACCAAGTAGAATCTCATAGGACCATGAAGAAAAGTAAAAGAAAAATCCAAAGATGGGCATATCCCAGTGAGAACGCACCGGATAGTGATTCCTTGCTAATGCTAGTGGGCTAATGTGAAGGAATGGTTCCTTGTGCAGGGCCGGTTGGGGAGCACATCCGGCCATTGGCCAGCCCTGCATTACATCATCGGCTGTTCACCTCCCATTTTCCCTATAATACTTCTCAGAGTGAGTGTGACAATTCTTAGGCCACCAAGGGTCACAGTGCTCCACTGCTTCTTGAGAGAATTAAAAGTATTTCAGGAGAAAGTTAAAAAGTTAAAAAGACCAAACTGGAATATTGTTTACAAAACAGTTTATTGTAATTAAAAAGCAGGCTCTGGAAATAGACTTTGGTTCAGCCATTTGCCAGTTGAGTAACTGCAAATAAGATGCTTAACCTCTATTCTTCAATTTGTTTGTGTGTTCAGTGTGGATGATAATATCTCTTCTCTTGTGAGGGTGGAAACTTGCTGCCTGGCATATAGTAAGAGCTGTACAGTATTAACTATTATCTTCAATAGATAAAATTATTACTGTATGTGTTAGAAAGTTCTAAGCCAGGGAACAGTTGTTGGCCAAGTACAGCCTCTGTCTTATTTTTGTATGATTGAGAGCTGGAATTGCACACTTGTAAAGAATTTTAGGGAGGAAAAAAAACTAAGGAGAAAGCAAAGAATATGCTACAGATAATGTATATGGACTGCAAACCCTAAAATATTTTCTGGCCCTTAAAAAAAAAAAGATTTATTTATTTTAGAGAGTGAGAGTGCACACAGGGTGGGGAGAGGAGTTGCAAAGGGAGAGGGAGAGATAGTCCAAAGTGGACTCTGCACTGAGTGTAGAACCTGAGCTGGGCTTGATCTCCAGACCCTGAGGTCACGACCTGGGAAAAAAACCAAGAGTCAGATGCTTAACCCACTGTACCACCCAGGCGCGCTATAAAAAAAATTTTTTTAAAGAAGGAAAAGAGGGGCGCCTGGGTGGCTCAGTGGGTTGGGCCGCTGCCTTCGGCTCAGGTCATGATCTCAGAGTCCTGGGATGGAGCCCCGCATCGGGCTCTCTGCTCAGCGGGGAGCCTGCTTCCTCCTCTCTCTCTGCCTGCCTCTCTGCCTGCTTGTGATCTCTCTGTCAAATAAATAAATAAAATCTTTTAAAAAAATAAAAAAAAAATAAGGAAAAGAAACAAAACAAATGCTAATATCACCAGAGAACACACTGAATTGCGACAGTTTGTACATTGAAGGGGGCAAAAAGTGGCAGCCTAGAGTTAAGTGCCAACTTGCTGAGGATTCTGGGAAATGTAGTCGGCCAGCGCCCGAAAGTCAGAGCCACTTCCGTTCCCGCGGGGAGGCGCTGTAAGCCCTTGTTCCGCTGGGGCTTCTGGGAAGGGTGGTCCCCGAGCTGCGACGGGTCCTTGCATTTGCGCTGTGGGAGTGCGAAGCCGGGGTCCTTGGAAACCTTCTGGGACGTGAGTTAGCGCTGCGTCTCTGGCCGGCTCGCCTAAGCGTGGGACCCGCAGGTGCCGCCCCTCGCTCTCAGGGATTAGAAGCCGCGGGGGCGGGCGTCATCTTGGTTTTAGGGCGGGTCGCGCGTCCCAGAGTGGGGGCGGGCGGGGTTCGCTACCGCCGTTTCCCTGGCCTTCCCCACCTCTGCATGCTCTGCCGCCTTCTAGCGACAACGTCCGTAGATTTGCTTAGTTTCTCCGTTTTTCCTTCGTTGAGTGGGATTAAGGGTCGTTCCTCCATCGGGACTGTGTAGTGAGGTTTATGAGAGTTAAATAGATGGGAAGGAAGATGCTTGGAAGCGGTCCCGGCGCGAGAACGGTGGCCGGTTGTCGCCAATCTGCGATTTCTGGGCGAGAAGCGCTCAGTCCCTGAAAACAGTGAGCGCTGCGGGAAGCAGGGCTGTTTAGGATTCCTCAAGACTCCCCACGACCGCACCCCTCCTTTTTTAAAGGAAAGATTGGTCTCACCCCAGTTAGCGCCTGCGATTGTCCACCGTGACTTATTCTGGACCAGAGTGTGTGGGGGGGGAATTGTTGTATCTCCTTTCCCTTCTCCGCCCCAGAGTTCCCAGAGTGTGCAGAGAGGAGAAAGTGTTCCCCTGTCTCTCTGGTAACAGTGTCCCACCCTGAGAAAATTTAACATGCTGTGCCTTTTTTTTTTTTTTTTTTAAAGATTTTATTTATTTATGTTTGAGAGAGAGAGAGCTCTAGGGGTGGGGAGGGCAGAGGGAGAGGGCGAAGACTCGGAGCTGAGCAGGGAGCCCCATGAGGGGCTCGATCTCAGGAACCTGAGATGACCTGATGGGAAGGCAGATGCTTAACCGTCCGAGCCACCCAGGCGCGCTGCTGAGCCGTTTTTGCTCTCAAGTAGGGAACAGACTTTCTTCACTCCTAAGCAGATATTTTTCTACGGTGCACATGTTCAGATGTTTGTAGAATAAATAGGAGATTGGATGAGACATGTGTTGATGAGTAAGTAATAACAATTTGGTAACGTGCTGAGTGCTGGATCGTCCTCTACAGTCTTTATATGGGTTGGTTACCTTAATCTCCCCAACACACACAGTTACTGTGATTATCTGTATTTTACAGATGACAGCGTTGATAGTTGAAGAACTTTTTTATTTATTTCTCCAAAGGCCAACAACAGGGAAGAGACAGAACTGGGAATTTGGGCGCAGGCAATCTGGATTCTTGACCTTTATGCTATATGCTTTTTCAGCCCTAAAATGGTAATCCTGGGGCTTCCAGATTGGGTGGGGGCCGGCAGCCCAGGGGTGAAAGAATTCATCCAAGGCAGAACAGAGAAGACAGAAGTTTATTGAATATACTGCAAGGGAGGAGCAGGCAGGACAGCAAAGGAGAGACTGTTTGCCCCTGGGCAGTGGTGAGGGGTCCCTGGTACAGGGCCGAATGCGGAAGTATGGGGATGTGTGGAATTTTCCCTTTTCTGGTAATCTTAGGAACTGTGCCTGGTTGTGAGTAGCCCACTGGTTAGTTAGGGACTATGGCGGTTTTGAGGCGGGTCACTTAATGAGTCTGTTTGCATTATTAGCTCAGTGGTCACTGTGGGTCTGCCTTGCTCAAGGTTGCGTTGGTCAAGTCTGTCACCAAAACGTGGCCTCTGCAGTAATCCATACATGGACTGAAGGAGAGAGACCATTTGGTAATAATTTGGGACCTTAGAGGACCTGAAAGCTATGCTTATTTAATTACTTTCTTATTTTCTATGACACTGTTTGTTTTCTGATTATGATAGTTTGTGCTTATCACAGAGAGGTTGAGAAATAGAGAAGGCCAAAAATGATCCCTTATCCCAGGATGTAGAGACAGCTGTAAACCTGTTAGTATGTTTCTTTTTAGTTGTTTCTCTGTATTTGCACTTTTCTATGCTTCTCAGAAGTTGTATCAGACTTGTAGTGCTTCTGTATTTCTTAACTTGTGATTATGAACACTTTCTTTCTTTCTTTTTGTTGTTTTTGTGTTATGTTAGTCACCATACAGTACATCATGAGTCATTGTTTGTGTATAACACGCAGTGCTCCCTGCAGTACGTGCCCTCCTTAATAGCCATCATCGGGCTCACCCATTCCCCCACTCCCCTTCCCTCTGAAACCCTTAGTTTGATTCCCAGAGTCCATAGTATGTCATGGTTTGTCTCCCATTCTGATTTCTCCCCCTTCATTTTTCCTTTCCTTCTCCTAATGTCCTCCATGTTATTCCTTATGTTCCACAAATAAGTGAAACCATATGATAATTGGCTCTCTCTGCTTGACTTATTTCACTCAGCACAATCTCCTCCAGTCCCATCCATGTCGATGCAAAAGGTGGGTGTTCATCCTTTCTGATGGCTGCATAATACTCCATTGTGTATGGACCACATCTTCTTTATCCATTCGTCTATTGAAGCTCATCTCGGCTCCTTCCACAGTTTGGCTATTGTGGCCATTGCTGCTCTGAACATTGGGGTGCATATGGCTTTTCTTTTCACTACATCTGTATCTTTGGGGTAAATACCCAGTAGTGCAATTGCTGGGTCATAGGGTAGCTCTGTTTTTAATTTTGTGAGGAACCTGTTTTCCAAAGTGGCTGCACCAACTTGCATTCCCACCAACAGTGTAAGAGGATTCCCCTTTCTCCACATCTTCTCCAACATTTGTTGTTTCTTGCCTTGTCGATTTTTGCCATTCTAACTGGTGTAAGGTGGTATCTCAATGTGTTTTTTTTTTATTTCTTTTTAGTGTTCCAGAATTCATTGTTCATGCACCACACCCAGTGCTCCATGCAATACGTGCCCTCCATAATACCCACCACATGCTCACCCAACCTCCCATCCCCCTCCCCTCCAAAATCAGTTTGTTTCTCAGAGTCCAGAGTCTCTCATGGTTCGTCTCCCGCTCCAATCTCCCCCAACTCAGTCTCTTCAATAAATGCTGCTGGGAAAATTGGACTGCTATGTGTAGAAGAATGAAACTCGACTATTCTCTTACACCACACACAAAGATAAACTCGAATTGGAAAAAAGACCTCAGCATGAGGCAAGAATCCATCAGAATCCTAGAGGAGAACATAGGCAATAACTTCTTCAACATCGGCCACAGCAACTTCTTTCAAGACATGTCTCCAAAGGCAAAGGAAACAAAAGTGAAAATGAACTTTTGGGACTTCATCAAGCTCAAAAGCTTCTGCACAGCAAAGGAAACAGTCAACAGAACAAAAAGCCAACCCACGGAATGGAAGAAGATATTTGCAAATGACACTACAGACAAAGGGCTGATATCCAAGATCTATAAAGAACTCCTCAAACAAAAATGTGATGTTTTTTTTTTAAGATTTTATTTATTTATTTGACAGAGAGAGATCACAAGTAGATAGAGAGGGAGGCAGAGAGAGAGAGAGGGAAGCAGGCTCCCCGCTGAGCAGAGAGCCCGATGCGGGACTCGATCCCAGGACCCTGAGATCATGACCTGAGCCAAAGGCAGCGGCCTAACCCACTGAGCCACCCAGGCACCCTCAAAATGTGATTTTGATTTGACTCTCCCTGATGGCTAATGATGATGAACTTTTTTTCGTGTGTCTGTTAGCCATTTGTATGTCTTCTTTGGAGAAGTGTCTGTTCATGTCTTCTGTGCATTTTTTGACTTGATTATTTGTTTTTTGGGTGTTGAATTTGAGAAGTTCTTTACAGATCTTGGATATCAGCCCTTTGTCTGACATAGACAATGTACTGTAATGAAGTCTCATATTCATCAACCTTGGTCAACCTTCAACTGTTCTAAGTTTTGTGCATCTTGCTATATAATCCTCCCTCCCATTTTTTTTTTTTGCTTGAATATTTTAATGCAAAAAAAAAAAAAAATCCAGACATTGAGGCAAGAGGATTTATACTAGATTATCATAAATATATGGAGGTCAAGGGAGAGAGGACATAAACAATTCCAAAGTCTTTATGTGGTGATTAGGAAAATGGTGGTTATTGAGAAAGCCAGGGGCCCCATAAGAGTTGCAGTTAAAGAGGGGCGCTTCAGTGGCTCCATTGGTTAAGCATCCAGTTTTTGATTTCAGCCCAGATCATGATCTCAGGGTCATGAGATTGAGCCCTGCGTCAGGCTCCGAGCTTGTTGTGGGATCTGCTTGGGATTCTCTCTCTCCCATCCCTCTCATGTGTGTTCTCTTTCTCTCTGTCTCTCTCTAAAATAAATAAATAAAACCTTTTTAAAAAGAGTTGCCGTGAAAGAAAACAGTGTGACAAATTTAATTTGTGCCTTTGGAATTTAATTTGCTCTTGGTTTCCTGAAGACAGATTAAGTCCCCAAACAGTAACAAGGATCCATATAGAGATTTTTTTTGTCCTTTATCTCACTCTGTGGCTACATACAGAAGCTCCAGCTTTTTCAGAGTATTCAGAAGTTGATAGCCATTTACTGATAATACTTCCATGTCCTAAAACAAACTTACTTAGGAACAGAGCAGGACTAATGCATCATTTCTGTGTTTATCACTGTGTCGTAATAATGGAGATGGTGAGAACAATAACTAGTATTTATTGGGAACTTTTTATGAGTCAGGCAGAGTTTCCAGTGTTTTTCGTGTATTAACTCATTTATTCCTCAAAGGAACACTATTGTTATCTCCATGTTACAGATGAGATACAAGAAGATAAGTGGTCTCCAGAAGATCACTCAGCCAGTAACTTGGGCACTCAACTAAAACCATCAGGTCTTAACATAGCCCCTCCCCACCATGTTTTTTTTTTTTTAACAGTATACATTACCAGCTGACACCTGATATGCTTATCTGTTGGTTGGTAAATTATCTACCTTCTCAACTATGGTATCAGCTTCATGAGAGTGGGGACTCTGTTCACTGCTATATCTTTACTATATGGAATTGTGCCTGGCACACAGCAGATGCTCAATGAGTACTCGTTGAATGTATGAATGAACGTGCTTGGTGAGTAGTAATGAGGCTCTCAGCTAGCAGCTTACCTTCTAAAAAGGTGGATAGGTACAAGCAAGATAAATAACTAAAAGATACATTAATATGTTAGAGAGTGCTGATGCCGAGTATCAAAGGGGCATGATTGGGAGGAGAAGGGAAGTGGTGGGGGGGGTGGGTTCAGTTACATAAAGATGTCCGTGGAATATCATTTGAGTAAGGAACTGATGGTGCTATATAAACAAATAAATAAGTTAACTTTAAACATTAACTAAATACCTAAGTAGGGTTTGCTTTATCCAGAGCCCATGATTTACCCTTTTATGATTATTTTACTTTTATTTTATTTTTTTAAGATTTTATTTATTTATTTGACAGACAGATCATAGGCAGTGAGGCAGGCAGAGAGAGAGGGTGAAGCAGGCCCCCTCCTGAGCAGAGAACCCGATGTGGGACTCGATCCCAGGACCCTGAGATCATGACCTGAGCCGAAGGCAGAGGCTTAACCCACTGAGCCACCCAGGCATCCCGATTATTTTACTTTTAAGGATGACTGTGATGTTGCTTGAACCAAGCAAATAAAAAAGGAAACCCAGAGGAAGAAATGGAGCATTTGGAAGATAGAGTTCATCCTCTCCTTCACCACATTAAGAACAGCCTCAGAATCTTACAGTTCTGAGCGAAGGAGATTGGGGAGTCCAATCGTTGCCCCATGGAGTGTCTTCTCAGTCAGCTTTTGATTCTTTGTGTTTTGAGTCCTCAGTATATCCTAGGTGCTGGGGAGAAAAAGGTGTGTTAACATCTCTTAGGCAAAACAGATGCTTAACCACTAATTATCCCCTCGGTGGCCCCCAGGTGATGGAAGGCTTCTTGGAGTCCAGAAGTGGAGAGCTGAGCCAGGGACCCCAGACTTCACGCCCTTTCGCCCACTAAACGCTGTGAAATGTCAGGTCTCCTTGCAAAACTGTAACTGAGCAGAGCAGAAGGTGAAGCAGAAAGAGGGCCCAGGACGAGGGAATTGGTGTCACAAACTGAGATTTCTTCCTGGCTTTGAGAGAATTGGATTCGTTGCTCTCATCTCTATTAGAATACTTCTTTCTGTCTGAAGTAGGAGGAACCATGAACATGAGTGGCTGTTGCCTGTTGGATGCTTATGTGTATTGTGTTCACAGAAACCTCCTACAACACTAGGTGCTAGATACTGTTATGATCCCATCTTACAGATGTGGAAATAGGGCATGAAGAGCTAGGAAGTCAGAAGAGTCCATGGTAGAATCCTGATGGACTGGTTCCAGTATCTCCCAGCAGATCAGTTCCACAGCAGATCTGTGCCCTCGGGCTCTCCTCTCTCTCATCCTTTCCTACATCCTCTTCATGTTTGTGGTTAGGAACGTGGAGACCAGATAAAAACAGGAGCTCTGGAGTCAGAGTTGGACTCAGGCTCATTGTCAACTCTCACCAAACTTTCTGACCTTTGTAGTAACTTAATCTTGTGAATCCTCAGCTTCCTCATCCATTAAATGGGAGCAATAAACCTCATCTCATCACTTAGAGTTTATATAACACTCCAGGTGCTAAGCCAAGGTTGTTTTTTTCTTTTTTTGCAAATTAGAATTATTAATATGAATTCACTATGGCTCCATAATCCAGTTTACAAATTTATTAACTTCTTTTTTAATCTTATCCCATAGTTAGTAAATAGTACTTATTTTTTTTTAACTTTAGGTGTAATTCACATATCATACCATTCACCCTTTATACAATTCCCTGGTTTTTAGTGTATTCACAAGGTTGTATAACCACTACCACTAATTAGTTCCAGGACATTTTCATCACCCCAAAAAGAAACCCCACACCCCTTAGTTTCACCCTTCACCCCCCGCTCTTCGAGCCCCTGTGGCAACCACTAATTCACTTTCTGTCTCTCGATTTGCTTGGGCAGCTTTGCTAGACTTGCTCACCTACTCCTCGGAGCAACGCTGTAAGTTAGGATCTGGGAGTATTATTCATTTAAGTGAGAGACTGTCAGGTTTTTGTTTCAAATGAAAACATCTAGAAGTCATCATTTTAATTAGTTTCCCTTTACCACAGTGAGCATAGGAGAGGGGCAGTCACCACTGGGCCTCTTCCAGCGTCATGCGGAAAACTCACGTGTTCACAGCGTTTACAAAACCAGATACTGATGTCAAGTAAACATCATTTCAAGACAACAGATTATTGAGTAATATACCCAGTTAGAATTAGGGGCTTTTCAGAGGTAAGGTGAATTTCTTAGGACTAAGAATTGTAAGGGGTGCCTGGCTGGCTCAGTCAGGGAAGCGTGGGACTCTTGATCTCAGGGTCCTGAGTTCGAGCCTCACGATGTGGGTAGAGTTTACTTAAATAATAGATAGATGGATAAATAGATAGACAGGAAGAAAGAACTGTACAGGCTCTGAAATCTGGATGTCTCATAAAGTCTCACTTACTGGCTGGGGCGCCAGGGTGGCTCAGTGGGTTAAAGCCTCTGGTTTAACTCTGCTCAGGTCATGATCTCAAGGTCTTGGGATCGAGCCCTGCGTTGGGCTCTCTGCTCAGCAGGGAGCCTGCTTCCTTCTCTCTCTCTGCCTACTTAGGATCTCTGTCTGTCAAATAAATAAATAAAATCTTTGAAAAAAAAAAGACTCATTTACTGGAAATGACAGCATAAGACATTAGCAAGGACGAATTTATGGTGCATTACATCACCTGCCCTTTATTTATTTATTTATTTATTTTTTGCAGCCTCGGGGGAGTCAACGGTGAGTTTCCCCTTCTACCCACAAGCTGACCCTCCCAGCAATCCCGTGACAGAAGCACTCTTGCTTTTGCAGCTGACAGATTTGAGGCACAGATTTGTTTAAAGTTCACACAGAGGGGCCATCTGGGCAGAGCCTACGTCTCATGGCCTCTCTCTTTGCCAGTTCGACCACCCCAGGACTCTGCCCTCTCCCTGAAGCAGCAGGAGAAAATGACCAAGTTTCAGGTGAGTTGAGTTTTGATTTTGATTGAAATTACATGCCTTTTCCTCCAAGATTAGACGCATGTTTTCTCTTCTGTGGGAAGGATCAAGGAGGAAAACCGGTGTTTGCTATGTGCCAGTTACTTAATTTTTGATTAGTTCTTCTTTTGTTTCTGTCCTTAGCTTTTGTTTTGGTTTTAGCTTTGGTTTTATTTTAGCATCGTCTCCATTTCACAAATAACAGCTCAGAAATTTATAGATATCAGAAAATGGAAAAAAAAAAAAAGCCCACATTACTACACTGCATATGTCGGCTGTTTTCCCCGGGCTCTATTTATATAATTGTACTTGCAGTATATGTACGGTTTCCAGTTCTGTCTCTTCACTTGGATATCACTTCAGTTTTTTGTGATTCAGCATTCTTTTGTGTGCTTATCTTAAAAGGGCTTCTAGGGGCACCCACATGGCTCAGTCGGTTAAGCATCTGCCTTCAGCTTGGGTCACGCTGGGCTCAGGATGCTGGGATCGAGTCCCGAGTCGGGCTCCTGGCTCAGCAGGAAGCCTGCTTCTCCCTCTCCCTCTGCCTGCCGCTCCCCCTGCTTGTGTGCAAGTGTGTGCGTGCTCTCTCTATTTCGAATAAATAAAAACAGAATCTTTTTTAAAAATCATTTTTGAGTTACAGTTTGCATATGATTTACATATCATAAAACATTTGATCAGTTTTGACAAATACGCACACCTACATGACCACCACCACAGTCTAGATGTAAACCATTTCTGTCACCACTAAAAGCTCTGGTTCCCTCACGTCCCTTCCCAGTTAATCTCAGTGTCACACACCTGGCTGTAGGCAATGATTGATCTACTTGATGTCACTACAGATTAGATTCATCTTAAGTTTCTTGAGTTTCATATGTTGGTCCTCTTGGGAGCTTCCCAGGTATAATCTGAAATGGGTCCCCATACGTGGGGAGGTGGGGAGAGATGGAAGAAAGGGCCAGCCACTCCGGGTTGGTAGGTGGCAGTTTCACTAAGCAAAGGGATCTTAGCTGTGAGGCCTGTTTGGGTGGCAACAAGATGAATGGATCCCCTCTGCTACCTCCAAATCTTGCAAGTTTGTAAGGAGGCCCTGACTGTCCTCAGTCGTGTATACCATGCAGGTGTTTTCAACATTGTCTCAAGGCTATATCCTTGAAGCAGCCTCTGAGAGCAGGAAGGACAAGCAGAACCCACATCCCAAGGACAGGGAGGAGGTGAGGAGTCCCCAAGTGCCAGGGTCCTGCTCACGGGTCATTTGGCAGTCCTGTCTTGATGACGTTCCCCCCACGCCCCCCACGTAAATGAAGGTGTACAGTTTGTCCTCATTTGGTGTCTGGCTCCATTTGTTCCTCATCATATTTTTGGACACAAATCAACAGTCCTTCTATTGCTGCATAGTATTTCACTGTGTGAGTTTACCGGATTTGGTTATCCATTCACCCGCTGATGGACGTTTAGGTGGCGTCTTGTTTTTGGACATTGGATTGCTCCTTCTGTATTTGTGTATTAGATGTTTGGATGAACACAGCCTTTCTCTCTTTCTCACTGATACTGGGAGGAGAATCTAATCTCTGGGTCATATGCTTAACTTCTTAAGAAATTGTCAAATCATTTTCTGCTGTGGTTGCCTGTTTTCTATTCCTTCCAGCAATGTGTTCGTGTTCCAGTTGGCTCCACATTTTTTTCTAACATTTGATATTTTTCAGTCTTAAATTTTAGTTATCCTATGACAGTTGTGTTGTGATACATCATTGCGGCTTTCATTTGCATATATTTTCCTGATGCCTGAGTTGTTAAATGTCTTTTTTCTGCTTTTTGGTCATCTGCATATCTTCTTTTTGAAAGGTTTGTTCAGTTCTTTTGCTTATTTTTAAACTAAGTTGTTTATCTTTGTAGTGAATTTTAATAGTTCTTTTAATATTCTAAATACATGTCCTTCAGACCCATGGGCATTTAGGTCTTTCATTTATATCTTCTTTCATTTTGGGGGGTCTTGGTTCTTTCCCTCAGTCATGTCTTATAGCTTTCAACATGTGGGTTTCTTACATGTATCCTGTTTAATTTATCCCTAAATGATTTATGTTTTGGGGGTACTATTCTGAATGCTGTTGTTTTTTTTTTAAATTCAATTTCTACTTGTTTTTTGCTAGAATATAGAAATACAATTGACTTTTGTATCTTGACTTTGCTAAATTTGCATATTAAATCTAGAAACATTTTTCTAAGCTGTCAGGATTTTCTGTACAGTCATCAGTAAATAAAGAGTTGTATTTTTTCCATTCCTGTCCCCATTGTATAGACTTCTTTTTCTTCTCTTATTGCACTGGCTAAAACTTTTAGAACAATTTTGCCATATATATCCTTTCCTTGTTCTTTTCTATTTTTTTTTTAGAGATTGTATTTATTGGGCGCCTGGGTTGTTCAGTTGGTTAAGCAACTGCCTTTGGCTCAGGTCATGATCCTAGAGTCCTGGGATCGAGTTCCACATTGGGCTCCCAGCTCCATGGGGAGTCTTCTTCTCCCTCTGACCTTCTCCCCTCTCATGCTCTCTCTCACTATGTCTCTCTCAAATAAATAAATACAATCTTTTTTAAAAAGATTGTATTTATTAGAGAGAGAGCAAGCAAGAGAGTGAGCATGAGGGGGGGGCAGAGAGAGAGGGAGAAGCAGGCACCCCACTGAGCAGGGAGCCCGACCCAGGGCTCTATCCAGGATCCTGGGATCATGACCTGAGCTAAAGACAGATGCCTAACCGACTAATCACCCAGGCACCCCCCTTTACTTGTTCTTTATTTTATTTTATTTATTTGACACAGAGAGAGAAAGCACAAGCAGGTGGAGTAGCAGGCAGAGGAAGAGGGAGGAGCAGGTTCCTGACATGGGGCTCGATCCCAGCACCCTGGGATCATGACCTGAACCAAAGGCAGTTGCTTAACCAACTGACCCACCCAGGCGCCCCTCCTTGTTCTCAATCTTAGGGAGAAAGCATTCAGTCTTCCACCATCTGGTGGGCTTTTTTAGATGTCCATCATTGGGGGTGAGGAAGTTCCCTCTAGTCCTACTTTACTCAGAGTTTTTGTTATGAATGAGCATCAACTTTGTAAGTGCATTTTCTTTTAATAATCTGAAGTCATATGTTTCTTTGGTTCAGTTAAATTCTTTGAAACCCTCTTTTTTAAGCTTGGTTGGGGTGGGCCTAGAGTAACCTTTATTCCAGAGCAATAGCCCTCAGGAGCAATTTTGCCGTACCATGGAACATCTGGCAGTGTCTGGACATTTTGGACTGTCAGGACTAGAGGGTCAGTACCACGGACAGCTACTGGGCAGAGGCCGGGGAGGCTCTTAAATGTCCTACAGTGCACAGGATAGCCCCCCAGAAACACAGAACTGCCTGGTACAAAATGTCAACTGTTGAGAAACTGTTCTAGAGAGATTTACCCTTCTACTGTAGGGCGGCCCTTCAGTTGCTGCCAAATGTCCCTAATGGTGAGTGAGGGCCTTCCATTTGGCTGTTCGGAATTCAAACAACTCTAAGTCCTACTAAGGGAACCATTCAGCCCGTCGCTCCCCAGGTACTTTTTGCCTGGCCTGTGGAGTTTCGTCCTATTATGTGCACAGTGTGGTTTTTAGCAATAAACTCAAAGGGATTCCTGTGCAGATTTCCAGTGCTTTTCTTGGGCATAATTCCCTCCTTTATGGAACTTTGCTCTGCATTTTCCACCTCTCCGGTCTCCCCATTCTGATTTTTCTGTCTCTTCAATTCAGCAAGGCTCTGACTGGGTTCTGCCTTCCTGCACTTGCAGTTTAGAAGTCATCGATGGGCAAACATCTAGGGGGATCGGAGGGCCCGCCTCATTTTTTCCCTTCATTTCAGAGATCAAAGTATTGTGCTTTCAGTGTCTGAAAGCAGTTTGTTTTCATACTCTTTTTCTATTTTACTATTTATAATAGGAGGACTTTTTTATTTTTTATTTATTTTTTATTTTTTGGAGGATTAAAAAAAAAAGATTTTATTTATTCACTTGACAGAGAGAGAGAGAGTGCACAAGCAGTGGGGAGTGGCAGTCAGAGGCAGAGGGAGAAGCAGGCTTCCGGCCAAGCAGGGAACCCAAGGTAGGGCTTGATCCCAGGACCCTGAGATCATGACCTGAGCCGAAGGCAGAAGCTCAACTGACTGAGCCCCCCCAGTCACCCCGGAGGACCTGTTTCGTACCAGTTATTCTGTTACAGCCAGAAACAGAGGTTTCTGTCACCTGCATTTTTTTTTAAAGATTTTTTTTTAATTTATTTGACAGATCACAAGCAAGCAGAGAGGCAGGCAGAGAGAGACAGGAGGAGGAGGCAGGCTCCCTGCTGAGCAGAGAGCCTGATGCGGGGCTCGATCCCAGGACCCTGGGACCATGACCTGAGCCGAAGGCAGAGGCTTTAACCACTGAGCCACCCAGGCGTTCTGTCACCTGCATTTTTGATGACTGCATGATATTTCAATGAATTGATGTTCCTTAAACCAAAAAAAAAAAAAAAAAAAAAGATTCCCGGGGCACCTGGGTGGCTTAGTTGGTTAGGCATTTGATCCCAGGGTCCTAGCATTGAGCCCCAAATTGGGCTTCCCGCTCAGCAGGAGTCTGCTTCTCCCTCTCCCTCTGTGTACGTGTGCGCGAGTGTGTTTTCTCTCTCTCTCTGGTAAATAAATAAAACCTTAAATTTAAAATATTCCCTAATCCTAGGGATGCCTGGGTGGCTCAGTTGGTTAAGCGGCTGCCTTCGGCTCAGGTCATGATCCCAGCGTCCTGGGATCGAGTCCCACATCGGGCTGCTTGCTCAGCAGGAAGCCTGCTTCTCCCTCTGCCTCTGCCTGCCACTCTGTCTGCCTGTGCTCACTCTCTCAAAAAAAAAAAAAAAAAAGTTTAAAATATTCCCTAATCCTAGACATTTAAGTTTAAGATTTTTTCAAAGGATTTCTTTATTTGAGAGAGCGAGACTAGGACAGGGAGGGGCAGAGGGAGAGGGAGAGAGTCTCAAGCAGACTCCCTGCTGAGTGTGAAGCTGGAGGCAAGACTCAGTCTCACAACCCTGAGGTCATGACCTAAGCTGAAATCAAGAATCAGATGCTTACCCGACTGAGCCACCTAGGAGCCCCAGGAGTTTAAGATTTTTAAAAAATGTTTTAGAGAACACTGCTGTAACAGTTTCCCTGCATAAAAGCTCAGCTCTCAAAAAGTAATTCTGGAAACTGCCCCTTCTGGGAAGAGGGAGGACATGTTATTCTTCCCACTAAGTACAGCTAAAAATCCTGGATGTTATATGTAAAGCAAACATGAAAGGTGGAGAGAAGGCCAACTGGCTAAGGACCTAACTTGTGGAGTGACATGGTGATGAGATACTTGGCCTTTCTTTTTGCCTCATGTACCCCAGACTTCTTGCTGGAGAAGATGGCAACATGGAAATACCAATGAGTTCAGACCAAAAAGCCCAAGAAAGCCTTCTCTGACCAGAGCGTGAGGAAAGGGCAGCTTAGCAAGACAGAAAACTTTTAGATTCTTTTTCAAAGAATCTAAAAAAAACTTTTAGTTCTTTTTCAAACACACACACACACACACACACACACACACACACACACACACACACACACACACACCTGGAGCCCCACACCCACCCCTACGAGGGTATAACAAGGAGCCTAGACTTCCTGCCTTGCCAGGCTGTAATGAGCCACCCCAACCCCACTGTCAGGGAGTAATGAGGACCCACCTGCCACTGGCGTCAGTGGAGACAATGTGGGAGCCTGGACTTCCGCACTCACCTAGCAGCAATGAGCTGCCTCTCCTTTTCCCAGTGTGGCTGGTGTCAGGGGAAGCCTAGTGGAAATTCAGGGCTTTGACTACTACCCAGTGGAGTTGAGGGAAACCCCCACCATCCCTCATGTCAGTAGAAGCCAATGGGGAGCTCTGGGTGTGGTGCATAAACAATGAATTTTGGAACACTGAAAAAAAAATTTTTTTAAAGTGTAGTTATATAATTTTATAAATAAAATAATTAAAAACTAAAAGAAGAAGAAGAAGAAGAAGAAGAAGCCAATGGGGAACAGTAGCAACCTACCTCCGCCCATTTCAGCCAGGATATAATATTCTCTCCATAGACCTAGTAAAGGGCCAGAAGTCGGAGCCCAGAAGTAGTGACCTTCTCACTCCACCAGATGTCAACAGAGGCCAAGTGGAGAATCTGGGCTTATGTCCCTGAGCTGGTAGTAACAAAGCTCTGTCTCCCTTCCCCTTTGAAAGATGTGTCAGAGGAGGCCTAGTCAAACAGAAGATTTTACTGAAATCACGAGTCTGATTACATAATAACTCAAAAGGTTCAAGTTCCAGTGGAAAATCACTTGGTTTACAAGAACCGTGAAATCTCAGCTGGTTTGAAAGATGATCAACAGACACAGTAAGATGATGCTCACTGATGGTAGTTCTCAGTTATAAGAGATACAAAATGTCCATTATCTGACAAAGACTTCCTTATTGTGTTAAATATTCATAACATATATTATTTTAAGTGGTTTTAAGTATACCGCTCAATGACATTAAGTACATTCACAGTGTCGTGCAAGCATTACCGCCACACATCTCCAGAACTTTTTCATCTTCAAACTGAAACTCTGTACCCATTAAACAGTAACTCCTATTACCACCTCCCCACCCCGCCTCTGGAAACCACCAGTTTACTTTCTGTCTCTATGTATTTGACTATTTTAGATACCTCATATAGGTAGAATCATATACATGGTCCTTTTTATGATGGCTTATTATTCACTTAGCATAATGTCTTCTAGATTCATCCATTGGATAAAGATTTTAGAGCAGCTATCATATTAAGGAGGGCACGTATTGATGGAGCACTGGGTGTGGTGCATAAACAATCTTGGAACATGAAAAAATTAAAAAAATAAGCAATTACAGACTTCTTATTTAAACTAGATGTTTCTTTAAGGTTTGATAATGAGGAAGATAAACACACAAACTATTCTGGGGTCTTCCCCCCTTTTCAGTACTCTGTTGTCTTTACTAACAGTAGTAGCAATAGTAAATGCAATAATAACAGCTAAAAAGAAAAAAGGAAGTACACCAAGACATAGTCTAGTTAAACTTCTGAAAACTAACAACAAAGAAAAAAATTTTTAAGGGAGAGAGACACGACACCTTAGCTATAAGGGAAAAAACATTCAAAGACTGTGGATTTCTCATCAGAAACCATGGTGGCCCGAAGAAAATGACACACTATTTTTTATTTTTTTTAAAGATTTTATTTATTTATTTGACAGAGAGAGATCACAAGTAGACAGAGAGGCAGGCAGGGGGGGCGGGGAAGCAGGCTCCTCGCTGAGCAGAGAGCCCGATGTGGGACTCGATCCCAGGACCCCGAGATCATGACCCGAGCCGAAGGCAGCGGCCCAACCCACTGAGCCACCCAGGCGCCCGACACACTATTTTTTAGATTATTTATTTGACAGACAGAGATCACAAGTAGGCAGAGGCAGGCAGAGAGAGAGGAGGAAGCAGGCTCCCTGCTGAGCATAAAGCCTGATGCGGGGCTCGATCCCAGGACCCTGAGATCATGACCTGAGCTGAAGGCAGAGGCTTTAACCCACTGAGCCACCCAGGTGCCCCGATACACTATTTTTAAAGTGCTGAATGAGAAGAGCTGTCAACTATTGCCAGTTATGCTGGAAATAAATAAAAATTAAAAACATATCACCCAGGGTGGCTGGGTGGCTGAGTCAGTTAAGCCTCTGCCTTCAGCTCAGGTCATAATCCTAGTTTCCTGGGATCGAGTCCCACATCGGGCTCCTTGCTTGGCGGAGAGCCTGCTTCTCCCTCTGCCTGCCTTTCCCCCTGTTTGTGTTCTTTCTCTCTCTCTGACAAATAAATAAAAATAAAATCTTTTTAAAAAATAAAATAAAAAAATAAAAAATATGACTCAACTTTATGCAGTCTTTAAGAAACTCACCTCAGGGGGCTCCCTTCTACTTGCTAGATGGGATGCTACCTTATTCATGAAACACTTTATAAAACTAATTAGATGTTCAAGTTAAAAAAAAACAACCTCACTTCAAATATAATGGTATCAGCAGGTTGAAAAGTAAAAGGGTGGAAAAAGATACACCATGCAAACATTAATCAAAAGAAAGCAGGGGTGACTAAATTAATGTGGAACTGTACTCATACACTTACCATATCAATTATAATTACATTAATAAAAACAAGCATCCGTTGAGGACCTACTCTGTGGCAGATGTATGTGTTCTATACATCTGTCCGGTGGACATCTGCGACGATGGAGATCGTCTAGATTGTGCTGTCCAATATGGTGGTCATTAGCCACATGTGGCTCTTGACCACTTGAAACATGGCTAGTGCAACTGAGGGAGTGAAGTTCTAATTTTATGTAATTTAAAATTTAAATTTACCTAGTCACATGTGAGTCACATGGCTACTGAATCGGGCAGCACAGTTATGAAAACATTATATATATATATCCACTTACATAACTAGCCATCTTCCAGCATGGACACCGTCACATAGATGAGGAAATAGATTAAGGATTTGTCTGAAGATCTTACAGCTTGTGAGGGCCAGGGCTTGGGGACTTACACGGTATAGCAAGAAACACTGAACACTTGGACACTTTGAATGCTGTTGTGGGTAGGTGGCATGGCCTTCAGACTGCAGAGGGTCCTTTGTCTCGCTCCCCAAGAAGGGTGACCTGTTGGTTTGTCAGATTGTAATGAAGTGATAGTCCCCTGATGTAGTGATTTTGTGAATCAGAAAGGAAAGACAAAAATTATTTGTTGGGACTGCTGGGACTAAATTGACTTAACATCTCTGGGACGATTTGGTAGTACCGATCAAATTATAAACTGTATATAACCCATGATTCCAGAATTACTGTTCTAGGGCACTGACTGTAGGGATACTCACAAGTGTTACCATGTTAAATATACAGGGATTATTTGTAATTGGTTGTGTTCTTTTTTAAAAAATCATGTTCAGGGCGCCTGGGTGGCTCAGTGGGTTAAAGCCTCTGCCTTCGGCTCCGGTCATGATCCCGGGGTCCTAGGATCGAGTCCCACGTGGGGCTCTCTGCTCAGCGGGGAGCCTGCTTCCCTTCCTCTCTCTCTGCCTGCCTCTCTGCCTACCTGTGATCTCTGTCAAATAAATAAATAAAATTTAAAAAAATAAATAAAAATCATGTTCAGTACATCTTAGTTTTTTTTTTTTTTAAGATTTTTTATTTATTTATTTGACAGAGAGAGATCACAAGCAGGCAGAGAGGCAGGCAGAGAGAGAGGAGGAAGCAGGCTCCCCGCTGAGCAGAGAGCCTGATGCGGGGCTCGATCCCAGGACCCTGAGATCATGACCTGAGCCGAAGGCAGCGGCTTAACCCACTGAGCCACCCATGCACCCCAGTACATCTTAGTTTTTGACGTAGTTTTCAGTGGTTCATTAGTCGCGTGGAACAGCCAGTGCTCATCATAGCACATGCCCTCCTTAATGCCCATCACCTGGTTATCCCATCCTCCCCCATCCCTCCTTTCTGCAACCCTCAGCTTTCAAATTGCAATTAAACTTTAAAATTTTAACTTTAATTTGAAATTTTTAATTATTTTAAATTTTAAATTAGTTTTTAGTTTTTTAGTCATATGTTTGATGTGACTGTGGCAAAGTCATGGAAATGACATGTGGGGTGGAGAAGAGGAAACCACTTAGGTAGAGCCAAGGCCCTCAGAATCCAGAACAGCGTCTCACCCATCCTCCCACCTTCTTAGTGCGCCTTGTCCCCACTGGCCATTGGTTATGAGATGAAGTTGCGTGTGCTTGGTGTTGTAGGAGGTGGTGACATTCAAGGACGTGGCAGTGGTCTTCACCAGAGAGGAGCTGGGCCTGCTGGATCCCATCCAGAGGAAGCTGTACCAGGATGTGATGCTGGAAAACTTCAGGAACCTGCTCTCTGTGGGTGAGCACAGGGGCTCTCTCTGACTCAACGTCAGCCCCCTGGAATGTCTTGGTTTCAAATGTTTAAGACTTGGGGACTCTTAGAGTGCTTCCCCAAACTTGGGGGTCTCAGGTTCCTCATTCTGGTGGGACACCTTCTCTGTACCTTGTCTGTTTTTTGTCAGATTACGGTTGCGACATCTTGTGAGGTTTATAATCAGTTGGTGACTTACGTCATTATTGTGTTGAATGAGACAGGTCAGAAATGGCATAGCTCCTTGTTAGGAGCTACATACTGTGCAACAGAAATTGTGAGCAAAAGCAGGAAAGGAAATGTGGCGGGAGTAGGTTGTGGTTAGAGTGAGGTCAGCATATCTGTGTGCTTGTATCCCGGATCACAACGTAAAAGGTATTTGTTACAGCAAGTCACGGTCAGAATTTGGGAAAATACTACGTAAAGAGCGTAAAGACTGTAATTCTGGAATTAGCATTTTTGCCTTCAATTTATGCACGTTGTACAAGCGCCATTTCTTTTTTCATAGGCTGTGAACCCTTCAGATTAGATACGACATTATCATTGGGGAGAGAAGAGAAGCTTTGGATGCGGGAGGCAGAAACCCAGCGGGGTGGGCATTCAGGTGAGAGGCGGGCAGCTCGGGGTCCTCACCACCTCCCTGATGGCCAGCCCGCCCCCGCCCCCACCCCGCATCCGTTACCCTGCCTCAGTGCAGCAGCTCGCCCCGCTGCCTCCCTGCCCCAGGGGGCGGTTCTGCACATGTTCTGCACATGCGCGAGGTCCCGGAAGTCAGCCCATGTCCCTCCACGTGTTAAGTCTTTTTTTTTTTTTTTAAGATTTTATTTATTTATTTGACAGAGAGAAATCACAAGCAGGCAGAGAGGCAGGCAGAGAGAGAGGAGGAAGCAGGCTCCCTGCTGAGCAGAAAGCCCGATGCGGGGCTTGAACCCAGGACTTGGGATCATGACCTGAGCCGAAGGCAGCGGCTTAACCCACTGAGCCACCCAGGCGCCCCCACGTGTTAAGTCTTATGTGACTTCTGTCTTGGTACAACCCGCAGTCCTCATGGTGGCCGTTTGGACAGTAGCTTGTCCTGACCTGTGCTCCCTGCTTCACGCTGGGTGAGCGCTGCCCCTCCCCGCACAGTTCCATCCTCCCTGCTCTGGCCTCCCCTCTCTCCCTTCCTTCCCCCTTCTCTTCGCTCCCTCCTTCCTCCATTTATCTTTAATTTGTATATCCCTCAGTAAACCCGGCCTGAGATAACAGCAGTGGTCATTCCTACTGGATATGAGCAGCACAAAGCCCAAACCAAATCAAACAAACAAAAATCCAGAAAAATCCCTCTGCGAATCTGGTGTCGTGAGTAGTGAGGGGAAGGTCTTCCCGGTCCTTCAGTTGTTTCTTCCCGTGTATCCTTCTGCTGTGTGAGGCTGAATGCGGTGAGGCATGTTGGATGCTCGCCCCATCCAACTCGCTGCCTTGTTCTTACGTATAAACCTAACCTTGCGGGGTAGGATCCCAGTGATTACCATGGTCTGTTTGCTGCTGCTTTTTTTTTTTTTTTTTTTTTTATTTATTTGTTCGTGAGAGACAGAAAGAGAGAGGCTGAGGCAGAGGGAGAATCAGGCTCCCCGCTGAGCAGGGAGCCCAATGCGGGACTCCATCCCAGGACCCCGAGATCATGACCTGAGCCGAAGGCAGACGCTTCACCAACTGAGCCCCCCAAACGCCCTGTCTGTTTGCTTCTAATTAAGTAGTTTCCAGGTTGCTTTGCCTGCATGTACAAATCTATACTTTTATTTTTTAAATTTTGTCCTTTTTACTGATATATATCTCAGATATAGAAAACTGCACCAATCGTAAACGTATAGCCCCATGAATTTTCAGGGCATAAAATGACTTATGTGCCTCACAGTTCTTTTTACTGAGGTACAATTTAAATTTGCACATCCTCAGTGTGCAGTTCTGACAACCGGACAGTCCTCTGTAAGCCGTATTCCTCAGAACGCGGAACAATCTCACAGCATATTCTGTTCCCCTGTCCCTTATTTTTTAAAATATTTTATTTATTTATTTGACAGACGGAGATCACAAGTAGGCAGAGAGGCAGGCAGAGAGAGAGAGGGGGAAGCAGGCTCCCTGCTGATCAGAGAGCCCGATGCGGGGCTCGATCCCAGGACCCTGAGATCATGACCTAAGCTGAAGGCAGAGGCTTTAACCCACTGAGCCATCCAGGCACTCCTCCCCTGTCCCTTATTAAAAGCTCTTTAAGCAAACATCAGAACACCCCAGGATTTTGTGTTTTGTCTATCCATCTAGGTGCCCTGCCCCATCTGTGAAGAATCTTCTTGAGGTCTGTTTTTACTGCACAGAAGCACAGACTGAAGGGTTTCTTCTCCCTTAATGATCTTCACAAACAGAAGCTCACAGAGAAGGATCCTAAGTGGATCCCACTGTTCGTGCTCCTCCCGGAGACAGTTTGCACGAGCAGAATAAGCCAGCGTGACTGAAGGACTATTTCAGAACATTGTTAATGTCCACTTGATTAGAAGTTCTGTGGCACTTGTATTAACGACCTACTGCTATAAAACAGATTACTCTTGAACTTATTGGCTTACAGCCACAAATATTTATTTACAGTTAATGTGAACCCAGGAATCTTGGGGCAAGTTTCTGGGTGGTTCAGGCTCCGGGTTTCATGAAGTCACTGACAAGGAGCCCCCGGGCTGCAGCTGAGGGCCTGATGGGGCCGCAGGATCTACTTCCAAGATGGGCTCATTCACATTGTTGTTGGCAAAATACCTCAGTTCCTTGCTGGCTGTTTGGCATCTCAGTTCTTTGTCAAGTGGGCCTCTCCCTACGGTTGCCTGAGTGTCCTTAAAACATGGCACCTGGTTTCCCCAAGCGCTGTGGAGAGCGGAAGGCAGAAGCCACCATGTCTTCCCTGACCTAACCTTGGAAATGACATAGCATCACTTCTGCCATGTTCTGTTGGTTTCATAGACTGATCCTGGTACATTGTGGGAGGGGACCTCTGTCGGGGTATGGATACTCGGAGGCAGGGACCACTGGGTCACCATCTTGTGTGCCGACCGCCACAGCACCTTTTGTGCACGTATGAGCCCACAAAACCTGAAAAATGACATTAACCTTCCAGGCTTATCAGAAAATCCAGCCCAATTAAGTGACCACGATGGCCATAGGATTTTACTCCTATGGGATGTGTCCACTGTGGGATTACATTTTCTAGGTGTTATTTTTTTTTTCTAGTTACAATGTTCATCAGTTGAATATCATATATTAGGACTTCATGGGAATAAAGGGGAATTCTCTCAAATCTAGCTTGTTTAGTGTGTGTTTACTGGCTAAATTAAGGATATAAACATCCCATTGCATGGATTCATTTGGACAGAGGAAGTATTTCCTTTTGCAAATACATTCTTTTTTTTATTTTTTTTACAAATACTTACATTTATTTGCAAATACATACAATCACTTTTCAAAGATGTCCTCTCTTTTTTTTCTGCGGGAACTCTTGGCATCACCTGATAATCCCATCTGTAAACAGATGTAAAAAAAGACAGATTCAGCCTTCCGTAGCCATTTTTGGCTTGTCTTTTACAAATACGCAGATAGTGTGATATAACCGTGATTTTAAGGCTTATAAATATGTACAATTCTGTAGCTCTTACACACCTGCTGCAGAAAAGGCAAGAATTATTTAAGTGATTATTTTTATGGACAAGGAAGTAAAGTTTCTCCTCTATATAATCTTTCTGGGACATCTTTTTGTTGCTCTGAAGCCTTGTATTTCTAATTTTGATCCCAGACATTAGTTTTGGTATCATTGGAAATAAGTCTTCTTGGCCCTTAGCGGGCAGGAGCCTAATCATTACCTCTTCATTTCCGTAGGCATAAAAAAGCCAGTGAGAAAGTCAAGCTGAAGTCTTTATGGGTTGAATAAGTTCTCTTGGTTTGATTGACCGATGAAATATTTCACTTGTCCACATTTTCACCTCTGAATCCTCTTTATCCTTCCAGGGCTCAGGAATCGAAATGAGATAGAGACTTTTCAAAAAGTAGGACTAAGCTACCTTTTACATGAAGATGTTACATGCTGGCAGCTGTGGGAACAATTTACAAGTAAATTAGCCAGAAATCAAGACTCCATAATAAATCTGCAAAGCAAGAAGTCCAAGTCACCAAAACAAAGTGGTTCCTCCTGTCAGATGTGGGCAGGAGAATCTCCTCTGGTTTCTGAAGATGAAAACTATGTAATAAAGCTTCAAGGGGAGAGTTCCAATAATATCAGAAGTCGAGAGTTTCCAATTAAGACCACTGGTGATTTCTGGAAGAAAATCTGTCTGAGAGAGTCACACAATTACCAGAGTAGGTGTCGGCAAGTCGACATAAAAAATAAACCATGTAACTGTGACTGTTTTGTTACGACAAGGACCTCCCATCATCATGATCAGGAAGAACACAAAAGCAGGAAGGCTTGTAGTCACAGTGATTGTGGAAAAGACTTCACGAGGGAATCACGTCAACATAGCATGACCCACTCAGGAGGGAAGCGCGATGTACATAGTAAGTGTGGGCAGGACATCAGTGACAGCTCAGTGTTTTGCATTTGCCAGAGCATTCACTCAGGGGAGAAATGTGGTAGGAATGATGAGTGTGACGGGGGCTTCAGTGAGAGCTCAGACCTGCAAAATCATTGGGGAGTCAACACAGGAGAAAAGCCCTGCAAACATCCAGTATGTGCTAAGAGCTTCAGTCAGAACTCCTGTCTTCCCACCCGGGAGCCCCTCCACCCAGGAGGGGATCTGTATGGGTGTGACATGTGTGGGAAGGGCTCCAGTCATAGCCTCCATCTCAGCGTTTGCTGTGTAGATGACACTGGAGAGAAATCCTCTGACTGTGAGATATGTGATAAAGGCTTCAATCAGACATCACAACTTTAGGCCTATCAGAGAGCCCAGCCTAGAGACAGAACCTACAAATGGGAGGCATGTGACGGGCTAGTTAATCAGAATCCTGGTCCTCTCCAAAGAGTTCACTTGGGAGAGAAACCATATAAATGTGAGGTATGTGGGAAGGACTTCAGTAAGGCCTCAAATCTTCAAGCCCATCAGAGAATCCACACCGGAGAGAAGCCATATAAATGTGATGTGTGTGATAAGAACTTCAGCCGGAATTCCCACCTTCAGGCCCATCAGCGAGTCCACACAGGAGAAAAACCATACAAGTGTGACACATGTGGTAAGTACTTCACTCAGATTTCCCATCTTCAGGTCCATCAGAGAGTCCACACAGGAGAGAAGCCATACAAATGTGAGACATGTGGTAAGGGCTTTTGTCAGAGTTCCCATCTTCAAGACCATCAGAGAGTCCACACTGGAGAGAAACCTTACAAATGTGATGTGTGTGGGAAGGGTTTCAGTTGGAGCTCCCATCTTCAAGCCCATCAGAGAGTCCATACGGGGGAGAAACCCTACAAATGTGAAGAATGTGGGAAAGGCTCCATCTGGAACTCATATCTTCATGTTCATCAGAGGATCCACACGGGAGAGAAACCCTATAAATGTGGCAGTGTGGGAAGAGCTTCAGTCAGACCTCACATCTTCAAGCCCATTGGAGAGTCCATATGGGAGATAAACCCTACAAATGTTTTGACTGTGGTAAGGGCTTTAATAAAAGTTCACATCTTCAGGTTCATCAGAGAGCCCATAGTGGTGATAAACCCAGTCCATGTGATGAGTGTGATAAAAATGTTCTTCAGAATGTAGACTTCTCATTTTCATCAGAAAATCCACACAGCAGAGAATATTTGTAAAATACTGTGTTTAAAAAAAAATACTGTGTTTTAAAATTCAGGAGAGAGCTGAATTTTTTTATCATCCTGTTTGTTGTATCATCGTAGACAGTGTTTCCAGCAGAGCCCAAATTTCACAGTCCTCCAGATGTAGAAACCCTGTGAGAATGGCACAGAAAGTTTCAGTCAGAACCTTCACATCCAGCCTAATCTACACAGGAGAGAGGCCTTAAAAGGGATAAGCAAGGTCAGGACATTAGCAGCAGTGTAGGGAGGGACATGACGAAGTCTTTGTCCATTAGAAGAGAAGCTCCATGGGGGCAGGAACTTTGTTTACTGTTCAATGACCCTGACCTCAGACCAGTACTTAACAAACAGTAGGTGCCCTGGAAATGTCTAACTTGGTGGAGAGGAAAACTATTATAAATAAGACAAATACTTAAAAGTTGTAAGGAGCTCAGCCCCAGTTAGTCATTATCAGTTCTACCTGGAAAATGATTCATTATTATTATTATTATTATTAATTTTTTGAGAGAACAAGGGCAGCGGAGGAGGGGCAGAGGGAGAAGCAGACTCCCTGCTTAACACGGAGCCCAACACGGGGCTCCATCCCAGGACGCCGGGGTCATGACCTGACCTAAAGGCAGATGCTTAACTGCCACTCAGGCACCCCAGGAAAAGGATTCTTCTCAGAAGCTTTTAAAACAATTGAAGGAAGTGACCACTTTATAAAAATACATAAAATCATGCAACCTGCAATTTGAGTGTAAGAGGTTTTTTTTTTTTTTTTTTTTTTTGCAGTTGGCTCCTGTCCCCCGCAGATGTTCAGTTTTCCAGCCACAATAAGCTTACGTTTGCATCTGACCATTTAAGACTTCTCTGTGCATCATCGGTCGTGCAGAGCCCACACCTCACTGTCTCCTCTGGGTCTTTTGTAACAGGAACAGACGGAATGAAAAGGAAAAGAGGAACTTGTTTTTAATTTCATAAAAGATGATGAGAGAGGAGTGTGGGAAAAGGGGGAGCATGTCTTAGCATGCCTTTTGGACATTGAACTAAGCTACTAAGGCACAGAGCATTTTGGATACTACCCTGTGCTTCCCAGCTGCCTCAGTAGCTTTCAAGTTGAACAGTTTATTTCAGTGTATATTTACTGGAGAGAGAGAAGTTTCCCACACTCTTTCCCCCCCAGACCTTACCTTCCAGGACGCTGGTTACTTGAGTTCCATGTTACCATCAGAAACCCAGCGCCCCTAACACTGCTCTGTTGGGCTGCCTGGCTCAGGTCATGCGTGATCCCAGGGTCCTGGGATCAAGTTCTGCGTCAGGCTCCCTGCTCAGCCTGCCTCTCCCACTGCCTGTGCTCTCTCTGTCTCTAACAAATCAATAACTAAAATCTTAAAAAAAAAAACAAAAAAAAAACCCAAAAACCAAAAACCCAAACAAAACAAAACATGGTACTTTGTCATTACCAGATTCTGCTGGACCTCCTGGCTCTTTCTAGCAGGATGTGTTCAGTTGTAAGAAATTAGAAAGCCCAGCTCAGACGAGCTGAGACAAGGGAGAATTTGCGGGTCCGTGGAATTAAAAAGAATATGCGTAGGCCAGGACCCAGGCCCAGTTGAAAACGGCTCTGGATCATTTCTTCTGTGATTTTCTTACCTCCGCCCTTCAGGCTGAATTGGTTCTCACATTTGTCTTTTCCAACCTGCTCTTAGGAGATTTATTTAAAGAACTGGCACTCCCTGAACTTCCAGCACACACCCGCCCCGCTTTCTGTGTACTTCTAAAGCAGTTGTTCTCTGAACCTCTTGTCCCTGTTAGTCCACCAAAGGCTTGGCATTTTCTTAAATATACCATATCTAAATGCAAATATTTATAGGGTTACTATGAGTTACAGTTTGCCATTTTTATCATGCCTCTGTCTTCTGGAGAATCTTTTCCTTTCCCCCGGTGTAAAATTACATTATTTTTTCCTAAAAAATAATGCCTGAAAGTTTTAGGTAAGCAAAATAATTCAGAAAAAGCACTCACGTGACATTGCTGACATACGTAAACAATACTGGATATTTTTAGAATATCTGTGCATATGGATACAGATCTGTTCAGTTTTACAAAACTAGGATAATATGCATACGATGTTGTAACTTGATTTTCTTCCCTAAGTAATATGTTGGAAGGATTTTCTACCAATATTGGTCTACAACATACGTAGCAGATTTTAACCAATTTCCTGTCGAATGTTCAGTTTGTATCTTCTAAGCAGTTCAATGAAAAATTAGAACAATGACATCCATTCTCATGCTTTTGTACTGTTATTTCCTTGTAAGAAATTTCTAGAACCGGTGCTGTATCCAAGAATAATCGCTTTTAGATTTGGTATATACTTGGCAGTTACCTTCCAAAAGTACACAAGACTGCTCATTTCCCTACCCTCCTGAGTAAAAGATTTACAATCTCGATGGGATAAAAATGGCCTCCTGGTATTTGTCTTGCTTACCAGAAGGAAAAAAAATCCTCTGTGGACAAAGATACCAGGCAGAGCCTCCACATATTTTTATAAGCAATGTCTAGCTAAAACCTAAATTAATTCTTTTCAGGAAAAATAAAGACTAAATGACCCAAAACAAAGAAAAAGGTGATTAAAATTGACCCGCAGTGATCCAGAAATTGGAGTTGCCAAACATGGATTTCTAAAATAATTTCTATTATGTTCATGAAAATACGGAGAATTTCACCAGAGAACTGCCATAATTAAAAAAAGAAAAAAATCTAACAGTCCTGGATTTGACAAATACAGCAACTCACTAAGAATTTAGCAGATGGGGGCGCCTGGGTGGCTCAGTGGGTTAAGCCGCTGCCTTCGGCTCAGGTCATGATCTCAGGGTCCTGGGATCGAGTCCCACATCGGGCTCTCTGCTCGGCGAGAAGCCTGCTTCCCTCTCTCTCTCTCTCTCTCTGCTTTCCTCTCCGTCTACTTGCGATCTCTCTCTGTCAAATAAATAAATAAAATCTTAAAAAAAAAAAAAAGAATTTAGCAGATGGCCTCAAAAGCAAATTAGATGTGGCTAATGCTGTTTATTCTCTAGCCAAAAAGCTCAGTGGGCAGAAGAAACCCAGGGCAGACATCATATTTCATGGTGTAATGTCTATGCAGTGAGTGTTTATAGAAACAACGAGGCTTCGGAGGGTAGGATCCTTGCTGGAGACAATGAATTTTGGGAGCCCTGTGGGCAACAGGTCCCAGGCAGACATGAACAAGTCTTGCTTTTGAAAGTCAAACCAGACAACTCGGCCAATAAAAATCCTTGCTGAGATTTCTTTCCAAATCTGTGATTCTGGAACTTCTGTCCTTGGTAATTAGGACGAGATAGTATGGCTGCACTTGGGAGACTTGGAAAAGAAAAAGAATGTGGAGGATTTGATTCAGAAGCCCAGAAAGAGGGGTGAGAACAACAAGGGTCTCAGGTGGGGGCGGTCTTTGCAGGTAAGAAGAAAGATGAAGCTCCTCTTCAAGGAAAAGCGTGTATGAGCAAGTGTTTGAAGTAAGGGAGGAGCCAGTTGTCGTAGCTGGTTAAATGTTACACTTCCTACCAGGTTATGCCCAGACTGAGTAGTCAGGAGGGTCGGGCAGACCTGGTTTTATAGCTGACTCTTCGTTTTGCTTCTCTTCCAAAGGAAAACAGTTCAGTGAATTCAGGGAAGTGAGATGTCTTTTCTTCCTTGCATACCTGGTCCAGCCTCAGGGATGGATGGCTCTGTCCAGTGAGGGAATCTTAACATCTACAGGGGGTTGGGAGGACGGGTACTGCAGGAACACCATTCTTTCTTTTCTTTTCTTTTCTTTTTTTTTTTTTTTTTGAGATTTTTATTTATTTGACAGAGCACACAAGCAGGGGGAGCAGCAGGCAGAAGGAGAAGCAGGCTCCCAGCTGAGCAGGAGCCCGATGCAGGACTCTGGAATCATGATCTGAGCCGAAGGCAGATGCTTAACCGACTGAGCCACACAGGCGCCCCAGGGACACCGTTCATATGTATTGGAACCTCGGGGAGGCAAGTGATGGTAATACCCATTGTAACGGGCTTGAGAAGTTTAAAACCATTGCCCTGGTTCCCACAAGTAGCAGGATTTGCCAAAATTCAAGATTTCAATTCTTAATTATGAAAAATCTCAAGAAGAGAAAATATAATGGTTCCCCAATAGTCATCTCTCAAATTCAAGTTACCAGGATTTTACGTTTGCTTAATCTATCCCCTCTTACTTTTTATTTTAAATGCTGAGATAATGTAAAACAAATCCCTGATACCTTATTTCACACCTATCTATTTCAGCATCTCTTTAATATTGGCTATTTTTTTTTTTACAAAACCATAAAGCCATTATCAAACCTAACAAAATAACTGAAATTTCTGTGATTGCTTTGAATGTTTCATTTTTTAAAAAAGATTTTATTTATTTGACACACAGAGAGAGATCACAAGTAGGCAGAGAGGCAGACAGAGAGAGAGGAAGGAAAGTAGGCTGAGCAAAAAGCCCGATGCGGGGCTCGATCCCAGGCCCTGAGATCATGACCCTAGCTGAAGGCAGAGGCTTAACCCACTGAGCCACCCAGGTGCCCCTCAAATGTTTCATTTTAGTCTAGCTTTTTCTTTTCTTATTTTTCCTTTTCTTTTTTACTTTATCTTCCTCCATATCCCCCCCCCCTAATTTTGGAATTGGGATTATACTGGCCTCTTTTATTTTCTGGAAGAGATTGTGAAAAATTAATTCTGATCATTCTTTAAATATTTGGTAGAATTCACTAGTGAAACCTGGGCTTGGGTGTTGTGCTAAAGCACCCAAATATGAACTCAGACTGCTTAGGTGTAGGTACTGGTGTGACCACTTAACGGTTGTTTGACCATATCCAGGTAAGTGAGCCTCTCTGCCTCTCTTTCTCTATTGTTGAATGAGGCTAATATTTGGAATACTAGGAATGAAAGACTTAATACATGTCAAGCAGTGGAACCTGTACCCAGCTCACAATAACAACTCGTAGATCTTTGTCTCACTGGTCTGGTACACACACACTCACACACACACTCATACACACTCACAAAACTTTGGCAAGCAGTTCTTAATAGTTCCACACCAGAAGCAATCTTCTGAGATCAAGAATAACACAAGAATGTCTATTCTCACATATTATCTATAATTATGGATTTTAGCCAGTGCTAGGAAACCGTAACTAAACAAGGAGTAGAAAGAAAATGAATTATTTGTGGATATTATCGTGTATGTAGGAAATCCCAAAGAATCTATAAATAAAATAGAAGGGTGCTGGGTGGCTCAGTTGGTTACCTGATGGACTCCTGATTTCAGCTCAGGTCGTGATGTCAGGGTCGTGAGTTCAAGCCCCGTGTCAGGCTCTGCACTCTTCTCTGAGTCTGGGTGAGAGTCTCTCCCTCTTTCCCTCTGCCCCTGGTCTTACACCCTAGTATATAAAAAACCAGGAAATTGACACTGTATTACCAGTTCTACAAACACTCTGTGTGTCTGTGTATATATATCTATGTGATTTTATGTAGTTTTATGTAACCACCACTGCAATCCAGAAACAGAGCTGTCCCATCCTCATAGGCCCCCCGCTGATACCCTTATAGCCAGACACACCGCCCCCTCCCCCAACCCTCACCCCTGGCAACTGCTACTCTGGTCTCCCGTCCCTGCAATTTCATTTTAAAAATGTTACATACTATACGTTGGCTAACTGAACATAAGAAAGCATATGTCTTGCTAACCTTCAAAACAATGTTACATAAATGGAACCCTACAGTGTGTAAGCTTTTGAAATTGGCTTTTTTCATTCAGCATGACCTGGAAATCCAACCAAATTGTTGCTTGCATCAATAGTTTGTTCGTTGACCTTAAGAAGAAGAGTTATGTTACCAGCAAAAATGGGTTTATTCGGGAAGAGCAGAGATAGCAGTTTGGGGGCAAGCAGCAGCAGCAGAAACACAGGTAGTCCGACAAAGGAGAGAAATGTTCTTTTCTGCAGGAGGAAGTTGGAAGAGGTCCCTTCCAAGGAAAGTCCACTGGACAAAGGCAGGCGTTCAGGGTGATGAGTCTGTCCCTGGCGGAGCTGCTGTCCTGTAGGAGAGGCGGTGTATGCTGCCAGAGGTGATGCAGTCTTTGCCTGAGCCTCAACTGATGATTCTTTCCTGTTGAGAAGTCTTCTGTTGGGGTCTGTAATTGACACTTTAAAAAAAATTTTTTTTTTTACTTATTTGATAGACCTAGGGAGTACACATGGGGGGAGCAGCAGAGGGAGAGGGGGAAGCAGGCTCCCCACTGAGCAGGGAGTCCCACGCAGAGCTGGATCCCAGGACCCCGAGATCATGATCTGAGCCCAAGGCAGATGCTCAACAAACAGCCGCCCAGACGCTCCTGTAATCGACACTATTTTTTAAATAAAAAATTTTTATTGTGTTATGTTAGTCACCATACAGTACTTCATTAGTTTTTGATGTCGGGTTCCACAACTCATCGTTTGCATACAACACCCAGTGCTCCATGCAATCCCTGCCCTCGTTCATACCCCTCGGTGGGTGCTCTATAAAATAGGTGATCAACGCTTCCGGACGAGGGGTGGGACGGCGTGAGAGCTCCCCCTTCTGGCCTCCCGGCTCCATTGGAGCCAGGTTTCCTTTTCTTAATTTCCATAGTTCCTGTTATTGCGGTTTAGTATTCCACGTACTACACTTTTGTTTAACCAAGCGCCTGTTAGAGGACATTTGGGTTGTTTCCGGGCTTTGATGTCATGAATAGAGCTGCTGTAAACACTCACATGCAGGTTTTTGCATAAACATATGTGTACCCCCCCAACCCCACTCCGGGATACAGGCTCAAGTGTGCAATGTAAATGCATGGTTTGTTTTAAAAATTTTTTTTTAAAGATTTTATTTATTTATTTGACAGACAGAGATCACAAGTAGGCAGAGAGGCAGGCAGAGAGAGAGAGGTGGAGGCAGGCTCCCTGCGGAGCAGAGAGCCCGATACGGGGCTCGATCCCAGGACACCGGGATCATGACCTGAGCTGAAGGCAGAGGCTTAACCCACTGAGCCACCCAGGCGCCCCTGCATGGTTTGTTTTAAACGAAGTTACCGAACTATTTTCCAGAGTATCCATGATATTTTATATTCCTACCAGCAACGTCTGAGTGATTCGGTTCTTTATGGGCTTACAAGCATAATGTCACATTTTACATTTGGAGCCGCATTGTCTGAGAGTCTTCCAGAAAGACTTTACCAATATATTCTGACAAAAGGTTCGTGAGAAACGTGTTTCCCCATCCCATTACCAAGTAGTACACGCTGTCAATTTCTCTGTGTCAAATACAAGGAAATAATGAGAGGACAGATGTTGTCAAAGATACTCTGACCTCTGACACCTGGGAACTTGGATTTCTGTAGGGTTTTCACCATCCCCTCAGAGGTAAAGGCTAGGCACTGTGCCGAGACAGTACAAATAACGTGGTTTTTCCTTCGGGGTGTCAGGAATTCGAACTCAGGCTAGGCAGAGTGTGCCCGTGTGGCGACCCTGCAGTAGAAATTTTGGTTACTGAGTGCCTAATGGGCTTTCTTCGTAGACATAATTCACCTGTCTTGTCACAACTTGTTGCTGGGGAATTACGTGTGTTCTGTGTGACTCCATACGGAGAGGAATCTTGGAGGCTTGGATCGTTTGTTTCTAGACTTCACCCCATGAGACAAAGTTATAGCTAAACCAGACCAAAAAAAGAGAGGGGAGAGGAGGGAAGCACTGAGCTTCCCTAACAGAGAAAACTCAGCGGCATTGTCACACCCACCCTCTCCAGCTGTTGTTAACCTTGTAAACGTTAGACCTACTGCTCAGGGTTTGAGCGAGCTTACAACGAGAGGGTAGAACGGGGGACTTTTAAAAAGGATTTATTGCTTAGATGGGGGAGGAGTGGAGCAGAGGGAGAGGCAGAGAGAAACTCAAGCAGACTCTGTGCTGAGCGTGGAACCCGATGCGGGGCTCGATCTCATGACCCTGAGATCATGGCCTGAGCTGGAGCCAAGAACAAAGAGTTGGACGTTCAACCGACTGCACCACCCAGGTGCCCGAGAGGAGGACTTTTATTTTTTTTCAAAGAGTTTATTTATTTATTTGACAGAGGGAGAGAGATCACAAGTAGGCAGAGAGGCAGGCATAGAGAGAGGGGGGAAGCGGGCTCCCAGCTGAGCAGAGAGCCCGATGTGGGGCTCGATCCCCGGACCCTGAGATCATGACCTGAGCTGAAGGCAGAGGCTTAATCCACTGAGCCACCCAGGCGCCCGAGAGGAGGACTTTTAAAGACACGGCTTCGTATTCTGCCCCTGTTGCCCCTGGATGTATGATCAAAACTGATGCAAGTTTATGTGCTTTTAACCTAAACACCAGCGGCATCATCCCAATAGGAGGAAGCTTCAGAGAATGTTTCAGGGGCCACCCTCCCTTGCTTCCTGCCGCCTCTGAGCAGGCTGAGATTTAAACTAGAATGAGTCTCTAGAACTGATGATGATTTTTGCTGTGCCGCTTGCCTTTTGGAGCCGCTGGGGATGGGAGGCAACACGAAGAGAGCCCATCGCCGTGGGGAGATACACTTATGGAGTTTTCCAAAGCAGATTTTAGTTGCTAATGAGCTCTTGGAAAATCAGGTATCTGACCTGAGCGGTAGCCGCTTCTCCCACCTGGTGTGCTTAATTTTGAAGGGTCAGTTTGGGCTCGAAGAATGACGAGGTAGAAAGCGCTTCGGACATCTTTACTTGGACTTGGGCACAGCTGTCTGACCGTAGAGCCTCTGCGCTGCTGCTACCAGAGGAAAGCAGCTGCTTTTTGGGGTGCTGAAATCACAGATCCCCCTGGCCTAGACCTGTCTCTGGGCTGAAACCCGACACTCGTCTGCCCGAGCGGTTTCAGCCCCAGCGTGCACTGGGCCCAGTGGGGTTGGGAAGAAACTGCTCCGCTCAGGAAACCGGCTCAGACGATGTGACCCTTATAGCCAAAGTACATAGCCAAAGGCAATGAACGCGGATTATGCAGCAGATGCTGTGCCGCATGTTTATTACAGCATTAGTCACGATAACCAAGATACGGAAACAGCCCAAGTGTCGTGTCCACCAACCGACGAATGGATAGGATGAAAAAAGATGTGGTGTATATATATACAATAAAATGCTATTCAGCGATAAGAAAAAAGGAAATTCTGCCATTTGGGACAACATGGATAAACATAGGGGACATTAGTGAGATAAGTCAAACAGAGAAAGACAAATACTATATACATATACATATATAGTATTTAATATATATTTGTATGCATAAATATATGTAGTACTTAATATATATTTAATACTAAATTTATATTTATATTTCTATATATTTCTATATTATTTCTATCTTATTTATATTTATATTAGTATATTTATATTTAATATTAAATATGCATATTTAATATTTAACATATATAGTATATACATAGTACTTAATATATATTATATGTATAAGATTTATATATTTATTTGAGAGAGAGTGAGCCTGATGTGGGTCTCGATCCCAGGACCCTGAGATCATGACCTGAGCTGAAACGAAGAGTTGGCTGCTTAACTGACTGAGATGCCCAGGTGTCCCACCATATGTTTGTTTCTTTTTTAAGATTTTATTTATTTATTTGACAGACAGAGATCACAAGTAGGAAGAGAGGCAGGCAGAGAGAGAGGAGGTAGCAGGCTCCCCGCTGAGCAGAGAGCCCGATGTGGGGCTCGATCCCAGGACCCTGGGATCATGACCGGAGCCGGAGGCAGAGGCTTTAACCCACTGAGCCACCCAGGTGCCCCTCCCACCATATATTTTTTATATGTGGAATCTAACAAAACAAAACAAAACAAAAACTTAAATCACTGGGCGGCTCAGTCCGTTAAGTGTCAACCTTCAGCTCAGGTCATGATCCTGGGGTCCTGGGATCGAGGCCCACATCGGGCTCTCTGCTCAGTGGGGAGCCTGCTTCTCCCTCTGCCTGCCTCTCTGTCTACTTGTGCTCTGTCTCCCTCTCTCTGTCAAATAAATAAATGAAATCTAAGAAAAAACCTGAAGTCATAATAGCGAGTGAAATAGCAGTTCCCGGGGCTAGCAGTGGGGGAATGGGAGAGATGTTGGTTAAGGCTGCGGCTGGTTACCTGATACACCGTGCAAGGATTCTGAACAACATACATGTATCATAAACATTAGGGTTGCTAAGACACTCGATGTTAAATGTTCTCAACCCTGGAAGACATGATAAATCCGTGACACCATGGGAACTAATGCTACGGTGACAATCCTATTTTTTTTTAAAGGTTTGATTTATTTATTTGAGAGAGAGACAGTGAGAGAGAGCATGAGCGAGGAGAAGGTCAGAGGGAGAAGCAGACTCCCCATGGAGCTGGGAGCCCGATGTGGGACTCGATCCCGGAACCCCGGGATCATGACCTGAGCCGAAGACAGTCGTCCAACCAACTGAGCCACCCAGGCGTCCCGACAATCCTATTTTTATATAAACGTATCAAATCAGTCTGTTGTACACCTTAAATTTACACAATGTTATATGCCAGATGTATCTCAGTCAAGAAAAAAAGTGGGTGCCGCTGGGCCCTCTGGATCACACGGAGACACCCCCAGTAGAGGGCGTATTGCCTGATGGGGTCATCTGACTCGGAGCTGCTGACCCGCAACAGGTGCCCATTCAGAGACTGATTGCCTTCCCAGCTCTCGGACCCGTGTGTCAAACAGAAACAGCGTGGACCTCAGTGGGGAGAGACTCCGTTCAAAGGGCCTTGCAGTAGGGAGAAGGCTCCAATTCCAGAAATCCGAAGGTGTCTCAAACTGAGACAGAACAGAGCTTTTCTTTTCTAAGGCGGGTAAGTGGGCACTTTGTAGGGGACGGGCAGGTGGCCAAAGCAGGGCTTCACGGGAAACGTTTCATGTCTTCGAGGATATCCCAGGATCCCCCGAGATGCTTGAGAACAGCAGGTAAGAAAGCCAAACGTGGGGGTGCCTGGGGGGGGGCTCAGTCGGTTAAGCATCTGCCCTCAGCTTGGGCCATGATTCTGGGGTCCTGGGATGGAGTCCCGCATCGGGCTCTCTATTCAGTGGGGAGCCTGCTGTTCTCTCTCTCTCTCTGTCTCTGCCAAATAAGTAAATAAAATCTTTAAAAAATTTTTGCTAAAAGAGAGAGAGAGAGAGAGAGAGAGAGAAACGCAGAAGTAGCAGCCAGAAAATGACACTGTGGCTCTCCCAAATCCCCTGACCTGGGAACCTCGACCCTCACCTAGACCCACACCCCCCTCCCTGCCCAATCTGGGGCTCACACGCCCCTTCGCTCATTTTGCAGTCCGCCCTTCTTGTGTTCGGGGAACTGTTGACATGAAGCCCAGGAAGAGCTAAGAGCCTCTCAGGCAGTGCAGGAGGTTAATTAATAAAATATCCCTGGAGGGTGATGGGAGGCGTCACCAAGTCAACAGCTGGTGGGGTTTTGAGGGGCACGTGCAGGTTCTCGTACCCGCCCTTCAGAAATGAAGGGGACGAGGGCCTCCCAGGTGGAGACACTGGCCTGGGCAAAGTGGGGAGAGAACTTGACTCAGGAAAGACTGTGTCTGGACAGTTGGGTCTAGAAGGGACCCTGCTGGTGTCCTGGGCAAAACTGAGCCAGGCTCACTGACCTGTCTTTGGTCTGGTGGGGTTTTCTGTACAACTCCCAGTTGAAGGTATCTCCAGGGTTCCTGGAGCCCAAGAGAGGAAGACCCTGTGCCCTGCACGGCTCTGTGTGACTTCTGCATCTTTACAGTATTATGCCTCCCAACAACCCTCCAAGGAAGCTACGATTATCTTCCTCTTCCCTAGATGAGACGACAAAGCGGAGAGAGAGGTAGCAGGTCCGTGTTAGAACCTCAAAGATGTGGCTCCAGAAACCACCCTCTTCCCTGTGTCTTATTATCTGGCAAACAGTCCTTTGCCAGCAGGAGGTTTCTCTTTTCTGTGTTTGTCCTCCTCTCCTTGTGGTGGGATGGCCACGTCCTAATCCCCGGAGCCCGTGAACACGCTCCCTTACAGGGCAAAAAGGACCTTGCAGAGATGATTAAGTTAAGGGTCTTGAGATGCGGAGAGTAGCTTGCACTATCCGTGTGGACCCAGTGGAATCACAAGACTCTTACAAGAGGAAGACAGGCGGCTGGAGGAAAGGAGCAGTGTTCTGAAGCTGGCTTTCAAGATGGAGGAAGGGGCCACGAGCAGCTTCTAGAAGCTGGAGGAAGCAAGAAACGGATTCTCCCCGTGGAGTTTCCAAAAGGAATCAGACCTGCTGTCGCCTTGATTTTAACTCTGTAACACTCCCTTTGGACTTTTGACTGCTAGAACTGGAAGAAAAGAAACCGAATGAATTGGTTTAAGTGAGCACAAGTTGGGTTTTTACAGCCGCCACGGGAAGCAAACCCGCTCCTGCACTGACCTTCGGCTGATTCGGTGAGCGTCCCCTCTCCTCTCTGTCTTTAAAGCAGCCCCCGGGCAAAGAGCAGAGGCTCTAGACTCAGAGCCGGATTCGGGTCCAGCCACCACCTCTTCAGAGCTTTATGACCTGGGTAACTTTGTCTGCCTGAACCTCAGTCTTCCTCTTTGTTAAATGGGAGCAACAATCCTCAAAATCCTCATTATTTGTGTAGAATCTATCTACTGCCAGATCTTACATAGATAAGTTCACAAAAGCCCCCAGACAACTCTATGGGTTGGGTTTTGTTCCCGCTACTCAGGTATTTTTTTTTTTTTTAAGATTTATTTATTTATTTGACAGAAGGAAATCACAAGTAGAGAGGCAGGCAGAGGGGGCAGGGTGGGGGGGGGGTTGTGGTGGGAAGCAGGCTTCCTGCTGAGCAGAGTGCCTGATGTGGGGCTCGATCCTAGGACTCCGGGATCATGACCTGAGCCGAAGGCAGAGGCTTTAACCCACTGAGCCGCCCAGGTGCCCCTACTCAGGTATTGTTAAACAGGGACTTGGTCTTTGTGGAACAGGACACATAAAAGTTAAAGTTTTCATTGGCTCATGAATGAAGAAGGGGGTTGTACCTTTAAGTCTCTTCTGGCTTCCAGAAGAAAATCCACCAGTAATTATTCCTTTTAATAAAACAAATATAGGGGCGTCTGGGTGGCTCCATCGTTAAATGTCTGTCTTCAGCTCCGGTCATGATCCCAGAATCCTGGGATCACGTCCCACATCCGGCTCCCGGCTCGTCGGGGAGCCTGCTTCTCCTTCGGCCAGCTGCTTCGCCTGCTTGTGTTCTCTCTTGCTCTCTCTCTCTGTCAAATAATCTTTTTTTTTTTTAATTGTTTTACACTTTTCTGAAACTTTAATTCCACTGTAGTTAACTTACAATGTTACATTAGTTTCAGGTGTATAATATGGTGATTGAACATTTAGATGCAACCTGGCATTAAAAAAAGATGCATTTTAAAAAATGCACTTGTGGTAATGAGCACTGGGTAATGTATGGAAATAAGTAATCAAAAAATAAAACAAATATAAATGTAAAAAAAAAAAAAAAAAGGCCCTACCAGGCAACAGATCATTAAAGCTGCCCTTCAGGGTTTCACAGTTTTCAGAGTGGAAATTCCCCAGTGTTCGGGCGTCCTACAAGCCCATTTGCAAAGACCGCCCTATGAGGGGGATAGCCTCTGATTTTGTGCAGCTGCCCGCAGATTGGGGTGGACCCCCTCATTCCACCACAAGCTGAATTATAACAGCTTTCCTTCTATCCACGCATTTAATCCTTACAACTACCCAACGAGGTAGGCACATGGTTCTCATTTGCACATTTGCAGATGCCCGAATTAAATCAGATATTTGACCAGGTAGTAACATGGCCATGATTTAAATTCGGGCACTTTGGCACCAGGGCCAAAATACAAGGTTGTACCTCCCCTGCCCACACTGCCCAGGACCGGAATGACCAGGCTGGGAGCTCCGAGGAACAGTCATTGGTGCTACCGGACTCTGCTGTTCTCATCCCAGGAAAAATTGCAGTAGCCAGAAACCAACTCCTCCTCCACTCCCCAATCCACCTGGGGCTGTGTCTGTTTCATGTAAGGGGCCCCTCCTTTTTTTTTTTTTTTCCAACTTTCACAAAGATGCCAGCTAGGCTAGAAAATCCTGGCCTTTCTCTCATGACTTCTTTTCCTTTCTCTAGTTCTGTCTTCCCGACTCTGACCTTCCCCAGAAAAAAAGGAGGAGACAATGACCGACTTTCAGGTAAGTTGTGCTTTTTATCTCCTTTTGCGATGAGCGGACGCATCTTTTTCTCAATTTCATGAAGACTGAAAGAGGACACCGAGTAGTCAGGATCATAAAATATCAGACATTTACTTTATATTATTTGATTTCATTTATGGTTCTCGTTCTTACTTTTGTTTCACAAACCGTGTAAAGGTAAGAATTCCCATGTTACTTTACGCTGCTTACAACTCAGCTGTTCTCAATGCTCTTTTAAAATAGACCTTCGTAACTCCAGTCGTAATTATAGAAATGATGGAAAAAGTATGATTTTTGACTGATGCTTTCTTTGCCCATTTTTTAATGACCACTTTGAAATGTAATTTGCATAGCATAGAATTCATCCATTTGAAGTGTAAAATCCAGTGGTTTTGGCATATTCAGGTAAGTGCAACTATGACCATAATTTGACCATAATTTTGGAACATTGTCATCATGTCAGAAAGCGACTGTGTACCATTCAGCTACAACACTCCCCGTAAAAATGGAATCATCTAGTATGTGGTCTTTTATGACTGGCCTATTTGATTTGGTGTAATTTTTTTCAAGGTTCACGCTGTCACATGTATTACTGCTTCCTTTTTAGGACTGATATTCCGTTGTGTGGATGTAGCATTTTGTCCATTAATTTGGATGATTTCAAGCTTTTGGCTGTTAGGTATAATGCTATTGTAAACATCGGTATCCAGGTTTTTTGTGTGGATCTATGTTCTCATTTCTCTGGGGTGTTTCTCTTGGACAGAGGTCGAACATTGCTGATCATAGGGTAACTCTCTGTGTCTGACTGGCCACGTGAGGAACTGTTTGACGGTTTTCCAAAGCGTCTATGCTATTTTATACTCCCACCGGGAACGGAGGGCTGGTTCAGGTTTCTCTGCATCCTTTTCGTTTATTTCCAGCCCTTGTCACTTAGGAATAAAGCTGCTATAAACGCTTCGCGTATAGTGTTGGGATGTGTGTTTTCTTTTGGGTAACTACCTAGGAGTAACTATATAGGAGTGAGATTGCTGGTTCTTAAGATAAGTTTTAGTCTGTTTGATTGCAAACCATCAAACCATTTTCCAAAGAGCTGTTATAGTTTGTGCAACAGTTTGAGTTGCTCAGCAGTCTCAGAAGAACTTGGTATTTTCAAATTTTTTGTTTTCAATTTGATCCATTCTAATAGGCATGTAGTAGTATCTCGTTGTAGTTTTAATTTGCATTTCCCTAGGGCTAAAGATACTGAGCATGTCCACGTGATTATTGTTCATTATATGTTTTTTTTTTAAAGTGTTTGCAAATTTTCCATTAAAAAAATTGGTTGTCCTAAGGGTTTTAGAGGGGAGGGCAGTGGGGGATGGGTGACTTGGTGATGGGTATTAAGGAGGGCACATATTTCATGGAGCACTGGGTGTTGTACATAAACAATGAATCTTGGAACCCTGCATCAGAAACTAATGGTGTATTTTATGGTGACTCACATAACATAATAAAAAAATTTAAAAATTTCTTAAAAAATCAGTTGTCTTGTCAAAGATTATTTGACCATAGAGCTGAGGGTCCATTTCTGAGGTCTCTCTTCTGTTCCAGTGGCCTATGTGTCTGTTTTTGTGCCGGTACTATGCTTTCTGCGTGATCACAGTTTTGTAGTAAAGCTTGAAATCGGGCAACGTGATGCCCCCAGCTTTGTTTTTCTTTTTCAATATTTCCTTGGCGATTCGGGCTTCTTTGTGGTTCCATATAGATTTTAGGATTGTTTGTCCCAGCACTTTGAAAAGTAATTTGCTGTTGGTATTTTGATCAGGATGATGTTGAAAGTATAGATTGTTCTAGGTGGCATAGACCTTTTAGCAATGTTTATCCTTCCAACCCATGAGCCTGGAATCTTTTGGTGTCTTCTTCAATTTCTTTCATGAGTGTTTTGTAGTTCCTGGAGTATATACATCCTTTACCTCTTTGATTAGGTTTATTCCAAGGTATTTTATGGTTTTTGGTGCTATAGTAAATGGAATTGATTCCCTAATTTCTCTTTCTACAGTTACACTGCTAGTGTATAAGGTTTCACTTACTTGTGAAGCATAAGGAATAACATGGAGGACATTAGGAGAAGGAAAGGAAAAGTGAATTGGAGGAAATCAGTGTGGTGCATAAACAATGAATCTTAGAACACTGAAAAAATAAAAAAAAACAATTGATTTCTGTGCATTGATTTTTTTTTTTTATCCTGTCACATTACTGAATTGCTGTATGAGTTCAAATAATTTGGGGGTGGAGTCTTTTGGGTTTTCCACTTATGGTATCATGTCATCTGCAAAGAGTGTGATTTCTTCTTTGCCAATTGAATAATTTTATTTCTTTTTTTGTCTGGTCACTGTTGCTAGGACTTCTAGTACTATGTTGAACAAGAGTGGTGAGAGTGGGCATCCTTGTCGTGTTCCTGATCTTAAGGGAAACGCTCTCAGCTTTTCCCCATTGAGAATGATATTCGCTGTGGGTTTTTCACAGATTTTTATGAAGTTGAGGAATGTTCCCTCTATCCCTATACTCTGAAGAGTTTTAATTAGGAAAGAATGCTTCTTCTGCATTAATTCAGAAGACCATGTGATTCTTGTCTCCTCTTATTTATGTGTTCTGCCACATTGATTGATTTGTGAATGCTGAACCACCCTTGCATCCCAGGGATAAATCCCACCTGGTCATGATGGCTAATTCTTGTAATGTACTATTGGATCTGATTAGCTAGGATCTTGTTGAGAATCTTGGCATCCATATTCATCAGGGATATTGGTCTGAAATTCTTTTTTATGGGGTCTTTGCCTGGTTTTGGGATCAAGGTAATGCTGGCCTCATAGAAGGAGCCTGGAAGTTTTCCTTCTGTTTCCATTTTTTTTTTTTTTAATTTTGGAACAGCTTCAGGAGAAAGGTATTCTTCTTGGAATGTTCAGTAGAATTCCCCAGGGAACCCAACAGGCCCTGGACTTGACCCAGCAATTGCACTACTGGGTATTTACCCCAAAGATACAGATGTAGTGAAAAGAAGGGCCATCTGTACCCCAATATTCATAGCAGCAGTGGCCACAAAGGTCAAACTGTGGAAGGAGCCAAGATGACCTTCAACAGACGAATGGATAAAGAAGATGTGGTCCATATACACAATGGAGTATTATGCCTCCGTCAGAAAGGATGAATACCCAACTTTTGTAGCAACATGGATGGGAGATTATGCTGAGTGGAATAAGTCAAGCAGAGAGAGTCAATTATCATATGGTTTCACTTGTGGAGCATAAAGAATAGCATGGAGGACATTAGGAGAAGGAAGAGAAAAATGAAGGGGGAGAAATTCGAATTGGAGACAAACCATGAGAGACCATGGACTCTGGGTAACAAACTGAGGGTTTTAGAGGGGACATGGGTGGGGGGATGGGTGAGCCTGGTTATGGGTATGAACGAGGGCATGGATTGCATGGGAGCACTGGGTGTTAGACACAAATAGTGAATCCTGGAACACTACATCAAAAACTAATGATGTACTGTATGGGGACTAACATAACATAATGAAAAAAATCCGTTGTCTTACTGAATTCTAAGACTTCTTTGTAAATTCTGGATGCAAGGCCTTTATCAGTTCACCTTCTCTCACTATGTGGCTTAATACTGAAATTTTATAATTTTATAATCATGACATGAGGAGTTTTTAATTTAATGAAATTTATCAAGTTTTCTTCTCATTCATCCTTTCTACAATATAAATCTTGGAATAACTCATGTTTATAAAGGGTTCTCCCACATTTTCTTATAAAAGTTTTATATCCCTAGTTTTACATGTAAGTCTATGGTGTAACTTTTTTTTAAAGATTTTATTTATTTGACAGAGATCACAAGTAGGCAGAGATGCAGCCAGAGAGAGAGAGAGGAGGAAACAGGCTCCCCGCTGAGCAGAGAGCCCGACATAGGGCTCGTTCCCAGGACCCTGAGATCATGACCCGAGCCGAAGGCAGAGGCCTCAACCCACTGAGCCACCCAGGCACCCCTATGGTGTAATTTTTTTTGGCAATAGCTTTTTAATTTTTTTATTAACATATAATGTATTATTAGCCCCAGGGGTACAGGTTTGTGAATCATCAGGCTTACACACTTCACAACACTCACCATAGCATATACCCTCCCCAGTGTCCATAACCCAACCACTCTCTCCCTCTCCCCTCCCCCCGGCAACTCTCAGTTGTTGCATGAGATTAAGAGTCTCTTATGGTTTGTCTCCCTCCTGATCCCATCTTGTTTCGTTTTTTTCCTTCCCTACCTCCGAAACCCTCACTTTGCCTCTCAAATTCCTCATATCAGAGAGATCATATGATAATTGTCTTTCTCTGATTGACTTATTTTGCTCAGCATAATACCCTCTAGTTCCATCCACGTCATCGCAAATGGCAAGATTTCATTTCTTTTGATGGCTGCATAGTATTCTGTTGTGTGTGTGTATGTACACACACACACACACACACATATGGTGTATTCTTAGTAATTTCATAAATATGGTGCAAAGGATGAGGACTCCGAGATCTTGACATATAGTTGTTTATTTCAGTACAATTTGTTCAAAGACTGCCCTTTCTCTATTGAATTCCCTTGGTACCTTTATCAAAAGTGAACTGGCAGTATGTGTGGGACTAGTTATGTATTTTCTATTGCAATGAGTTGCATATTTATTTCCATGCTAATAGCAACCTGTCTTGACTGCTGTAATTTTAGAGTAAGTCCTGAAATTAGGTGTATGAGTCTTCCAACTTCATTCCTTTTCAAAAGAACCACCATATGGAGCTCAGTCGAATGTTGCTGCTTTCTATTACTTAGCCAGGATGTCCCTGATAAACACTATTGACCAAACCTTAGGTGGTCATTTAGCGCCGATGCTCTGGCCAACAAATGGTCCATCTTCACATTTATCACCATCTATTGGACCATTGCCTAAAAATTGCCCCCCCCCCCCCAGGATAAAGGACTCTGGGACTCTCTTGCCTCAGATACCCAAAATCTAAATCCATTTTCACATGTCTCTACATACTCTAAAGCCCTAAGACATGGCCTTGCTAAGACACTCCTTTTCATTTTCAGAATTCCAGAAATTACTGATAATTACCAAGGCACACATTTCACTTTCCCAAACAGACATTGCTAGGTCTAGGAAAAGGCATTGATGAAACTTTATGTTTCTCCTAGGTCCCAGATAGTTTAATTAAGAGACCTACTGGTGACCCCAAATAATGCCTATTTAAATTACAGCCCAGCAAATGGACCCCTAAATGGGTCTATATCTTGTCCCACATCTTAATTTCTCTTAATTCAAGACTCCTTAGCAGACTCACACCAACATAAAAAAAATTTTCATCGCCCTTTCCTATATTTAATATTAGGTCTTCTATGTATGTATATAAAGACTCATTATGTATGAGTCCCTTTAGTAAGGTCTGTTTCTGTCTTCATAAATTCTTGATCTTGCCCCCATTCCATGAGGGCTGGAAACTAGATGGAAGGTACTTTCCTGGGATCCATTTGACCACCCCAAATAAAAAAACTTTCTTGAATATTCGGGTTAAAATGTGTGGATCTGTTCTCCCTCTGGTCCTCTTTGGAAAATTCATGTTCCAGGGCCGTTGTCCATGTGGATTGCCAGAAAAAGAGACAGAAAACTTCACCCAGTAAATACTCCTCTTGGACATTATAAAATCAACACTGTATTAGTTTGCTAGGGCTAGGATTAATGAAATACCACAGACCGAGTAGCTTAAACGACAGAAACTTATTTTCTTTAGAGGCTGGAAGTCCAAGATCAAGGTGTGGGCACGTTTGCTGCTTTTGAGGCCCCCCTCCTGGACTTGGAGATGGTGCCTTCTTGCTGCGTCTTCACAACTGTCTTCTCTTTGTGCTGAGTGCACTTGCTGTCTCTTTATCCAAGTTTCCCCCTCTTACAAGGATACCTGTCAGATTGGGATTAAGGTCCATCCCCAAAGACTTCATTTTAACCCCATCACCTCTTTAAAAACCTTATTTGCAAATATAGTCAAATCCAGAAGTACTGGTGTCAGGACTCAAAGTATGAATTTGTTTGGGTCGGTGGACACAATTCAGGCCATGGCAATGCCATATCCCATAATGATGAAATCAGACATGGTAAGAATAATGCATAGCAAGGAATCTCCACATCCTATGACAAAGCCTATCCAATGCAGCCACACACCATTGTGCTGACTGTTGGTCTGGTTACTATTGATTTGGATGCATTCATTGGTTTGCAACCAGGAGGCTCAAACCCTCCATGTTAAACCAGTTTCAGCCACACATGGTAAATGCTGAAGCTTGCACGCTGTCAAGTTTGGTTAACACAAGCCCCATCTAAACACCTTGACTATCACTAACCAATCCAACAATTGAGGTAAAAAGCCCTGAGTAGTTGGCCAAATTAGAAGGCTTGCCTATGGGCTAATGATGGATATTTCATTTAGCAAGCAACCTGCTTGCCCTATGAGCAACATAGACTCAAATCAGGCCATATGACTTAGAATATTTGCTGCAGGACTCCTTCCCGTTGGTCACACACAAATACCATTAATTTTTATATATACTTTATCAAACTGTCAGTTTATAACCTCCCAGAACATAACAGTCAGATCTGCCACTTTGACCCCCCCCCCCCAAATTCACCAAGATGTTACTGCCTGTATCTTTTTGGTGGCAATGGTTTCCTGATCTGTTGACTTTACCATACTTGATTACTCCGTCATTAGTACACTGGATTTTAAAATAGTAGATGATGGTGTCCTCTGTCAATAGCTTTGTTTCTTTCTACTTTGTATACTTGTTAGTTTTTATACTAACTTGGATCTCCAGTCCAATATTGAATGGAAGTGGACATCTTTGCCTAGTTCTCAAACTTAGCATTCATTCTTTCAATATTTAGTATGACATTAGTTGTAGAGGTTTTTTCTTTTTTCTTTTTTTTTAAGATTTTATTTGAGAGAGAAAACAAGAGAGAGAGCATAAGCAGGGGAAGGAGCAGAAGGAAAGGGAGAAGCAGACTCCGCACTGAGCAGGGAGGCGGACACAGGGCTTTATCCTGGAACTCCAGGATTATGACCTGAACCAAACACAGCCAGCCACCCGCTTAACTGACTGAGCCACCCAGGTGTCCCAGCTGTAGAGTTTTTATAAATCCCTTTGTCAGAGGGCATTCCTTTCTATTCATAGTTAATGGAGAATGTTAATCATTAATGGGTGTTGAATTTTATAGCTATAAAATGGCCATGTGGTCATTCTTTTTAGTCTTATTAACATGGTGAATTATATTGATATAATTTTAAGTGTCAAACTAATATTGCATTCCCTGAATTATCCCCACTTGGTCATGAATTTATTGTTTTAAATATTGCTGGATGTGATTTTCTAATTTTTTTGTTCCCCTTTAATTGATCCAGAAAAAGGTTTTAATTTTTTCAGTGTTCCAAGATTCATTGTTTATGCACCACGCCCAGTGCTCCATGCAATACGTGCCCTCCTTAATACCCACCACCAGGCTCACCCAATGCCCCACACCCCTCCCCTCCAAAACCCTCAGTTTGTTTCTCAGAGTCCAGTCTCTCATGCTTAGTCTTCCCCTCTGATTTCCCCCAATTCAGTTTTTCTTTCCTTCTCCTAATGTCCTCCATATTATTCCGTATGCTCCACAGGTAAATGAAACCATATGATAATTGACTCTCTCTGCTTGACTGATTTCATTCAGCACAATCTCTTCCAGTCCCATCCATGTTGATGCAAAAGTTGGGTATTCATCCTTTCTGATGGAGGCATAATAATCCATTGTATATAAGATTTTATTTATTTATTTATATTTTTATTATGTTCAATTAGCCGACATATATTACATCATTAGTTTTTAATGTAGTGTTCAATAATTCATTAGTTTCTTTTTTATTTATTTGAGAGAGAACACTATTAGGGGGTGGGGAGAGGCAGAGGGAGAGAGAGAATCAGACTCCCCACTGAGCCGGGAGCCTGATGTGGGACTGGATCCCAGGACCCTGGGATCATGACCTGAGCCAAAGCCAGATGCTTAACTGAGTGAGCCACCCAGATGCCCCTATTTCATTCTTTCTGAGGTTAGTAATATTCCATTTCAAGTATATGCTCTGTTCCAAATGTAAATATTTCATTTATATATAAAAATACTATATATGTGTATATGTGTACATAAATATGAAATATACACACACACCACATCTTCTTTATCCGCTCATCTATTGATGGACACTTGGGTTGTTTCCACATCTTAGCTGTTGTAAGGGTGCGTGTATCTTTCTGAATCAGCATTTTCATTTGTTTGTGTGAAAACCAGCAGTTGCTGGGTCATATGGTATTTCTATTTTTAGTTTTTTTTTTTTTAAGATTTTATTTATTTATCTGTTAGAAAGAGAGAGAGGGAGCGAGCATGAGCACAGGCAGACAGAGTGGTAGGTAGAGGCAGAGGGAGAAGCAGGCTCCCCGCTGAGCAAGGAGCCCGATGTGGGACTCGATCCCAGGACGCTGGGATCATGACCTGAGCCGAAGGCAGCCGCTTAACCAACTGAGCCACCCAGGCGTCCCCTATTTTTAGTTTTTTGAGGAACCTCCATACCATTCCCCACAGTGGCTGCACCAGTTTACATTCCCACCAAGAGTGACCAAGAACTCCTTTTTCTCCACATCTTTGCCAACACTTGTTCTTTCTTTTTGATAATGGCCTTTCTGACAGGTGTAAGGGGATACCTCTTGGTTTGTTTGTTTTCTTGGAATGTGTGCTTTTATTACATAATTTTTTGAGGGGACCATTTTGGCATATATTGGGTTGGCATTAAAAACAGAAAAGATCAGGGCGCCTGAGTGGCTCAGTGGGTTAAGCCTCTGCCTTCGGCTCGGGTCATGATCCCAGGGTCCTGGGATCGAGCCCTGCATCGGGCTCTCTGCCCCGCGGGGAGCCTGCTTCCTCCTCTCTCCCCGCCTGTTTGTGATCTCATTCTCTGTCAAATAAATAAATAAATCTTTAAAAAAAAAAACAGAAAAGATACACTTGCATGTCTAGTAGAGGCTAAAATAATGGAGAGGATATTCTTTTTTTTTTTTTTAAGATTTTTTATTTATTTGACAGAGATCACAAGTAGGCAGAGAGGCAGGCAGAAAGAGAGGGGGAAGCAGGAGCAGAGAGCGCGATGGATGCGGGGCTGGATCCCAGGACCCTGGGATCGTGACCCGAGCTGAAGGCAGAGGCCCCAACCCACGGAGCCACCCAGGCGTCCCTGGAGATGATATTCTTAAAATGGTTGTCTTTATGCAAAAATTTTCTCTCAAAAGAGCTCCTGTCTTGAAATAAGCTTTATAAAAACCCACCAGTGTCTGATTTATACTGTACACGTGAGGCAGGATTTAACCCCATTTTAAGAACACATTATACCAAATGTGGGAGGGGTTACCACTGTCCTAATGTAGGCGACGGAGGTTAACGCAGCATTGCAGTCATGTGGTAAGTGATCTTAGAGTCCCAAATAAGACAGGAGAATTAGGGTTTCAGAGGTAAGCTCTCTACTGACTATAGAACTTAAGATACTTCTGTGCCATGAACCTGACTAATCTTTGCACTACATCTGTATCTTGGGGGTAAACACCCAGTAGTGCAATTGCTGGGCCATAGGGTAGCTCTGTTTTTAATTTTTTGAGGACTCTCTGCACTGTTTTCCAAAGTGGCTGCTCTTGCATTGACATGGATGGGACTGGAGGAGATTGTGCTGAGTGAAATAAATGAAGCAGAGAAAGTCACATCATGTGGTTTCACTTGTGGAGCGTGAGGAATAGCATGGAGGACATTAGGAGAAGGAAAGGAAAAGTGAAGGGGGGAAATCGGAGGAGGAGATGAACCATGAGAGACTATGGACTCTGAGAAACAAACTGAGGGTTTTAGAGGGGAGTGAGGTGGGGGAATGGGTGAGCCCAACGATGGATATTAAGGGTACAATGAGCACCGGGTGTTATATGCAAACAATGAATCCTGGAACACTACATCAAAAACTAATGATGTACTGTATGGTGATAAACATAACATTACAAAACCCTAACTAATCTGACATCTAGTTTGAAATGCTTCACTGTATTGTTGGAGGTAAACATAATTATGGAAACAAAGTTTTCATGGTGGAATGCTTATATGCCAATGCCTTTGACACATTGGTTCCTACAGCAATCCTGTAAAGGAGGTATTCCCATATCCTTTTCACAAATGAAGATCCTGAGGCCCAGGGTGGGACACTAGACCACTCAGCTAACAAATACACAAACTAGAGCATTTTAGCCTGGGTACGTATAACGCCAAAGCCCAAACTCGTTTTTTTTTTTAAAAATATTTTATTTATTTATTTGACAGAGAGCAAGAGAGAGAGATCACAAGTAGGCAGAGAGGCAGGCAGAGAGAGAGGAGGGGAAGCAGGCTCCCCGCTGAACAGAGAGCCCGATGCGGGGCTCAATCCCAGGACCCTGAGATCATGACCTGAGCTGAAGGCAGAGGCTTAACCCACTGAGCCACCCAGGCGCCCCCAAAGCCCAAACTCTTAACCAGCAAGCTTGACTGTCTTGTTTAAGGATTTTGCCTGACTCTGTTCAGGAAAAATAATTCATTCTAGTCACAGAACACAAGAGATTGAAGGAAATTGATAGTTCTCTAAATCCTTGCATATTATATATAGGAGAACAGAGACCTTTTTACCTTTATGACAAAATTCAGGTGTTTATACATATCTATAAAACATGATGAGGGCATATTTTTGTTTTAAATTTCTTTGTCTAACATACCAAACCATCCATATATAACCTAGTATTTCCAAAGGTGAATTACCTTTGGACTGTTTACGTCAAGAGGATAGGGTAGTATGGTGAGCTGAGGAAGAAGTATGTTGGGTTGGTGTACTGTGATAGGTATTGTCCAATTTGGACATAATTTATTTATTTCATAGATTTCATATAGGTTGATCCCAGAAGAATGCTAAATGAACAGTGGTAAATGGTCGAATCTGCCTTGCTCGCTTCTGTTCTCTACCCTTTGTGGGAAAGCAACGAATGATTCCTTTGGTGGAAAACTGCCCATGTTCCAGTAGTACATGTGACACTGAAGTCTCCGGCCCTTCTCACATCTTCTCTCCACCTCAGGATCTGTAAGAGCCTTGAATGTGTCCTACAAATACCATTTTGTTTGTACACTTTCCTATAGTTTTCAGAGCACTTTTAGAGACCTCCAAGTCATCAGGAATAACACAGGGTGGATGGGAAAAAGGGAGACTGGGAATTTATGGAATAATCGAATTTTCGCACTACACATGGTCCAGTTGGCTTTACAGATCTACCTTTCCAGCCACTGGTATTTCAAAAATGTGGAAATTGAGACCCAATTAGCTCTCATGATCTATATTCCCAGTTGGATTCAGATAGAAATCCAGCTGGAGTGAGGTGGCACCGCGTCCAGGACTTTTGCCTGAACGACTTTATACTTTTACATACATTTAACTATATGATGGGCAGCATCCCCATCATATAGTTAAATGTACACAAAAGTACAGATATTTGGAGCTTTAGGATACTGGCTTATTTACAGGGTTTTAAAGTATATCTCTTGGGGCGCCTGGGTGGCTCAGTGGGTTAAGCCTCTGCCTTCGGCTCAGGTCATGATCTCAGGGTCCTGGGATCGAGCCCCGCATCGGGCTCTCTGCTCAGCGGGGAGCCTGCTTCCTCCTCTCTCTCTGCCTGCCTCTCTGCCTGCTTGTGATCTCTCTCTGTCAAATAAATAAATAAAATCTTTAAAAAAAAATTTTAAAGTATATCTCTTTGGTTTTTCTTTTTTTTTTTTTTTTAATGGTTGCTTTGGCTATTACGTTGAAGTGTGGAAGACTTACTTCCACTTAAGTTCTTTTGCCTTCCCTACTTTTAAATATCATTGTTTTGAGTATCAGGTGGTGATATGGTATTTGTTTCAATCATCTAATATGTTTTATAAAACTCAGGAAAATTATCTACTGAATGTGGCCATTTTTCCTTTTTTAAAATTCAGTTAGGCAACATATATCATTAGTTTCAGATGTAGAGTTCAGTAATTCATCAGTTGCATATAACACCAGGGCATGTGTCCTCCGTAGTGCCCATCCCCCAGTTACCCCACACTCCACCCACCTCCCCTTCTGCAACCCTCAGTTTGTTTCCCAGAGTCATGAGTTTTCTCTTATGGTTTGTCTCCCTCTCTGACTGCTTCCTGTTCAGTTTTTCCTCCCTTCCCCTATGATCTTCAGCACTATTCTTTATGTTCCACCCATGAGTGAAACCATATGATAATTGTCTTTCTCTGATGGACTCATTTCACTCAGCATAATCTCCTCCAGTTCCACCCATGTTGATGTAAATGGTAAGATTTTCACCTTTTTGATGGCTAATATTCTATATTGTGTGTTTGTGTGTGTGTGTGTGTGTGTGCGTGCGTGCGTGCATGTGCACACACACGCAACCTGCATCTTCTTTATCCATTCATCTGAGGATGGACATCTCTGCTCTTACCACAGTTTAGCTATTGTGGACATTGCTGCTATAAACATGGGGGTTCTGTGCCCCTTAGATCACTACATTTATTATCTTTGGGGTAAATACCAGTACTGCAATTGCTGGGTTGTAAATTGCTCCATTTTTTAACTTCTTAAGGAACCTCCATCCTGTTCTCCAGAGTAGCTGCCCCAGCTTGCATTCCCACCAACAGTGTAGGAGGGTTCTCCTTTATCCACATCCTCACCAACATTTTTTCTTTCCTGACTTGTTAATTTTAGCCATTCTGACTGGTGTGAAGTGGTATCTCACTGTGGTTTTGATTTGTATTTCCCTGATGTCGAGTGATGTGGAGCATTTTTTCATGTGTCTGTTGGCCATTTGTAGGTTTTCTTTGGAGAAATAATCTCTTTAAGTCTTCTGCCTATTTCTTGACTGAATCATTTGTTTTTCGGTGATGAGTTTGATAAGTCATATTTCTGTTCCTTTTGTTGTTGTTGTTCTTATATTCTAAGATTCCTTCTATTACCATTTCCTTTCTGTTTGAAATTTTTTTCTGCCACTATTTATTTATTTTATTTATTTTTTTTTTATTTGACACACAGAGCTCACAAGTAGGCAGAGAGGCAGGCAGAGAGAGAGGAGGAAGCAGGCTCCCTGCGGAGCAGAGAGCCCGATGCGGGGCTCGATCCCAGGACCCTGAGATCATGACCTGAGCCGAAGGCAGAGGCTTTAACCCACTGAGCCACCCAGGCGCCCCTTCTGCCACTATTTAAAGGTAGGTCACTAGAAACAAATTCTTTGTTTTCCTTCATCTGAGGATGTCTCTATTTTTCTTTCATCCTGAAGGATAGTTTTGCTGGATATATAATTTGAAGATGAGTTTTTTGTTTTTTCCAGCACTTGGAAAATGTACAACTTGTAGCCTCCAGATCTCATTGTGGTTTTGATTTACATTTCCTTGATGATTAGTGATGTTGAACATATTTTCATGTATCCATTTGCCATCTGTACGTCTTCTTTGAAAAAAATGTCTATTCAGGGTTCTGTCCATTTTAATTAGATTTTTTGTGTTTTTGGCATTGAGTTGTAGGAGTGCTTTATATATTTTGGATATTAACCTTTTATCAGACGTATCATTTGCAAACATGTTCTCCAATTCACTAGATTTCCTTTATGTTTTATTGATGCTTTCCTTTAGTGTGCAAAAAATACATTTTGCCATTCTTGTAGTATCTTTGTCTGATTTGGATTTCAAAGAAATGCTGGCTTTATAAAATGAATGGGAAAGAATTTCCTCCAATTCTCCAGAAGACTTTATATAGAATTAGTATTAATTTAACTCTTTGGTAGAATCCACCCATGTTGCAATCGGAGACTTGAATTTTTAGTGTGGGTTTTTTTTTTTTTTTTTTGTATTTTAAGGAATACATTTAACTATAGATTCCATTTTATAAATATAGGAATAGAATAGCTCTATGTTGTTAGGTTTATAACGGATATTTTATATCTTTCAAGGAACTTTTCATCTGGGTTTTATGGGTACAAAGGTGTTCATAATATTTTATCAGCTTTAATATCTCTAATAATGCTCACTCTCATTCCTGATATTGATAGTTTTGATCTTGTATCTTTCTTCCTAATTAGACTGGCTGCAGATTTGTTGTTATTGGTCTTGTCAAAGAATCAAAATTTTTTGTTGTTGTTGTAAATGTCAAGATTTTATTCTTTTTTGAGGCTGGGTGGCATTCCATTATATATATATATATATGTGTGTATATATGTATATATACACATACACACACATATACATACATACATACACACAATCAAAATTTTTATTTTACTAATTTTTCTTCATTCTGCTTCTGTTTTTGTTTCATGATTTCTACTTAATTATATTTCCAAATTAAACTTTGGGTTTAATTGACTTTTCCTTTTCTAGTATCTGGATGTGAAAGCTTAGGTTCTTGATTTCTTCTATTTCAGTATAAACACCTCATGTTCTAAATTCTTGCACCACTATTTATTTATTTATTTGACAGAGATCATCAGTAGGCGGAGAGGCAGGCAGAGAGAGAGGGGGAAGCAGGCTCCCTGCTGAGCAGAGAGCCTGGGACTCGATCCCAGACTCTGGGATCATGACCTGACCTGAAGGCAGAGACTTTAACTCACTGAGCCACCCACGCTCCCCTCTTGAACCATTTTAATTGCATAAACTCCTTTTGTGTTTTAGTTTACCCTTGTGATTTCTTTTTTATCCCATCTCTTTTCCCCCCCAAGATTTTATTTACTTATTTGACAGAGAGACAAAGTGAGAGAGGGAACACAAGCAGGGGGTGTGGGAGAGGGAGAAGCAGGGAGCCTGACATGGGGCTTGATCCCAAGACCCTGGGATCATGACCTAAGCTGAAGGCAGACGCTTAATGACTGAGCCACCCAGGCACCCCATCCCATCTTATTTATGATTTCAACTCTTTTGAAAGTAGCAGTGTACATGAAAGGAATTGGTATTCTGCCATTGAGTGGAGTGATCTAAAAATGGTGCTTATGTCGAGTTGGTTGGTAGAGGTATTCAGGTTCTCCATGTCCTTACAAATTATCTATTTACTTGTTCTGTTGTTTACAAAGAAGAGAGCTCGGAAGTCTACAACTCCAACTGTGGCTGTGTCAATATCTTTAATTTCTATCTTAAGTAGGTGTATACATATTTAAGTGGTTATATATTCTTAATAAATTTACCCCTTTATTTTGGGATATATCTTTATACCTATTATTTTTTGTTCTAAAATCTATTCTTATAATTACACAGATACTCTAGATTTTTTTTTTACTAATTTGCATCTGTTTTCAACAGATGCAAAAAACATCTGTTTTTTCCCCCTCTTCAAAGAAGAGAAAGGACAACTCGCAAATTCATTCTTTGAGGCCACCATTACCTTGATACCAAAACCAGAGAAAGACATTACAAAAAAGAACTATAGGTCAATATCTTTAATGAACATAGATGCAAAAATCCTCAACAAAATACTGGCAAACCAAATCCAACAATGCATTTTAACTCATCATAGGGAAATACAAATCAAAACCACAATGAGGGGCACTTGGGTGGCTCAGTGGGTTAAAGCCTCTGCCTTCAGCTCGGGTCATGATCCCAGGGTCCTGGGATCGAGCCCCGCATCTGGCTCTCTGCTCAGCAGGGAGCCTGCTTCCTCCTCTGTCTCTCTGCCTGCCTCTCTGCCTACTTGTGATCTCTGTCTGTCAAATAAATTAAAATCTTTAAAAAAAAATAACCATCAAAATCACAATGAGCTACCATCTCACACCTGTCAGAATGACCAAAATTAACACAGAAAACAACAGCTGTTGGCAAGGGTGCAGAGAAAGGGGAGCCCTCTTACACTGTTGATGGAAATGCAAACTGCTACAGCCACTGTGGAAAACAGTAGAGAGGTTCCTCAAAAAGTTAAAAATAGAACTACTCTATGATCTAGCAACTGCACTAGTAGGTATTTATCCAAAGGATACAAAAATAATGATTTGAAGGGGCTCGTGCACCCTGATGTTTATAGCAGCATTATCAACAATAGCCAAACTGTGGAAAGAGCCCAAATGTCCATCAACTGATAAATGGGTAGAGAAGATACGGTGTGTATATATATATATGCACACACATATATACGTATATATATATGTATATATGCATATATACATATATATGTGTGTGCATATATATATGTATATATATATATAAAATGGAATATTGCTCAGCCATCAAAAAGAATGAAATCTTGCCATTTGCAACAAGATGAACTAATAAGTGAACTCAATAGTGTCAGGGTACAAAAAATGCATGGGATGACTTCCATCTTTTTGAATTTGTTAAGACCTGCTTTGTGGTCTAATGGGTAATCTCCTCCGGAGGATATTCCAGGGCGCTTGAAAATACGTATTCTGCTGTTTTAGGATAGAATGTTCTAAATACATCTGTTAAATCCACCTGGTTCATTGTTTCCTTGAAAGCCATTGTTTCCTTGTCGATTTTCTTATTGGATGATCTGTCCATCAATGTAAGTGTGGTGTTAAAGTCCCCTATCATCACCATGTTACTATTGATTATTTTGTTATTGATTTATGTATTTGTGTGCTCCTCCGTTGAGTACAAAAATACTTAAAATTGTTATATCCTCTCGTTGGATTGTTCCCTTTGCTATTATATTGTATCCTTCGTTGTCTTTTGTTATAGTCTTTGTTTTAAAGTCTAGTTTATCCAGCGTAATTTGGCTACTCCAGCTTTCTTTCGATGTCCGATTGCATGACAAATGTTTTTCTAGCCCTTCACCTTCAATCTGCTGATGTCTTTAGGTCTAAAATGAGTCTCCTTAAGCAACATATAGATAGATGGATCTTGTTTATCCATCCTGTCACCCTGTCTTTTGAGTGGAGCATTTAGTCCATTTACATACAAAGTAATTATTTTTTTTAAATTTTATTCATTTATTTGACAGAGAGAGATCACAAGCAGGCAGAGAGGCAGGCAGAGAGAGAGGAAGGGAAGCAGGCTCCCCGCTGAGCAGAGAGCCTGATGCGGGGCTCGATCCCAGGACCTTGAGATCATGACCTGAGCCGAAGGCAGTGGCTCAACCCACTAAGCCACCCAGGCGCCCCCAGTAATTATTGATATATATATTTATTGCCATTTATCACTTGTTTGTGGTTATTTCTGAATACTTTCTCTGATCCTTTCTTTTCCTTTTTCATGGTTTGCTGGTTTTTCTTTAGTGATATATTTAGATTTCTTTCTCTTTGTTCTTTGTATATTTATTGGTTTTGATTTGTGGTTTCCATTAGTCTTGCATATAACATCTTCTGCATATCAGTCTATATTAACTTGGTGGTCATTTAAGTTTGAATACATTCTTTACTTGACCCACCTCCGCACACTCATTTTAAGTAAATGGTATCATACTTTACCTCCCTTTCTTTTGTGGGTTCCTGGAAATATTCATCAATCCTGCTTTTGTGTTTCCTACATTCATACTGTCACTTACAGTCCTTCTTTTCCACTCAGGGTCCCCTTTAATATTTCCTGTCCAATTTTCCAGCACCATTTATTGAAGAGACTATCTTTTTTCCATTGGATATTATTTCTTGCTTTGTCTAAGATTAGCTGACCACAGAGTTGAGGGTCTCTGTTTGGTTCTGTTGATCTGTATGTCTGTCTGTGTGCCAGTACCATGCTGTCTTGATGATCACAGCTTTGTAATAGAGTTTGAAGTCAGGCATTGTGATGACCCCTGCTCTGGTTTTCTTTTTCAACATTCCCTGGAGATTCGGGGTCTCTTCTGGTTCCATACAAACTTTAGGATTGTTTGTTCCAGCTCTGAAAAATGGTGATGGTATTTTGATGAGGCTTTCATTGAATGTGTAGGTTGTTCTGGGCAGCATAGATATTTTGACAATGTTTTTTCTTCCAGTCCATGAGCATGGAATGTTTTTCCATCTCTTTGTGTCTTCCTCAATTTCTTTCGTCAGTGTTTTGTAGTTTCTAGAGTACAGATCTTTTACCTCTTTGGTTAGATTTATTCTTAGGTATCTTACAGTTTTTGTGCAATTGTGAATGGGATTGATTTCTCAATTTCTCTTTCTTCAGTCACATTGATAGTATATAGAAATGCAACTGATTTCTGTGCATAGATGTGGTATCCTGCCACATTGCTGGATTGCTCTATGAGTTCTAGCATTTTGGGATGGAGTCTTTTGAGTTTTCCACATAAAGTTTCATGGTATCTGTGAAGAGAGAGTTTGACTTCTTTGACAATTTGAATGCCTTTTCTTTCTTTTTGTCTGATTGCTAAGGCTAGGTCTTCTAGTGTTAGGTTGAACAATAGTGGTGAGAGTGAGTATCCCTGCCCTGTTCCTGACCATAAGGGAAAAGCTCTCGGTTTTTCCCCATTGAGAATGATATTCACTGTGGGCTTTTCATAGATGGCTTTTATGATACTGAGGTATGTTCCCTCTGTCCCTATACTTTGAAGAGTTTTTTTTTTTTTATTTGACAGAGAGAAATAGATCACAAGAAGGCAGAGAGGCAGGCAGAGAGAGGGGGGGAAGCAGGCTCCCTGCTGAGCAGAGAGCCTCATGCGGGGCTCGATCCCAGGACCCTGAGATCATGACCTGAGCCAAAGGCAGAGGCTTAACCCACTGAGCCACCCAGGTGCCCTGAAGAGTTTTAAGAAAGGATGGTGTATTTTGTCAAGTGCTTTTTTCTGCATCAATTGAGAGGATCATATGATTCTTTTCTTTTATTAATGTGCTCTGTCACATTGATTGATTTGCAAATGTTGGACCAACCTTGCATCCCAGGAATAAATCCCACCTGGTCATGGTGAATAATCCTTTTAATGTACTGTTGGATCCTATTAGCTAATATCTTGTTGGGTATTTTTGCATCCATGTTCATCAGGGATATTGGTCTATAATTCTCCTTATTGATGGGTCTTTGTCTGGTTTTGGGATCAAGGGAATGTTGAACTCATAGAACAAGTTTGGAATTTCCCTTCATTTCTTTTTTTTGAAACAGCTTCAGTAAAATAGGTATTATTTCTTCTTTAAATGTTTGGTAGAATTCCCCTGGCCCCAGACTCTTGTTTTGGGGGGGAATTTTTGATGACTGCTTCAATATCCTTGCTGATTATTGGTCTGTTCAGATTTTATACCTCTTCTTGTTTCAGTCTTGGTAGGTTATAAGTTTCCAAGAATGTATCCATTTCTTTCTAATTTGTTGGTATATAGTTGCTCACAATATGTTCCAACAAATGTGTATTTCCTTGGTAGTGGTTGTGATCATTCCCCTTTCATTCAGGATTTTATTAATAAAATTTATTCTTCCAATCCATAAGCATAGAATGTCTTTCCATTTTTTGTGTCCTCTTCACTTTCGTTCATCATTGTTTTATAATTTTCAGAGTACAGATCTTTTACCTCTATGGTTAGGTTTATTCCTAGCTACGTTATGGTATGGTTTGTGGTACAACCTAAACTTACACCTAAAGAAGCTAGAAAAAGAACAAATGAAGGCTAAAGCCAGTAGAAGGAAGGAAATGATAAAGATTGGAGCAGAAAAAAATGATATATAATGATAAATGATATAGAAACTAAAAAAAAAAACCAAATCAATGAAACCTGGAATTTATTCTTTGAAAAGTTAATAAAATTGATAAACCTCTAGCCAGATGATTATCAAAAGAGTAAGGACCCAAATAAAGTCACAAATGAGAGAGGAGAAATAACAACTAGCACCACAGAAATACTAAGAATTAGAGAACATTATGAAAACTGAGTGCTCCATATGTAACTACTTTGAAACCCTGCAGGTTATCCCTTTTCTGTTTTTAATAAGTTTTTATATTAAGCATAATTTTTATTTCTCTTCTAAGGTAGAAAGGACAAGTATCATTAGCCACAGTTTTCAGATGAAGAAACTGTTGTTTACTAGGACTTGGAGACCAGGGGGTTCAGGAAATAAAAGGAAAAGTATATGCCAACAAACTGGGCAACCTGGAAGAAATGGTTAAATTCCTAGAAATATATAAATTACCAAAACTGAAACAGGAAGAAATAGAAAACTTAGACTGATAACCAGCAAAGAAATTTAATCCGTAATAAAAAAAATCCCCAAAACCAAAGGTCCAAGGCCAGATGGCATCACAAGGGAATTCTACCAAACATTTAAAGAAGAGCTAATACCTGTACTTCCCAAACTGTTAAAAAAAAAAATAGAAATGGTAGGAAAACTTAAATTCATTCTATGAGGCCAGCATTACCCTGAGACCAAAACCAGATGAAGACCTCGCTAAAAAAAGAGAACTATAGGCCAATATCCCTGATGAACAGGGATGTAAAAATTCTCAACAAAATGTTAGCAAACCAAATCCAACAGTATATTTAAATTATTCACCACGACCAAATGGAATTTATTCCTGGGTTGCAAGCATGGTTCAATATTCGCAAACCAATCCACATGATGCACCACTTTAACAGGAGATAAGAACCATATGATCCTTTCATTAATGCAGAAATTGCACATGACAAAGTACAGCATCTATTCTTGATAAAAACCCTCAACAAAGTAGGGATAGAGAGAACATAATTCAACATCATAAAGAGCATGTATGAAAACCCCACAGCTAACATCATCTCAGTGAGGAAAAACTGAAAGCTTTTCCTCTGTGGTCAGGAACAAGACAGGGATGCCCACTCTCACCATTGTTATTTAACATAGTACTGGAAATCCTAGCTTCAGCATTCACACAACAAAAAGAAATAATAGAGATCCAAATCAGCAAGGAAGAAGTCAAACTTCCACTGTTCACAGCTGACATGATACTCTATGTAGAAAACTCAAAAGAGTCTACCAAAAAGTTGCTAGAACTGTCACACAGATTCCAAGAAGTCACAGGATACAAAATCAACATACAGAAATCTGTTGCATTTCTATACGACAATAATGAAGCAGCTGAAAGAGAATCCCTTTTACAATAGTGCCAAAATCATTTGTTTTGTTAAATTCCACATTTGAGTGAAATCAGAGTATTTTTCTTTCTCTGACTTGTTTCATTTAGCCTCCTATTCTTTAGATTCATCCATTTGTTATGGATGTTAAGATTTCATTCTTTTTTATGGCTAAGTAATATTCCATTGTACATGTGTGCGTATATACACCACATCTTTATCCATTCACTAGTCAATGGACACTTGTACTGCTTCTATAATTTAGCTATTGTATATAATGCTGCAGTAAACACAGGGCGCATAGATCTTTTTGAATGACTGTTTTTGTATTCTTCAGGTAAATACCCAGTAGTGAAATTGTTGGATCATATGGTAGTTGTTTTTTTTTTTTAAACATTTTATTTATTTATTTGAGAGAAGAGAGAGAGCATGAGCGAGGAGGTCAGAGGGAGAAGCAGACTCCCCGTGGAGCTGGGAGCCTGATGCAGGACTCGATCCCGGGATTCCAGGATCATGACCTGAGCTGAAGGCAGTCGCTTAACCAACTGAGCCACCCAGGCGCCCGGTAGTTCTGTTTTTAATATTTTGATGCTTTCACTCTGTGTTTTGATTGGAGCATTTAGTCCATTTACATTCAAAGTAACTGTTGATTAGCTGTGTACTTATTGCCAATTTGTTACTTGTTTTGTGGTTGTTTTTGTTCTTTCTTTTGCTGTCTTCTCTGTTAGCTTTGTTTATTGATATACTTGACTTTTTATTGTTTGCATATCTGTTACTGGTTTTTGATTCATGGTTACCATTCTGTTTGTATATAGTACCCTCTACATATTAACAGTCTATATTAAGTTAATGGTTGCTTATGTTGGAACTCATTCTTTACTCCCCTCGTCCCTCCATCTTAGGTCTATGGTGTCATACTTTGTGAGTCCCTTGACTGATTTGTATAGATACACTTTTTCTCCTTTTGTGATTCCTGCTTTTCTTACTCCTGTTTATGGTCTTTCCTTTCCACGCAAGTAGTCCCCTTTAACATTTCTAATTGAGCTGGTTTAGTGGCCATGAACTCCTTTAGCTTTTGTGTATATGGGAAAGGAAACTCGATCTCTCCTTCTATTCTGTATGATAGTCTTGCTGAATAGAGTATTCTTGGTTGCAGGTTTTTTTCTTTTAGTGCTTTGAATATATCATGCCATTCTCTTCCGGACTACAAAGTTTCTGCCGAAAAATCAGCTGAATATTTCTGGGGTTTCACTTGTATATAACTGTTTTCTTTTCTCCTGCTTTTAAAACTCTTTATTACTACCTTTCGCCATTTTTATTACTATATGTCTTGATGTGAACTTCCTTGGGTTGCTTTTGGTTGGGGGCTCTCTGTCTCCTGCATCTGGATTTCTGTTTCCTTCCCAAGATTTGGAGTTTCAGCTATTATCTCTTCCAATAAATGTTCTGCCCCCTTTTTCCCTTCTGGGATCCCAATAATGTGAATGTTATTAGGTTTGATAGTGTCACTGAGTTCCTTTAATCTATTTGCATTTTTCATTATTTTTTTCCCTCTTATGTTCAGCTTGATTGCTTTCCATTACTCCATTTCCCAGGTTGCTGATCCATTCTTCTTCCTGAAGTCTACTATTCATTCTATCTAGTGTATTTTTAAATTTTTATTTTTAAAAATGATTTTATTTATTTGCCAGAAAGAGTGAGTGAGAGTGTGTGAGAGAGAAATAGGCTCCCTGCTGAGCAGAGAGCCCAATGCGGGGCTGGATCCCAGAACCCTGGGATCGTGACCAGAGCCCAAGGCGGGTACTTAACCATTTGAGCCACCCGGGTGTTGTATCTAGTGTATTTTAAATTTCTGTTACTGAGTTTTTCATCTCTGGTTCTTTTTTATGTTTTCTGTCTCTTGTTAAGGGTCTCACAGGTCGTCCAGTCTTACTCAAGTCCAGTGAGTATCTTTATGACCACTACTTTAATTCTCTAACATGTGTATTACTTATCTCTGTTTTGTTTAGCTCTCTTTCTTTGATTTTGTCTTCTTTCACTTGGGACATATTCCTGTGTCTCCTCATTTTGTCTAATTCTGTGTCTATTTCTTTGTGTTAGGAAAGTCAGTTATGTTTCCTGCTCTTGAAAGTAGTGGCCTCATGAAGAAAGAACATAGTGCCCTACAGTGCAACGTCACCTGTTCACCAGGACCTGGAACTTTATAGTATCTCCTGCGTGTGTTATATGCAGGAGATACTTTGTTCCTGTGGCTGAGCTGCTTTGCCTTCAGGCATCTGCAGTGGTTCTCTCTGCCTGTTGAGGGAAGTGGTGTTAGTGGGTTGGTTTGGGCTGCCTTGGGCTTAAACGGAGTCAGACCAGGCATTTTCCAGAGCTGCTGTAGCACGGAACTGCAGGGCACTCTCCCTGTGTTGTCCTGGAGAAGCTTTCATTGGTGCTTAGGGCCTGTAGTCAGACACAACGTCTGCCCCCAGACCCACTGCTGGGGCCGCATTTTCACTTGTGTGTGTGGTCGTCTTCTGCTTTCCCTTGGGCAGGAGTCACTTCGGAGTGGTGGTGGCTTTTGTTAGGGATGTTTGAACACCCACAGCTCCTTGTGGCACTGCTTTAGATAGGATCTGGCCAAGGGCATATTGGAGGGGGCAGGTCTTCGGGATATGGGACAGGGTGCATGACACCAGCATGGGTCAGCTAAGGAGAGGTCTTGCAGCCACCCAAAATTCTGGCTTCGGCCAGGGCAGGTCCACAGGAGAAGGCGTGGCATTTCTCATACTGATGCTTCTGTGCTGTATCTCCGTAGGGCTGTTGCGCTCTTTAAGAGCGAGGACTCCGTTTCCTGCTGCCCTTCAAACTCTTCCAGAGCCACCTGCTGATTTTAAAGTTCCAGTTGTTCAGCTCCACTGATAAAAACTCATGAAATTTGGCTATTCTGGTTTTCAAAGCCAATTTTTATGGAGATTTTTCTTCTCTGTGTGGGTCCCCCAAGCCTGGGTGCCCCGATTGGGGTCTGGTTTTCGCTCTCTGCATCCGTGGTGCGTTCTTTCTCCGCCCACCACCCCACACACTGTTTCACGGGTCCGTTTAGCTTCTGTGTCTCTTCCCTTCCTACCTTCTTTGATGTGTCCTCTTCTTTATATGTAGCTCTGGAGAGTCTGCTCTGCTCGTCTTTGGGTCATTTTCTGGGCATATTTATACTGATGTGGGTGTTACCTAGATGTGTCTGTGGGCTGAGGTGAGCTTAGAGTCCTTCCACTCCACTGTCAACCCCCTAGAACTTCTGTTTGGTAATGTTTTGATAGTTGCTATTTCTTAGCTAAGGTTTCTTATTTTTTCCTTCATGATAAGGACATTGTTCTTTACATTTTAAGCATAGTTTATAATAGCTTTTAAAAAATCGTTGTCTTGGGGCGCCTGGGTGGCTCAGTGGGTTAAGCCGCTGCCTTCGGCTCGGGTCATGATCTCAGGGTCCTGGGATCGAGTCCCACATCGGGCTCTCTGCTCAGCAGGAAGCCTGCTTCCCTCTCTCTCTCTCTCTCTCTGCCTGCCTCTCCGTCTACTTGTGATCTCTCTCTTTCAAATAAATAAATAAAATCTTTAAAAAAAAATAGAAAAAATCGTTGTCTGGGGGCACCTGGGTGGCTCAGTGGGTTAAGCCTCGGCCTTCGGCTCAGGTCATGATCTCAGAGTCATGGGATCGAGCCCCGCATTGGGCTCCCTGCTCAGCAAGGAGCCTGCTTCCCCCCACCCCTGCCTGCCTCTCTGCCTACTTGTGATATGTCTGTTAAATAAACAAAATCTTAAAAAAAAAAAAAATCGTCTGATTCCCACATCTGGATCATCTTGGCATTGATCTCTGTTGATCTGTTTTCCCTTGAGAACAAGTCATGTTTTCCAGTTTTTGTTTTCCCAAATATCTAGTAATCTTAAATTACATCCTAGGCATTGTAATTAATACACTGAGGAAACTGGATTTCATTATGTTCCTCCAGAGTATTTTTTAATTTTTTTAGTGTTCCAAGATTCATTGTTTATGCACCACACGCAGTGCTGCATGCAGTATGTGCCCTCCTTAATACCCACCACCAGCCTCACCCATTCCCCCACTGCCCTCCCCTCTAAAACCCTCAGTTTGTTTCTCAGAGTCCACAGTCTCATGGTTTGTCTCCCACTCTGATATCCCTCAGAGTATTTTTAAAAATATTTTTTATTAGGGGCGCCCGGGTGGCTCAGTCATTAAGTGTCTGCCTTCAGCTGGGATCATGATCTCAGGGTCCTGGGATCAAGCCCTGCATCGGGCTCCCTGCTCAGTGGGAGGCCTGCTTCTCCCTCTTCCACTCCTCCTGCTTGTGTTCCTTCTCTCGCTGTGTCTGTCTCTGTCAAATAAATAAATAAAATCTTGAAAAAATATTTTTATTAGGCATTTAATTTAGCTGGGCTCAACCAAAGATTTTCTCTTTCCTGTAGGTGGCAGCTCAAATTTTAATTCACTTGTTAGTATTGGTTTGGCTCCTTTAAGTATTCTTTGTCCTTTACAGCTGAGGAGAGAGCCACACATTTGGGAAATGCTTAGACACAGAATTTGGAGCTTCCTTTCCCTGGCCCTCTTCCAGGGTATACTACCCACCATACTTTCCAACAGCAGTTGTATAGGCCTTGAACCCTTTTGTTGGAAAACTTAGTTTTCCATGTATGTTTTAGCTGCCCTAAAATAGTGCAGACTGGACTTGCTTTCAGGGTAAAAGCCATAAAACGTAGGAAACGGACTTATTTCCTTCTTCTGAGTGTTGACCCATCTCTAGGATCTGCCTCTTCTGTTCATTCTCCAGTGCCTTTGGATAGTTTTAGTATTTGGTCTAGAACCTATAATACTTGTTATCTGCTGGAGCTCTGGTGCAGTAGGAACTACTTGGTCAGCACATTGAAGATGCTTCTAGCGTTGTCGTATAATTCATATACGGTTACTTTTGGTTACTTGTTTGTGTCTATTTACACGATTGACCAGTGCACTCTGAAGCTGTGTTTTCCAGCTAGATCATGACAACTCCTGAAATGCTGCACAGATACCTTATTCTAGCAATTGATCAATCTCAAAAGTCTGAAACTTTTTTTTAAAATGCTGAGTATTGGCATTATTACTGTAATAGCCTTTTCCTGAGAATTGCAGTATTCTTAAATGAGAGATAAAAATTGGGGTTGGAGGGGCGCCTGGGTGGCTCAGTGGGTTAAGCCGCTGCCTTCGGCTCAGGTCATGATCCCAGGTCCTGGGTTCGAGCCCTGCATCGGGCTTTCTGCTCAGCAGGGAGCCTGCTTCCTCCTCTCTCTCTGCCTGCCTCTCTGCTTACTTGTGATTTCTGTCAAATAAATAAAATCTTTAAAAAAAATTGGGGTTGGAGGTAGTGTCAGATACACTTAAGTCACGTCTATCTGAACCACGTACTGTAGACAGCTTCATCTTGCGTATATTCCTAACCCAGTTTGCTCTTCTCTGCCTCTTCTACAGATTGGGTGACGTGAACACTCTTGAAGTATTTCTTCCTGTGTTAGAGGTTGACATGAGACCGTTTGGGGCACTGGGATGTAAACGGAAGTCTGTTCTCCTTTCCAGATACACAGGGAATGAAGGAAATAAAGAGCGAAAAGGGAACAGGAGTAATGGGTTTTTGGTCCCTGTGAATTTTAAGAGTTATAAAAATGAGAATGAAGAGGGTATAAGCTGGTACAACAGGAGCTGGTGATTGGAATGGAATGTTTGAATCTAAGATTACAGAGGGATTTCCATTTACCTTATTTCGATTCAGTTATATTAACACACAGTGTATCGTTAGTTTCAGATGTACGGTTCAGTTACTCAGAGTTGCGCGTAATGCCCAGTGCTCATTACGTCACATGGTCGCACACCTCATTTATTTTCTCGCTGGCAAGATGTTACCTGTGGAGCCAAGGGCTGAGGTGCTGTGGAAGACAAGACCACCGGAGGCAGAGTAATCAAGGAACTGCGAGGCCAGGGTTTGGGGAATGGATACAATAATCTGCAAGTGGTCTGAAAAGAGCAGTGATCGGGCAGCGAGACTGGTTCTGGAGATAAAATCAAGGAGCCAGGAAGAGTAAAGGGATTGACAGGCGGCCGCGTGAAGGAATAGTGGGTAGTTTGTGCTAATTAATGGGGGGAGAGGGAGATAGTGGCTTGGAAGGGAAAATGGACAATGGATATACACCATATGTCCAAACCTGGTCATTAGTGCAAGGAGCATGAGGGAAAACAGGAGACCATTTGGAAGAGTTAGTGCCCTTGGTGGGGGGACAACTTTCTTCATTGAACTTTCTTAATAATTATTAAGAAAGCCTCAATTACAGGTAGAATTTTTTCCCAGTAAACTGTCCAAGCCTCAGAGCAACTGTATCAACTGCAGAGTTGGTCAACTTTCTCCAAACCTAAAAGTCTATACCAACTAGCTCTCTTTTCATTTACATAAAAAAAAAATACAGAGGCGCCTGGGTGGCTCAGTTGGTTAAACGCCTGCCTTCGGCTCAGGTCATGATCTCAGAGTCCTGGGATCAAGCCCCACATCGGGCTCCCAGCTTTGCCCTCCGACCTCCCCTCATGCTCTCTCTGTCTTCTCTCTCTCAAAGTCTTCTAAAAAATTATATAAATATATAAATTTTATATTTGGCACATTTCAAATCTAAAGAAAAATACCAAGAATTAAATAACCATTTACAAGCCATCCAACTTTTGTACATCTACCCAATTTCCACCATGCATTAAACCTCCCCATTCCTGTGACCTGTCTACCCAAAAGAATTTAAGTCATTAAAGATTAATTTCATGAAAAAAGTATTAATTGTATATTTCTAAGATAAATAAACTAATAAACATGTCTAACCATAGATCTAAATCAAAGAATCAATACTAATAAAAACATATTAGGGTACTTTTGTAACTAGAGTTTCATCTGGATTTAATTCCCTTACCAATTTTTATAAATCACAAGATAGGGAGAGGAGAACCTGAAAGGGAAAGTGTTCAGTGCTAGGACTGCCAGGTCAAAAGGTATTTCAGTATATACTGACCAGCTTATGTCCACTCTTGACAAGAGGTGTTGAACACAGAATGCTGTGTTAACGGTAATCCATCTAAATTGTTATTTATTTATTTATTTTTTAAAGATTTTATTTATTTATTTGACAGAGAGAAATCACAAGTAGGCAGAGAGGCAGGCAGAGAGAGAGGAGGAAGCAAGCTCCCCGCTGAGCAGAAAGCCTGATGCGGGGCTCGAACCCAGGACCTGGGATCATGACCTGAGCCGAAGGCAGCGGCTTAACCCACTGAGCCACCCAGGCGCCCCTAAATTGTTATTTAATGAAATTTCAATAAAAACTCAATGTTTCTTGTTCTACCCTTGGGGGAGGGTGCGGGGGGGGGGGGGATGGGGGTGTGACAAAATGTCCTTGAAATCTACCAAAGGCGCTGCCTACAGTGGTCTGGATGAAGGATTGTGCATAGAGAAGGCAATCTGACCTAAGCTTGAAGGGAAATAATGAGAAGAAACCACTTGCTAACAATTCAAGTTTACTAAAAAACTTGTCATTAGTCTACTTTTAACACTTTCGAGAGTTACAGTGAAATCCTACCTTAATGAATTACGGTCCAAAATTTCCAAGCATATAAATTGTAGTATTGTGTTACTAGTTAAAAACAGTATTTTTCAGTCTATAAAGCACTAATGATACTAAATATTATGCTGTACACAAGGGCTGACATACTACAAAGAACCAGGGCCGGATGGAGGATGGGGCCATTCACACATTCCATCCAAATTTGCAATACTGTGGCTGGCGGCATGACATGATTTTCTGTACCTGAACGTTTCCTGAAAGAAATCTCATTAAGGCTACTTGCAAGATTCCTTTTGAGTATATTATTATGAAATCCACACAGGGGAGTATGAGTTCCCAATCCTTGTCCTAATTATAGATTTTCTCCACTTTGTTCAGTAAGTGCTGGGCATCTATCATGAGCCAAGCGCACGTCTACACGGTAGAGATAAAGCAGTGAAAAACATCGCTCCCGACGCGGCGGATACATTGCTTTTGCCATTCATTTTGCCCATCACGATACTTTTGTTCAAGTTCCGCCCCTAGTCTTCATTTATAAGGCTTCTTTCCTGGGTAGACTTGGGTGAATTTTGAAATTCTTTCATGTTGCATCCTGAAAATTGGGACATTCAGAATTCTCATATAAACACTGAGTGTATTTATAGGTTTTCTCTTATCTGTGAAATCTGATGTTTGTAAAGAATTTCTCTCCAAACCGAGTCCTTAAAATAGCACTGTACAGAGCTTACTGGCATGTGAAGATTCCTTGATGTTTCTGAGTTCTGAAGGAACTTTCCACAATTCCCAGCATGGAGTTTCCAGCGGAGAGGAGGATGTGAATTCTAACTGAAGGCTATGCCACCCCTAACCTGTCTATAGGTTTCCTCCAGTGTGGACTCTCTGGTGATACACAAGATGGGATCTCTGACTGAAGCCTTTGCAACAGACATCACATATGTATGGTCTTTCCCCAGTGTGGACCCTCTGATGGGTGTGAAAATGCGAGGCCTGACTGAAGCCTTTACCGCACTGCTGACATGTATAGGGTTTCTCTCCCGTGTGCACTCTCTGATGAGCACTGAGCCCAGCGCTCCAACTGAATTCTTTCCCACACTCCTCACATTTAAATGGTTTCTCTCCCGTGTGGATGATCTGATGGACTTGAAGATTTGACCTCTGGCTGAAGGCCTTACCACATGTGTCACATTTGTACGGTTTCTCTCCGGTGTGGACTCTCTGATGCGCTTGAAGATGGGAGGCCTGACTGAATCGCTTCTGACACGCTTCACACTTGAATGGCTTCTCCCCTGTGTGGACACTCTGATGAGCTTGCAGATTTGAGGCCTGACTGAAGCCCTTCCCGCACTCCTCACATTTATACGGCTTCTCTCCTGTGTGGACCCTCTGATGGTTGTGGAGATTCAAGCTCCAGTTGAAGCGCTTCCCACACACGTCACATTTGTATGGTTTTTCTCCTGTGTGGACCCTCTGGTGAGCTTGAAAATATGAACTTTGGCTGAAGCCCTTGCCACACACGTTGCATCGAAACGGTTTCTCTCCTGTGTGAACCCTCTGATGGCTCTGGAAACTGGAGGCCGAACTGAAGCCTTTCCCACACTCTTCGCACTTATACGGCTTCTCTCCGGTGTGGACTCGCTGATGGCTGTGGAGATTAAAGCTCAAACTGAAGCACTTGCCACACTCCTCGCACTTGTACGGTTTCTCCTCCGTGTGGACCCTCTGATGGGTATGAAGATTGGAGCTACAACTGAAGCGCTTCCCGCAGTCTCCACATTTGTACGGTTTCTCTCCGGTGTGGATCCTCTCGTGGGCCTGCAGGTGCGACCTCTGAGTGAAGCCCTTCCCACACACCTCGCACTTGTAGGGTTTCTCTCCCGTGTGAACTCTGCAGTGAATATTCAGGTCCGTGCTCCGACTGAAGCCCTTCCCGCAGCTCTCACAGCGGTAGGGTTTCTCTCCGGTGTGGATAGGCAAATGCGCATAAAGATGCGAGGTCTGGTTAAAGCTCTTACCGCACTCAAGGCACGAATAGGGCTTCTCCCCTGTGTGGACCCTCTGGTGAGTCTGCAGGTTTGAGCTCTGGCTGAAACCCTTCCCACACTCGTGACACCAATAGCGTTTCTTTCCTGTGTAGACACTTTGCTGAACGGGAACAGCCGCGCTGTAACCACTGCCCTTGTCATGTGCGCCGTAAGCAGGGGACTTCTTTCCCGAGTGCACCTGCCGGTGAAGTTCAAGACTGTGGCCATCGCCGAATGCCTTCTCGCAGTCACTGCAGTGGTAGGTCTGCTGGAGAAGAGGGGACACCTTCCCGCAGTCACCATTGTGAGCTCTGTCCCTCCTGTGCACGGTGTCGTCATCGTGGCGTGAAATACAGCTGAAAATGTTAACATACGGAGCAAATATACATAGTTGGTTTTTCATCTGAGTCTGCTTACAACTTCGCTGGTAATTCTGTGTTTCGCTGAGATAGATTTTACTCCAAGGATTCTGAACTCTCCCGGTCAGAAATTCTTGGTTTTCAAGGATCTTAGAATGATCCTCCAGAAGGTTCATAAAGCAGCTGTCCTCCACTGAAGCCTGAATGCATATCCCGGCTCCCCTCTGGCAGGGGGAGTCACACTGGTCGAAGAACGGAGCACTCTTTCCATGAATATTTATCCCAGAGTCTTGGTTTTTGGTTAATTTGCTTACAACATGTCTCTTGATTTGCCAACATGAAAGCTCTCCCAGTGACAGGCACCTGATTCCTGCTTCGCGAAGAGTTTCCACCTCATTTGGATTCCTGCCTCCTGAGAGGATAGAGAGAGAGAAAGAATTAGGGACAGAGAGAGTGACATGAGCAAGGTGGTGAACTGAGAAGCTCCAAGCCCTCGTTCCTGAAAGGAAACATTAAAAAATACTCGAGGCTGACTGAAAAATAAAGATCTACAGCAAACAAGGAACTGTCCAGTAGGGGGAAAAGAACCACATTTAAAATGGGAGGAGGGGCACCTGGGTGGCTCAGTGGGTTAAAGCCTCTGCCTTCCGCTCAGGTCATGATCTCAGGATGCTGGGATCGAGCCCCACGTCTGGCTCCCTGCTCAGTGGGGAGCCTGCTCCCCCCCGCCGACCCGCCCCGCCTGCCTCTCTGCCTTGTGATCTCTCTGTGTCAAGTAAATAAATAAAATCTTTTAAATAAATAATGAATGAGAGACTTAAATGTGAGACAGGAATCTGTCAGAATCCTAGAGAACACAGGCAGCAACCTCTGTGACCTTGGACATAGCAACTTCTTACTAGACCCGTCTCCAGAAGCAGAAACAAAAGCAAAAATGACTACGGGGTCTTCATCAGGATAAAGCTTCTGTGCAGCGAAGCAAACGATCAACAAAACTAAGCGGCAGCCTACAGCGTGGGAGAAGATATCTGCAAATGACCGACCTGATAAAGGGCTAGTGTCCAAAATCTGGAGGGAACTTCTCAAACTCAACACCCAAAAAACAATCCAGTTGCAAAATGGGCAGAAGACGTGAATGGACACTCAACATCACTCATGAGGGAACTACAAATCAGAAGTTACAGGAGATGCCACCTCAGAGCTGTCAGAACAGCTAAGTTTAACAACTCGGAAAACAACGGATGTTGGCAAGGATGGTGTGGAGAAAGAGGAACCCTCTTACACTCCCGATGGGAACGCAAACTGCCGCAGCCGCTCTGGAAAACCATATGGAGTTTCCCCAAAAGTTAAATGATCTAGCAATTGCACTATTAGACATCTACCCAAAGGATGCAAAAACAGTGATTCAAAGGGGCACGTACATCCCAATGTTTATAGCAGCGTTATCAATAATGCCCACATTACAGAAAGAGCCCAGATGTCTATCAACTGATGAATGAAGATTATATATATAATATATATAACTATATACATAATGTGATTATATGTAATATATAATTATAAATATATGGATTTATCTATATAATATAGCTCTCACACACAATGGAGTATTACTCAGCCATGAAAAAGATTGAGATCTTGCCATTTGCAACAATGTGGATGGAGCTAGAGTGTATTATGCTAGGTGAAGTCAGAGAAAGTCAAATACAGTATGATTTCACTTGTGTGTAATTTAAAAAACAAAGATGAACACAGGGGAACTGGTAATTGCACTAGTGGATATTTACCAAAAGAAAATGAAACACTAATTCAAAAGGATATATGCACCCCTGTCTTCACTACAGCATTATTTACAAGACATGGAAGCAACCCAAGTGTCCATCAACAGAGAACAGATGAAGATGCTGCGGTGTGTGTGTATGTGTACACACACACACACACACACACACACGAATATTACCGACTCAGTGGAACAGATAAGAGGACCCAGATATGGACCCTCAACTCTATGGTCAAATAATCCTCGACAAAGCAGGAAAAAATATCCAGTGGAAGAAAGGACAGTCTCTTCAATAAATGGTGCTGGGAAAATTGGACAGCTACGTATAGAATAATGAAGCTTAACCATTCTCTTACACCATACACAAAGATAAACTTGAAATGCATGAGAGACCTCAATGTGAGACAGGAATCCATCAAAATCCTAGAGGAGAACATAGGCAGTAACCTCTTTGACATCAGCCACAATAACTTCTTTCAAGAGATGTCTCCAAAGGCAAAGGAAACAAAAGCAAAAATGAACTTTTGGGGCTTCATCAAGATCAAAAGCTTCTGCACAGCAAAGGAAAGAGTCAACAAAACAAAGAGGCAACCCACAGACTGGGAAAAGATATTTGCAAATGACACTGCAGACAAAGGGCTGATATCCAAGACCTATAAAGAACTCCTCAAAAACTCAACACTCAAAAAACAGATAATCACATTGAAAAATGGGCAGAAGACATGAACAGACACTTCTCCAAGGAAGACATGCAATTGGCTAACAGACACATGAAAAAATGTTTATTCTCATTAGCCATCAGGGAGATTCAAATCAAAACCACATTGAGATACCACCTTACACCAGTTAGAATGTTCAAAATTATCAGGACAGGAAATAACAAGTGTTGGAGAGGTTGTGGAGAAAGGGGAACCCTCTTACACTGTTGGTGGGATTGCAAGTTGGTGCAGCCACTTTGGAAAACAGTGTGGAGATTCCTTAAGAAATTAAAAATAGAGCTACCCTACGACCCAGCAATTGCACTACTGAGTATTTACCCCAAAGACACAGATGTAGTGAAAAGAAGGGCCTTCTGTACCCCAATGTTCATTGCAGCATTGACCACAGTCGCCAAACTGTGGAAAAAGTCAAGATGCCCTTCAACAGATGAATGGATAAAGAAGATGTGGTCCATATATACACAATGGAGTATTATGCCTCTATCAGAAAGGATGAATACCCAACTTTTGTATCAACATGGACGGACTGGAGGAGATTATGCTGAGTAAAATAAGTTAAGCAGAGAAATTCAATTATCATACGGTATCACTTACTTATGGAGCATAAGGAATAACACGGAGGTCATTAGGAGAAAGAAAGAAAATGTGAATTGAGGGAAATCAGAGGGGGAGATGAAGCATGAGAGACTGTGGATTCTGAGAA